>NC_091264.1:46034385-46659385 GCF_042477335.2 Ovis canadensis | reverse complement strand
TGGGTAATAGCAAATTCTGCTGAAACTGTAAGCTAAATTTTCAGAGAAAGCCATGGGGTCAGGAGAGATGGAGGCGGGTGCTTTTCCTTACCTGCCTTTGCCCGTATCTCTTTGTTGGGGCTCTGATCTGGAGGGCAGGAGAAAATTCTGCTGTCACTGTGTGGATGTAATTTCCAACCTGTGGGCTAGAAATGAAACTCGTTGTTACTTAATGAATTCAAGCACTGCTCTTTGTCCTCATTTGCCAATAGGCCCTATATTTTGTTACTGTTATACTGGGTTATTAAAGTTAAAGGCATAATTAGAATGTAATTTATACTTTTCAGAATTTATGCAGTTTGTTTTACATATTAATTTGACTTTCTACCACCTTGCTGTATTTGAGATTTTGATTTCCCAAAGTTGGCCCAGTTTTGAAAGATTGGAGAAGCCAGTATTGCAGAATCTACAGAATCATGTTTAATAATCATTCCCAAATATTTGTTTCTTAGCACATATTTTAGGAAAATTTATGTTAATTTCATGTTTTGCTTATTACACAAGGGTCTTTAAATTCTGTTCCTATAATTTTCAAAGTCTCTTACTCAAAGATAATCTTGATATTTAAAGCACACCTAAAAACATATTTGCAGATGGTAAAGTTTGATATATAAATGTGAATTCTGTCAAGTTATAAATTTGAGAAATGTGCTGCTAATAACATACAGTGAAAAGCCTTTTATGTTCATGTCATAGAAAAGTAGGTGGCTTTTTCAAAAAGCAATTACCTTCTTTTTTTTTTTTCTCCTACTTCAGAATCAGTAATGTTCAAAACAATTTGAAATGATTAGGAGTTAAATCTTGTGACTATAAAAATTCCACCCATGACTGGCACCACTAGGCTGATTTTTTTTTTAAGGCCTTTATATACAAAAAGGAAACTCTTTGCTTTTTACGTTGTGACCTTGTGTCTGTAGAGCTTGTTCTTAAACAGCCCATGGAATACTTCATTCGCCCAGTATTGCACATTATGTTCACTTGGAAAATCCAGACATACAGGTTCTAGTGTCGCCTTCAACTCTAGACAGTGGTTGTCAGGCTGCAGCAACCACAGTCAAGGGATAGTAACATTGAGGGGCCAAGATGACAGAGACTTTTGTTTTGAAGTATTACATACAAACCTATGCTATGACCAATAGAACTGTATGTGTTTGTCCTGGGAGTACCTATCGCAAGGAGACATACTGTCAGATTAAGCATGTTCAGCTCTGAACAGGAACAGTAAGATTTCAAGTAATCATGTTACCTGGAAGTGCAGTAAATCAAGAAGGGATGACCTTATAAATATGCATGCAATTCTGGCTGTTCTATTCACATTAATGACTCTGCCTATTATTTTTAAGTGTTAACTGGGGTGTATTAGAGTTTGAATATAGTACTGGAAGTGGTGCTCAGCAGCTTGGAGACTTGGCAGCTTTCCAGTATTAGGAAGAAGCTGTAATATATCATTTCTGCAGGAGTTGAATAGAGCTCATTGAAATGATGGGATTACAGCTTTTTATTAAAACACCATTGCTTACATTTTCATTTAAAATATGAAGTTTCCCGAGTCTGAAGCATTTTTTGTTAAGTTTCTTCTATCTACTTGAATGTAGAATCTTAAGAAAATTGAACCCACCTCCCTAAGCCAACCTGAGTCTAAGATTATTCAGGCTTTGGGGCTGAGATTTCAATTGCCTTAACAATTACTATGTCATTTAACTTGAAAAAAATTGATTCTAACTAATATTAATATCTTTTGATTTTAATATAGATATATTACATTTAGAAACTATGGTCAAATTTTGATAATAAGGACAATCAGAAATTTTGATAATAAGTACAGTCACTCGGGAAAAGTGTAATCAAATGGATAATGCCAGTTTGTAAATGTATGAGTCTTTAAACTGTCGACACTGTCTTCCTGCCTCCTGGGCCTTTCTGTAGATGTGCCTTGAACATGTGCTCTATTAGAAGTCAGGGGCTTCCCAGGTGGCACAGTGGTTAAGAATCTACTTGCCAGTTCAGGAGATGAAAGAGACCTGGGTTTGATCCCTGGGTTGGGAAGATTCCCCTGAAGGAGGGAATGGCAACCTACTCCGGTGTTCTTGCCTGGAACATTCCATGGACAGAGGAGCCTGGCGGACTATAGTCCATGGGGTTGCAAGAGTCAGACACGACTGAGCATACATGCATGGGAATCAGTGTTTATTGGTTGAATGGATGGACCCCTGGACCCCAGGATTTGTGGTGGGGGATCCTACAGACCGCCCAGGCACATCTTGATAACCCGAGTCCCATGGGCCACCATGGAACCTGGTCATAGATGATCCTAGAAGCTGCTTCCCAGTAATGTCAGAACTGCTTATGGAATTAGGATATTGAATTGTTGAGTATAGTGGGGCCAACCTAGACTACCTCAAGCAACCCAGAAGACCTCCAGATCCCCAGGGAAGTCTTAGTTCTGACTTTTAGAGCAACACTGGTTTTAAGTCCAGAAATCCTCACCATCTCATTAATTCAATTATGGCTGAAGAACTGGATTGAGAATTTAAATGCCCGCAGTTCTAGGAAGGTGATATAAACAAGTGTGAGCAGGGTGTAAGTAGGGAGCACCTTTCTTTTTTCTTTTTTGGTCATATTCTATGCAGACCACGCAAAACCTGCCTCCAGGCTGAGTGGTTTTTGTGCTCAGTAGCTAAGTCGTGTTTGACTGTTTGCAGCCCTGTGGATTGTAGCCCACCAGGCTCCTCTGTCCTTGGGATTTCCCAGGCAAGAATACTGGAACGAGTTGCCATTTCCTTCTCCAAGTTGCCATCTTCCTGACCCAGGGATCGAACCTGCATCTCCTGCACTGCAGGCAGATTCTTTACCATTAAGCCACCTGGGAAGCCCCAAGTGGCTTTTAGTCTATGGCTTAAATGGACAATGAGTGGTCATTATACAGCTTATGGTAATGAAAAAGTCACATACATTTGACTTTTTTAAAAAAAATTGTAGATACGCTTTTTGATTGGATCTTATAAGAAAAAGCTAACAGGGAACATCAAAAAGATGCAGGAAAAGCCAACAGAGGCTTTGTGTTGTGAGAAGTTAAAAACACAGAATCGGCAAACAGACTGGTTCCTGTTCAGCTACTTTCTGTGTGACCTTGGTTGAGTCACTTAATCTTTCTATTTCTTATTTGAGAATAAGGGTAATAATACCTAATATAATATTGGGCTTCCCATGTGGTACTAGTGGTAAAGAATCCTTTTGCCAATGAAGGAGATGTAAGAGACGTGGGTTCGATCCCTGGGTCAAGAAGATCCCCTGGAGGAGGGCATGGCAACCCACTCCAGTATTCTTGCCTGGAGAATCCCATGGACAGAAGAGCCTGTCAGTCTACAGTCCATAGAGTCACAAAGAGTTGGGCACGACTGAAGTGATGTTGCATGCATAATAATACCTAAGTATTGGATTATTGGGTTGATTAAATGAGTAAACACATGTAAAAAGCTTAAACAGTCATCAATCATGGTAAACATTCAACGACTGTCAGCTATTACTGATCCTGGCTGGATTTTATTTTACATTTACTACTACTAGTAACTTAGTACCAGTATTCCTCTATTGGGCTTCCCAGGTGACGCTAGTGGTAAAGGATCTGCCTGCCAGTGCAGGAGACATAAGAGACGTGGGTTCAATTCCCGGTTCGGGTAGATCCCTTGGAGAAGGGCATGGCAACTCACTCCAGTATTCTTGCCTGGAGAGTGCCGTGGACTGAAGAGCCTGGTGGGCTATGGTCCACAAGATTGGAAAGAGTCAGACACGACTGAAGTGACTTAGCACACATGCATCATTCGTCTACTAGTATTTTAAGATGCCCTGCCTTGTTTAGAGACGGATCAAAAAGGATAGTGTTGCCATACTGAAGCATAGACATTTTTGTGCAGTATTTTTATTTCTTCCCATCCTCTACTTCAAAAGAGCTGGCATCTGCCACTCTGGGTATCTTTCCACAGCTTCCCTTAGAGGATAAGTGGGTGATATTCGGCACTGACACAAGCTCTTCATGTTTGACTCCCAAGGTCCGGAACCCTTGGGTCCCATTCACTAGTGCCTTTTAGCCGGAAGTTTCCAAAGTTTCCACCTTGCGCTTGTGCAGTCGGTCCCACCCCTGGTGGTTTTCCATGAAGCAGGTCCCCTGAGCAGTGGCGGCCCTGATGTGACCATGTGAATGCTATCTGGTGTTGCCTCCACAGCCTCTGCAGTCCTTGTCCCTGGCCGACTCGAAACTCAAGACCGGGGTCACCATCATCATCAACGCCCTGGGTAGCAACACCTCCCTGACCAAAGTGGACATCAGTGGGAATGGCATGGGGGACATGGGGGCGAAGATGCTGGCCAAAGCACTGCAGATCAACACCAAGCTCAGGTACGCAGGCCGGGCCCTCGGCCCTGACGGGTGGATGCTGGTTCTCAGGAAGGCCTAGGAGGGAGTCTGGCCCACAGGCATTGGGGACCTGCTGTGTCCGTGTGAGCCCGGGTTTCCTAGGAGACCAGCTGGGGAGCAGAGACGACAGCTTCAAGTCTTCTGTCAAAATATAGAGGAGAGCGTTCCCAAATTTAGACACAGTCATTCCTTCACACTGCTCTCTTCAGGATTTCCATTGTGAGGTGAACCCGACTGAGAACCATTGCAGTTTCCTGTTTCACAGCAGTGTTGACAGCTGACAGATGGGAGGGGAAAGGAGGGGCTTGGGGACAATGCCAAACATGCAGAGCTGGGAAGACCGGAGGAATTACACGAGGGGCTTCCCTGTATTGGTTGTGAGCCCAGAGTCTTATCTTCCCTTCCCACTCCTGCCGACATAAAGACCTAAAACCCAAGGGATCCAGGAAGTCCACTGGGTCAAAGGTAGGTTCATCCTGGAAGCCAACTCATCTGTTCATTGGTTTTCATTTGTAGTACTTCCCAAGCCTGGCTTTTCTTAAGGATAAGCCATGTGGTAGCCACTTCTCTTAGGACCAGTAATATGGTAACCATATTACCATCCACCAGTTGGAGATTTGGCTGCTACCTAGCCCAGCAGTCTGGTGAAAGAAGAGTTAATAATTCACGCTGTTCCTCAAGGGCTCTTTCTTGCTGTTTCCTTGGCTCTCTGGTATAAGTCAGAACCTGTACCTTCTGTCTAAATTGAAGGCAAAAGCCCCAAACTGCAGCAGTTTCTTTGAAGGCCAGTGTGTATGTGAGGAAGGTCATTGAGGTTAGGAAGAGAAAGCAATTAAAGGCTGTGAGTCTGGGAGCATTCAGACAAATAAAAAGCCATTTCATGTGTCAGGTGAATTGACAAAGCCTAAAATACTTCTGAAGTATTCACAGTCTGAAAGGAAAGTAATACTTTTCTTCCAAAATAGATTTTGTGTTTAAAAAGTAAACAACCTCCTTAGATTGCCCGAGGTTCTGCCAGCAGAGTGAACTCGGTTGCTGGGACTGTTGGTCACTCCACATCAGGGCAGTGATGAAACATCAGAAAATACCAGATGGTCTTTCTAGCTGTTTACAATAGAAAAAAAACTCAGTACCTGAAATTCGTTATGTTGGACATGAGACTGTGTAGCCTCTTATATAAATAGCTTCAGCCTCAGACTTAAGTACTAGGATGGTATTTGGAGAATATGTTGGGAGAATATCAGGGAAGTCCGGATTTAGGGTTTTCTGGCTGGTTAGGCATTAGGTGATATAATGGTAAGTTAATGTGTGTACTGTTGCTTTTAAGGTTTTTTTGTTTTGTTTTGTTTTTTCCATCCTCCTTGAGCAGAGAATGGCTTTGGAATCTAATATTGGAGGAAATGCTTATCCTTGCTATGTTTGAAACAATGCTGAATGTTATTCCTAGCTCATTGTGCTAAGCTACCTAGACAGTGTTGCCTGTGAGAGATGTATCTGCAGTGGGAGAATCATTTCCTCCATTCCTAACTATCTGATCATCTTTGTGATTTGGTTTCCAAACAGGACTGTTATATGGGACAAGAACAATATTACCGCACAAGGCTTTCAAGATATAGCTGTTGCTATGGAAAAGTAAGTTTTACGTAGGACTTCTTTCTAGAAAAATAGAAAAGAACCAGTGGTGTTTGTGTTATCAATGGGGTAATACAGGTAATGATAGATTAACTCAGACCCAGACTGTCTGATTCTCAGTCTACTCCTCACCAGCCATGACACCTGGAAATACATTGACTTTCTTCTGGTGTGAGTTTCTTCATCCATAAAATGAGGGCATAGATGCTTATTCTGCCAAAGTCACAGATATCATGGTGGAGGCCCGCACAGTGCTCACCTTGCTTCTTTCTCCTTGTGGTTTCAAGCCTGTTTCCACAGGGTCCACCCTGTAAGTTGGACTGGATGAAGAACTGTTGTTTTTTTTTTTTTCCCATTAGGTAACCATCCAGATGACTGCTATTATTAAGATGACTGTTTATTTTCTTTATTATTTCTTCATTATTCATGCCTGTTTTAGGAGTTGTTAATTTATTCTTCCAGTAGAAGCCATCTAACTAACCATAAGAATCACATGTCAAGTGCTGCTGCTTGTTTAGAGACCTGAAATAAGCCAGCTGTGTGAAGCCTATACCTCAGCTGCTAACATGTGGCCTACAAGGTCAATTCTGAGTGTCTTGTTGTAAAACACAAACATTTGGGGTGGGAAAGAGAAGGTGCCCCCGAGGCCTGAGTTTGTGGAAGGGGAGCAGGTGTGGACATTCATCCTGACCCATAGCTCTTTGTAGCAAGGTCAGGAGCAGAGGCCAGAGTGCAGCTTTAAGTATTCTCATGCAAAAATGACTTACCCTTGCATTCCTTTGTCAACGGTCAGCAGCCCTGAGGTGATAAATAGACCCAGAGTTGCTTTACCTGGTGTCAGGAGCCTGGGCTTCTCAGGGTGGGGTTGCAGACTGCCAGGCCCTCAGAGGTCAGGGTGTTGAGCCAGGCAGGAAGGTTTTCTAAAGACAGTCACTGGTCTTGGACTCGCTTATTTAAAGGAGCCCAGAGCCTGAACAGACTGTTATTGTAGATGCTTATGTCCTTGGCTTGGCAAGCAAATGTTTGGTTCTATTTTGGGGTTTTTGTCTACTGTTTGGGGCCTGTCATCCATCATCAGGGGTGATCAAGGTACCTTCAGATCTGTTGGTGATTGAAATCCAAGTGAGTGAGTTGATCTGGACATTTCCCCCTAGCCTTTCTCTCAGTCCATCTCTGCAATTTCAGTTTGAAAGTCCTATCCTTGCTGTAATTGAAAACCAAAAGCAAAACAACAAAACCAGTTTCCTTCAAATTCTGTCAGTTTTGCAGACAGCGTGACGAGGTCACCCGTGGTGTCGCACACGTGGATAGAAAAGGCTGACCCTATGATCATGGGGCCTAAAACGTTCCAGTAGTTTAGAATTTTCTAAGACACTTTGGCAATTCTCTTTTCAGATTTTTCAAAGAAGAGTGTGGAATTAAAGTAATAGGAAGTTATTTTTAATAAACATACCATTTTCTCCTTTTTTCTAGGAACTACACGTTGAGATTTATGCCAATTCCTATGTACGATGCTTCTCAGGCCTTAAAAACAAACCCTGAAAAGACAGAAGAGGCTCTCCAGAAGGTACTGAAGGATCAATAGCTTAATTATAATAAGTTCACATTTGAATGAAATTATGTAAATAATAATTCTGAATGTATGAACAGTGTTTTGTATTTTACAAAGCTATTTTCATATGTTTGTATTCTTGTGATTATGACTGGATAATGCATGACTGGGGGAGGAATAACATAAGAAAGATTAGAACTTGTGAACTTTAGGTGGAGTGAAATAACATTCTTATAACATCAGCATGCCAGAGCTCAGGCATGGATAACTTCCTGTTTATCCTTTGGAGAATGTGTAGAAATCCGTGTCAGCTAGCACATCCTTCATCCTCAGCAGCCTGAACCTTCCCTTCCTTCTTCATCGAGAAACGGTACTGTTGAGATCTCTCTTGGTCATCTTTTTCTATAAATGTGTCTGAATCCACTCCCATTCCCACTTTGTTTCTGGCAACCCCAGAGGAGGGTGGGCGCTTTCCCTTAGAAGCCCAGCCATCCATGGTGCCTCTGACCCCAGCATCTCTGCCCTCTGCTGGTAACTTGCCCGTCAGTCATTCCTTCACATCTGCACTCTTTCGTATCTTCATCCTTCCCTTTCTGTGGTTATGGCTACCTTTACATCTACTTTTAGATATGCTCAAATATTTCCCGTCTGACTCCACATTTATCATGCTATTATTTGGGAAATCTCCGAAATCTTTCTTGCCTCTTTGTGCTTTCCTCTGGTGGTGGCACCTTCTGTCCAGTCTCCTAAGTATGACTTCTTTTCCCCTATATTGTCTGGAGCCAATCCATCACCAAGTTTACTGTGTAGCATAAATCTCTTCATTTCCTCTCCTTCCCTCTCTTCCTATAACAGATGCTTTTGTTCTAGCCTCATCCTCTCTCACCAGGATGGTTACATCCCTTTGTCTGTTTTCTACGCTACAGTCAAAAATAGCCATCTTTCTTCTTGGTGAATTTGATCAGACTAAAACCTTCAATCCAGTCCTCCCCAGAGGCTTTTAGGATCAAGCCTAATCTCCTTAGCTTGGCAAGAATTTCTACCCAGGATCTGTCTCCTATTCACTGTCAATTTCATCTCTTAACCACCCCATGGTCTTTGTTTTTCTCTACTTCAGGGAACTTGATAGAAATGCAGATTCTTGGGCCTCAGAACCTGAGGCAGGACTTAGCCATCTGTGTTTTTCTGAGCTTTCCTGATGCTTTGTAACATTTGGGAATCACTGCTTGAGTCTAGATGATACTCGTGCTTACCCCACTACTGTACATGTCTGTTGAGATTGAAATCCAGTGTCAGCCCATCCAGGAAGGCTTCTCAGAGTCCCTTTCCCCCAGTAGGTAGGTGGTTCTTCCACAGGCCTTGTGACATTGTTTTAAGTTACCTGCCTCCATTTTTTTTTTTTTTCCTCCCAGTGACTGAGCTCTTTGAAGGCAGAGCCTGCGTTTTTCATCTTGTTTTATTCTCAGAAGCTAGTGCAGTACCTGGTATGGATGTTTAGATGTTCTTTAGATGTTCAGTGAATAAAGGGAGTAAGGTTGGGAGTGGAGGAGGAGGAAAGTGTGGGGTTGCAAAAGAAACCATCTAAGATTTGTGTTCAAAAGATCCAAGTCAGATTCTTCCCAGCTTTGTAAGTTCTGTAAGTACTTAGTGTTTCTGAACTTTGGTTTCTTCATCTATATAAAAAATAAAGCTACCCACAATAACAGTGTTTAGCTGATGCTTAGGATATAGTTCATGCTGGGTGCCTGACACTATATTAAATGATTTACATAAATTAATACCTGTCAACTTTAAATCCATGAGTTTTGTTCTATTATATCCTCATTTTATGGATAAGAAAACTGAAAGTGTGTCTAATTTGCCTAAGGTCTCCATAAGGATCAAATGAAGTGGTATACATGAAAAGCAATTTGTCAACCATAAAGCAAAATACAAATGTTACATATCTTTATGCTTTCCTAAAGGATATTAGTCAGTTTATAACAGAAGACATATTCTATAGAGATGAGGTTTCTGATTTCAGATTAGACATGCAGAGTTTGTAACTCATCATTCCCATTCTCACAACAAGAATAAAGCTTAACAAACAGAAAATGAGTGACTTTTCTTAGGTCTGCCAGAGAATTGAGGTGACTCCGCTGACTGTCACCCTGGAAACGGTAATACAGAAAATCAAAGCTGGGATCAGCTTACCAGGAGCAGAAGCTGGTGGAGCCAGTAACTCAGAGAAATGCTTCAACAGCAATTGATGAATTGTTGCAGGCTTAGTGTGGACTAATTTGAGAGCTAAAAACTCTTAGAGGCTCAGTCTTAGGTAGGCTCTGACCCTTGCCTGAGTTTAGTTATAAGAACTCCAACATGTTATCACAGTGAAGATTGGAGGATAATTCGCTCACGTTTCTGGCAGGGGGATGGGAAAAGGTAACTGTTTTGAAATACACTCAGAACATTGCTATCCTCTGTAACAAAAGCCAACCCTCAAGAGAAGCTATTCTATGACAGCCTTACCTGACCTAGGGGAAGGTAGACCACTGTATCCCCTTCCAGCCTTTTGTTTCACATAAAGGAGAGGGTAAAAAAGAGGGCCAAGAAACACTTCTAAAGATTACAGTCCAGGGACTCAGACCTAGTTTTTTTTCTTTTTTTAAGCCTAAATTTAATCTTAAGATTATAGAATGTTTCCCCTCCCTATTACATTACATCACACATCAACTATAATAACAGTGAATTAAAACTGAGCAAAGCTGTAAGACACTATTTAAGAAGGCATTTCTAGGGAAACCCCAAAATAGCAGGAGAGACATAAACAGGTTGATAGAAGAACTTAAAGCCCCTGACATACACAGTTATAGCAGACATTCAACACAACCCAGTTTCTAGCTGAATGAACATAAAAGCTTCACATTAAAAGACTGATGACCTCAGTGCCTATTACCAGATATATCATATCTGGCTTTCAACAAAAAATGACAAGGCATGCTAAAAAAACAAGAAAAACCACAATATGAGGAGCCAAAGCAAATATCAGAACCAGACTCAGATATGATAGGGTTTGGAATTATCAGACAGGTCATTAAAACAATTATAATCAAATATGTTATGGGCTTTAATGGAAAAAGTAAAAAAAAAACATGCAAGAAAAGATAGGTACTAAAAGCGGAGAGAGAGAGAGAGGAACTAAGAAAAAAAGTCAAAAGGAAGTGTTAGAAGACAGAAATACTGTAACAAACAAAAAAATGCCTTTTATTAGCTCATAGTGGGCTGGAGACAGTGGAGGAAAGAATCACTGAGTTTGAGGATATGTCAGTAGAAACTTCCCTGAAAAAACTTTGCCACTCAAACATTTTTCCTAAAATATTCCCTCCAGATTGAAATGCAGAGGGAAAATAGAATAGGAGGAAAAAAGTTTCCTAGAACTGTGGGAAAAATTGCAAAACATTGAATAGCCTTGTATGGGAATATCAGAAGGAGAAAAAAGAGAAAGCAACAGAAGAAGTAATAACCGAGAATTTTCTGAAATTAATGACAGAAACCAAACCACAGATCCAGGGAACTCAGAGAACACCAAGCAAGATAAATACCTCTCCCTGCCCCCCAAAAAGTCAACATGTAAGCACATCATATTCAAACTGCTGAAAATCAAATCAAGGAGAAAATGTTGAAGGAGGACAGGGGAAAATACCTCTTGCATATTGAGAAATGAGGACAAGAATTATATCAGACTTTGAGTCAGAAATCATATAAACAAGAAGAAAATAGAGTGAAATACTAAAGTCTTTGGAAGGAAGAAAAAAACAGACTGGAATTCCGCATCTAGCAAAATTTTTCTTCAAAAATAAGAAAGAAAGACTTTCTGAGCGGTGTTACAAGGGATGAAAGGGAGAAATTGGCAATACTGTCATTAATGTACCTGTACTACTTGTGAAATGGACAGCCTTGGAGTTAATCTGAGTATAACTTACAATTGGCCCACCTTATCTACATCTATGGGCTCAACCACCCATGGACCATGTAATGCCATAGTATTTACTATTGAAAAATATCTGCTTACAAGCACACCTGTGCAGTTCAAACCCGTGTTGTTCAAGTGGCAATTCTAGTGTTATTTGAAAGAAGAGTTGAATTAATTGTAAATGTACTTTGCAGACACTAGGGCAACCACTAAAATATTTATAATTCTCTAAGAAAGGAGAAAAAAGTGAATCAGGTATAATGCTTAAAATCAGAGAAGGCAGAAAAGGAGAGGATAAAAAAAGAACAGAGTATGCAAATATGTTAATTATAAAATTTGTGTTTTTTAAATGAAAATTATTGACTTTAAAGCTCATATTTATTGTTTTCTTTTCCTGTAGTACTTACTATGCTTTCATATATTCCATTTTTCATTGTCACAGAACCCAGTCCTCTTGCCCTTTTACTCTACTGAAGAGCAATATTGTGATTCTGTATTCAATCTTTATTATTTTAAAATATAAGATTCCTTTATTAAAACACATTGTTTTTTGCCTATGTGCTGCTACTATTTTCAGCAGTGAGACTGAAGATGTCTAATGGACTTTAGACTGTCTCCCAGGCCTCTGCTGCCCAGGGGTATTGGCAATGTGATAATGACACTCTTGGCTCTTCCCCTTTCCATTTGACCTGAGTCAAGCCCCTCTCTTGTCCTGGTTTTGTGCCTTGCCACCTAAAGGTGCATAGAAGGAAAATTTACCCTGTTAATTCAAGATGTAAATCCTTTTCAGTGGTGATGTGTACATGACTGTTTTTAAAGACACTTAGCGTTGTCTTTCTTCTCTCCCTGTACTAGCTTTTAGAAATGAGCTTTGAATATTAATTTTTTTCTAAAATATTCCCTCCAAGCTCAGTCTGTGAAGCACGATTGGTGCCCCTGGGGCAGTCCTGGAAGTGCGTGGGCCTGCCTTGGGTGCACTGCCTGTATGAGCGGAGCCTCCTGAGTAAACAAGCTGCTCTCAGAACTGGCCCATGGCCAGGGCTTAGTGAGGCCAAACGTAGAACAAGTAACAAAGCAAAAGCACCGCAAACTAGGGGGCAATGTGTGTCTTTCAATTTCAGGCAAGAATCTTTTTTTAGCAAAGATATTCTACCTGATGGTAATGTCACCTTGGAAAGAGATGACTTCTTGGGAAGCAGCAAGAGAAAATTAACGTAATAAAATGTCATGGTATTAATGTGTCACTTTAATGATGCTCCATTTCAGGGGTCTTTCTGTTTTTATAATTTCTTCATTTATGTTTAGTAAAATGGTACATTTTGTACCATTCTGTAGTTTCCAGGGATGATAGTAATTATAGTCTGTTTTAATTGTTCCATTGTACCATTCTGTAGTTTCCAGGGATGATAGTAATTATAGTCTGTTTTAATTGTTCCTAATTGGTATTAAGTAGTAGTCATTTTAGCATATGCAAAATTAAAATGAAAATGTAATAATGTTGAAAGCCTCATAGTTATTTGAAGTTCTTAGGGAACTATAGTGACAAATTAGAAGCTAAATGGTTAAGTTGCATTAATAAGGCAAAAGCAGCAACTTAAAAAAATAGATGGCATACTTAGTCATCTCAGATCATTCTTTAAAAAAACACCTTAATAGGTATTCATTATCCCCAATAGTTTATACTGTTTTTTTGCCCAATGTGTATATTGTTCTTCTTAAATACTTTATTCCAATCTAGTTATCATTTGTATTTTTGAGTTTTTCATAAAACATAGTCTATGTATAAAAATATAGATTGTCAAGTAACTTTAGGACTTTTCATTTTCTGTAGGAATCCATTTTCTAATTTTTGATAATTTTGCTAAAATTATTCCTATTTTTAAAAATACATGTAAACCTGGTAGATTAAGGAAATTAGTATATAGCTTTGAGATGGACCAGCCTGTATCCTTCCAATTTTGTACCTGTTTTTTCCTTTAAAGAATTTTCTGAATGCTGGTAGATTCTACCCCTGGAATAAGGCCAAGAGGTTCAGAAAGGACCATCCATACTCTGTAGGAGTACTTATTTAGCTTCTGAACTGTTTATTGGTTAAAAATTTATGAGAGAGAAAGATTACAATCATGTGCTGGAAAGTGATGAAAAAGCAGTAAATGGGGTGTCTAACTCTGCAGGCAATTAAACATTTGCTCTTCTTCGTCAACTACTGAGTCACATAAAAATCACCCATGTTACCTCAAGTGAAATTTCTAACTAAGAACACCTATAATGCATCGGATAGTCTATTTCCCCCTCTCGTACATTCTGTGGGGTTAGGACCCTGGCAGGATGTGTAAATTAGTTGCTTGGGTCTTCACTTCAGCAGCTGGCTGTTTCACTGATGACTTTACTCTCTGCTGAGTTGACATGTGTTCTTGAGAGAGACCTGTGCTTAATTTCCAGATAGAAAACTATCTGCTCCGGAATCACGAGACTAGGAAATACCTTCAAGAGCAGGCCTATCGCCTCCAGCAGGGCATTGTCACCAGCACCACGCAGCAGGTAAGAGGGTGCCAGTCTTCTCCCAGCGCCAGTGCTTCCTCCTGCTTACGCTGAACTGACCCTCGTAAGAGCCAGAGACCAGGGATTTCTATCGTTTGAATCATTTCCCATGGGACAGTAAGAACCCATTTCTGAAAATGACAACAAATGTAAGTAGAGTCTGGGGGAAGATGTAGAGGGAGGAAAATGTAGGTTAATTCTTATACTAAATATACAGTTTTCGTTGCTGACGATTTTGTGCATTTTAAGACTGTCAGTAAGGTGCTGTTCAGTTGCTAAGTTATGGGCATAATGACTCTGTGACCCATGGACTGCAGCATGCCACGCTCCTCTGTCCTCCACTATCTTCCAGAGTTTGCTCATATTCATGTCCGATGAGTCGGTGATGCTATCTAACCATCTCATCCTCTGCCATTTCCTTCTTTTGCCTTTAATCCTTCCCAGCATCAAGGTATTTTCCAGTGAGTCAACTTTTTGCATCAGGTGGCCAAAGTATTGAAGCTTAACTTCAGCTATAGTTCTTCCAGTGAATATTCAGGGTTCATTTCCTTTAGGATTGACTGGTTTGATCTCCTTGCAGTAAGATGTGATTTAGATTTATATATAACTATTAGGAACCCTAGATTATAGATGATAAAATCTGAGGGTAATCAGATTTAATACATTGGAGACCTTCTGTTCCATTTTTTCTACTCCATTTCACTTCTCTGAGTAGGAAACAAATTCCCAAATTCTTCTGAATAATTAAGAATTTGTTGAATGTTAATTAATACTTAAGTGCTGAAGAGAAACTATTCTTTTCTTTTACTTCATTCTTTTTCTCTCTACTCAACTTTAAAAAGGTGTGAAATATTTTCCTCCAAAAACATAGCCAAACCCAAGGATCATAAAATATTCAAGGAAAATCTATAGGATGTCAAAGAAAGAAGATACACCAAAGAACTGAGCTCAGATGGTTCAAAGTAGAGCAGAAAACTTAAAAATTTTTTTAAATTTAATAACTTCAGTGGGATTCTAGAGAATATTATATCCATAAAATAGGAATTAGCTGCTATGAAAAGGAGTAATCGGAGGACAGGAAAGAATGCTTAGCAATTGAAAAATACGGAAACTATAATATAGAATTAAGTTAACTGATAGGGCACAAATTAAGCTACTTCTTTGGTAGAAAACAGGGAAAATCTTTATAACATGCAGTAAGACAGATGAAAAATATGAGAGAAAAGTAAGTCAAAATAGTGAATAGATTAAAAATGACCAATAGCCTTCTAATAGGAACTCTAGAGGTTAAAAAGAAACATCATAGAAAAAGTTAAAAGAGTAAAAATAATAGAAAAGCATTTCATATGAATGTTGGAGTTGATATAACCTATTGAAATTGATCTAGAGGGATGAGTAAAGGACCATACTTGGTCAGAACACTTAGAATAAAGGAAAAAAAAACAAAAACCAAAACACCATCTTAAAGAGTTCCAGAGAGAATACACAGGTCATCTTACAAGGGAACTATCCTAGAAACAAATGAGGTTTAGCCATTTTATCAGACAGAGTGAGGGCAGAATAAAATTATATTTGGACAGGGAATCAGAAATTTTACCCCCAGTATTCCATATGAAAAGCTGATTTTTTGAGGAAATTCTCCAGCAAAACAGAAGAAAGTATCAGTTCAGTTCAATTGCTTAGTCATGTCCATCTCTTTGTGACCCCATGGACTGCAGCACACCAGGCTTCCCTGTCCATCACCAACTCCCAGAGCTTACTCAAACTCATGTTCATCAAGTTGATGATGCCTTTCAACCTTCTCATCTTCTGTCGTCCCCTTCTTCTCCCACCTTCAATCTTTTCCCAGCATCAGGGTCTTTTCAAATGAGTCAGTTCTTCGCTTCAGGTGGCCAAAGTATTGGAATTTCAGCATCAGTTCTTCCAAGGAATATTCAGGACTGATTTCCTTTAGGATGGACTGGTTTGATCTCCTGGCGTCCAAGGGACTCTCAAGAGTCTTCTTCAACACCATAATTCAAAACCATCAATTCTTCAGTGCTCAGCTTTCTTTATAATCCAACTTTCACATCTATATACAACTACTGGAAAAACCATAGCTTTGACTAGATGGACCTTTGTTGGCAAAGTAATGTCTCTGCTTTTTAATATGCTCTCTAGGTTGGTCATAGCTTTTCTTCCAAGGAGCAAGCGTCTTTTAATTTCATGGCTGCAGTCACTATCTGCGGTGATTTTGGAGCAAGAAAAGAAAGTCTGTCACTATTTCCATTGCTTCTTCATCTATTTGCCATGAAGTGATGGGACCAGATGCCATAATAATTGTTTTTTGAATATTAAGTTTTAAGCCAGCTATTTCACTCTCCTTTCATCAAGAGGCTCATTGCTTTCTGCCATAAGGGTGGTATCATCTGTGTATCTGAGGTTGTTGATATTTCTCCCAGCAGTCTTGATTCCAGCTTGTGCTTCATTGAGCCCAGCATTTTGCATTATGTACTCTGCATATAAGTTAAATAAGCGAGGTCATAATATACAGCCTTGAGATACTCCTTTCCCAATTTGAAACCAGTCCATTGTTCCATGTCTGGTTCTAGCTGTTGCTTCTTTATATACATATATATATATTTACTTTAATTGGAGGTTAATTACTTTACAATATTGTATTGGTTTTGCCATACATCAACATAAATCCGCCACAGGTATACATGTGTTCCCCATCCTGAACCCCCCTCCTTCCTCCCTCCCCGTACCATCCCTCTGGGTTGTCTCAGTGCACCAGCCCCAAGCATCCAGTATCATGCATTGAACCTGGACTGGTGATTTGTTTCATATATGATATTATACATGTTTCAATGCTTCTTGACCTGCATACAGATTTCTCAGGAGGCAGGTAAGGTGGTCTGGTGTTCCCATCTCTTGACGAATTTTCCAGTTTGTTTTGATCTACACAGTCAAAGGCTTTGGTGTAATCAATAAAACAGAAGTAGATGTTTTTCTGGAATTTTCTTGCTTTTTCTATGATCCAATACATGTTGGCAATTTGATTTCTGGTTCCCCTGCCTTTTCTAAACCCAGCTTGAACATCTGGAAGTTCACGGTGCATGTACTGTTGAAGCCTGGCTTGGAGAATTTTGAGCATTACTTTGCAAGTGTGTGAGATGAGTGCAATTGTGTAGTAGTTTGAACATTCTTTGGCATTGTCCTTCTTTGGGACTGGAATGAAAACTGACCTTTTCCAGTCCTGTGGCCACTGCTTAGTTTTCCAAATTTGCTGGCATATTGAATGCAGCGCTTTCACAGCGTCATCTTTTAGGATTTGAAATAACTCAACTGGAATTCCATCACTTCCACTAACTTTGTTCATAGTGATGCTTCCTAAGGCCCACTTGTTTTTGCATTCCAGGATGTCTGACTCTAGTTAAGTGATGATAACCACCATCATGGTTATCTGGGTCATTAAGATCTTTTTGGAAAAGAAAGTATACAATATGAGATATAAATAAGAAACTGTGCCAGAAATGAAATCATCAAAGTTATAAAAGCTGAAAGAAAGCTTTAAAAAATTGCCACTTTGGGGCAATCTGCTTTGAGCTGCAGAATTAAAAGGTATACTATTATTACATTATTCCTCTATGAATTCCATAATCATAATTCTGTACTGTGCATTTTAGTGGATTTAAAATTTTAATATCAACTTAGACAAGAAGGGAACACCTAATTATTATTATACTAAAAATATGTAAATACTGGAAATCTTAATGTAAAAATAATGAAACTAAAGTTAGCTGTTGAAGAGGGAGAAAGATGAGTTGAGTTTAAGTATACTGAAGTTTTTGTTTTACTTTTTATTTAGAAGTATACTAAAGTTTTACTTTTAGGATAAACCTCTCTAATTCATCAAAAGTCAAAAACACAGATGTAAATCTGCTGTTTGAAATGGAGGTCACCAAAATAAAAGCAGAGGGGTGTAAAAATTGTTCATTTCAAAAATGTTCATTTCAGTAGATTGAGAGGAGCCAACTGGTAGGAAAAGTTTTATTACTTGAAACTACTTTTTATGGTTTATTTATTTTCTTATCCGTACAAATATCATTTTAATTTTTGCAGTGTCAGGGTAATGCTAGTCTCAGAGAATGACTCTGGAAGTGTTTTTCCTCAACTCTTGGGAATACTTTAGGAAGGATAAGAGTTCTGTCTTCTCTCAGTGTTTGGTAGAATTCACATGTAAAGCCGTCTGCTCCTGGACTTTGGTTTGTTGGGAGGTTTTGTTTTTTTTAATTGCTCATTTAATTTCATTACTGGTAATTGGTTTGTTCATATTTTTTATTTCTTACTGATTCAGTCTTGGGAGAGTGTATGTTTCTAAAAATTTATCTAGATTGTCCATTTTATTTGTGTATATTTGTTTGTTGTTGTTTAGTTAAGTCATGTCTGACTCTTTGCAACCCCCCATGGGTTACAGTCCACCAGGCTCCTCTGTTCATGGAATTTCCCAGACAAGAATACTGAAGTGGGTTACCATTTCCTTCTCCAGGGAATCTTCCTGACCCAAGGTTCAAACCTGTGTCTCTTGCATTGGCAGCTGGATTCTTTACACTGAATCACTTGGAAAGCCTGTATTTGTTTGTTGTAATCTCTCATGACCCTTTGTATTTCTGTGATGTTACTTGTAACTTCTCTTTATTTCTGATTTATTTATTTGAGCCCTCTTTCTTTCTTTTTTTTTTGATTAGTCTGGCTAAAGATTTATCAGTTTTGTTGATATTTTCAAGACAGACCACAAAGATATCTTTTCAACAAAGCCTTTTTCAAAGAACTGCTCTTAGTTTCATTAATCTTTTCTACTTTTTTTTTGGTCTCTATTCCATTTATTTCTGTTCTGACCCTTGGATTTCTTTCCTTATATCATGTTGGCCAATGCTAACTTTGGTTTTGTTATTTCTCCTTTTTCTACTTTTTTTATGTGTAAAGTTAGGTAATTTACTTGCCATTGTTCTTGTTTCCCAGGTTAGGCTTGTATGGGTATAAACTTCCTTTTAGAACTGTTTTTCCTGTGTCCCGCAGATTTTGGGTCATTGCGTTCCCATTTTCATTTGTTTGCAGTTGTTTTTCTTTTTAATTCCCTCTTTGACTTCTTCAGCCTTCCATTTGTTGTTTAATTGCATATTGTTTAGCCTCCACATGTTTGTGGTTTTTGTAGTTTTTTTTTTCATGTAGCTGATTTCTAGTCTCCTTACTGTTGTGGTCAGAGAAGATGCTTGATATGATTTCAGCCTTCTTAAATATATTGAGAATTCTTTTGTGGCCCAGCCTGTGATCTATCCTGGAGAATGTTCCATGTACTCTTGAAAAGAATATGTATTCTACTGCTTTGGATAAAGATCCATTCTAATTTTTTTGTTATTCCTTTTTTGTTTAACTTTTTGTTATTCCTTTTCCTTGAAAGAGAGGTGTTCATAATAAATTTGTCATGTATGATCTTTCAAGTAGGTAAAATTATATGGATGACTTTGTATATGTAAAGATTCAGGAATGTTCACCAAAATGTAAATACTGGTTATCTCAGGTGCTGTGATTAGGTTGAGTTCTATTGTCTTCACAGTTTTGTTTGAATGCTTTATAGTAAGCATGCATTATTTATATAAGAAAAGTACAGCAATATCTGTTAAGAAAAACATTAATTATGAATATTAGTGAAGTAACAGGGAGTTTGGGGAAGGAAAATATTATTTTCAAACTTACCAATGCCTTAAACAGCTAAATTTTTTCCTATAAGGGACTAATTTTAGCTTTTAGTACTTTATGGTTTGCTATTATTTCCTGGTTTTAGTGTTTAACATTAAAAGCAGTGAGAGAGTGAAAATCTTACACTGAACCTTTGCCTTTGGTTCCTTTATGAGCTACCATAACATTCAATGTCCTTTTAACTTTTTCCCTCATTCTCAGGGGTTTTGTTGCTCATCCAAAAAAATTACTGCCGCAACCTTTAATGCTAATTTTTAAAAGTAAGTTTCATCTTCTCAGTCGAGAGGAAATTATACACAGGAGGCATATACAGATGTTTAATTCTGTAGGGGTGACATCGCTCTGAATTATTTGAGTCATTATGTAGTAGGTATATTGCCACCTTTTCACTTTGGGGATTTCTTAGGACATGATGATTAGCAGTTTTCAGACTTTAATTGTTTCAGTCGCCTTAGGAGAGATTTATCTCCTCCTTATTGAAACTTCTTATTGAAGTTTCCAGAAATAGGAACACAGAAAGAACAGGCCCTCTGTGATTACTCCTGCTAACCGCATAGGCAGTCATCATTCCCCGGTGACACTGAAGGGATTAAAATGTGTTTTAATGAAACATTGAAGTCTCATAAAAGTTCATATATTTGTTTTTGTCTCTAGTCTTTGTTTAGGAAAGACCTTCACAAGACTCAACACTGCACCTATGCTTTTGATCTCTTATTTTCATCTTATAAATGCTCTTAATCAAGAGCCAGCAAACTTCTATAAAACAACCAAATAGTAGTTAGCCTTTATAGTCCATATGGTCTCTGTTGCAACTGCTCAGCTGTGCTGTGATAGAGTGAAAGCAGCCAGACAGTATCTGCACACTTGAGTGTGGCTGAGCCAATAAAACTTTATTTATAAAAACAGGCTCCGAATTGCCTATAGTTTGCCAGCCTCTGCTATGTCTTCTCATTTTTTTTAAAGACAATTTTATTGCCTAGAGCTATTTACTCAACACATTCTCTTTCCTTCCTTTCATGTGCAGGTTTTTATACTTGCTTTCATGGCTTCTTGCTACCCATTCACTTTACAACCTTTTGGAATGTGTCGTCTGTCCCTGTCTGTCTGCTGAGATGAGACTCAATGGACCTGGTCACCAAGTCAGAGGCCTTTTTGCCTCTTATCTTTTGATGAAAGGAGGCTGTATGTGTAGTGGTCTGACTTGGGGTCTCAAGTCAGATGACCTGGTTTTAAGTAAAGATTCTGCTATTCCTTCTTGGTTGGAACTGATGTTAGTCGCTAACTAATCTCTTTAAGGCTTGGTTTCATCTGTAAAAATGGGAAAGATGACCCAAACAAGGTTTTCAGATGATTAAATGGGATAATGTGTGCAATGTACTTGGTTTCTCACCAGTAAACATTGTTTGTTGCTATTTTTTTTTATTATCACAATTGTCATCATTATTATAGACCATCTTATCTTTCTTGAGATACACTTCTTGGTTCACCTGATAGTATGCTGTTGTGAATATCGTTCTGTTGTTGTCTGTCCTCCTTTCTACACAACTCTTTCTCCTTTCATCTTCCAAATGGAATCCTTTTTCAAAGTTTTGTAGATGCGGAAACAGCGTCAGACTTTATTTTTTGGGGCTCCAAAATCACTGCAGATGGTGACTGCAGCCATGAAATTAAAAGACGCTTACTCCTTGGAAGGAAAGTTAGGACCAACCTAGACAGCATATTGAAAAGCAGAGGCATTACTTTGCTAACAAAGGTCCGTCTATTCAAGGCTATGGTTTTTCCTGTGGTCATGTATGGATGTGAGAGTTGGACTGTGGAGAAAGCTGAGCGCCGAAGAATTGATGCTTTTGAACTGTGGTGTTGGAGAAGACTCCTGAGAGTCCCTTGGCCTTCAAGGAGATCCAACCAGTCCATTCTGAAGGAGATTAGCCCTGGGTGTTCTTTGGAAGGAATGATGCTAAAGCTGCAACTCCAGTACTTTGGCCACCTCATGTGAAGAGTTGACTCATTGGCAAAGACTCTGATGCTGGGAGGGATTGGGGGCAGGAGGAGAAGGGGACGACAGAGGATGAGATGGCTGGATGGCATCACCGACTCGGTGGACGTGAGTCTGAGTGAACTCCGGGAGTTGGTGATGGCCAGGGAGGCCTGGTGTGCTGCGGTTCATGGGGTCACAAAGAGTCAGACACGACTGAGAGACTGAACTGAACTGAAGCTACTTCTACCATTTGACTCGCTCGTGTGGATGACTCCTGATCTGTCTCCTCAGTCCCTGTTTTCTTTAAACAGAAATTCCCTTTTTCAGCTGTTTGTTCAGCAACCCCATCCAGATGGCCCTCTGACAGCATGGAACAGCTGATTTCCCCATTTCTCTCAGAGACCTTGTCATTCACTGAGAAGAGAATTCCTGGAGTCATCTTGGATGCCTCATTCGCTTTCTTCATTCAGAGTCACTATTCATTGCCCGTTGATCTCCAAAGTGTCTTTTATGGCTTTTCTTTCTATTTCTCCTGCCTGACCTTTTGCTAAGGCTTTTTATTAACTCCTTCCTGTGTCTTTTACAAGCACTGCAAGAACTAGTTAATCCATCTTCCATGTCTCCCTGTGCTTTTTTTGTTTGCTATTGTTGTTTTTTGGGTATCTTTGTGCATTTTACAGCCCATTTTCTTTGTATCAGGGAAGCTAAGACATTGTGAGTGTTAAGGGATTTTTAGATATGCACAGTTGTGGGAGGAGCTGGAGGGATAGATGCTCTATGGTTTGCATGCAGTGGTTGAACTCTGTAGCCTGACCCTGAGTCTTACACTATCTTGTCTTAGCTTAACATTCCAATCTGATCTCCTGCAATAAAATGCCTGTTTCTAATCGGGAAATAGGAATCCCAAGTGTCTGAATGTACCATTGCTTATGTTCATTCTTTTACTTAAAATGCCCTTTTCTTTTCTCAGTTTGTAGAACTGTTTCAGGACCCAGTCTAAAAGCTACCTTCAGCCCCAATTAGTTGTAATCTCTCCCTTGACTGAAATCCATTAGTACTTCTCATCCCCCATTTATTCATTGAATAAACACTTATAAGGGTTTGTGATGTGGCAGGCACTATTACAGGAGATGGAGCTTTGACAGTGAACAAAATGTGTCTGTGTAGAGATTACATATGCAAACTTTATATCTTGTTATGGTTAATTGTGAACATTTCTTTCCACTTCCAGGTTTTTATGTTGTTTGATGGCAAAGGCTATATCTTATTTAGGACTGTATCTCATTCAGTGCTAGATGTTGAGTTTATTTCTCTTGAATCAAATAAAGAAATAGACATGGAGGAAGATAAAATTTTCCACTGAATAAGCTATTTGCTTCCCTGGTAGCCCAGATGGTAAAGAGTCTGCCTGCAATGCAGGAGACCCAGGTTTGATCCCTGGGTCAGGAAGATCCCTGGAGGAGGAAGTGACAACGCACTCCAGTATTCTTGCCTGGAAAACCACATGGATGGAGGAGCCTGGCAGGCAAAACCCTATGGTGTCACAAAGAGTCAGACACAACTGAGACACTAACACTCACATAGTAAGCTGTTTGCTGGAACTGAGGACAGTTGTGTGACAAATTGCAAGCAACTAAAGATGGCATTTTATGGCTAATGGTTCTAAGTTCTGCACTTGGGTTCTATAGCTCACTATATTTGAAAAAGCCTAAGTGGTCACCATCAAGTAAGATATACTGTATGATTTAGTTGCCAAAGAAGCCAGTTTTGATTTCCACCACATTAATGAAAGCATAATTTGTACAGTAAGAATTTTATCTAAGAAGTCGATTTTATTTACCCTCATGTTGTGTGAGGGTTTTAGATAGAAAATTCAGAGGGGTGCATAGGGGAAGGTGTGAGTCAGGGATCACACAGTGGTGTCACTTTGGAATGGTAAAAGAAACTGGGACCATTAAGCCTGAAGAAAAAAGATTAGAGAGGAAAAAGAGAGCTGTGTTCAAACATGAGCAAGATTGTCAGATGGAAGAGAGCTTGTAACTGTTCAGAGTGTTCTCAAGGGGGAAGATATGTGACCTATAGAAGGACATGGGAAGACAGATGAAGACTTAAGGAAGACCTAGTCCAAGAATGATTGAGTACATTTCCTTGGAAGGAAGTGAGCTTCTTAAATTATGGCAGTTAGCAACTTTCCTGGGTTGCTTTAGAAAAATGGAACACTTTACTAGGATGAAGTAGAGAGTTTAAAATGAAGAGCTCGAGTGCCATCAGCTACCTTGAAGTCTTTGATGGGATAGCCCAAGAGATGACAGTATTTCAGACTGCAGTCTCCTTTATTTTTCTACATTTGTGTACCATTGGGACTTGAATATGACCTGAGAATCTGAATCCTTTGTTCCCCGTTTTCAAAATTTTCATTTATGCTCTGTGTCATCTTAAATAGTTTAACTTTTCTGGGCTTGGTTCTTAGTTGTAAAGTGTCTGAATGTGATCTGTTGGGCTTTGCCAAACTTTAGCAAGTATGTGTTCAGAAGAATCTTGGGGACTTGCAAGATTTTATGTCTTCTTTGAGTCAAAGAATGAAATGTTTGTTCTGGATGTGATTTTGAAAGTTCCACTTAAAGACCATTTTGCTGAGTTCATTTAAACCCTCTCTCCTTAGTGAGTGCTTATTGGCACACGTGTCAGGAGTCTCTTTGGTCTCTCATGATTGTTAAAGATGATTAGTTTTATTATAGTGCCACGTCGACATACCTCTCAGTCTTTTGTGGCCTCAGGTATGTGTCAGTTCCCTTCTTTGTGTATCAGAACCCAAAATGTGGTTCATTTTGTCTCTCGAAATTAGGTATTCCTTCTTAGTGAAATATGAATTATTGATGACCCTTTTTGCTTCAGGAAGCACAGATCAATACAGTAGTTGGAAGAGTTGGAATTTATATCAATTAAGAAGGTTTTTGAAAGCATACATTCAATTCTCTACAGGGCAAAGTAAATGCATAAAGTTAAAATGTGAACCCTGCCTACAAGCTTAGATTTTGGCCAGGGAAGATAATTATTCCATGACATACATTATTCATGTCACTTCTTTTTCCTATCGGAGTTCCAGATAGTTCACTTTTGTAGCCTTAACACATTTTACAGTCATAGGAGCTGTTCTTCATACATTAGCATTAGTATTACTGACCCTTTGTCAAGAAAGTAGGTGCTTTGAGTGGTGGTATTTTACAGGAGTGTCTTCATTATATGCTAGAAAAGAAGATGGGGTAGATGTTATGAACCTGGTTTTGTAAAGGAGAGCTGGTGATGCTCTGGGAAGTAGACACGAGCTCTGTCATCAGACCATCAGCCTGCTGAGCAGTGTCGTAAATTTTCTATTATTGTGGAATTTGTGGGGGATGGAGGGTTGATTTTGGCTTCCTATGGTTGTTATTTCAAATAATTCAAAATAAATAGAAAAGTGTGAAGTTAAATAAAAAAGAATATTATTGGATTGTCACCTCTGCCAAATCTGCCCTCCTTGATACGATAGGGTCTCTGGTGGATAGATATAACCTAAATTTTTTTTTTTACTTAGTTATCTTTGGCTGGCTGGACCTTCACTTGCTGCGTGGGCTTTCCTCTAGTTGTGGTGGCTACTCTCTAGTTGCAGGGCATCGGCTTCTCATTGCAGGGGCTTCTCTGTTTGTGGAGCATAGACTCTAGCGACACAGGCCTCAGTAGTTGCAGCTCCCAGGCTCTAGAGCACAGCTCAATAGTTGTGGCAGGCTTAGTTGCTCTGTGGCATATGGGATTTTCCCGGATCATGGATCGAACCCCTGTCCTGCATTGGCAGGTGGATTCTTTACCACTGAGCCACCAGGGAAGCCCCCCAGCCCGCCATTTTCTTTTCTTTTTTTAAGAATAGACAACCTGCAGCTTTGATCAAAATACTGGAGAAACTTTTAAAACCACACCGTAGTTGTCTTTTTCTTCAGACGTCTTAGCTTTGTTCATGTTTGTCTCTATGCATACAGATATAGAGCATAATCTTACCCTTCTGTACTAGTTTTTTTCCACAGTACTTAGCTGCCACTTCTCTTTGGGTTTTATGGTTAAATCCATGAAAACAACTGAAAGTGATTCAGATGTAATTAACCTGGGAGAAGGAACCTTAAAGTCATAGAAACTAGATGTTATTAACTTTATTATTGCCTTTGTTAATATAATCAAACTTCAGCTTATGCTTTTATGGTGGAAAATCATATGATATAATTGAACTAATTTAAAAAATTAAATTTCCAGGGATGTTCTGATTTCTATAACATTGGCCAGTTGGCCACTGGCTGTGGGCATCATTTTATCATCATCTCAATTGTCTCAGAATTGTATATCTCCTTTTTCTGTTTTTTCAATGCTGAACACCACGTCTGACTTGTAGCGGGTACTCAATAAGAATTAATAAAAGAGAGTTACTATCAAGCAAAAAGTCACTGAGTAGCTATGAGATTCTGAATCATCAAGAAATATTCAGTTTTGTTTTACATACTGCATTTCCTAAGGCAGGAAAGGGGACCACAACACCATAGACATTTACCCAGAGTTAATGTTGCCAGAGGTTTCTTGTAGAAACAGACAAATTAATAATTGCTATAAGCTGCCTTCTCAAAGGTTCCAGTTAGGAGATGTTTCCATCTTCATTCTGTGTTTCCTTCTGTCTGAACATCGGCTGTGCTGACTTGGGTGCTTGCTGTCCTTTTTATGGTGTGGAGCAGATGATTGACAGGATGTGTGTGAAAGTACAAGATCATCTCAACTCCTTGCGAAGCTGTGAGGGAGATGCCGTCCAGGAAGATTTAAAATCAGCAGAAAGACTCATGCAGGATGCCAAGAACTCTAAAACGGTGAGTTTCACTTCTGGCTACATGAGAGTCTTCTGTAATGAAAAAGACTTTTAAACTTCAGTTTTAGAAGCTACTTCTAACTTGCTTTACCTTTCTACTCAGTTTTAAGGTTACTAACAAGTGGCAAAGTGAGCTGAGTTAATCTTCGCCTCCTTTCTGTACCCCCATGCTACTACTACTACTGCTAAGTCGCGTCAGTCGTGTCCGACTCTGTGCGCCCCCATAGACGGCAGCCCACC
The DNA here is from genome assembly GCF_042477335.2 of Ovis canadensis. Lineage (NCBI taxonomy): Eukaryota > Metazoa > Chordata > Mammalia > Artiodactyla > Bovidae > Ovis > Ovis canadensis. The sequence continues at coordinate 46,632,416 of NC_091264.1, read as the reverse complement.
AGGCTCCCCTGTCCCTGGGATTCTCCAGGCAAGAACACTGGAGTGGGTTGCCATTTCCTTCTCCAACCCCTATGCTAGTTACTAATAATCAAAATACATTCGTCCCTCGGAATCTGCGGGGGATTGCTGCCAGGACCTCTTGCAGATACCAAAATCTGTGGATGCTCAAGTCCTTTATATGTAAAATGGCATAGCCCAGATGGGCCTCTGTATCCAAGGGTTTTATAGCCTCTGATACAGACGGCCGGCTGTATAGAATTTACAGCAGGGGGCGCTGTGACTCACAAATGGTGTAATCAAGTCCTGGGTAACCTCAGGAAGGTGGCAGGAGTTTCAATGAGTAACAACTCCTTGGCAGTATACTGCCAAGCTGATAGCATGAAATTCCCTTCTGTCACTTGTAGAAGGAAGCTTCTCTCAACTTAGAATTTTTTCCCCAACTGTGACTTCATAGAGAAAGGACTAACTGGGAATCAGAAAGCCTGGGATCTGGTCCAGGCTCTTCTATTTGAACCACACAATCATTGAATTTTATGAGTAGGAAGAAAACTGTGGATTAGTCCGATGCTCTCGCACCCCACATGAAGACATTAAGGCACAAACAGGTAGGGAAGTATTCCTTTGCTCTCAAAGCTGGACCTGTTCTGATCTGTGTAGAGAGTCTTACAACAAGACTATCTTAGATTATCCCTTGTATTTCTTCACCCTTTTTACTAACTCTGCAATGACTTTGGTGCTTATTTAAATCATTATTTAATTATGGAGAGGTTACTTTTATTTTTCTTACAGCTGTTACCAAATTTATACCATGTTGGTGGTGTATCTTGGGCGGGAGCCAGTGGTCTGTTATCCAGTCCAATTCAGGAGACCCTGGAATCGATGGCCGGAGAAGTTACAAGAGTTGTTGATGAACAACTCAAGGTTTGTGATTTCTGTTATTTTGCAAAGTGACATTGTTATGCCTTAAGTGTGCATGATAGCATTTTGTACCGTGCTACCCTGTATTTTATAGATGTATGTGTAGTAAAGTTGAATACTGTGTCTTTTCCAGCTCCATTTATAATTTTCGGAATAACTTTTTTGCATATAAGATCAAGTAAAACCTGTCACATTCAATTTTGTTTTTGATGGTAAATCTCTAACTGTATTTCACATATGCCAGTTTGCCACTGATAGAAGAATGATTGATTTCTGCTTAGAAAGAGAAGTCTGATTCGTGAAAAAATATCTTCTTGTTGTTACGTTTGATTTAGAGACTGGGAGAGATGACAGGTGCTCTGCTTATAGCACCAAATTGCTGCTTGTATGGAAAGGTTACCACTAGGTAACTAGATAATAGTCTTTGTAAAGAGCTGCTTGAAAGATTAGGAAAGGGATTTAGAAGGAATAACAAGGCACCGGAAGTAGCAGAGACTGGTCTAGAGGCTCAGAGACTGAAAAAACAGCCGCTGAAATGTAAGTGGAGAGAGTAATGTAAGGCCAGTTTTTTCTTAAGGGAACTTCAAGAAACAGCTAGAGCAGCAACATTTCATTTTCAAAAAGTTTCATCATTTCCAACCTGCCTGTTCAAGGATACCATAAAAAGACCTTGTCTAAATTTCTGTGTTTATTTGGTCCATTTTCTTCTGAGAACACAATTGCTATAACTCGTATTTGATATGCAACTTAATCATAACTTTGCAACATGCTAATTACTCCGTTTATAAATTAAATTAGCACAGGCGAGAATGTTGTGGATTACTTAGGCATTTAAGTCCCTGTCTTTCTGTGTGCATAATGCAGAGAGACTCTTGAGTGTTATTTTTCTTTGATGGTGGTTATTGTGAATACATTCTGAGCAAAGACAAAGGGGTAGAAAAACAACTGGTTGGATGGTACAGAGTTCTAGTAGGTCAGTTGTTACTTAATAGCACTCGTTTTATCCTCCATGAAGGATCAGATATGTTAAAAGGATACTTTCTTACACATTTAAAATAAAGTCATCTGTGTTGCTTAGTTACTTCTGACTGTAAAAAATGAACTACTCATTGTGAAACATTTAAAGAATAAAAATCACTTGAAATCCCAGAGATAGCATCATTCTTAATATTTTGGTGACTTTCCAAACATTCTCTGTCTATACACAGTTTTACATATATGTGATCATGCTATACCTACTTTATTAATATTTGGTACAATATCAGGAAGACACTTCCAGATCGGTGAGTACTCACCATTTTAGCGGCTGTGTGGTGTCTCATTGCAGAGACGTATCAGTGCCCTGGGAAAGCGGCAAACCTCCTCTGTGTCTTTCCCTTCATGCAGAACCCCTCACATTTGACACCTCTGGTCACCAGATGTGTGGGTGTTTTCCCCAACCCAGCCAGGTGTCCTACTGTTTAACTCCATTCAGACACTATCTGCCTAGAGATCCCACTGGTTAAGGGCTCAGACCCTCAAGACTGCCCCCGCCCCACTTCAGATGCCAACTGGGAGTCCAGGTTGTCACTGAACTCCTGACCAATCGGCGATAAATCAAGGTCCTTGTAACCTCACCTCCAGGTCCATTAACTTGCTAGAGTGGCTCCCAGAACTCAGGGACACACCTATTTATGTTTACCAGTTTATTAAAGGATATGATAGAAGATATAGATGAACAGCCAGATGGAAGAAATGCTCAGGGTTAGGTATGTAGGAAGGGACTTGGGGCTTTCGTGCTGTCTTGGGGCGCACCACTGTTCACCAACACAGAAGCTCTGAACCCATACTCTTAGGGAAGTTTCATCATGCAGGCATGGTCTGTCATTAACTCTTTTTAGCCCTACTCAGAAGGGAGGGTGGGACTGAAAATTCCAAGCTTCTAATCATAACTTGGTCTTTCCAGTAACCAGTCCTCATCCAGGAGCTACCCAGAGTTACCCCAATAGAACAAAAGACATCCCATCACCCGGGGAATTCCAGTGGTGTCAGGAGCCAGGATCAGAGTGCCAATATTAGAACAAAATATTGTTAGTGTTCTTATACTAGTGTTATAGTTCTTATCCCCTAGTATTCTTATCACTTAGGAAATTACTAGAGTTTCAGGAGCTCTGTGCCAGGAACTGGGGGTAGAGACTAATATATGTTTTCTATTATCTCACAGCCAACATAATTTATTTTCTAATTTCTAATTAATCCTATTAGAATAGATTCGTATAGTTGATCCATTCCTAGGTCAAATGGTACACATGTTTTATACAATTGTGTATATTCACAAACTGTTCTCCACTAGTGTACCCAACTGCTTGTTTTGTCACACGTCACCACTACTAAGTGTGTTAACCTTTTAATATTTGTAATGGGGTAAAAAATATCATTTTGTCTTTTGGATTTCTTTAATAACCAGTAATACAGAAAATAATTTTATTATCCATTTGTATTTCTTGTTTTGTAAATTACATATTTGTATCTATTGCCTAATTTTTTCCTTTAAAGTACTGGTAAGAACTCCTTATATGCTAAGAATGGGCTGGCGTTTCAATCAGCATGAATCTCAGCAACTGAAAGTTTCCCATCAAATGGCTTCTAAGGGGCACTAGTTTCAATTGGTCTAAGCCACGAGTTATCCCTTGAAACCTGGGCACATTTCCTTCCCAGTGCACTGAATGGTTGAAATTGACTTGCCAGTCATTCTTGGGAGGGAGTAGAAGGCAGAGGTCTAAACTAAAAGGCATTTGAATTTTTAAAAGCCTGAAATAATAACATTTTTAAGACTCAAAATATTTTTCTGTGAATAGACATTCCCCACATTTCTTGAGGCTGACCTTTCTGACCCCTTGTCATTGTCTCCAGTGTTTCCGCTCATCACAGCTTCCTTATTTGAATGTGTCATTGCCGCCTTTTCTCATTCTCAACTATCCCTGAGGTCCCAGGCTCCCAAATGCCCTGCTTTTTCTATTCCCCACTCCCTTGTTTTCTTTAGTTTCAGTCATTTTGAGTTGCAAGTTCCCTTCCCTTCAGGGACTTCTGGCATAAATGGAAGCAAATCCTCATCACAGCATCTTAATTAAATGTTACTCATTAATTTCCTTTCCACTGAGTTCACATTCAATTTTTGATACTTTCAACAGACTGTAGGCAGTGGTTTCTTTTTTTTCCTTTCAGTTTACCTGACAAGTGAACATCATTTTACAAATAAATAATCCCCATTTGTCTATTGATAAAGCTTTCTAGCACCTTGATTTTCTTAAAACTATGTAGGGAAAATGCATTTTTACTACAATCAATATTCAGTTTCTTAAACAACTATATTCTTATTTCACTAGTAGTACAATATTTTATTTGGTTAAAAAAAAATCCTTCCTCTGTTTCTGAAATTGAGTAAAATGTTATACTAGCAAAAGCTAAAGTGAATGGATTATTTTGTAAAAGTATGTTTTTACTGTAGTGAATTAAAAAAAAAATGGGACTAGCAGGTTTGTGACCTGGGTTTGCTACTAGCTGTTTGTTCCAAGCTCGTTGGCACTGAGCTTCCTTGTGCAAGACTGTTTTGGTGTCAACATAATTAGGGAGATTTTATCCTTAATATTCGCTCATCCTGTGTCTTGCCATTCCCTTCTCCAGGGGATCTTCCCAACCCAGGGATCCAACCCGGGTCTCCCACACTGCAGCAGATTCTTTACCTTCTGAGCCAGCAGGGAAGCCCTGTATTGTGGCCAGTGGTACACATTTTGAATTCTGAATGAGAATAATTTCAAATAGCTCTTTGAGCCATCTTTTAGGAAAGAATATTAGTTCAGAAAAGCCAAAGAAAGGACCGGAAGAGCCAACTTTCTTAGCAAACTTCCTGGAGGAGAAAAAAGGCAGGAAGTGGGGAGAAAGTCCTTCTTTGAAAAGAGGTGATATTTTCTCTGAACTGGTCTCTTTTAGGTATTTTTAAATGACAGCTCTCCTCCTGCCCCCCCCCACCCCTTGTTTTTGATCCTAACATTTATTCCTAGAGTAATCCTAGGTGAATAAATAGGATCTGAATGTTTTAACATAAGGAAACTTATTTTTCCCTTCTGGACTTAACTTTCAGAATGCTTGTTTTGGCCTTGAAAATTCTTCATTTCCCCCAGGGTTTCAACTGTGAAATACTTCCCTGGTAAATATCAGGTTTACTGAGGAAATGAGGCCTGAGGGGCGTAGGTTGTACTTTGGCAAGTACTAACTCAGTTTGCTGGGAGAGGTCTCTGAGTTTTCTTCTTTTCCTACAGTTTATATTTTTCCAATGCAAAAGAAAGAGATTCTAGAGCACTTTAGTGTGGAAGTTGTATTTGCTTGTAATGAATGACAGCTAGTCCTTTGCTCATTGCAAGAATATCTGAGTGTAACTGCCATGTAAAGGATATTAACCCAGTTTATTTTACAGACATTCTAGAGGGTTTCTAAGTACCATTAATTGTTTTCACAGTTAAGAAATTTAGACCCTCATCTCGGGACGATACCGGCAAAATAAAATCTTGTGGTTGCATTTCAAATACAGGGTCTGCTCATTGAAGTTGTCTGAAGGGAGTACACATTGACTAACAAAATAGAGAATATGTAAGAAAAGTTAAGAAATGTGGAGAAAGTGAGAAAATTTAACATAAGCCTGCATTAGATTTCCACGAGGAAAGAAAAGATAAAGCCATGGGTATTGAAGAATATAGTTTGGTGTGCAGAGGGCCACAAGACTTGAAAGGAGGTGCTGTTTAAGCACCTAAGCTGGGGGTTGGACACAAAGAAGTGGTCAGTGGCTGCATTACAAGTTTGTCCTGTGATCCTCCCCTCTTGCCTCTTCTTAAAGCTTTCTATTTGCTTATTTGGCAGTGTTGAGTCTCAATTGCAGCACACGAGATCTTTGAGTCAGGCCGGATCTTGCATTGCGGTGCACAGACTTTCTAGCTGCGACACTCGGGTTCGCTTGTTGCAGCCTGTGGGCTCCAGAGCACGTGGGCTTTAGTAGCTGCAGCTCCTGGCTCTCTAGTTGTGGCACCTGTGCTTAGTCGCTCTGTGGCATGTGGTATCTTAGTTCCCTGACCAGGGATTGAACCCAGGTCTCCTGCAGTGCAAGGCAGATACTTAATCACTGAGCTACTAGGGAAGTCCCTCTTTCTCCCCTTTCTACTAGCTTGTCACCAGAAAGTCCACCATGCCTGCCTTTAGGTACCATTGACTCAAAGGAGCAGAGGATGAAAATTGTAGGTAACAGAGAGGAAGGGACACTCCTGTGGGTGGTGGGCAGGGCATTGGGAAAGGGTGGTTGGAGTAGGACACAAAAGGCTTGAGTCCCCACATCACTTGTTCCTTGAGCAAGTCTCCTCCGAACCCTGATTTTCTTGTCTATAAACTGAGTTTGCTAAAATCTGCCCTCCCCGCACACAGGATTATGATGTGAATCAAAGGAAATTATGGTTGAAATTACTCTGGAGAGCACAAAGTGGTGCATTATATTGCTGGCCAATGTGGGACTAGAGCTGGTGGTAGGAAACTAACTGCAAAATATCTGTCGAACTGGACGCCCAGGACCAGATGAAATTCCTCTCTGTAGGGTCAAAGTTATGTGACGGTTGATTTGTAGGGCAGAAAGAGACCTTGGAAATAATTTTGTAGGTGAGAAAGCAGAGATCAACCAAGATTATTCACTTAATGCTACTCCCTCAATATTCCATAGAAATTTCATGTCAAGATCTACATTGGAAGCTAGGCTTCTTCTCTGGAGTTCATTCCAACTGAATAGCGTCATTATGCAGGGGGACCTTTCAGAGAGTCATGGTTGTGTTAATGAACATGATAGAAGGCAAACAGCATATTGATACCAGTGGTGGTTCTTATCAGGAGTGTGGGATTCCATCTGGAACAGAATGTATTAATTTTAATGCCAGTGATGAAAATGATTTGTCTTAAACTGACTCATTTGGCATCACTTGTAGCTGTCTTGGAATAATGTACTAAGTCACTGATTAGTCAGAGTTCCAACAGGGACAGAGCACTGTCAGCATACAAGTGGCTTTTGGAAATTTCTCAAGTGGCTGCCACCCACCTCTCTTCTCCTGCTTTTCATGATGTCTCTACAAACATCCTGCTGTTCTCCTGCTCATCGTATGGTGTCATGAGAGATGTTACTGTTGGGATTGTGCTCTGCACGTGAATATATGTGCAGAGAGACTCGGCTTTCCAATAATGATGCTCCATTAGTCCCATTCATGCTGGAATAGTAATGGGATCAAGCTTAACTTTCAAAACCAAGATCTCATCATGAAGATTAGCATCTCTGAAAACAGATTAATAGCATTATCTGTGATACACTGAACTTCTCTTGTATGCTAGACATATCGATCCCTTTACATATGTAATATCATTTAATCCTCAAAAATCCTATGAGACGAGAACTTTTTTCTTTGCCATTTTATAGTTGAGTAGAGTAAAACTGAGAAATCAGTAACTTGGTCCAGTGTCCCTCAGCTAGGATTCAAATTTAGGACTGATGCTAACTCGTGTGCCCTTTCCATACTCACCAGCCATTTTATCCATCTCAAGCAAATTGTTTCATTTCCCTTAGCTCACATTCTTCAGCTATAAAATGGTGATCACATGAATAGCTTCTCTATGCATCTTCACAGGTGTTAGAAGGATAAAATGTGCAGAAACATTTTAAAAACTCTGAAATAGTATTTAAGTAGGTTTTTAAGTGTAATAATTACTAATGTTTATAAAGTGTTCATGAATATTTTTGTTTATTATTTATTCATTTTTTGATCTTGCAGCAATTATAATTTTACCTAACACTGAAGCTTTTCTTTTAAAAGAGGAAAACTAGCAGTATTTAGAGTGGTTTACTACTACTGCTCTTTTGATAGAGCTATTAAATGATTCACCCTGATTTGAGGTTTCTGTGATTTGTGAAATTGCAGAGGAGTTCAAACTTGATATATTTTCCAGGGGCATCTGTAACTTTGTTTGCTAATACCCAGGAGGACAGTCTGGTGTGGGCTGAATTGGTGTGTATGTGTCTTTCTAAATCTTAATTGTGAATGCCTCTGCGTTAAGTAAAGCTAGCACACTATCACATTTCAGATGCCAGAAGCCTGGGCGGATCTGCCAAGTGTCTGATTTAAAGTGATTGCCTGAGATCAATGATCACCCAGCAGTCACAAGTCACCCTGGGATAGCTCCGAATCCCCAGTCTCACCCTGGGACTCTCTTGTGTCCCTGCCCTCCGAGAGCTCAGTGTCATATATATAGCCACCTTTCAGTTTTACGGCGGGCGCCTCCGGGTCTGTGTCCTCATCTCTCTCTCTCTGCTTTATGCTGCATTGCAGGCGTTGCTTGAGTCCATGGTTGACGCTGCCGAGAATCTTTGCCCCAATGTGATGAGAAAAGCCCACATTCGACAAGACTTGATTCATGCCAGCACTGAAAAGATTTCCATCCCACGTACCTTTGTTAAAAATGTCCTGTTGGAGCAGTCTGGAATTGATATCCTTAACAAAATTAGGTAGGTTTATAATGTTCATAAACCGAGGCGCTGCAGTGTCTGTGAATGCCATTGAGGCAGCTGTGAAGGGTGTCATTGTTGGCTTTATTCATACAGAATGTATGTAGGCGTGTCTAAGAGGCAGTGACTGTATATAGAGATAGCCATGCATAAATGTGAGGTTTTATACATTTCCAAAATTAGGTGACTGCAGCTATGCCTGCCTTACTGAGGAATATAAAGTTACCTACCCTTTTTTAAGAGTTTTATTTTTTTAAGAGAGGGGTGCATGTTTGTAAGCCTTTTATTTATTTTTTTTCTGCTTCTGAAGCTTATCTTTCACCTTAATAAATCTAACTTTTGAAGACAGAGATCAGTTTGCTTTCTGCCACCATAATATTATAAATCATGCACAGCCCATAAATAAGCAAAGAGCCCCACTATGACGTCACCATGTTTTCTTTTGGTGGGTCTGTGATACTACGCATGTGCTAATGGTGCTCTGGAGTGTTTACATAGATTCCTGGTTGATAAAATTTGAAAAACATGCCGGGGTATAAACATTTAGAAGGTGTGATCGCCAGCAAAGTTTCCTGGATTTTTACATAAGAACTGTGAGATGACCACCAGTATTACATTATATAGCTCAGGTAATTCTCATTATATTTTCTAGTTGGAAAATCAGAATGTGAATGCATTCAAAAGCATTTAAATTTCCCATTTTAATCACATCCAAATCTTGATTTGAATAATTAGATATAGCAAAAATAACAGCTTCTACGTGGAGAGTTGAGTGGTGGTATTATGTAATATAGCTCGATGACAGCTGGCAGGAAAAATGAGAGGTAAAAACAGAATATGCAAAAAAAAAAAAAAGTCATCACAAAGTAGATGTTGAAGGCTGCTAACCTTAAAGCTAGACTATAGACTTTTGAGGGTTTTGGAATTCTGCAGTAACTAGACAGTCTCAGGGCTAAGATGCAGCTGTAGGGGGTGTGTGTGTGTCTTTTAAACAAAGACCCTAATGCCTATTCAACTGAATTGTAAGACAGTTGGAATGACTTGAGAAATTAAGGCTTTCAGAGGGTTTATAGACTCCATTGATTAGTGATTTTATGAACTCTAGCCCAAGTATGCTTACGTATTTCTGTAACCTCTAGTTTCAGAGTTTTTATTGGAGCTCTTTAAATGTTGAGAATAAAAAGCTGTTGACCACCATTTTTTCATAATAGTGGATTGAACTACCAATAGATCATATTCAGCATTTCCTGGACTCCCAGATTCTGTCAAATATGCTCATTTCCCTTGAAAAATGGGCAAATTCTAAAAGTTGAATAGCAGTACAGAGCTCCTCACTTCAGTGGATCAGTTGTATGTCCACCAAGTCCTTGCTTGGCTTTTTATACTGCTTCATGCTGAGTAGTGATAGGAGAAAATGTGCGCATGCAGACTAAGTTGCATTATTTCCTTTGAAACATTTTACAAACTGGAAATTCAGTCAAGAAAGAAGTAGAGCACCCAGCAGCAAAACAATAGAACGGTCCTGAAGCATTAAAAAATAATTGCTTTTTAAAAAAAAATTTATTTTAGGGGGTGGTGGGAGGGAGGGTCAAGAGGGAGGAGATATGTGCATGATTATGGCTGATTCACATTGCTGTACAGCTTAAACAACATTGTAAACCAGTTATCCTCCAATTAAAATCAAATTAAGATTTTTTTCTTTTATATTGGAGTATATTTGATTAGGGGACTTGCTGATAGCTCAGTTGGCAAAGAATCCACCTGCAATGCAGGAGACCCTGGTTCAATTTCTGGGTTGGGAATATCTGCTGGAGAAAGGATAGGCTACCCACTCCAGTATTCTTGGGCTTCCTTTGTGGCTCAGCTGGTAAAGAATCCGCCTGCAATGTGAGAGACCTGGGTTCGATCCCTGGGTTGGGAAGATCTCCTGGAGAAGGGAATGGCTACCCACTCCAGCATTCTGGCTTGGAGAACTCCATGGACTGTATAGTCCATGGGGTCACAAAGAGTCAGACACAATAGTTGTGTTAGTTTGAGGTGTACAGCAAAGTGATTCAGTTATACATATACATGTATCTATTGTTTTCATTTTAAGAACTGTTTTTTAATGTTATAATTTGAAATAAATTATCCCTCCCGACGTCTGAGAGGCAGAGGGTAGGAAAGAGAGAGAAACTACTGACTATAGTCTTGGGAGGAAACAAAATTCCCAAATATATCTAAAAGCATCAGAGGAAGTGCTTGTTAATACTGAATTCCCAGGCCTTCTGGAGGTTTGGGGTGGGACCGAGTTATTTGTATTTTTAATAAGCGACCTGGGTGAATCTTATCAGTGGACACCTCTGGAGAATAATAGGGTATTAGATAAACCAAATAGCTAGGGAGACCTTGGTTCAGAGACAGGAATGAAAGAAACATTCTTTTATCTTTAGCCCAGGACTGTTTTTACTTTTGGCATCAAAAAGTTGGTGCTTCCCTCCTGCTCTGCCATCAGAAATGTTTCTGAAGAGACATGCAATGAAAATTATCGCCTTTCAATTAGGAAGGTTTTCCCCTGTTACACAAATATACTTTCAACTTCAGTTTTAAGATTGCTGCTGCTAAGTTGCTTCAGTCGTGTCCGACTTTGTGCGACCCCATCGATGGCAGCCCACCAGGCTCCCCTGTCCCTGGGATTCTCCAGGCAAGAACACTGGAGTGGGTGGTCATCTTATTTTGATAACTCTTTTCCTTGATGAAAAATTTTTAGTATTATTGACTTCAAAAGTAGAGTGAAATTATGTGACAGTGTTGAAACGTGGGTATGTAGCTCTCCAGCACACTTACTTTCAATGTATTTGTGCATTTATGCACATTGGTGCATGTGTGCCCAGGTAGGGTTATTTAGACTGAAGACACACGTGGAAGTTGAATTCTTGGGAATACCAAATAACTAAAATGCTAGCCCTTGGATGGAAACCTCAGTGGCAGAGTTATTTATTAGTAGAAACTGTAAGCTGCTACTTCCTGTCTGGGCATCCTTTTAAGGTTAGGCAAGAGGCACTAAAACTAAACATTTTGATAACTTCTGCTCATAAAAGACAAGGGAACAGTGAATTTGTAACTATTCAAAGTACAGTGGCAAGTCAAAGCAGAAGCATTTCAATAAGGTACCATTTGATTGGTTAAAAAGTTGTTTAAAAGGTGAGGGATATACATATGAAAGAAATAACCAAAGCTTTCACAACCAGACTAGATTTTCTTAATTTACTCCAGCCCAAGTTTGTTTTCATTTTGTCAATGGATGAATTGTTCTCACTACATGGTACATATGGTTTCCATTAAGTTTGTCTTTATCCAGATGTTTTTCATTCCTGCCATTAAATCTCGAATTTTGAAACTGCAGAGGCAGGTTGACATTGATAAAGAAAGGCTATTACCTGTGTGTTTATGGCAGTGTTTAAGGCTTATTTTTGGAAATCCTTAGCCCTGTTCACACATTCTTGTATGCTATTTTCAAAGATAGAAACAGAATCACATTTGACCTTATCAACATAGCATCAAGGGTGGTGACTTTTTCCCTCTTGCACAAATTAAAATGCCACTCTGTGCTTTTGATTTTCACATAGTGAGGTGAAGTTGACAGTGGCCTCCTTCCTGTCTGATCGAATCGTGGATGAAATTCTGGATGCACTTTCACACTGCCATCACAAATTGGTGAGTGCTGTGGTCATTTGTACAGGACAGCCTGGTTCATTCTGTGGTGATGCAGGGCAGCCTCCAGCGTGGGAATGTGGTTGATTTTCTACATTTTATTCCTTTGTAGCTTTATGGGTTAAAATCCTAGTTTTCCTTCTTCGTCTTCATTGTTTCCAGCTGTTCTAGAACATGTTAGAATTTCTCCAGAGGGAAAATGGCAGGGCAAAGCAGAAGTGATAATATCCAGAATTGTTGTTCATGTATAATAAACACAGGTCAAAAATTTGATGGGAGATGATGCTGGGACTGAAGTCTAAAACTGAGAGCTTCGTTTTAAAGATTATAGTTCACCCTTGAACAACACTGGGAGCTAGGGGCAGAGACCCTCCCTGTAGTCAAAAATCCATGTATAACTTATAGTTGCCTCTCCACATCTGAGGATTCCACCAACCCGGATTGTATAGTATTTACAGTATTTCTTATTGAAAAAAATTCTCACGTAAGTGGGTCTGCATGTGTCAAACCCGTGTTGTTCAGGGCTCACCTGTATTTATCTGTACTTGTTCTCTGATATGATTATTTGATAACAGAATATTCTTAACATGGCAGAAATGAATTGTCCAAAGAGTAAAAGAATTAAATGGACATATTCTAGTGAATGAAAACCATTGAGTGTCTAACTAGGCCTTTGGATATAACCAAGGTGAAAAAATAAAATTTTCTTCATCTAAAGACTGGTTCCACATTAAGATAGAAACTCAGTAGAAGTATTTCCAGTATCCGTGCATATGAAAAATGTATCAGAAACTTCCTGTTTCTTAAACTCTGAGGCACAGATGAAGGTTTTATAACTGGCTATGTTTTGTGTCTCAAAAATACTGGCGTTATGATACAGTAGAAATCTCCCAAATAAGTTATGACAGTGTTTTCTCCAGAGAAAAATTTCAAGTTAATTGTGTAGCCTGAAGATACTCAGTTTTATGGTGATGAATTGTTGAGTGATGGTGGAGAACACTGGAGCAGCAACAACTCCTGAGGGGAAGGCAGACAAAAGGGGTATTTTGAAAAATTCATTTGAGAAGAATATACGACTCTTCTCTAAAATCTAAAAGATAAGATAGACATCTCTAGCTATTCAAAGTATTGCCTGTGGACTGGAGCTGGCCCGCTAATGAAAAGTTACTAGTCCATAACAAGGTAAGTTCAGAAACTAAGAGGAGGTGTGAAGAAACTTCTAGAGCAATTTGATATCCAAACACATGTTATTTAAATTTTTTTATTATCAAATGTTTTTTATTATCAATTTTTATCAATATATTGGCTTATGGCAAATTGGAAGTTTAAAACTGATTCATCACCCAGAGATTTTAAGAAGCTGTAGTCTGTAGTTCATGGCATGATAAAGAGCTATAACCTTGTCAAGAGATCACAATTCAAACTTTCTTTAATAAGCAAAACCAAAGTCAATAAAGCATCCTTTATAGAAATAGTTTGTTGATAACCATAGCTCTAGGGATGGCCTCAAAATGCCTACTTGAAGACGGCAATACTAGATGTTATATCAGTGTGGCTGCACATGGGAACTACACTGAAAGTTTGAATTTTTTCCCCTGTTTTTGCTTTTGTCCTTTGAAGAAGTTGGTAACTCAGAGTATTGACATTTTCTTTCCATAAGCAAAAAAGAATTGTGTGAACACACTTATGTTTTGAATTTCTTACTGTTGATTTGGATAGTAAGACAAGAGCTTAACTGCTAAGTGAAAGAAATAGTACCTTCAAAATGAAACACTACTTTCAAAGACAGTCCAATAACACTGTTTTCTCCAACTTAAGTTTAGAAATGTTCCCAAAGGTTCCATAGAATTGTCAACTGGTTCTCTTCTTTGCAGAGTTCCTGGTGATGAATCAGCTCAGCACTCGAGCTTATTAATTTCAACCCAGTTTGTTTCATCTATTACCACTTTTTTAGGTTTATCTAAAGCATAGCATTGGTAATTAATGTCACATAAAATATAATAATTATTACATGAAAACAAAGCTTATTAAAAGTTTGTTAGCAGTTTCTTTCCTTTTGGTCCTTTTACAATAGGGGAGGTTGGAATCATTTTATTTCTCCTCATTATGTACTTTTGAGCACTTGATGGATATAATTTTATGATTGTATTGAAGATTGAAAGTTGAAAAAAATCACACCAGTCTCCTACAAATGTTCCTAATATATCTTTTGGAAAACAAAAATATGTGCCTACTTGGTGCATATCTACATGAACATGGCAAAGATATATGAATTACCTTTCAAGTGAAGTCTCAAAAGATGTTCGGAAGGAGGTTTTGTCATTTCTTGTTTAAAATACTCCACCTTCCAGAGAAAGAGGATAAAAGAGGTAACTTAACTCCAGCATGAATTTATCGAGTTGCCATTAACCAGGTGTAGACATTATTCTTCACAGCGCCCTCTTATGGAAGGTATCTGCTGGAATTCAGTTGGTTGTCTTGACTCTCTAGGCTGACCATTTCAGCAGACGTGGCAAGACCCTTCTTCTGCAAGATTCCTTGGAGATGGAGCTTGCTGAGGAGAAGCCGGTTAAACGCTCCATCATCACGGTGGAGGAGCTCACGGAGATAGAGCGTTTGGAAGATCTGGATACCTGTATGGTAAGACACAGCCTTTGGCCACACCATTATCTGCTTCACTGGATTTGCTACTGTCTTAAAAAAAACAACTCACCTTTACAAACCAGACCAAATAAAACTTCCCCCAAAGACAATTCTTTCAAGAACTTGTTGCTGTACAGGGTCTCTCTACTAATGAAGCTGATAAAGCATAAGCCTTCAGCTTCCCACGAAGGTCCTCTCACTTTATTTGTAATTTTGTAAAACTTTTCTTAAAGCGTACCCCTACCCACCCAACCAGTCCCCCCACCTCCTCCTAAATAAGAAAAATTGTAAAAATTGCAGTACACAGAAAAGTTGGATATCTATCACTGTAGCCATAGTGGGACAAAATTCCTAAATTAGGAGAAATCATTTATTTACCTTTTAAGAGTCATTTGTGACAGGAAAATATCTTTAAATAAATAAGCCTTCAACAAAAATGTGGGGAAGGACTTTTCCCCAAATGAAATATGTAGGGTGACTATCTCTTTGTTGGTCTTATAGGTTTTCTTTTTTTTTTTTTTAATGTCCTGCTTCTTCCTGTTTTTTCTTTACATAATTTTGGGGTACACTCTTAGATCTGCATTTCCTGGTTAGTTCCTATTCTCTGTCATTGACTTATATATTTTAGAAGCTGGAATATGATGCATTTGCTCGGTGCATCCATCTGGCTGTAAAGCTAGAGTACTCAGTTTTATGATATCTCATTTTTGAGATATCATTTTTGAGATATTTTTGATGTCAGTTCTTATGTTATTGTAAAATTTGTGTTGTTAGTATATTTCTCATTTTACCATTCAAATAGTTGTATATACCTCTGTATTCAGCATTGTTTTCACTCTCCATATTTAGTGCTTTTATGTTTTGCTAAAATACTCATTTTTAGTAATTTCTTATAATCCAAGTGGGTGTTGGTGAGGCTAGGTTTGGTCTACTTATGTGCTCAAGTGTTTCTACATCAGCTTCTGATTTTAGTAATTTTTCAACAAAGCCATCGTAAAGGAATCACGTGGATGCTCAGTTGCTTCAGTCATGTCTGACTCTCTGTGGCCCCACGGACTACAGTTCACCAGACTCTTCTCCTCTGTCCATGGGACCTTCCAGACGATAATTCTCGAGTGCGTTGCCGTTTCCTTCTCTAGGGGATCTTCCTGACCCAGAGATTGAACCTGGCTTTTCTGCATTGACAGGCAAATTCTTTACCACTGAGCCACCTGGGCTTCCATATAAACTATTGTTATCATCTTTTAAAATCTGTGAATAAAATAGTTAAATGCCCTCCAGATAAAACCTTATGATATACAAGGAGACTGGCAAAGAAAGCCTAAAATATATCTTAGATTTCAAGTAACATTCTAGTATAACTAAAGATGATAAATAATTTTCCATTTAACTGTATAAATATATAAATATATTTAGTCTATGTGGAGGGAATTATACCAAGTTTTTTAAAAGTTGCTTGTCTAGCATGTTATAAAATGTAAATGTAATAAGTATTTTAAATTTTGTTTACATTTTGAGGCAATAGACACTATGTTATCATAGGGTAATTATTCTAGAAAGCTCTTTGCCATTGTTTAGTCATGTCTGACTCTTTTGGGACACCATAGACTGCGGCCTGCCAGGCTTCTCTGTCCATGGGATTTCCCGGCTTAGTCTAACCCTAAAAGAAAAGGAGTAATAGGAAAATATTTGAATTAAAAATTAACTCTACATATCATGTTTCCAGCCAAAATTATCTGGTTCTGTGTAAGTTGGAAAGGGGTATAGGAAACATGAGTTAGTAAAATGTGTTTTGTTGAGTTTAGACGTTATGCGGTTTTGGATGATGAAGTATTGGTTAAGAAAGATTGGCTTAGCTCCTGTAAGGATGGTTTTAAATTGTATAAGTTTTGTTTTTGTTTGATTGACTAATTTGCTTTTGTTACTTGAAAGGAAAAGGAGTTGTTCTCCTTAAGTAAAGTGGGTGGGGGAATAGGATCACTTTTTAAAATTTAATTTTATTGAGATACAATTGATTTAACATTGTATTAGCTTTAGGCATACAATCTAATGATTCAATATATGTATATATTGTGGGATGATTATCACAGGTTTAGTTGACATCATCTCCATATATAGTTATGATTTTTTTCCTTGTGATGAGAACTTTTACAATCTATTCTGTTAGCAACTTTCAAATATGCAATTCAGTATTGTTAACCATAGTCACTATGCTCTACTTTATATCACCAGGACTTATAACTGGAAGTTTGTTTGTACTTTAAAAAAACCCACCCCAGATGCATGACCACCATGAGGACCATAGGGCAAGGCATACCCAGCCCTGCTGAGTTGCTTTCATTTCCTAAGAACAGTCTGGTTGCTATGACACAGAAAGCGGCAGGAGTAGATAGAGATCTTTGTCCTTCACTCTAAGGATGATCCAAGTCAAAAGGGTGGTATTTTCTTGATTCACGTGGCTGGGAGGCAAGCAGGTAGGGCTATTCCTGACATAAGCGCCTGTTGAATCCTAGGACCAGAAACAGGGCCTGTGGTGTGGAGTATCTTGTTGCGACAAGGCAGAGCTTCTCTATAAAGATAACAAATACTTGGGAAGAATTTTTAAGCCATAAAAATAGCATTTTTTTCCAGTTCTAAAAATTATGTCTTTAATCATTGTTTTAACAAGGCTAATGAATCGGTAAGTAGCCAAAAACCAGAGCTAAGTTTGATGTTTAATGAAAAAGAATATTTTTGTGTAGAAAGTGCAAGTCAATGGATTTTGTGCTGTAAAGATTTCCTTTCTGCTCTGAGCCTAACCTTTGGGTCTAAGCCGCCCAAAGATACTCCTGTTTTCACAGTGGCAATTACCCCAGGGGCAAGGATCAGTATTCTAAAGAAAATCAACATGCTAAGCGCTGGAATTCTTACCCTGAACCTGTGAGTGGTACAAACTCACAGCTGATTGGAAAAGAGTAGAGCATGAGAATTACCTTTTCAAATTGTTTGCACTTCCACCTTTCATAATCGAAGAAACAAATCATTTTTGTTTCTCATTGACATCCACTACCAAATATTTCAATTTGTGATCCTTGTGTAGTGCCACTAAAAAAAAAAAATGAAGTACGTACTGTGAAGGTGGAGACATTGAATTGGTGATGCTTTTCTAAAGGAGCCTGTACGTTCTCTTTGGCAGCATTTAGACAGATCTTAAGTGATCCAGGAAGTTGGGACACAAGAAAAACTGTTGGATAGAAAATTCTCAGAAGCATCTAAGTGCATGCCTACAAGCTTCCCCCATGGAATTATCCGTTCCTGGCAGGTAGAAATTGTACCACACACAGAGCTAGAGCACTGTTGAATGGGACTGCTCTGGGAGATGCTGTAACTTTATTACCTAAAATGTTTGTTTGGAGCCCACAGCCCTGAGATACTTCCCCCAGGACATTCCAAAGTAACTGACTCATCACCAGCCTTCTGCTTATAGTTAACAGATCCTGGCATTTTCTGTTTGTGATGTTCGTGATATCTCCTACATCTATTTTTGAACATTTCTTTAACAGACATAGTGGAGATTCTGGGCATCTCTTGCTCTTTTTCTTTTTTTTCCCCCTCTTCCTGGATACCTTGATGTTTTCTTCCATTTCTCCCTGGTCCAAAAGTCAATTCCATTTCAGTGTGTAAGTCTCTTTAAAGAACCAATAGTTATCATCGCACTCGGGAAGGTTCAGAGCAGTAAATTAAACGTTGAAATGCATTGTTTAAGGATTGTCTTCTTGGAGATGGAAGCGATGATTCATCTCTTAGAAGGAAGTTCTTCACTTAGTGAACACCTATTAAACTTACACTTTGAGAGCTGAAATAGGAGACTGAATGACTTGATGAGGCCTGTTATCTGTGGGGAGGATGACTGAGAGCTTCTAATCAACCTTATCTTCATAAAATTGAAGAAAAAGGCTGTTTAAACAAAATGGCAGAATAATTTCTTAAAACTCAGTCTCCAAATAATTCATTTTTTTCCTTTTAACTAGAAAGAAATGAAGAGGTAATTAGTTTACCTGGTGGGGAGAAGGGACGGGTAGAACAAGAACTATAGAATAACTTGCTGAATTTTTCAACCTGTGTCCATTCTCATAGTCCCAAAGATTCTGATAACCCTTTAACTCCAGGGTTGAGAATCACATGGCTTGAAAAATCTTCCGATTTATTTATTTTGCACTTACCTAGCACCTGTGATATGCTAGGCACTGAACTCTTTATTAATAGTAGCCAGCTTAATTCTCATGACAACCTGTGAATGATAGGTGGTGTTAATATCTTCTGTTTAACAGATGAGGAAACTTAGGCATGAAAACATTAACTTGGTCGAGGTGATCTAAGGTCACCCTGAAGCAGGCCATGTGGGATTGCACGTTCAGCCCATCTGCTATAATCTATATATTGATTTCATATCTATATTTCTCACAAATCAGAATTAAATTCCAAGCTAGATTTAAATAGACTCCATTGTTTTATGCAAAACATCTGCTTACTGATTCTATATTGAATTAATATGTGAACAGAAACAGTGAAAAATGTGTGTCATTTCACCATAAATGTAAGCTTATAGTTTTTAAACATTACTGGAAATAACTGTGTCAAAAATCTGACTCTCAATTGTTAGCCAGTTGTGAGAAATGAATCTGTGCACTTTTGGCTTACCTTGAACATTCTGTGCCTTTCCATGTGTAATTTTGTTGGTGACAGTGATTAATTAGTTTTCCTATATGCACCTTATCATTTCAGCACACACGCCTTGTGTGTTAAGCTGAAATGTGTATTTACTTAGAATCTTTATTGTCCATAGACCATCTGTTCTTTTCCTGCCATCAGGCCCTCTTAGGAAATCACTACTCCCCATCGTATCTTTCAACTGTGTTGTCATTGGCCTTTGGGGGTATTAAGGGATGCAGTTCTCCTTCTACTGATTGGCAATCTCTACATATTTAATTTGTCGCTATATATAGTTTCCTACCTTAAACCATCGCAGAAGTTTTAGGTTTCAGATGATGTGCCAAGTGGTGAAGAGCCAGTGTCTTCTCCTTAGGTAGAACTAGCTCACTAATTGTATGTGCTTCTTTCAATTATTTTAATGAGTGTCATACCCGTTTTAAATCAAAATATATTCATACAGAGAACAGGTAGTCTGCTTACTGCTCTTTCCTAGGAAAACAATTTTAAAAGGCTTGAATTGTTACAGAATACATCTTGTGAATCCTTGCTCCAATGACAAAATAGCAATTATTTTCCCTTAACAAATTCAGCCTCAAATATCCATATATAATTTTAAGCTTTTTAGCATAGATTAAAATTCAATGAACATCCATTTGTCTTGGTCAACATGCCATTTTGTTTTTAAACAAATCACCTCATTTTCATGTACCTACAGTTGTTAATTGAACTAATCTATTAGCAGTGTTGCCAAGCACAGACTATTAAGTCAATATCTCATTTAAAATTAGTTGCTCTGATGTTGTGCACAGAACGTCATTGAAGTCCTAATTGTTTCCTTTTATAATTTTACTTTATTCTGTAATGTCCTTTTCATAGTGATACCATTTTGGGAAAATGGAGGCTTAGCTTTTTAACTACTAGAAAGCAATGTATGAAAACCTCTTAATTTCCAGATTTTAAATTTCAGCACTGTGATACCATTTGTGGTAGTGGTGGTGGTGGTTTAGTCGCTGTGTCTGACTCTTGTGACCGCATGAACTGTAGTCTGCCAGGCTGTTCTGTCCATGGGATTCTCCAGGCAAGAATACAGGAGTGGGTTGCCATTTCCTTCTCCAGGGGATCTTCCCGACCCAGGAATTGAACCTGGGTCTCCTGCATTGCAGGCAGATTCTTTCCCAACTGAGCTATCTGTATAATCCAGCTAAAATATACGTTCCTTAAAGTTTCTAGTAGTTTTTTTTTTTTTTGACAACCCTTTGAGGAAATGCCAGAAGCACATTCTAGATCCCATTCCTTTAGGCCTGAGGTCTAGAAGGGCCTGCACAGAGGTACAGGTGTGGCGCCTTGGAGGGTCTCTGTAAAGCAGACTTGGCCCCTTTGTTTCCTATTGTTTTGGGTCTTACAGCATTGCTTTTACTGTGGTGCTTCCGAATCATGTCAGTGACTTTCATGAAGGGCAGCTTTAATAAATACCCCTATAAAACCCATTACCTTATGTGCTCTTTATACCATCTGTACCACTGTTGTGGGTACTGTTCAGTTTCATCCCCTGATACCTTGTTGCACATCTATGCAGAAGAAATTGCAGGTCTTTGTCAAGAGGAGTGAAAACCTGGAGCTGTTAGTTTGCTGTGTTGCCTAGACACAGTGAATTTTGCTATGACTTGTTGCCTGCCTTTTGCTCTGTAAGTTGAGAGGCTCAGAGCCCAGTGTGCATTGACCTATTTAAAAGGGTTCTGAGCCTAAAGAAGTATAGGTTGTTGTATTCAGCCTCAATTCTGGCTTCATTTTCTCTTTTCTTTATCCTAGTTTACTCATTAAAAACATGTTGCCTCTCTGGTGGTCCAGTGACTAAGAATCTGCGCTTCCATTGCAGGGGGCGCAGGTTCAATCTCTGGTCAGGGAACTAAGATCCTGTATGCTGCTATAGCCAAGAAATAAAAGAAAAACAACTAAAAAAAAAAACAACAACTTGCTGTTCTGCATAAGCCTCAGCTCCCTTTTGGATTGAGGTGAAGTGAAGTCGCTCAGTTGTGTCCGACTCTTGGCAACCCCATGGACTGTAATCTACCAGGCTCCTCCATCCATGGGATTTTCCAAGCAAAAGTACTGGAGTGGGTTGCCATTTCTTTCTCCAGGATTGAGGTGGCTTTCCATTAATACAGTGAAATGTGAGATATGGTGGGAAAGGGCTCTGAGAGGGATGTGCAGGTTGCTCTGGAAGCACAGAAAACTGGTGCCCCGCCCAGCTTGGGGGAGGGGTGTTGTCAAGGAAGGTTTCCAGGAGGAATTTCTAAGCATCATGCTTGGCACATAATAGGCCCTTAGTAACTGATGATATAATAAGAGATGGTATTTAAAGAAGTTGGCTGGGAGGAAAATGAGTAAGTAAATTTAGCAGAGAGAAGAACACGCACAGAGTCTTAGAGTGAGGAGACAGCATCACGATTTGAGGAACTATTGTGGGATTATGGTACGATGGGAATAAAGGGTGGCAGAGAGGAGAGGTGAGGCAGCTGGAAGCCATATTGTAAAGAGCCTTATAGAGCTTGCTAAGGGTTTACTTGTTTATATATTATGTATTTATTTTTAAGGCAATACTGAAAGTGAGACATGTGGGAGAAGGGGCAGATTTTGGTGGAAAAGACATTAGTGAGTTCTGTTTTGATCGTGTTGAGGATGAAGTTTCTGCAAGGCGCTGGCTGAGATGTCCACTAGGGAGTCCTAGAGGTGTCTCTGGGCCTCAGTAGCCAGGGCTGAGTTGGTAGGTGAGCCACGCACAGCCTTGGCACAGAGGCACTCACCAACACTGTCCCTCAGCTGGTCGCTGCCCCTTCAGCTCTGTAAGCACTTTTTTCCTACATTCATGACATTTACCTCAATTTACCATGAGCTACAGACATTCATATTCATCTGGCTATTGGTCATCTCAGTTGTATGTCCACTGTCTATCTAAAACAGCACAGAACCTCTGAGGTTCTGTTATTGAGAATGTAATAGGTTGCATCAGCAATCCAAGCTCTCTGAAGACTGTATAGAAAAACAAGGAGGAAAACCATGTACCTACTGTGTCATACGCTGTGCTTTGTCTTGGTAGCCACATCCAGTTAACTGTTTTAACCCATTTTTCAGGTGAGAATCTCAGAGCTTAGAGATGTTATTACACTTGCCCCATATCATCCTGCTTGTTTAAGGGTAGTCAGAGTGGAGGGCTCAACTCCAAATGATCCAGTTTGCAAGCCCTCACCCTCTCTGCTGCAGCCCTGGTCTTTGGGATAGACCAGGTCACTAGACGGAAAGGTCCAGGGAGGGTTGTGTTGGGGAAGCGCCTTTTCATGGAGGGTTTACACCAAGAGAGAGTTCAGTGTTTGGTGTCTCTGACTGCAGGCTAGTCTGTCCAGGGTTTTACTTTTTTCCTCTTAGTGAACTGGGAGGGTTTCTAGTGTTTGGTAGCAAATCCACACCTCTTCAAACACTAGGGCAAGTAATGACTAGAGCTGTAGGTATCTGAACTAATGGGAATGAGCAGCAAAAAGAAAAGAGGGCTTCTGCTTCTGGAAGCAGCATACAGAGAACAGTTACATGATCACCATCAGTTCAGTCCTGCCTACTCAGACCATGCTGCTGGCCTTAACTTTCAAGTGGACAGTTTTCTGTCTTGACTAGGAAAATTGGAGGGTTAGCCAAATACCTCCTGAAAATCAAGGCTTGCTAAGGAGGGAATGAGTGGGATGGAATGTCTCGGGCTGAAATCTGGGAATGACAGAAGTGAGAAAATACAAAATCTAAGGTGGGTAAGGAAGGAAAAGGAGCACAGAACTCAGCCTCAGACTTTGGATCATCTAAGTAGAAGTTGGCTAGACTCGAGAGCCTCAGTGACTTACTCTAAATCTCTTAATTATTCTAGTGATAGTTTAGAAACACCAATTGGGGTTGGCATGAGTTAATCTTCATTCTTTAGCTCATGTGTGGAAATTCAGAGAGGAAAGTGAAAAGTGAAAGTCACTCAGTCATGTCCAACTCTTTGCGGCCCCAGGAATAGTCCATGGAATTATCCAGGCCAGAATACTGGAGTGGGGAAGCCTTTCCCTTCTGCAGGGGATCTCCAGACCCAGGGATCAAATCAGGTCTCTCGCATTGCAGGTGGATTCTTTACCAGCTGAGCCACAGGGAAAGCCCAAGAATACTGGAGTGGGTAGCCATTCCCTTCTCCAGTGGATCTTCCTGACCCAGAAATTGAACCTGGGTCTCCTGCATTGCAGGCAAATTCTTTACCAACTGAGCTATCAGGGAAGCCCTATCCAAGTTCTCAGTTTCCCTAAACGTACCTCAGGGGAAACCACTGTCACTGCTGGAATTTGATATAAAGGATTTCTCATCTCAGGACTGAGGGGAAACCTTTATCACAAGCCTATTCTTTAGTGAAATCAAAATATAAAGTATGTGGTTTAAATATATATATGTCTCTGTGTGTGCTGAAGAAAATCATTCTGCACTTCATATTGAAAATCACACTTGGCAATGAGACCAAAAATTTAACTTCCATGCTCCACATACGACTGCATTTCAAAATAATGGATCTGCAATTTAGAGTGTTACTTCGAGAATCCATTCAGAAGGGATGGTAATCAAAGTAGTTAAACTAAGCATGTTCCAAGCCAGAACAGATTTTTCAGAGTTTGAGTGGTAATAAGTCTTCTTTACCTGAAGTTCTATTTAAATTTGAAGCGTTAAGAGTTTCCTTCCTTCTACCCATCCATCCATCCATGAGATCCAGTGAGAACCAGACCTCCTGATTATTGATTGATTACTACAGCCCTCCAGTCAGAATCCTCTCCGGGTTTGAGATCCTCCTCTAAAATCACCATCCATTCTTTTTACCTGGTGCTACTGGAGTTTACCTGACTCAGGTTTTTTAAAGCAGTAAGGCAAATTGTTGTAGGATTTAACTTGGTTTGTGGTGGTTGGACTTGGTATTAACTATTTTTGTCATTTACCTGGAGCTGATGTTCTGTATACAGAGCAAATGCATTACATTAAGCATTTTAAGCTTAATTTGATTATTCATCATGATGTCACTGAGCTGGTATCCGTTCTGAAGGAGAGCATTTTTCTCCTGTCTTCCTCATTCTTCTCTTCCATTATGATGTGGATTTTCCAAAAATCTAAACTTAAAATACCTCTTTTAAGTATAATACTCAGTGGAATTTTTCCCCATAGTTTATTCTTTTACAATAAAGATCATTTAAAAATATTATTCAGCTTTTTATGACTATTGGAATAACATTATGGTTAACGTGTGCAATTAAGTACTTAAGGTATTTTCCCACTTTCTCTCTTATAATGCTACAAGGGGCAAGTACCAGATGCTTGTGTTAATAAGCACTGTGCTTCTGTGCCCATCAGCGCTAACACTTGGTCTCCAGGTAAGAGATTTGCTTCAAATTGGTACCAGGTGGTTTCATTCTTTGGCCTACTCTTCAGAAAAATGTATCAAATTATATCCATTTTCTAAAGAAAACATTCAAGTGTGAAATTTCACTTTCGCATCAGTTGTAAGATTAGTTAAATGAATAAAAAGTGAGGTTGTTTCCTATTTCTGGGAGAAAACATGACAAAAGATAAAGATTTAATTTTCTTATATTGAAAAAAGAAAATTGTGCAGATCTAGAAAATAAGGAAATGAACCATGTTCATTTAAAAATAGTACTTGACCGTCATCTTCGCAGCAGTTTCTCATCAGTACAGCTCCCTGAATTGTTTTTAACATCATGAGGCCATTTTAACTTTTATATGAAATGAAATTCGGGATATAAAAGTTAATGAGTGTGATGTGAATAGCTGGATTTAATACCACGTTCAGTAGGAAATGTGGTGCCTCATAAATCTCTACACACCCTTCCTCCTTTTGTCCATTGATTTATTGCAGTCCTCTCAGAGTTATGGCTTCTGTATACCTACTCTTCCTAGATATTAAAGATTGCTGCTCTCCAGCAGTCATCACAGGAAGGATTAGGTATCTCATTTTCTCAGTAAGATTTCATACCGCCTCAAACTTTAACAAGTAGGCATGCATAAAAATTGCTTTTTAAACCACAGACGTGATGATACTGTTTGGTTAGATGTTTGAGGGTATATATTAATAATGACTGAGTTTGGGTTCCCCTGAACATTGATGCATCTGACAATCTGGTAGGAAATACTTAATTATTATAATCTAGTTCATTAAACAGGGATTACCCTTATCCATTTTTAAAGTGCACCGGAAAGCACAAGATGACACTAGGCTATCTTGAATCAAAAAGCAAGGAGTGGCTCTAAACCCAAATCACTGCAAAGGACACAAAGTCCAGATCAAAACGGCTTCTGCTGGGACACTCCCTGCAACAAAAATAATGACAGTAATAGTTTAGGATACTTTGAATTAATTAAAAAAAAGAAAGAAAACCCAAATGCTAAGTGTCTAGTAATACTAAGAGAAGACGAGGGGATGGTACAGAGAATTTAGAAAAGGGAGATTTGATGCTTACAGAGGAATGGCACCTAAAATGTAGGAATAATGTTAAAAGTAGAAAGTGACAATTTTATAGCTCCCGTTGTATTCATTCAGGCCAGGATTGTCAGTGGGGTTTACAAATGGGCTCATCCGCATAAATTGAAAGTATCACCTTGTAGAATTAATATTAATTATCAAGAGACAAAGTACCTTTACAAAATACCAAGGGACAAGATACCTTGACCGTGGAAGAGTCGGGAGGTTCCCGCCCAACTGAAGTGATCAAATTTAGTGTCACCAACAGCGGAACAACTTGACCTGGGTACCACCTGTCGTCATTCAGTCATTTCCAGGATCATTCATCTGGGATTTGTGTTTAAAAAAAATCATCTACCTGAATCTAATTATGGGGAACAACCAGACAAATATTGAATGTGGGAGAGTCTGTGAAACAATTGGCCTGAATTCTTCCAGAAAGTCGGTGTCATGAAATTGGCTGGCATTTGCTTAACAGGTGTTTAGATTGTTACCAGCTTTTGCTGTTATAAGTGTAGTGGTTAGGAGTACCCCCTCTCCCCTCAGTTCTTCTCCTTGGGAATAGAAGAATGAAAAAATGTTACTAACATTCATAATCTCTGCCAGTTATTGAAGCGTGGGGGGCATTGACTGCCACTTACATGCCAGGCTACGTGCTAAACACTTTATATTCATTATCTTATTTAATCCTCACAACTGTTTATTTCACAAACTAGAAAACTAGGTCTCCGTTTGCCAAAACCTTGGCCACAGTTCCCCTTTGGCCATCAAAGTTCCATGATTCGAGTTCAGTTCTCGAATGACAGCACCTTGAGCATGAGATGCTCTCTTGGGCAGGGTGGCCTCTCTGTGCTCACTAGTCTTCCCCTTGCCCTGATGGAGAGACACTGAAGTCAGTACAGGTAAATGAGTTCCAAAAGCTATGCAGAAGGAGTGGAAAATTGATGATTTTTATTCCTTTGAAAAGCTGACATGTCTGTTGCTATGGTTTCCCTCTTCATAGAAACATTTTTTTGCTTGCCTGTCATTTTAGAAGTTGAACCAATTGAAAGGTTCCTCACCTTCACTTATAATGATCTTTAGGGGGATAATTGGGACAGAGCACTTGTCATGTTGAATTAACCTTTCACACAGAGGAAGTCTAAAATTACCTATGGGGCTTAACCATCAGCTATAACTCTTGTACGTATGTATCCAGTGTCACGCCTATTAGGAAGCTTTTGAGGGGATGTATAGTTAAGACAGAGAAGGCGATGGCTCCCCACTCCAGTACTCTTGCCTGGAAAATCCCATGGATGGAGGAGCCTGGTAGGCTGCAGTCTATGGGGTTGCGAAGAGTCGGACACGACTGAGCGACTTCACTTTCATGCATTGGAGAAGGAAATGGCAACCCACTCCAGTGTTCTTGCCTGGTGAATCCCAGGGACGGGGGAGCCTGGTGGGCTGTGACTCTGTGGGGTCGCACAGAGTCGGACACGACTGAAGCGACTTAGCAGCAGTAGCAACAGCAGCGTAACAAAATATGAAATCAGAAGTCTGAGGATTGAGACTTTTTTGGGATCTTGCTGATGGAAGCCTTTCTGATAAACAAATAATACTGATGGTGATAATAATGGTGGTGATGGTTATGGGGAGCTTTTTGTGTACCACACAACTGTTTGCATTTGCAAGTTCAGGAGTCTTGTATTTTCATCCAGCTGCATGTTGAAAGCAACTGACAAACACAGAATAATGAACTTGAAGGAAAAAAGTGAGCCCTAGGTTGATGGACTAGGTGTTTTCAGTAAATTTGGAAAAGATTCCTCCCATCTTCATACATTGTTTTCATAAAGCCTGGCATGCTGCAACAGGACTTTTGGTGTTTTGTTACATTTTTAAAAATTCTTTTATAAAATTTCAGAATGCTAAGATGCCCTAATGACTGTTAGTAATGATGACCAATGAGGTTTTAAAATTGTTTGAGAGAGTTAATGTGAAATGTAAAGTGACCTAAATTCACACTAAGGTATAAGGTACTGTCAATGTTAATGACACTTTAGGTAGGTAACTGTGTGAGACCCTGGCATCAGATTCTTGCCTAAAATGCTTTGGTGACTGAGGGAGAGAGAGAACTCAAAGTTGCTGCCTCACAGTGGGCAGGATATAATGACGTAAGGACATCCCCAAAAAGGGAGGTTTTCATGTACCTGAGGGCACACTGTCCCCACCTTGTTGCTGGGACCAGCCCTGCGGCTTAAGAACCAAACCCTGCATGGCGTTTGCTAATGTTCATCCAGCATTCTGTCCACCTTATGCCTTTGGAGAGAAGATGTCTCCATTTCCCAAATGGGATTAATACCTTACAGCGTTGGTAGATGGCATTTTGCACGCGCTTAGCAAGAGGTAATATTTCTAAGACTTTTCTGCAGTTTTCAAGCTGTAATTATGTTATGAAGAGCTTATGAAAAGCTATGCTTATGCAAAGCTAGCCTTACGCTAATGATAGTTTGGCTTCATTCTTGCCTCATTCCTCTGCTATGAAGGCTTTCTGTGTAGCTTTTCTGTGTGTGTATGGTGTCTCTCCCTCCCCCTTGTAATGCTGCTGCTTTATCTCTCTTCCATTCATATTTTTTTCCCTTTCTTTTTGCTGCATGGAGACTCTCTGCTGTACAAGTGTAAGTATTTTTTGGTGGCTCTGCAGATTCTGGCTGTATTAGCTTACACTCTTGTGCTCCATTTGCTTCCGTGCTGCCTGGCTGATCTCCCAGGAGACTGTAGTGTCGTCATCCATCTGTGGATCCTGAATAAAACAGGCAGCAATTTAGAGACAAGATTGGATTTTACAAGATGGTTCAGCTTAGCAAAATAGGCAGTGAATTTAAAAATATTCTCAGGGATGTGCCTGAATGCAAGCAGAGTGTTGATGAAGAGGGTATGAACATTGAAAAGGAGAAAAGTGCTTATTCCATTCATGTTTTTAAAAAATAAGCCATAAGTACTTAGACTTCTAGGGTTTAAATTTCTAATTCTTGTCATATTACTTGTTTCCCAGATTAGTAGAAAATTGCCATCATAATACCTTCTTGTAACAGAAAAATTTTACTGATCTACTTTACAAGTTAAAAAATTTTTCTTTTTAACCTCAAGGTAAAGAGAAGTAATTCAGGATTCTTGAGCTTGGAGTGAGAGTGTTTTTTTTTTTTTTTTTTTTTTTTTTAATTCTTTGCACAAACTTAGTAAAATAAACAGAGAAACTACTCCATCCTATTTTTCTGATGATAGAGACAACTCTCATTAAAAAAAATTAGTATGTCTAAGAATTATGTGTTAAATATGAGCTTAACAGGAAAAATATGTGGTGGTGTTTATAAGGTTCTAACAGTAATCCTTAACTTATAGTAAAAGTGGGTATTGAATTACATGGAGAATAGGTATAAATCCATTATAAAAACTGGATCAAATGAGTAAGATTTTCAAGCAATATAGGTATTGTGCGGCCTTTTTTTAGATGCTTTGAGAATAGAGCCATTCATTTCATTCACTGTATGCCACGATGGGGATTTATTGATATTTATGATGTCAGAATAACTCTATGTTTAGAGTCTTCCTTCTAAATTACACTGAAAGGGTTTAACACATTGTTCCTCATATTTCCTGCAGATTTGAACACTGAACATTGCTTATTACTCTTAAAATTCACTTTTAAAAAGACAAAGTAATTTTGTCTGGGCCTAAAGTAATGGTTGGCAGTGTTAATCATAAATTGATTTGTGAAGGGTCCATTTGGCATATATACCTCTTCCGCTTCCACTGTTGATCCCCTTTATTTGTTGGGCACTTTGTGATTTCTCTGATCAGAAAATACTTAGGCACTGATAAATGTCCAGGAACAGTAAATGAGGACTAAGAAATAGTTTGAGAAAAGTAGCCCTTTTATTTTGGTCCAAAAACAGAAGAGAGTAAGTGTAAATCTGGATGGTAAAACCAGATTTTTTTTTTTCCAGGATTCAATTCATCTAACCAACAGGTGTGAGGAGGAGGAGGCAAGGGTGCATAAAACCATGTTTCTGGAGAAACATACAATATGTGTTCCTAAATGTACGCTTAGGTGGATGATTATAGCGCATTCTTATATTCCTCTTGTTTTAGTTTATATGTAATAGAACCATAGGAATAAGCCAGTAAGATTCAGCAAGTCCATATTGTCCATTAAATTGTTAAGGAAGAAACGATTACAAAGAAAAGAAAGAAAAATATATAGAAATAAAATTCCTTTTTTTTCTTGTTATACTTAAACCCATATTTATTCTTTCTTGTGAAAGAAAGAGATGGTAAGAGTTCATCCATCAGAAGAAATGTATAAAATCAGGTTGTATTCTTAACACCAATTGTAGAAACCAGCCTGATTGCAAGCCCTGCAAATTTTAGCAAAAGGTCATCAGCCTTGTCCAAACATGGCAGAAATTTAGAACTCACAAATGTGTCAAATATAAAGAATTTTATGCGAAATGCAATGGAAGTTATATTCTCTTGTAAAGAGCATATGAAATAAAGCAATGAAAATGCATTAGAATGCATGCTTCTGATATTCAAATTTCATAGCCTAGGTTTTGAGGCATTACAAAGCTAGACCAAGAAAGGCAAACTGGTTCCTTTGATTAATGGCAACCATCAGACGTCCTGATGATGATTTTGTATATTTCTCAATATGTCTGTAAAATTAGATTGAGTTGAATGGCCATTAATAGTTAGGCATCAGTTTCTAAATGAGTTTCTATCTTTGCTATCTATTATATATATGTACTCTTATATGTAATTCCATATTTCTTGTATATATTTAAAAATTATGATTATTTGAAATGTAATTATTATGTTTTGCATGTATTTGGTATTCATTATAAAAGCAAAATGGGGAAACTTGATCCAGATTATTTTTGCCCACAAATTCTCTTCTAAATCTAATCAAGAGTCAGAGAAAAATATTGGAAGACATCTCCATGCTATGCCTTTTTAAAGTACTTTCCTATTTATCTGTGACTATGTAAGTGAATTGGCTGGAAATTATATCCCAATCTACTTCTTGATCCTTCTGCCTATGAAGGTTGTGCACACAGTGGATAGAATACTAAAGAAGTTTTCATGACTACAGCATGTATTTTGGTAGTTTGTGTCTCCTTCAGAATTATTTACAGAGATTTCACTTAAGAATAGACTAGTGAGGCTTCCTTCAGCCCACTGCAAGGTGAGTTTTGGAGAGAACTACCTTGAAACTGGATTCCTTTCCAGTTGCATTAGATTGGTTGTATTTCTATTGAACCTGTAAAGCCCATGTTTTATAAAAAGATATTCTTCTGATTGTCTGCCTTTAAAAAAGAAAAAAAAAAACCTCTTGAAAGAACCAAATCTGCTAGTTTCATTGTATATTTCAGGAAGACCAGTCTAGATTTAAATTCTATTGCTCATCATGTTTTAATCTCCCTTTTCTCTCAAGTAATAAGTAATAACAAAAGTTTTATTATTAAAACTGGCATAGAATCGTCAAAGCTGTAAAGCTCTTTGCTTTAAAGATCAACAAGAAAATTTATTCTTTGAACTGAAGAAAGGTTATCAACCTTGTGGACTTTTTTTTTTTTTTTTTTTTTGAGAAAGCTTTAGATGACAGCCTACTAAGTGAAATGAAAGTCTACAAACTAAGTTCTTTCAGTTACGTTATCTCTCAGTTTTCACCAATGCTAGTTTCTAGTATCAAACATTTAACATTCCTAAAAGCCATCCATTTGTATACTGATAACAAGTGGTGAGGTAGGAGGGATGCTGGGCCGACTTTTATAGCTGACTCTGTCCCTGGCCCTGCTCCTGTTCACTTGAATGGTGTCCTTTATCATCTCTGTGACTCAGTTTCTTCATTAGAATTTGTTTGTGGAGGTGATGACAAAGGTCCCTTCCAGCTTTGACAGGAGTGATTCTGTTGAGAGAGATGCTGATGTCTTCCTTGGATTTGACTTTACACAATCAACAGTTAACACCAATGCTGGAAAAAAGGCTCTTAAGAAATTTCAGCCATGGTTTGGGTTTTAGTCTCTCTTTTTTAAAGAACAAACAGGATCGAAGATGAGAAGTGACAGCAGATGCAGACATGGCAACTTGCTTTGGTCTTTATGGTCTTTTCCCATAATATAAAGGTCAAATTTTTTGTGGTAGAAATGTGAAACAAAGCAGTTAAATAACTTAAATCATTAAAATGCAGAGTCCAATGTTGCTCATATTGCTGTGATAATGAACAGTGAATGATCATGCTTGCAATTTTTAGCAACTGATTTTTTATAGTCTTTCCTTCTTATTCGTTGTATCCGTTTTAACATCCTCATGTGAAGCTGGGAGTTGAATTTATACTGTTCATTGTTCTTTTTAGTGATAAAAATAGCATTTAACTGATTAGGCCTGGGGGAAATAAGTGGGCTGTATATCATTTGAGAAAATGACAAACATTTAGAAATGTCTCAGCTTAGTCTTTGTAGTCAGGTTGTCAGAGGTCACCAGCCATCCTCTAAAAAAGTAAAATGCTGAGCTTAAGACGATTGGTCCCTAATATTACTACCCCGCCCTATACCTGCCAGATGTTTCTAAAGTTTGGAGGTCAGGTTTTATGGGAAAACTCTCTAAGTACTTTCTTTATTTTATTGGTAGATGACTCCTAAATCCAAAAGGAAGACTATCCACAGCCGAATGCTGCGGCCTGTTTCCAGGGCTTTTGGTGAGTATTCCATTTTGTCAGTCATTTTCTTATAACTATGAGACACCCTCAACAAGGACCTTGGACCACTTCTGGGATTCTCTGGGATTCAGGGATGCTCTAAGTTAAGAGGGTTAAGTGATTTGTGAATGGGTGTTTGCTATTCCCTGATAGACTTAAAATTACTTTTAGCAAATTTTTATCCATCTCCATGCAGTAATCTTCAGCCTGGGGCTTTGCTTTCTTTTAGAAATGGAATTTGATCTAGATAAAGCCCTAGAAGAAGTGCCCATTCATATCGAAGACCCGCCTTTTCCATCCATCAGACAAGAGAAGCGGAGCTCAGGGTTTATCTCTGACTTGCCCTCCGAGGAAGGAAGGAAGCTGGAGCACTTTACCAAGTTAAGACCAAAACGGGCTAAGAAGCAGCAGTCCACACACCCAGCGGTAGGTGGCCTGGTGGCCCCTCACTGTCCTCCTCCAGGGAAAACTGCAGAGCCTTATAAAAGTACCTTGTATACGTGAAAGTAGTTAAGGAGATTAGAACCTCTACGTATGTGTGAGATTCATGCAAAATATCTCACTTGGTGCTCAACACTTTCATAAAAGAGAATGCTGGAAAGTTTTCAACCCTTTGGAACAAAGTTGCCCCCTTGAAATCTTTATGAAAATATCAATCATGTGGGTATGATAAACAGGCTACTCTATAGAGTTATATAGTGTATGGGTATAAAAATATGGAAAATAAGTACTGAAGAATTGATTTGTGATTAAAAATTGCTTGTGTTAGATTTTGGAGGGCCCCCATATACTCCCCCACCTCCGTGTTCTGACCTGCTCTGGCCCCCTGGCTTTTGATAACCCACAGACTGGGAGGTGGAGAAGACACCTTACCGGGAGGACCATGCAAATGGTGTACCTCTCAACACCTTGCTCTTTACTCAGGGGAAGATGGAATTGTTTGTGCTAATGAGGCTTAATGCAATTGATCCCATGTCTCTCTGGTTAGTCTTTTCTCTCTGTGCCGGTGGTATTTCTTCCTCACTTTGCCATCACTCTATACCCCACCAAAGTCTGCATTCTGTACCTCTCCACCCTCAAACTGCCCTGCTAAAGGTCACTCTTGACCTAACCCTGTGGACACTTGGCAGCTGTCAGCGTGCTTGACATGGCAGCAGTTACTTGACCTGGAAATCTCCATCCTTCAGGGCCTCTGAGCATCACTCTCTTTTCTATTCACCTCTCCAGTGATGCCTTTGCTGCTTCCCTCTGCCTAGCCTGTGAGCGTATTATTTGTCTGGGTGATGCCATCTGAACCCATGGCTTCGGTCTCCCTGTTGTTGACTCCTGCCCCCTCTGCTGAACTCTAGCTTCAGATACTCACCTGCCTCCTGAACTTGAATGTCCCAGAACAACTCACGTTCAACAAACTCAAAACTAGGAGCCTTTCTCTATGAACCTGCCCTGGTCCACAAGGAGCATCACTGGTGAAAAGCTAGAAACCTGGATATGATCCTGACCACCATCTCCCTGCCGTCAGCCCCACCTGCTCCTCCCCTTCCTCCTCGTCATCCCTGTAGCCCTCGCTCACATCCTGTGTTTCAAGCCTCTGGTGATACAGCCTTTTGGTCATGGCTTCCTCTCTCCCCACTCCCTCATCCCCCCACCCTTAGCTCCTGGATGGATAACTACTCATCCTGCAGACCTCCAATGAGACACGACTTCTTCCAGGAAGCCCTCCCTGTCTCCATCTCTGTACCTGCACACAGATGGGGGTGTGCGACTCTGCAGAAGGCTGTTCTCATACGCTGGCTGTGCACAGTGCACAGCGTGAGCAACCCGCCATGGCAGCCCCGCTCCCCCAGTGCCTGACGCTTCTACCCTGTTCCAGCCCGTGCTGTACAGTGTTTCCTAAGCATGGCCCCCTCCTCGTGTGTAAGCTCCATGTGGGAAGCGTGTGGTTTATCATCTATAGTCGTGTGTCGAGCACTTAGCATGAGTTTAGAACATAGCAGGCATTCAGTACTCATTGGATGACAGGTGGATGACTGGAGTCGTAAATGGAGAAAAGTCACAACCAGTTATCCGAGTGGTCAGGCATTTGCTCATACCAGATCCTGGGTGCTCATATTTGGTTGCTCTCTAATTTGATTCTGAATAGCCTGACATGGTTTCAGAAAAACAAATTTTAGTCAATTGTTTTCTTTCCCAATGTACTTCTTAGTGCACTTTTACATATTCTTTGAGGAATAAACTACTGTCTCTCTCTCTTTTTTTAAATAAGGGAAAAGCCTTTTCAGATAGGGAAAGGATACACCGCCCACGCCACATTCTACTTGGTTATGGAATAAATGGTTCCTCTGGCTCTTTCCTTGTGGAGAGTCATTAGCGGTATAACATATATGTGACATAAGGGTTAACTTTCCCCGTAAGTCGGTGACCCTGGGAAAGAGAATGATTTTTTCTTTTAGTCATTTGAGAAATGAGAAAGAGGGAAGGGAAGAAAGCGGTGGCAGAGTTTTGGTGGAGGAATGTACTCAGGTCTATTCTAGAGAGATCTTGACTTTGTCCACAGGAAAGCTAGGATTTATAGGGTCAGCACACCCCAGGGTGCTCCATGCTAGGGATGCTAGCACAGGGTGTGTTGTCCTTGGATAACGGATTATGGTCCTGGGTCTGAACAGATCTCACTTCTTCCCAGAGGCTTAGTGAGTGTACACAGTTTGCTCTCCCTTGGATGCACAGAGTTTGCAGTTTTCAAAGTGCTTTCACATTGAACTCTGTGAAGCTGCCACACAGGCCCCACCACCTGCATTTTCCAGTGGAGGGTGAGAAGGTTGCAGCATTTAGCAGCAGCAGTCATTTAATATTAGTGTTGTTTTGGTTTTGTTTCGACAAACTGGGTAGCCCCAGCCCACCCTAAGTCAATCTTAGCTTTTCTAGAGTTTGTCCTTGATGCCTAATGCCCCAGTGGGCTTTTCTGGGTATCAGAATTCTCAAAGCCCAAGTATGGAGGCTGTTCTTAATTTGAACATGTCTAATTCTGAATGTGTAGGTTTTTTCCTCCTACACTGGTTAATTCTTCAGCTCTCTGGACACAACTGGCTGTCTACAGTTCAGTTTAATTCTGACTCCTCAAGTGAAGGGCTCGGGGGTACACTCACTTCAGATACCAGTCCCAGGTCGTCTCCTGTACTTCTGACTGTAACTTCATGGGGGGTTTCCATGCTCCCTTCTTTTGCTTAGATAATTTGCTAGAATGGCTCACAGAACTCAAGAGGAGATTTTGCCTACTATTACTGGTTTATTATAGAGGATACTGTCAACTGAAATGAAAACACACAGGGTGAGACCTGTGAGTTTCAGTTCTCTTTGGAGTCTTGCTGAGGACTATAGCCTGGGGACAGCCTCTCAGAAAACTGCTCATAGAGCTGGCGGAGGTCAGTAGCAGTAGAAGGTTGCTGCTGGTCATGAGGTGCAGATATCTTAATGATTTCAGTACTTTTCTAAGTACAGGAAGATGCATGAAATTAGGTTGAGAAAATTTTCTCTCGAAAATATTGAACTGTCTGAAGTCCTATTCTGCCAGTTTTCCCAAATCACAGAGAGCCTCATTCCTGACCTGCACCCTGAACTCCTTTCAGGGTGTGTTGAAGGGCAGTGACTGCAGTGACTAATGGCTTAATTCCTATAGAACCACAGGGCCAGAAACAATCTTAGTTGGCAGTTGTTGCCCATACTGACTAATGGGATGTAAATCAGAGATTCCCACGATCCTTTTTGGGTATGATTAATTTGTTATAGCAGTTAACATACACATTACATACTGAATTACCCATTTATTATAAAAGGATGTAACTCAAGAACAGCAGGCTTAGGGAGAGATGTCGAGGAGGGGCTCAGCGCTTCCATGCCCTCTCCAGCACGTCACCTTCCCTGCATCTCCACATGTTCACCCACCCAGCAGCTCTCCCAACCTTGTCCTTCAGGGGATTTAAGGGAGACTTCATTATTCAGTCATAATTGACTAAATCACTGGTCATTGACAATGATTAAACTTCCGGACCTTCTCAGCTCCCTAAAGTTCAGGGACTGGGACTGAAAGTTCAACCCTCTAATCACGCGGTTGGGTCTCCTGGATATCAACCCCTATCTTTAGGTGGTTCCAAAGTCACTTCATTAATGTAATCAAAACACCTTTATGGCTCTCATCAGGAAATTCCAAGGGTGTAAGAGGTCTGGCCAGAAATAGGGATGAAGATGAAGTGTGTATTTCTTGTTATAGATCACTACATCACAACTATCTTCATAAAGTTAGTTGAGGACCTTTCTGCTTTTTCTCCTCTCCTGTTTTCTGGAGCAGAGTTTGCATGTCATACAGATTTTCTGTTCCTCTCCTAGAAAGCCACCTGGGCCTGCCTGACGTGTTATGTGTGCACGTAAGGCTCATAGGTGGATTTTCCTTTTAAACTAGGGATTTGATTTCTTTTGTTACAGATCTGTTGACAAAAAAATTAATCAGCAGTCAATCTAAGAAAGAAGTGGAAAATTTTATCTGCAGTAACCTGAGGATTATAACCTGGGAGACAGACAGACAGTCTTTCAGGACTGTCCTGCCGTTAGAGGTCAGAATACAGTTACCGAAGTTTTTGAGACAAAGGGTTATATGTCAGGTGATGTACTGATAGTTCACACAATCCAGGCCTGCATGTGCAAAGTGAGAAGTGGGACATCCTGATCCCTTACAAGATTATCTCCTAAGTAGGTCTGATTAAGGTAGATTCATAATACACTCTGGAGGGGAGAGAGAAGGTCCAGATGGGCAGAGAAAAATTTTATGTTTAAATTTTTCTTGCCTTACCATAATATATGAATTTTATTTCATCAGATCTATTCAGATTACCTAATTCTCCTTGAGACCATTTTGGTAATTTCTATTTTTCTAGGATATTGACCACTTGGTTCATTTAGTTGTTTCTAGAATTCTTACGAGATTTTAATCTCTTTTCTGTATCAATAGCTCTGTCCCAATTTATTTCATTTCTAATATATTTTAATGCGTCTATCCTAATTTTGCAAGATCTCATTTACTAAAAGTGAAAGTGATAGTCACTCAGTCATGTCCAACTCTTTGTGACCCATGGAATTCTCCAGGCAAGAATATTGGAATGGGTTGCCATTCGCTTCTTCAGGGATCTTCCTGACTCAGGGCTTGAACCCTGGTCTCCTACATTACAGGCAGATTCCCTACCATCTAGGAGTCTTTTTCAAAGAATCAGCTTTACTAGTCCTCTCAAGTGCATTAATTTTTGTTTTTGTTTTTTTAATTATATTTGTTTTACTTCCTTTTACCCCTTTTCCTGGCTTGATTGCTTGGCTCTTTTCATGTTTCTTACTGCCTAATACATGCATATAAGATTTCATGATTATTCAGCTCACTAATTAGCACTCGTTGGGTTTTTTGTTCAGAGTCACTAATGTACCTAATTGTTCTTGCTTCCTGCCTATCTCCCTCCATCCGGCCTGTGGAGACATTAGGAGAGATCTGACAGCTGCCTTGTCAAAATCCAGGCGCATCTCCTCCGGTGTTGCCCTGGTGCATTCATCTTAATAATCCCAGCAAAGGAAGAACAGAGGGTGGTCTGAATTGTCTTTAGTCTTCATAATCACCGGCTTATCTTCAAAGCAGTCACAAGTTATCCTTGTAACATTTACTTATATATACACAGGCGATGAGAATCTGCCCTCTTTCTTTCTCAGACACCAACAACAACCACTTGTGATTTTATTTGCAAAATCCTTCCTCTGAGCACAGATGCAGTGGGTTCCAGCCAGCGCAGGGGTAAGGTTTTCTGTACTCCCTTCGCACCAGCTCCGCTCCCCTTTTTAGTAGGAAATTTATAATCCTTGACAGAAAAGACCAAAATCAAGTGGAATTTTGAGAACTTCTGATGTCTGAATGTCCTTTCCTTTCATTCTGCTGGAAACTGAGCTAAAGCCACATGCGTGTTTGGCCTTGAACTCCTCTGATGAGCCGCCTGTCATTTCAGTCCTCAGTGTTCCTGCTGCTCTTCTTACAGGCTGCTGACACCTCTCACTTTCAACGGGTGCATTTTCAGCTGCATCTTGCTCAAGGTCTCCCAGTGATACTGGACTTCTCAATCTCTCTACTCCTAGTCTCTTTATTTCTAAAATGATAGAGTTCGACCTGGGGTCTCTAAGGTTCTGTAAAAACTGGCTGGTCCTGCAAGATGGGAAAGCAGACTGCTTGTTGAGCTCAGCCTGCCTCCATCTCTGAAACCTGTTGATTGTTCATGTCCCCAGAGACCTTCTGTGCTAGCTGTGAATTGTTTCAAAGCAGGAAAAAAGAAAAGGGCTGAAAGGAGAAATTATGCTTGTAAAAAAACTGTTTTTCCCCCTCAAAATGGGAAGAGGAATTTGAGAGGCAGCCTCGGAGGGGGAAGTGAGGGTGCCATGGAAGGATGCCCTGGGTTACGAGCATGTATTCTGGGGTTGCGCCCTTGCCATCCCTCAGTCGGGTGACCTAAGCAGGAGCCCCTCACACTCTGAGCCATGGTTTGATCTGGGACTAACCACAACTCAGGATAAGACTATCTTTCCTTTTCGGTTCAAAGGGTAGGTATAAAGATAACAGTAAATGATCAGGCACTGTACAAACTTAGGGGCGATTATTACTGTAGAAATTCCAGCCTTCTTTTACAAAAGGAAAAGTTATATCCAAGCTAGTTCTGTGCTACTTTGACTTTTGTAATCAAAACAGAAGTTATTCAATGAGCTGCTTTCCCTCCATAACTGAATTATTAAACTTGGCTGTTTCTCTGCTCTCCTGCAATGCACAGGAAAGCCTGGCTCCACTATAAAGCACCATTCAGATGAAAGGTATAATTGTTTTCACATTTCACAGGGTTCTTGGTCTGTTACCTGTTATCTGCTCACTTTTCAGCATTTCACAACTGTGAACTCAAACACACAGCTCGTTTCCATAATGGACGTTGCCAGTGAATGGAACGGATGGTTGTTTAAAGCTAATCATGGGTCTTTTTTTTTTTAAAACAATGCCTGTGCAGACGAGAGCCAGCTTCCCCTAGAGGCAGCTTGAGACTTGCAAATCAAGATCACAGAGGAGTTTTCCCACTGCTCTGTGGCAAGATATCCAGACCAGATATCACAACCACATGGGAATCTGTCCTGTGCCCAAGAGAATGGGCAAGATGCATGCTCTTTCTCAATGGCCCACAACCTATCTGTGTGAAATAGTAGTATACTTTCGCAGATACAAAACCAAGCATGTTATTGAATTCACTGTGAGTTGTCCATTCAAAGACAAATGCTAGAGTGCTAAATGACTTCTTTATAGCTCCGCATAAGCTTCTGTCCCGAGACCCAAGCTTTAGGCACCTGCGCCTGGATTTCCACAGCACCTCAGACAACACTGCCTGACATCACATGCATCATCTTCTTCCTCAAATCAGATCTTTGAACTATGTTCCCTAGGCTCACGCTGTCATCTACCCAGCCTGGAAACTTCAGCCTCATCTTAGGCAGTGTCCTTTTCTTTCTTTCTTATTTCCCTACTACTTACTCCCACACCTTCCTCCAGATTAGACTAAACAATCACAGAAGTCTTTCACTGTGTTCTTGAATAGGATTTATTCTATTCTCCAATATATCCTTCTCCAATATATCGCCTTTTCCAATGTAGCCTTCATGTTGCTCCAGAATTATCTGACCAAAACAGGTTGGGTCGTGACACTTCTTCAGGGCTCCCTCTCACCTGCAAAATAAATTTCACACTCTTTAACATAGGATTCAAGGCTGTTCACGGTCAGACCTTGTATTATTAGTTGGAAAGTATTCATTTATGAATGAGAGATATGAGAGATGCTGAACTGGAAATGACTTAAGCCATGAGAAATACTTATTTTCTCACTTAACAAGAGATCGAAAAGTCTCAGGGTCCGGGACGGGTTTATTCAGCACAGCATAGGCATAGCTTCCACTGTTTTGCTCTGTCATCCTCAGCATGGTGGGTTTTATCCTCAGGCTCAATTCCTCTTGAACTGCAGATGATTAGCATGGCTCAGACATCACATCCTCTCTCTCATAACCGTGTAGAAAAAAATACATCCCTTCTTCTGCAGGAAAGCCTGCCCATGAACCCCCTTATATCTCACTGGCCAGAAGTATATCGCAAGGAGATAGAAGTACTGTTTAAGTATTCACGTCTTGAAATCAGAGTTCTTTCAGTAAGAAAGAAAGGAAGCAAGTGTGTGTGTGGCGGGGGTTGGGGGTGGGGGGTGGGGAGCAGGGGTAAGGGTGCGTTTGGAGTGGCCACTTTTAGTATCTGCTAGGGT
The DNA here is from genome assembly GCF_042477335.2 of Ovis canadensis. Classification (NCBI taxonomy): domain Eukaryota; kingdom Metazoa; phylum Chordata; class Mammalia; order Artiodactyla; family Bovidae; genus Ovis; species Ovis canadensis. The sequence goes on along the minus strand of NC_091264.1, from coordinate 46,591,290 downwards.
TTACACTCAGCAGTTAACTCTATCTATAAGCCTCATGCCCCTGGTCACTGGAATTATTACTGGTCTCAAAACATAGTGTCATTTTTTTCATGCATTCTCCTGCCTTACCAATATGCCCACAATGCCTTCCTGTGCTTCAAGAACACACGACTCTTCACAGCCTGTTAGGTTCCAAGCTGCTTCCAAGACAGCACTTACTCAGCCTCAGGCCTTCAGCAGGTTTTGTGTTCATAGCGCATTTCTCACTTTGGTTTCTTTCTACCCTTGTTTCTACATTTGACTTCTACTCTGGGAGACTGTAGGGCCCTATTTCCATCAGCTGTGTCCTTGCCGTGGCCTTTATCACAGTGTCTTAAATCTAGTGATGCATATTGAATGTAAATTAATAAATTAATGTCACACCTGTTTGGTTTGCAGGGCTGTGCTACCAGCATAGTCTCCCAAGATGGTGAGCAGAACGGTCTTATGGGGAGAGTGGATGAAGGTGTAGATGAATTTTTCACCAAGAAGGTGACCAAAATGGATTCCAAGTGAGTTCAGAGTCATTTCACTAATCACACCATTTAATTCACATTTAAATGACTAACAGTTATAATTTTAAACTTAGTATGTACTAAGGCTCTTATTTCATAAGTATATAAGATAGACACATTTGACAGAGGATTTACTTTTCTGGTGGTTTGCAAGACCACCATCAATTGGGAACTTGTTAGGAACATGAATTCTCAAACCTGTACCCCAGACCTACTGAATCAGAAACTAGAGGTGGCAACCTGTGTTTTAATAAGTCCTCCAGGGTATACTGAGGCACACTCAAGTTGAAGATCCACTGTAGTATCTAAATCAGATCACAAAATGTATCTCCCCAAGGTTTTTTTTTTTTTTTTAGGGCTTTATTACATTCATCTGGATGTATCTCAGACAATGAGATACATTTGACAGGCTGAAATGACTAACAGTGGACCCTTGAACAATGCAGGTTTGAATGGCTTGGGTCCACTTATTTGTGGATGTTTTTCAATAGTAGATACTTCGGTACTACACAGGCCCTGGCTGGTTGCATCTGTGGATATGGACAAACTCGGATACTGAGGATGGACTGTGAATTAACTTCCTCATTATTCAGAGGTCAACTGTATTTTTAAATTCCCCGTGTTTATAATTTGATATGTCTGGGAGCACACATCATTTATTGCTAAGTAGCACAGCTTTACCAGAGTCAGAATGATAACAGAATTAGTAAAGAGTCTTCAGATTTAGCCTCTGAAAAGTTCTGTCTGAATTTTCTTATTACCAAGATGGAGTTTCCTTAGATGTCAACTCAGTGGTATTTTTATTAACAGCTTAACTTGAAACACTCTAGTCTTTAAGCATGACTTGTACCAAGTTGTTTAATCTCCAACTAAATGCAAATCCATTCCCAAGTACATTCTGAATAAGGATTTGTGTTGGTGAAGTGTTCTTCACTTTGAGATATCAAATCCAGGAACTAATTTAAACCATCCTGATAAGTGGAGGGTGGGCAGGCCGGGCACAGGGAAGGAAAACTGGTCCATTCTATAGATTGATGTGCCTTATCTTGCCTTTGCAGGATGGCAAGGTGGGAGCAAGTTAAATTTTTATATCCATAACAGTATAACTTACTGAATGTTATAAGCTTTAGGACCCAATTATTTATCTCCTTTGACACTGGCCTTGAAGCTTACCATACTGGGGAAAATTCTATTCTCTCCTTCAAGATCCAATGTAAATATCATTTATTATTTGAAGCTTTTCCCTGCCTCATTTCCTCTCCTCCCCAATTAACAACCCTTTGTCTATTGCTGACTTGACACTTTTTTTCTTTTCATCTTCTGCATACATCTGTTAGAGCAACATAACCCCTGAGTTTTGTTTGTTTGTTTTTTCTTTTTTACATTGTGGGGAATGGATGAACATAGTCTAAATGCAAAAAGTTCAGGAAGTACCAACATAAACTGAGCCAAATGGGGAAATCCTGCTTAATGATTTGTTTTCAAATCTTTTCTTCCTGTAGAATACTGTCCTTCACAAACAAATGCCTGGGTCTGATTTCTCATTATAACTTTGTGTCTGACATAGTCTGTAATGTATAATCTACCCTCAGTCACTCTTGGTTGAATGAATCAAGACAGTCTTGGCCTGTATCCAATACTATAGGCTCTCCTTGTCCCAAACTTTTGATGTTGAATTAGTGGAGCGGTCTGTGCACATTCAATCCGGATTGTACATGTCGTCACTGCCAGGGGGACATCCTCTGCCCTTAAAGTCACCTCCTCCTCTAATAAGCCCAGGGAAAGTTGGGCAAACTTTATAAGGTGTAAAACCCTTAGAAGATACTGCTTTAGGATTCTCCTCATGTTCTAGTACGCAAATAGAACTGGTGCATCAATTTTCATCAAATAATAATGGAATCTACTAGAAGCTGTGATTTCATTTCTTTTTGTTACATGAAAACAGATTGTTGTCAGTTTGCTATGTAGAGGTCCAGGCATAGGTCAAACCATCAAGTAGTAAGAAGGAAGTTTGAAAATCGAAGTTCCACGTGCTCCTCGTAGTTTAAAATGTCAGAGGTGTTTTATAAAAAAGAAATTTAAAACAGACCTTGTTTCTTTCCCTATTCCGCAGAGGCAGTTAATCCCTATTCTTTTAGCTGTTTATTTTTGTTTCCATATTTCATAATAACTTTGTTGTTGTTGCTATTTATTTTTCAGTTTTAAATAGTGACCATAACCAGTGGCTTCTTACTATAGAGGATGATGATGTAGCTCCTAGTCTGACCCTACTGTCCACCAAACGCATGCAGGCAAACACACATACACTTCTTTTTTTTTTTTTTTTTTAGTTTTTTTATTTTTAAAATTTTAAAATCTTTAATTCTTACATGTGTTCCCAAACATGAACCCCCCTCCCACCTCCCTCCCCATAACATCTCTCTGGGTCATCCCCATGCACCAGCCCCAAGCATGCTGCATCCTGCATCAGACATAGACTGGCGATTCAATTCTTACATGATAGTGTACATGTTAGAATGTCATTCTCCCAAATCATCCCACCCTCTCCCTCTCCCTCTGAGTCCAAAAGTCCGTTATACACATCTGTGTCTCTTTCCCTGTCTTGCATACAGGGTCGTCATTGCCATCTTCCTAAATTCCATATATATGTGTTAGTGTACTGTATTGGTGTTTTTCTTTCTGGCTTACTTCACTCTGTATAATCGGCTCCAGTTTCATCCATCTCATCAGAACTGATTCAAATGAATTCTTTTTTACGGCTGAGTAATATTCCATTGTGTATATGTACCACAGCTTTCTTATCCATTCATCTGCCACACATACACTTCTATCTTTTCATCTTTTTCTTACCCTTCCCTGCCTCAACTCTTTGAGATTTTCTCAGTTTTATCTTCCAACCTTGAGTTTTCCATTTCTGCTATCACATTTTTCATCTTAGTTAACTGTGTCATAATTGTTGGCTACATCAGTATTTCATATTTACTTCATTATGAGCATGTAAATGTTCAGAGCTGAGTTATGCAATATGCAGTGATTATATTGCCTTTCCAACTTTTTATTTTCCCTGGAGGTGATAATTGTCCCCTTTTGCATTTGCTTAGTTTTCCGTATACCTGTCACTGACATGCCTTCTAAACCCCTGTGAAGGTATGAATGTTCTCTGTTTCCTCACATCTTCTCAGTTTCATCTTCCTGGGCACGTACTTCACTACTGTCTGACCACCCCAGCCTGGCCTTTAGGTCTGGCCCCCTGCTGTCCTCCTGGGGCCCCACTTCGCCATCTGCCGGGGGTGTCTCCTCACTCATTCCCGTGACTTTCCCGTTCCCTTTGGCCGGGTCATCCTCTTCCTTCCTTCACTCTTATTTTGGGGCAGCACCTCCTCTGGTTACTTGCTGAAGAAGGAAGCACAGGAGGTGAGTTTCTGAAACTCATATGTCTTGCATTTTGGTTAATACTGTGGCAGCTACAGAACTTTAGATCGGAATCCATCTTTCTTTAGAATTTTGAAGACCTGGTCCCCTTATCCTCTCACTTCTAATGTTGCTCTAAGAATCCAGTGTCATCTTGAGTCCTCATCCTTTGTTTGTGGCTTGTTTTTCTGCTTCTCAGAAAGTATTTGGGATCTTCTCTCTGTTCTTAGTACGTTGACATCTTATGATGATATGTTCTGTGTGGGTTTTTTGATCTTGTTTTGTTAAAATCCATGTATTAGGCACTCATGAGCCATTTCAATTTGGAAATTTGTATCTCTTGCTTCTGGAATTTTTCTTGAATTACTTTTCATAATTTCTTTGCTTCCTTTTTCTCTATATTCTTTTACTTAAACTTCTATTATTCAAATTGTGTTTCTTCTTTTAATCTACTAGTTTAAAAAAAAAAACTGCTTCTCTTCTATTTTTTCATCTTTTTCTTACCCCTCCCCACCCCCAACTTTCTGGGAGATTTTCTCAGTCTTATCTTCCAACCTTGAGTTTCCCATTTCCGCTATCAGATTTTTCTATTATTCTTGTTTCATGGAGTTTATCACCCCATATACCTCTTGTATACATGGGGGATACCCAGGGACACTGAGTAACTAACTCTCTGAAATGGCCCACGGCACCACCTTCCATACCATCTTCAGCTAAAGACGGAAGAGAGACAGTTTGGGGATGTTATTGTGAACCAGGTAAACAAGGGCTAAGGTTATTGTGTAGGTTTTAAGTCCTGGCCCTTCTCTGTTGATAAATTTCTAGGGATCTAGTCATCCTGCTTCTCCTGGTATGGAGAGGAATACATCCTTACACATGGTGATTTTCTGTATAAATGTATATTTCTCTGACAGAAGAGAAATTTCCCCTGTGTCTGCTGTTCCTTAAAAATAACCAGCCTAAAATAATCCTATGCCACAAGCATATTATGGGATGGCACATTCTGTTTCCCGTCACCTGAAATGCATTTGCGTCTGGGCCTTCCCAGCTAATACTTCAGGGGTCAGCTTTCCCAGATTTATGAAGTCAGTTTCCACTCCTGTTTTGCCTTCCAAACTATTGTTTTTGCTTTTTCTCCTCTCTGGGGCTTAGGCCTTTTTTCTTTTTTAAAAAAATTCTCCTGCTGGCATTTTCCTGGGGACTCAGAGGAGCTACATGAGTACCTTCCACCTCTAAGTGAAAGGCTCTCATAATACTTCCCATTCAGCCCAAATCATTTACTTTCTCCTCATCCATTTCCCAGGTTTCAGAATGTTCAGAATATTCTGACAAACCTCTCTCAAAGCTCACCAGCTGCTTTTTCATGTCATTGCCTCTTTCCGTGGTATTACATTTCTTTTGGCTTTGAATAGTGCTTTTTATTTTTATAATTTATTTTTACATTTAAGCAAGGATCTGGATCTTGGTTTGAGTTAAGCACTTAGGTTGGGATTTCTGTGGAGGGATTACAGGCACTTAAGGGGAAATCTGGGCCTTTCCAGTACCCTCCAAATTAAATAAGGCAGTCACCTATCTATGCCGTGGGTGGAGCTACCTTTTCTAAAAGCTCTTATGAATGGAGAGGCACTTGACTAGAGCATTTAAACAGAAAAAACTCACCTCTGCTCTCAATAGTCCCAATGATACCTTCGGATTCTCATTCTTAATTTTTATATGCCTCAGTTTCCTCACCTGTGGATATGATGATGATAGTCAACCTTCCAATTTCCAAGTCAACTTTTTAAAATGTTTCAAAATTGTTGCTATATATAAGCAGCCATCTCCTTATTTCTATTTTGAGTGACTCTTGCTGAAGCTTTCATTACAGTAAACCCAACAGGATTTTCTTTTGAATTATAGGCGATGGTCATCGAGGGGCTCAGAGTCCCACGAGCTTAGTGAAGGAGGAGATGAGAAGAAAAAACGCGACTTTCGGAAAACTGGCTTTCTCAATTTAATCAAACCCCGGACCAAACCTGAGCGGTCCTCAACAATCTTGACAGCAGAAGAACTCTCCTCCCCCAAGGCGGGAGTCAGAAGTCCAGCTGTGGATGCCCCCAGGAAGGACACAAAGCCAGCCGAGCACAACGGCAGTGCTGATCGGATGGAGGAGATCAAAACACCTGACTCCTTAGAAGAAAGTCAAAGAGAAGACGTGGGGAAGGTGGACCGGAGTGACAGCAAGGGCAGCCCACAGGGAGGGCGAAGGTACGGGGTCCAGATGATGGGCAGTGGGCTGCTGGCGGAGATGAAAGCCAAGCAGGAGATGAAAGCCAAGGCCGCTTGCTCACTGAAGGTAAGGGAGGGGGGCTCTTTTGACTTGGTTGCCTTTGACATTTTTGTCTCCATGCAGTTTTTATGGGCAAGACAGGTACAGGAAAACAGCCTATGAGTTAAATAAAAAGCCCCAAACAAACGGCTCTTTCCCAAAGGACGCGGAGCACAGACAGGACCTGGCCATGTTTTTCCACCAGCACTAGGGTCACGCGCTCCCGAAGAGCCTCAGCCTTGGAAGGTCGAGCAGTGGCTGAAGGTCCACCTCTCACCTGCTCAGGTGCTCCTGTGCCTGTCACAGAAACACGTGACAGCTGTGCCTAGGACGTGCTCCACTCTGGGGAAAGACCGTTGAATCCAAATGGAGACCCAAGGGTCACTGGAGATAGGAGAACTGACGGAGGCAAATAAAATGATTGAAACCAGATTCTAGTTCTAACCAGGGAGATCTGTTTTTCAGTTATTTTCAGAGTTTATGTCCTTTTCCAAACCTGAAAGTTCCTTGCTAAATTCAAGATTTAAAAGGCAAAGTATTGTTAGAATTAATTGAATATTTGACTATAGAGATATGTTGTGTTGCTATGAAGACATGTTTTATTATTTAAAAACTGCTGAGTATCCCCCAATGCGATGGACATGAGTTTGAGTAGGTTCCGGGAATTGGCAATGGACAGGGAAGCCTCGCATGCTGCAGTCCATGGGGTCACAAAGGGTTGGACATGACTGAGTGACTGAACTGAACTGAGTACCCCCAAATCTGCATTACTTATTTCTGAACCTCTTTAAAAAGTATAAGTTGTGTATTTATTTTTCTTCCCTTTTTTAACATTGATATTTTTCCTGCCCTCAGGAAAAACTCAGGTTTTGGTGTCTGTGCACTATCTTGAGCTCTTTGATGTTAATAAAACTGGGTTCTCCAGCTTTATTTAAAGTATCAGAATAAAACAGTTCATCTTAATGAACTCTTGATTTTCAGAAAGTAAGTGGTTATACCAGGACACAGAGGGCTTGTTTTGTATTACTTCTAAAGATGCTGATTGTTTCATTAAATCCTGCATCCCGCATGATTTTACAGATGTTCACCAGAGTTTTTCCACCAGCACCACCACCGTTCTCTAGCGATTTTCTATTTACAGATCCCTCCTAACTCACTCATTAGCTCTCAGAAAAGAGTTGGGATAAAACTATATTCTGTTAACAAAGAGAGGCATGATGTCAGAATTCTGAGTAAATACTGTGACCATATCTTTGGTGAGTCAGATGCCTAAGGAAATATTTACAGTATAGTCTTTTATAGATTTTCTTTGCAACAAGGAATGTGCTGTTTTGACTAATGAGCTGTTTATTTTATCGTTTCCATCGATGAATATAGCTGCCTTTTGGTAGAAAGATGAGAAGTGCTGGAGGGGTTTTTTTTTTTTCCTTGTGCTTTGGATTTGATAAATAGATGGGCTCCAAGTGACAACATTCTTAGGATTTAAGCTGCTCAAGACATATACCAGTGATCTGAAAGCGCCATCTAGTGTTTCCTGTAGTTTTGTCACAGCAGGAGAGCCTCAGGGAGACGAAGTCATGCACAGTCAATGCCATGGCAGGAGAGTTAAGGAGCCATTATTTGTTGCCACTTATGATCTGCTTTGTTCTTTCTCTTGACACTTTAAATAACTATGCACTTTTGCGGTGGGGTGCTTGAATTTTTTAGAAACTTGGGAATGATGCTGTCTCCCAGGATTCTTCCAGCCTGACCTTGAGCAGCACAGAACGGTTGGATGGAGGTGGGGCTGGTAAGTCAGGTCACTGCCATCACCCCCTTAGGACAAACTATGACCTTCTGGTCCCAGGAGTCACATGTGATTGACAGAAGGAAAATAAAGATGGAGAGCAAGAATGGACCTTGACTTTCCCTAGAAGACCACAGCCCTTCACCTGCCCCAGCTGCACTTAGGGGCTCATTCCCACCACAATAACCTAGCACCTGGACAAGGCACCTTTCCTGATTCCACAAAGGGAAGAGATTTCCTTGAGAAGAACTCCTAAACTGGGGGTATTTGGGGAGGGGAAAAAGGGGACATGGCTGATGAAATCAATTATTATTGGAGTGTAATTGACTTAGAACACCGAGTTAGCTCCAGGTACACACCATGGTGATTTGATATTTTTATTACAAAGTGATCATCATGGCAAGTCTAGTTACCATTTGTCACCATATGAAGTTATTACAGTATCAGTGGCTGTATTCCTTCCCCAGGCTATACATTTCATCCCTGTGGTACACTTATTTTGTCTCCGGAAGTTTGTGCCTCTTAATCTCCCTCACCCCTCTACCCCTCTGGTAACCACCTGCTTGTTTCCTGTATCCATGAGTCTGTTTTGCTGATGTTTTTGAAAATAAGCCACATATAGTATATAGCAGGGAGCCCTTTTAATTGACATGAGGGAATGCTTTTTTTCTCTCAGCTTGAACATCCATGAATATTCAACATCCTTTGTCCCTTTGACTTTTTAGGTGTAGGAAGAGAGTAATAGACTTTAGATGGAAACTGGAGAGTAACTTGTTAATTACCTCATTTTGCTGTTTGACATTCTTGTGTTGAACTTTAGCATTTTCACAAGGAAAGAGACTATAACTCACGTTCAGCCAGTTTATATTTCCCTGTTATCTGGATAAATTAAGGCAGCAGGAGATGATGCTTCTGGAGTGGTTCTCACTAAACGTGAGGTTTGGGACACAGTCCTCCTCTCCCAGAGCCTGCAGCCCAACTCCAGAGTGTCGTCCAGAACAGAGGTGCCTACAGTTGGTTATACGGTACCTTGTACCAGATCTAAGGAAGATCTGAGTGCTTCAAATGCATTGAGACTGGCTCTTGCCCCTGTATGCCTCTATGGGCATGTACTCTATTAAACATGAGGCTTGTCGTCCGTGGAATAATCAGAAGTGATCAGAAGAGTGCCATCGAGTTCACTGTTTTTCTACCAAGAATCTTAGTTTTCCGCCAGCATGTTTTTATTCTGAACACATGCTAGAATAGCGTGTTTCTGTTCTAAAATATCTTTGCTGACAGATACAGAAAACAAACTAAGGGTTATGAGTGGGGAGGGGCTGGGAGGGAGGGGGGCAAGACTGGGGAAGGGGATTAAGAGATATAGCCTGCCAGGTACAAAATAAGTAAGATACAGGCTATAATGCACAGCACAGGGAATATAGCCAGTATTTTTATAACTACCTTATATGGAATATAGTCTATAAAAATATTGAATCACTATGTCGTACACATGAAACAAATATTGTAAGTCAACTATATTTCTATTAGATAAAATAGCTGAGAAATTATAAACAGCTATAAAAGTCTCTTAAGGATTGGTTTCTTTCACCTTTGAGTTTTACAGTAAAGTATTTTTTTGTGCCCGTTTTCATTTTAGTGCCTAAAGTGCATCCAGAGAACCGCCTCGGTTTGGGAACCCCAGAAAAGAATGCCAAAGCCGAGCTCAAGGCGGAGGCGGGCTCTAAGCCCCGGAGCTTTTCCAACAGGCCCACCAGCCCGAAGCCCCTCCTGCAGGCCCCCAAACCCAACCTGGCTGCGCGGCCCACCATTCCGCAGAAACCAAGAACTGCCTCGCGGCCTGGTAAGGACTTGTTTTTGCCGGTTGGGAAGTAACACTATTACCAGATGGCTTCCCAAGCTGGAGTGCCTGGGCCTTCACAGATGGTTTCCAGGGCGTCTGGTGAACATGACTAGATCGGGGGGGGGGTGGGGGGGGAGGTGTCTGCAGGAGAGGCCCCGGGAGAAACCTGCTAATGGGACCGAGGCTAAAGGGCTCCTTCATTCAGCACCCAGGTCACCACTCAGGGACCGTCCTTGCACTCAGGGCTGTGGGTCGAAGGCAGGATGGTGAAAGCGCCCCTGCGTGGTGCTTCCTGCAGGCTGAGTCCAGGTGCTCAGATCCTTGAGAAAGCCACAGGTTAAGGATGAGAGCCACAATTAGGGAAACCGTACGTTGCTCTGTTTTTATCCGATATCCTGTGAAGTATTTAGGGTTTAGAACAGGGCTGGGCAAACTATGGACCTGTTTTTGTAAATAACATGTCAGAGGCACACAGCCCCCACTGTCCGTGTGTACACACACACCCACAACACACACTGAGAATTAACCTTGCTGGTGATAGAGCAGAGGAAGGGAGTGTAATTCAGGTTTTCCTTTCAACCAGACTGAAACAGGACAGTCTTCAGAAATAAGAGGCCAGCTGTTTTGCCATCTTTTTATCTTAGCAGGTCATTTAATCTCTCCAGTTGTACAGTGTTCACAACAGTCCTTTCTGGTCCTCAAAGTCTATGATTTTAAGTTATTCCAACTGATCTCAGTAAGTCTATGTAGGTACATGCACCCCCACTCCTGAAAATACGAATCTATAGTAATCTATAGACAGTGGTCTATACATATGGTGACCGCTGTACTGGATTTGAGAGCAGGTCAAGTCAGTGGGTAATAACCATCACTTAAGAAAATCAAATGACCTTTGAGGCAGAAGGAGTATTTAGTTCACCTACAGTCTAATTTTCAAATATCAGCTCACTGAAATTCTGAAACGGAAATTCTGTCTGCAAGGTATAGTCGTATCTATAGATTTTTAACTCTTTATAAGTTTTAATTCTTTTTTTCTATTGTTTGTTACTTCACTGGGCTATGAAACTAACTTTGGGCCAGAAAAACTATGATGTTTTTTTAAAAGATTAGTCATTTGTATTTAAAGACTAACCCAGCTTATGCTTTAGGAATCCAGTTTGATGGGTGTCTTTTTGTCTCCACAGAGGATGTCCCAGACTCTCCATCCAGTCCGGGTTCTCCTAAAGTCGCTCTTCTCCCGCCTGTCTTGAAAAAAGTTCCTTCAGACAAAGAGAGAGATGGCCAGGGCAGCCCGCAGCCCAGTCCTAGGACCTTTTCCCGGGAAGGTAAGATTTTTTCTTTTCTCTGCAGGAGCTCTCTCCAAGGAGAGTCATTTCTAAGGAAAGGAATTCATCTTGGTTAGAGTTTGTCAGCCAGCATCCCTTGGATTACATTTTGGAACCAGAGCAGACTTGATTCAACATTGCTGGTGACACTAGGTCTTAAAGACTGTATACAAAGAGTAAAAGCATAACTGAGTCACTCAGCCCAAAGGTCTTGGTAATAGTAATCTCTAGATGCTCCTGACTGACCCTCTGTATTAGGAGTGCCAACAACATTGTTTTGTGACTGACTGGCGCTACCTGTAGGTTTCTAGGTTCCACTGCTTCTCAGAAGAGCTCCCCCTGGTGGTCAGTTGCTGTCACTATGGTTCAGGAGTGGCTCACACAGGCTTAGGAGACCTGGTGGATGGTTAGCTTGCGTGGTCGTGAAGTCAGATGATCCTCATTCTCAGAAGTGTCACCTGCATGGATGTTCTCAGAGCACTGTCACACCAGTTTGTGTCTTTTTTGTTTCTTTTACTTTGCTGGGGTGGGAGCAGAGCAAGATAATCCCAGGGCTTGAATGCTGTCTCCCAGAATCAGATCAAATATTGTTGTCTGTGGAGGCGAGGTGTGTTTGGGCTGACTTTTGCACCCCATCTTGTCTCTCTCCACTTCTCCCATTCTGTTCAATGTGCAGTTATATCTATCATAAAGTGTAATTGCCAACTCTAAGCCCCACCTATTATCTGGAGCCATCGTCACCCATGTCCAGATAGCTCTCAGCGTGGTTTGGGGCTGCTTGGTTTTATTTTAGGTTGTTTGGTGCTTTAGAATTCTCTGATCGCTCTGATTGTGACATCTTCCTACCTCGGCTCATTGTCTTTTGGGTTGAAATTAATGGAAAGTGTTTCTGAGTACACTCTTTATTGACTGAGAGTCTCATAAAAACTAGCACAGCCTGCTTTCTTATCTCCATTCTGCAGATTTATTTGATGTGTACAAACTTCACTCACCTACTGGCTGTAAATTAAAGAAGGTGAGGGTTTTTGACCAAAGCTGATAAACCAGTCTGTCAAACAGAGAAACTAAAGCCATTGAATGATGGCTGACACGGTCATTTGACACTGGGTGATCAATAAATACAGGATTCAGTATTATAGCCACAGCCTTTGAAAGCCTTGGTCTAGAAAGAGGAATCAGTGGTGGTGTCAGGTCAGAGTGACTGCCTGCTCAAACCAGGCAGTCAAGTCCCTTCCCTGTCCTACCCTCATTTTTCCCTTTCTGCAATTGCTGTCTTTGTATCTTTACTTACAAGGAAGCTTTGAAAAATGTCTGAAAGAATTTTATTGGTGAGAAATGGGAAGGCATGGAGGAGTAGTGAGGGTAAGTAGGAATGTTTGTCTTGTCAAAAGCAATTGGAAATATGGATGCATTGAAAAGAAAAGGGCTGAGGGCTGAACAAGAAATAATTGCTTAACGTTTTTGAAAAATGAAGCTTTCTAAGATGCCTAAGACGAGGCCCAGAGTAACCCACCAGTCTCTTGAGTAAAAGAGCGTGTCCATGGAGCCTCTAGCGTTAACCAAGATGGTGAAATACTAGATGCTACAGGCAGGTCCTTGGCTGCTTTGGGAAAGTTAGGTGTTCTTTCCCCAGGAATTTAGGAATGAATGTGTTGCTTCTCAAATGTATCAGGGCTTCACAGGTAGATGCTTGATTCCTTTCCCCACTCTCCCAATAGCAAATACTGTGGATGGTTTACACCCCCCATCTTTCCAGCTGAAGACTGGAGAGTTATGGAAATCACTGCTTTCCCATCTGGGATCCAGGATAATCTCCGAGATCATTCTGATGGTGTTGCTTTAAACTGAAATTGGACTCAAAAATATACATAAGGTCTCAGAACAGTTGGTGAATGTCAGAGGTGGTAATGTTTTGATTTCAGTTTATTTTTCAGCTTGTCTACTAAGCTGCCCAGGAATGAGAGCCACTTGTGAGCCCTCTTTTCCTTTAGAAAACTGTTCCTGTTGTTCCCATTCCTACTCTCTTGTACATTATTCATGCCAGTTACTTCATTTCCTTGTTCTGTGCCTCCCTCTGGACTAGCGTGCCCAACTCATTTTTAAATCAGGTAAACGGCTGTGCTTCTTCTGGATTATTCCATAGTGAATGTGAATTTCGTTAATCCATCTTGGAATTGAAATAGTAACGCGGGGGCCTTTCTGTTAGTTATATTTTGGGGGCAGACTCGGAGCTCACCTCATTTTGCACGACATTTCCATAATGTTGGCTGTTGAATTCTGTAGATAATGGTGTATCTGTTCAGGACCAACACTGGAGGTACCTTGAATCTTAAGTGGGGTGGGTAAGCTGATATTTAAGTTTTAATATTAACGTTTTTTAATATTAATGTCAACACGTTGATGTATTTGCTACTATAAAGGGTAAAATGGATCCCTTTTCCTCAGTAGTGCAAAGAGGAGATTATTACAAAAGGCATTCAGATCATGACAGTGGCAAGCCTTCCGGTAGAGGGAAAAGACCTTCAAAACGGTACTCCACCATTGCAGAAGAGGAAGTGAATGCAATTGGGCACAGGAAGTCACAGCCAACAAATGGTTAGAGTCTTCACTTATCATCCCTCACTGTCCCAAAGCTTATGAACTGGCACTAACAAAAACAAACTTTAATTGAACGTAACTTCTATCCTGGGATTGGGTCAGGGATTGTTCATACAGTTGATCTTTTTTTTTCTCTAAATGGCAGCAGGATGGTCCTTCCATTGTGGGACAAAAAGTAAAAACTAAAACCAGAAATTCGTACGAGGAGGACCAAGTTACTTTGGATTATGGTGACTTGTCCTTTCAAATTTTTGTGATCATGGAGGTTGATTTTTATATTTGGGGTCATGTCTCCTAGTCTCTTCTTTTCTCTCTTTACTCTTCTTAGATTTAAACTGGGATGGGGTCAGAAATTAAGAGTAACATGGTTACCTTTAGAGAATGTTGGCCAAACACCTTACCTTACACTCTTCTAGCAAAGGACACAGGTTATCTTCAGTGGACACTTTGTAACCCTATAGGAAGAAAGGAAAAGTACCAATTTACTTTTCAACCTCTTATATTATTTTACAACAGTTACCCAATAACTGTCTTCCATTCGACACTGTATACATCCTGTAAAGTTCTGTTCAGGTGAGGACAGTCCCAGGAAATGGATTTTAAATCAGCTTTTATCTCCAGTGGGAAATTTTAGAATAAGTACTGCTGACTCAGAGAGGAAATGGCTTTTCTATGACTAAGTATTCATCATCTCCTTGGTTAATAGCTTTTTATAAATATGACTTAGTCTTTTAAAGGAAGTTTTAGTATAATAAAAGATACTAAATATTTTGATATCTGAAGCTTCTTTAAGGGATTTCTTCTCTTGGAATAGGCTTTTTTCTCTTCCCTGTAATACTTTATCAGATGGTAACATGAGGGTAGGTGGCTCCAGGGATAAAGTGCCTGCAGTCTAGCCATAAACCCACACCCCTTACTGCCTCTTCAGAAAGCATCCCAGAAGGCAGGTCAGTGGAAGTGAACTTAAAATAGGGATAAGTTCTATTTACTGAAAAAGGCTAAACCATTCTCAAACCTTTGATCTACCTTATAGCTTTGTAGCCCAGTGAGTTATGACTTCTCGTAGGAACTGTTGTCTTTGAGGACTTTCTCTGACACAGTTCAAAACAAGAACAATGGAGCAAGCATCTACCAGTCTCCCGCCAGCAACAGCATTGGAGTCAGCCTTCTTGACCAGATACTGAGAGATAAGCCATGTCCTCTTGGCCCAGAACACACCAGCCAGGTGGCAGGGTGGCGTTAAGGACACGGCCCACTGCATAAGGAAAGCAACATTCTGTTTGGACTGGGTAGCAACTGCCCTAGAGGAAAACACCTGACTTGTTTCTGGATTTTTAAAGGGTTTCCTGTGGTAGGTGTGTTCATAGTCACATGGTTACATAACTTCTCTCTGCAAGAGAGTTTTCAATATTTTCAAGAAAATCTGTTATCTTCAAATCACATAAATTACAATAAGACATTTTCTGAAAAAAGAATTTATATTAAATCAGAAGCTCTATATTGCCTCTTTTGATTAGGACACCCAAGGTTACCTAGATGTTGCTAGATTTTGGAAATTTACATTTGAACTTTTGCATCAGTTGACTTATAATCATTTGTTGTTAACGAAGCACCCTTCATGCAATGTAACATTCATTTTTCAAGTGACTACCAACAGCACTTTATATATACAACACATGGATGAAGAGCCCACCTGCCAGTACCACACTGATCATCCAGTGACGTTTTGAGATAGAGTAAAAATAAGATGAAGCTAGAGAAAAGCCGAATCCTAGAAAGGCAAGAAATTCTGTCTGAATTTTTTTTTTTTTTTGATGACCTCTCTTTGGTTTAAAACTCTCATTGTGATGGGCTATGTCAAATTTTAATGGAATTCAATAGGACCATCTTGATCTGCTTTCCTGCCTAGATTTCTTGAGATATGAACAGGAACCAAAAGCATAATTTTTAGAGGAGCTTCAGTTACAATAATCTGATGTACATTTTAATCTTGTTTTGTTAGTGCCGATTCCCAGCACTTGTCTTCACCCCTGAGAACTGCATAGCAGTCTGCTTTCTGAATAGTTTGGTTAACAAATGCAATTAGCAGAGCAATTCTATTAAACCACAGTGTGTAGTTTTCTTTAAGTATTTTAAGAGTTGCTTTGTTTATGCTAAAACAGCTTTCTTACCTTCCTAAATAATTTCTCTGAAACAAACAGAAGCTATTGTTCTCAAAGCATGCTGCCTATTTTTATCATGATTATTATGTTTTAATTATGTGGCTATTTTAATATTGGTTTGACAGGTAAAATGCTTACTTTCTTTTCCTGGAAGTATTTGTAATTGCATCTTTTGAATTTCATATCATTTCTTCTCTACGTTTACTATAAGCTGCGATGTCTTCATTAGAGTATGTCCTATTTTCTTGAAGAAAAGAGTTGGTGTTGACATTGTATGCATTGTAATGTATCCTATTTGGACAGGCCATCCTATTCTGAGATTCCTATAGTGTATCACTTGCCTCTTCCATAATTCAGCCTATAGCCAACAAATATTTGGCTGTGGCTAATAATCTGTAACCCAGTGCTGTGTTCAACCATTTCTCACCAGATCTGGGTTCTACTACCCCTATGTGAATTCTTCGAAAGAAATTTAACAGTTCATTGACACTTTCAGTGCTTGTCAGAAAATATTTCAAAAAAACAAGGCCAACTACAGACTTTAAGGTCATCATGTTTTTCTCCTGGGAAATATGAATGTCAGTGGAGCTTAAAATAGAGAAAAGCTCAAATTTTTATATCAATCTCTAATTCTGAATTTATATGCACATTTAAGATGCTCTAAAATTAGCATAGATGTATATTTGCATATATATATGCAAACTCAGATCATCTTCAAGAATGACAGATTTCACATTTGAGCCTCTCTATCAGTTATCAACACTGAAGACAGGATATGAATATACATATAGACTGTTTCTGTTGAATAAATTGCCTGTTTACTTACTCAGGTATCTTTTATAATTTTAATGGTACCTGGAATGGTAATCAATGTGTATAGACACATATAGAGAAGCTCTTGAACTTTAATGTATGAGTTGTTGCATTAAAGAAGTGTAGTAAAACAGTCTTCAAAACAGTTATCAAGTCAAGCATTAAATCAGGCTGCCTAAGAGAAAGTTTCTCTAAATTAGTAAAAAGTCTGAATTCAGAAATACTGAACCTACTTAAATATAATTGTAATTTTTTAATTACTGTCCTAATTACATGCAATCAAATAATGCTGCCTAAAGGCTGGAAAACATGAAAAAGAACACATCACCTACTAAGGTTGTTTGCACTAGCAATCTGGACTAATACCAAGTGCTTTGGCTTTCAAACTTGAGTGGTGCAAACAGTTCCTTGATCTCACCATGCCTCAGTTTTCCTGTCCAAGAATGGTACCTTACTTATGATACAAAGAAAATGTCAGCCTGGTACTAGACCCTTATCACATTCACAACTGGTAGAGTTAAATCAATGAAAGTGAATTTTTTAGAAAGAATTTTTAAATAATGTCACCACCATAGTGAACTGCATTGACAGTCCTCCAGAAACAGCATATCATTATTCCTCTCAGTGACTATGTCAGGCAAATTAGAAGTTTTGCTTTCACGACTGGTACCAGGTTGGCTCTATGTCACCAACTCAGAAACCAGCCTGTTAACTTGCATTCACCCCCGCCCTTCCCCTCCCTTCCCCCCCGCCCCAAACCCTTCTTGGAGGACTCAGAAGCTAGTGTCACTTGGATGGAGACTGAAGGACAGTCTTACTTTTTGCAGGAAAATTCCTGTGTTGGATTGGTACTCAATTTCGGTTAGTCCTGGTCCAGGGTTCTTGGTTTTTATCTGTGACAGAAATGTATTTGATTGCAGGAATTTCTCCATTTTTAGAGGGTATTATTGATGTCATATCATGTGACATCAATCAGACCTGGGATTCTGAGGATGTTATAAATATTGGGAAGGATGAAATTTTTTAATTTAAGAAAGAAAGCTAATACGTTTGCTCTGAAGATAAACGAGCAATATATCAGCATACTTCTTCCTTTGAATTTGTAGTGTTGGAAACCTGGGTAATACTTATTTTAGTTTTAAAATGAATAAGATTTTCTAGCCGATTTCACTAGTAATGATCTGTTTTGAGGTTAGATTATTGCAAAGTATTTCAAGATCAAAATATAGTATATTTTCCCTGCTAACCCCTGTTCATAGTACACAGACACAAGTTCAGAACTTAAATATTGAGTATTACTATCAAATTACTTTGTGAAAAAGGGAAATTTATAGAAAATTACTTACCTTTTCTCCCAAAACCTGGCTTGTTAACAACTTTCAAAGGACCAAACACCTTTTTTTTTTTACCCAAATCAAGCTAAAATAAAACAAAACTTCAATATAATATTTATTATTTGCTTTTCCCCTCCATCTGAGAATTTGCTCAAAACTGTTGTGTTAAAAAGTCAAAAGTTTTTAAAAAATTATTTTATCATGAAATTTCATCCTTTTAAGAATTTTGAGTAAATTTAATGTTTTTAACTAAAATTTAAATTTTTATTGTGTAGTGATCAGAATCTGGCTCTGACAGCAGGATTGGCAAGAGAAGTTCTTTATTATGTTTGCATTTTGCCTATTAGGTTTCATGAGCTTTCACTTTCTAAAACAACATTCCTTAGCAGATGAAACATTTAAATAGCCAGTTCCTAGCAAAATGAGTTTTAACATAATGCTAACATCAAAATGATTCAAAGCATCAAATGAATCCTCTTGGTTTTCCAGGACTGTGTTCCTGGTTGGATATTTAAACTTCTGAGTAGTAGGTAGCTGCACTCTTTCAAGCCACTCAAAGTGCATGGGGTTTGGTATTTTTCGGTTTTAAGTGATATTTCTACAATAGACCTGGTGAGTAATATTTAATAACTCTTAACAGCCATGCTGGAGTATGGCATCTGGACCTTTTCCAAGGTACAGTAGCAGAGAAGCTATGACCTAGTGGAAAAGAACATGGATTTTGGAGAAAGATTTAATTTAAATCCTGATTCCAAGTTTTATGGAACCTACCCAGTAGTTGTGGAGAGTAACAGTGATAAAAGGGAGCGCCTGGCAGGACACATCACGAAGCCTCAGTCCGGCGATTGTTCTCTCATCACTGCTCTGTAGGTCCCCCGTGTTCATATGTGATCAGAACAGGCAACAAACATGGCAGTTTTTTTACCTGGAAGCCGTTCCTAAAGGATGGAATAGAGGCAGCATTAATTCATTTCCACAAGACTTTATTTCATTTCCTAGAGAGTGAAACTGGGGTTTTCTGAGACACAGAAAGGCCTGACAGAGATCACTGGGGCGCCTCCTCATATCCTGTCCTTGAAGCAGGGATTGCCAACCCTAAATGGTGTGCAGAAGGCAATGGATGGAATATCTGTCCAGCGGTGCCACCTCCGGGCTGTTTCTGTGCCGCGTGACTGAGGAGGTCCTCTGGGACAGAGTGGCTTCCAGGTGCTCCCCCTTCCTGCCCCTCCCTGTGCTCCCACCCCCACCCTCCCCTGCTGGGGTCCTTACCCTCAGATGGACAACCGCATCTATGAGAGGCTCACCCTCTCATAGACTGGGGTTTTTATGTTTTCTGTTTTGTTTTTAAATTTCTGTTTAGAGTCTTGAAATATACTTGGAAAACTGTTTCTGAGAAAGTTCATCTGAAACCCCCCCACACTCTTCAGGGCCCCCGCCTATCTCACCCCACCAGCATCTCCTTGTTCATCAACTGTAACGACTTTCGTTCCTTCCTTTCAGTGTCCAGGAGAAGCTGGAGCCAGCAGGCCCAGGAGTGTCAAGAGCAAAAGCAGTGGGCCTCCAGTAAAGACGGCCAGCCAGGCAGCAAATGCAGCGACTCTGGGGAAGAAGCAGAGAGAGAGTATATTTTTGTGTAATGGTCACCCACGCAGAAGTCTTACTGTGAGGGGCGCTTCTGTTAGCCATCAGAGAGGAACCAAGGGCAACATCTCTCTCTCCTTCTAAGCATTTGTCTCTTGGTGCTTTTTTCTTTCTCCTTTTTTCAAGAACCAAAACAAATCCATTTCTTGGGAATCAAAGCACAGGTGTGATCTTTCCCAACCCTTGGCATCTGATTTCTATGCATTCCTTCATCTGCCTTCAACGAATGCCAGCATTATCCCATGGGCCCTACTTGAATTTCTCTGAGGCAGCTAAAGGTTGCCCCGTCAGATGAGTTTGGGGAGGTAAACGAGGTAACTGGACACATACTCATGAGTAACACCACCCAGCTGACTGTACCTGTGTCAAACCTGCACTTGATAGAGCAATTTATTCTTGATGTATGCGATTGCACACTGTAATTAACAGAGCACACTAATAATTTGTATAAATTATATATATCAGATCTTGGGTATGGTTTTTACATTCTCCCATGGGGAACGTCTACCTTCCTGATGTGGAATTGTACATTTAAATTTGGTACGGTGACCTTTGTGATGCCACCAACAAGTGAGTTAAGAACCGAGTGAAAGGCCCATGGCTGATTCTACCATGCTCCCAGATTAATGTATATAGTTGATTGGAATGAGGTTTTATGAATATTCATGTTTTTTGAAGGCCTTTAATTTCTGTTCTGCATATTAGCTTTTAATGTGTGATTAAAAGAGAATACTTTGACACCTGTAAAAAATCAAAATACTACTTTTTAAGACATTTCACAAATATTCACTTACATTACAGGCTGAGGTATTTTATTCATATGTATATTTATACCAATAAAATGATTTTACAAGTGGAATTTTTACTTTCTCCAATGATTTTGTAGTGAGGATTGGCTTGTGGTGATGAGCTTTGTTTTCTGAAAATCCAGAATAATCACAGTTCCCAGATAATCAAAAACCTATTACATTCTAAATAAATGCAACGTACTGATTTCACGGCCTGCTCTTACCTTTGGGGAAAAGATGAAATTCATCAAAAGGTTGTGAGAGTCCACAAGAGCCCACTCATCAGGCCAGATAATGGAGTCGGGGCTGGGGTCTCTCTGAAAAATCCCAAGACACTGTGAGATGAGCAGGACGACTGCTGGGAGGGGTCTGGGAATCTTCACCAAACGAGAAGTTACAGATCATGGTTTTCCTACTGGTGCCATGTGCAGGCCCTGAACTAAGAATAAGGCTACTGGTAATTCACACCCCATCTGAGGTATACCTAATGGGCTCAAAACCCAGGAATCACTTTGTTTTAAGGATGCATTCTTTCTTTGTATAGTTAGACTGGGCAGGCTGACCTTTCATTTTCCCTTAGTTTAGCGTTGGATGGTCTGGGTCCACTTAACACCTGCTGTTTGGCCGAAGATTGGTGAGGCACGTGTCAGGTGTTGGAGAGAAGTCAATGCAATTAAGAAACGGCCACTGAAAATTCAGAAAGAGGAAAACAGACACCTGGTTAATTAGAAGGGGAGATCCACCCTGTGGCAGGAAAGATGTCACACACGTGACCCTGCCCCGTGCTGGCTCATTTCCCTGTGTGCTCCAGCTGCTTCTGTTCACAATCCACTTTCCCTCACACTGTGTGCAAAACAGTGTTCCCAGAGAAAATTTTGCAAGCTTGAAGGGAAAATAACAATTCATTTTATCTTTGCAAAATAAAATGTATGGGAAAATTACAACAGAAAATCACAGGAGGCAGGACAGCCCTGATTTTTCAGTGTTACACCTATCTTCGATCCCAAATGTGTGGACTTACCTGTTGGTCCAGTGGTTGAGGCTCCATGCTCCCAATGCAGAGGGCCCGGGTTCA
Organism: Ovis canadensis; assembly: GCF_042477335.2. NCBI lineage: Eukaryota > Metazoa > Chordata > Mammalia > Artiodactyla > Bovidae > Ovis > Ovis canadensis. The sequence goes on along the minus strand of NC_091264.1, from coordinate 46,569,673 downwards.
ATCTCTGGTCAAGGAACTAGATCCCACAAGCTGCAAGTATGATCTCATACGCTGCAACTAAGACCCAGCACAGCCCATTAAAAAGAAAAAAAAAAATCCTGAGTGGACAAATCCTAAATTGAGATGGTCATGAAAAGATTTAGCATTTCTTGCTCTGGATTAAAGGCCCAAGTGTGACCCTGCAGTAGGAACCACATGGTGTTCATTTTCAGCTGGTCCCTCTTTTTCTACAGAGCAAGAATGTTAACCAACACCACCTCTGGCTTGTTGAAGGAACCCAGTGGGATGTCTTGGTAGAAGGTTGTAGACTGAGTCTGACCCTCATTTCCATTGTATAAGGTGCTAAGGAAATGGAGGTTTCAGACCCTCAAAGTTGTTACTACTATGTTTGGGGTTCTGCTCTTTCTAAGGTACACAGTCCACTAGAAACCTGTATTCCCAACACTCGCGTCTTTAGCCCAGAACCCAAACCCTTGGCCAAACAGCTGAAGACCAGAGTAGGAGACGAAGGAAGGAAGACAAAGCGAAACAGAAGGATGGAGGGTGTGTTTTTTTTTCCCTTAGATTTTGATTTTTCTCTCTCCTGAGTTTTGACTGGACAAAAGAAAACTATAAAATCCATGCTATGGTCTCTTCAACAAGTGGTGCTGGGAAAACTGGACAGCTATATGCAAAAGAATGGAATTAGAACGCTTCACTATAATATACACAAAATAAACTTAAAATGGATTAAAGAACTAGGTGCAAGCCCGAAGAGGAAAACATCAGCAGAACACTGACATAAATCACAGCAAGATCTTTTTTGAGTAATGAAAACAAAACTAAACAAATGGGACCTAATTAAACTTAAAAGCTTCTGCACAGCAAAGGAAACTGTAAACTAAACAAAAAGATAACCCACAGAATGCAAGAAAATATTTGCAAACAAGGGATTAATCTCCAAAATACACAAACAGCTCATTCAGCTCAATGTCAAAAAAGCAAACAACCCAGTCAAAAAATGGGTGGAAGGTCTAGACATTTCTCCAAAGACATACAGATGGCCCACAAACACACGAAAAGACGCTCCCAACAACACTCATTATGAAAGAAATGCAAATCAGAACTACAATGAGATATCACCTCACACCAGTCACAATGGCCATCATCAAAAAATAAATGCTGGAGAGGATGTGAAGAGAAGGGAACCTTCCTAAACTGTTGATGGCAAAGTGAATTGGTACAACCACTATGAAGAATAGTATGGAGGTTCCTTAAAAAAACTAAAAATAGAGCTACCTTATGATCCTGCAATCCCACCCCTGGGCATATATCTGGAGAAGAACAGGGTCTAAAGGGATACTTGTACCTCAATGTTCGTTGTAGCACTGTTTACAATAGCCAGGGTATGGAAACAACATAAATGTCCACTGACATAAGGATAAAGAAAATGTGGCACAAATACGCAATGGAATATTATTTGGCTATTAAAAAGGATGAAATAATGCCATTTGCAGCAACATGGACGGAGCTAGAGATTGTCGTACTGAGTAGTTAGAGCAATGCATAAAACCAGTGCCTGTGGTTCCTGACCTGGCCTGCAGGACCACACCGCCTGCCCCCTGCAGTCCTCACCGCTGGTGCTAAGTGCTGGAGAGGCAGTGTAACAGACTTCAGGGTTAGCAGAATGGCGCCCCTCTCTAGTAGGGGGCCCGGATTACTTACCTTAGTCCTCTTAGGTGGGGCCAGGGAGGATAAGACAGGTGAAACCTGTTAAGTCCTTTTCTAATCCTCTTTGCTACAAGGTGGCAAACTTGAACCATGAGGACTTAGCTGCCAGTCTCAGGACCACATTGTAATATGCTCCTGGAGTGGACACTGTGACGAGGACAAAAGTGTTATTGTCCTGACCAGTAGCTGGCATGGTCTTTCGGCAGTCAACTGCTGAACTTGGATGGTGTTGACCAGTTGCCACTGGGTTACCATGGTGTCAGCACTGTGACCAGCACTCCTGGGAGGTGTCCACAAGATGAGGGAGTGGGTTTCCCATCTCAGTTGTTGAAGCAGCTCATTCAAAGCCCAGCAGCGGTGGGGTTGGGAGGCAAGGGGAGATGCTGGTGTGCGTCGTTCTCATCAGCCCACTCCTGAACTTCATGGCCGACAAAGTGGATTCCCTGGCCACTCTTGATGTCCAGGGGGATCCTGTATGTTGTGCATCCAGCACTTCTAGCCCCCAACAGTGTTTTTATGCCTTGCTCAACCACCTGGGTGGGCCTTTTGTAATGTCTTCACCTGTTGTGACAGACATCAATGGTATATTGGTCAGGGTAGCTTACGCATCTGAACCCAGCTCCTGGAGCAAGCAGGACAGGACAGCAATCTTTGCTACGGAGGAGTGGGGTGGGTGGGTAGGCTGCCATTTATAGGGGGAATTGACATCAGACTGGCTCATCAGTAACCAGGGAAACCAGCAGCGGGTGTATGTCCTTCACAGCCCCTCAGAAAATTTAGTTTCTTGTGATAAGGACATTTATGATTTACTCTCTTGGCAGCTTTCAAATGTGCAATACAGTACTACTGACCTCAGTCACCATGCTGTACATTATATTTGCAGGAAGTCTTAGGGGGCCTCTGTATTAACCATGTCTTTTTATTTTTCTAAGACTCCTGGTTGGAGGGGTGGTACACGTGGGGAGAAGGTCTGCTTCTATAGCTTCCTATGAGAGCAAACTGATGGTCCCTTAGCAAACACTTGAGCGGATGGATAGGCTCAAGTGTTTGCTACAGACCCTAATGTCCAGTTGGAAAGTTAGGCCTCTGGGGTATCTCCCCAGCACCCTGTTCTTTTCCCATCCTTCTCCATATCCCTCGTCCTCCTGCTGGGCTAGTGGGTGGGAAAGGGGTTCAGTGTGCCTGGGTTTGTGGGTTCTGTGGACCTCAGAGGCCCAAGGAGAGCAGCAGAGGGTTGGAAATGAGCACCCCTAGTGCCCTTGGGTCTGAGGGCCATCTTACCATCCAGGAGGGACCGAAGAGGCCTCGGGGATTGAATCTGTCCAAGAAGGAAAGCAGTCAACTCAGTCCTGTTGCAGAAGACCTGCCCACTCTGGGAGGATTGCCCTGCAGACAGCTCATCTAAAACAAGTTTTGTCAGCCACTCTAATGCTTGAATAGCTTAAAAAAAAAAAAAAAAAAAAAACCCTCTGTGTCACTAATGAGTTCAGTTGAAAAAGGGAGGAGGAGATAAAAACACATAGTTCAGGGAGCATGAACATGTTAATGAGATTGATTCTTCCTGGAAAGGGCAAGAGGAAGAAACTTCCACTCCACTAAATCCAATTTTATTTAATTGAAAACTGGCCTGAAGTTAGCTTTCCAATCAATCTTGAAAGGCAAACATAGCAGGATCCCGAGGTGAACAAGGGGAAGGGGCAGATCCCAGACTCCTGGCACCAGCAGTGAAGCACAAGGAGCCACAGTGACCGTGACCGACACAAGTGAAGCAGCAAGAACCCGTGCACCACGTGAGTGTTTTGCAAATTGCACACCGGCATCTTGCTTTTGAAATTCCAAGTATTCAGGCCGTGGGGAGCAGGGATAGGTGACCACTAGCACGCAAGTGGCCCCCTTGAGGGTAGGCCAGGCAGCGGCCAGTGTTACTACATCAAGGATCATCGTGGACTAAGAAGAATGAAATGTACCTTTCTGTTGCACTCCCATTCCCGGGGAGGCCCAGCTTGGATGAGGAACCACGCAAGACACCCAGAGACTGGAGGGATGGCACATCCCCGATGACAGCATGAACGTTGCATTTCCACAACCCAGTCTCTCACTGATTCCATGGAATCTGGTTTCAAAGCATATCCTCTCCTCTGTTTCCTGACTCCTGAAAACATCTGCAGTACTTGACCGGCTTCTTGCCACCAGTGATGGCTTCTCATTTGTTTTTTTGTTCAATATTTTGCTGAGCACTTATCATGCAAGGAGATGGTCTGGGTACTTATCTGGTAAAATAGCTCCCATCCTTTGGCTTACGGAGCTAACAATCTAAAAGAAAAGACAGAAAATAAACAAGGAAGTTAATGAATGATGTCATGTCTCATATAAGCGCTCTGTATGGCAGAGGAATAGGCAGTGATGGGAAGAGAGATTTTTTTCTTCTTACCCTGTTGTTTTTCTATTAATTTATGCTCCCCCATTGCGGTGGGTGCTAGGAGGCACCACCCAGATCTCTTTTTAGAAGTAACAGATATATTACTTCAGCTGCTCAGGAGGCTTGTCTCAAATGAAGAGAGCTGACTTGCCAAGGTCACACCCCTTCCCTCGTGACTCATCTGGTGGCTGATCAGTGCAGGAGCATGAAGGCCCAACCTTTCCAGCTCAGAACAGCTGTGAAAAGGGACCCCACCTTCAGACCCCCCCACAGGGTGGGCTGAGGTCTTCACTGAGACAGCATCACCGCTCTGTGTCTCCCTCTGCCCCATCCTGGTGCCCTCTTCCCTCCTTTGATCCCAAGAACACTTCCCAATAACCCTCCTACACACCAGTCTCCATCCTGAGGTCAGCTTTCTGGTGAACCCAATCAGTGACAACTTTGAACAAGATGGATTTAAAGTACTTAATGTAGTTGAGCTTATTTAACAGAATATATTATAGTTCACATCAAATATTCATGAGAATAGTGAGGGACCTTCTGAAATTCCCTCAGAAAGCTGGAGAAGATGATAATGAGAAGTGTAAACAGTAACAGAGTTGGGCAACACGCCAGGCATTTTATGTGCCTTGTTTTGTTTGTTTAGTTGCTCAGAGTCCTGTCCGACTCTTTTGTGACTCTTTGGACTGTAGCCCACCAGGCTCCTCTCTCTGTCCATGGAATTTTCCAGGCAAGGATACTGGAGTGGGTTGCCATTTCCTTCTTCAGGGGATCTTCTTGACCCAGGGGATCAAACCCAGATCTCCAGCATTGGCAGGTGGAGCAACTCTGTGAAGTGCCCAGCATGATCATCCCTATTTAAAAATAAAGGATTTAAGATTTAAAGAAGCTGAGTAACCTACCGAAGGTCACACAGTTTGTGATCCATTCTAATGCTAAAATCACTTCTAAGTACCAAGCTATCTGCCAAGGGGAAGAGCCCATCTGATTTCCAGTCTGGAGTTCTAGAAGGCAGGGGATGAAGTACTGGAAGTGCTGGGAAACTGCATGGCTGCATAAGGCCCAAGGTTTGCCCCACTACACTGATGTGAATAGGGCATCCAATCTGTTGCCTCTCGCCGCCCCCTGCGCCCCCCCAAAAATCCTTCTTGCCTGTAATTAACTGAGTGAGAGAGCCCAGGATCCTCCAGCATTCCCTCTGTGGTGAGATCACCCTGTGGAGAGGCAGAGGGAGCAAGGCCCCACTCCAGAAAAGGGGTTATTTCACTACAATCAGGAGCTCCAGGAGCCCAGAGCAGTCAGTCTGGTAAAAGCACTTACACAGCTTTAATGCCAGTCACCTGTAGAGAAGGAGCATTAATTAGCTTAACACTCCCTCCCCAGGAAAGTCAAGGAAGCGGCTGGCCCATTTGACGCATGCGGGCAGCAATCAGAGGAACCAGCCTTTGATTTCTTCCCCACCTCCACCCCTCAAGGCTTAGCCTCACCCTTCTTTGTGATTAGGTCCAGACAGCTGGGGGCGGAGGGTCACCAAAACTGTTGAACCTAGTTGTTTCATAAAGTGCTTTTTATGAAGACCTGGAGAAAAGGTTGCAAATGTATATAGTTTCTTTAAAAAAAAAAAGCACCAAATTCAGTGCAGGTAGTCTCTCCCCCTGACTTTTCAGGCCCATAGCCCAGGACAAGCAAGCAGGGAAGCCATCGGGGCAGAAGGGCAGCACCACGTGGGCACAGGGGCCACTGCTGGCTAGTCTGTGGCACTGGAAGAAGAGCCCTGGCTTTCCTTCCACATGTGGAAGGTGTCCAGAGTAACCTGGGCATCCAGATGCTCTGCGTGCCCAACAGCTCTGCCACCTGCTCTCAGCACAGCCCAGGTCCTGGGCTCTGGGAGTGCAGCGCGGGCAGTCCTTGCGTGATGAAGCCGCTGTATTGGTTCTTCTTGCTGATGAGGTGGCTGTCATGGATGAGGCAGTGCAGAGCCCTGAAAACAGAGGGTGTAAAGAAAGCAGGGGCTGTAGAGATCAGGGACATAAGGAGAGTTTGGGGGCAGAGATGTGATAGAAACTATGCTTGTCCTACAAGTGGAAGGAGAGGTGGGAAGGAAAGCAACATGGGTGGTTCCCCCCACCCCCAGCCATCCCACCTAAGTGCTGCTGGATCTAAATTCACAGAAGAGTTTCCTCACCTGGAAATTAGGGGTACTGATTACCCACCCATTAGGGTAATTGCAAAAATTGAATAAAAATTTTTAAAAAGTGAAGCAATGTACAGAAAGGATCTTTGGATGTGTCAACATGTAAAAGTGTTCCTTTTTTTTTTTTTTTTTTTAATCACCACCAGACACCCACCTTTCCTGAACCTCAGTTCATTCCATCCCAACACTGGCCTAAGGATGACATAGGATGGAGCGGGGCACAGCTACTTTATTAAAGTACTGCGTTGGCCCAAAAGTTTGTGAACCCAAACGAACTTTTTGGCCAACCCTAGGGAACATCTAATGGTTTGTTCTTAGGTTATATCAGGTGGTATGACATGTGAAAACAACTCAGTCAAAACCAAACCAAACCCCGTGATTGCTACAACAGAGACCTCATTCCTTATGCTGTACAATCAGAAGCTCTAACCAGGAAGGGGTTTGGGTCACTAGCATGGAAATCCAGGCATTTTAGACTGGGAACTGCTTATTTTTCCTATTCAGCTTAATGTGGACCCAGCATACTACAGCATTTTGGACATTTTCCTCGTCCATAATCATACTGAAGTCTGAAGTGAGACAATGCAAACTCTCTCTACCCCAATTCACAGAAAACAAAGCTGAGCTGCTCTGCTAGAAAAATCAGTCTTCCCAGCCCATAATGCCCAAAGGGCAACTCTAGACCTTCTTCCCTAAATGACTGAATCAGGAGTGAACATCTGATCCACAGAAAACCCATCAGGTTCTCTCGACAACAGTTTGGGAAAGTGAAAAAAAAATTAGTTCAGGAGTTGGCAAACTATTGCCCGTTAGCCCAATTTGGCAACACCCACCAGTTTAAATGTTAACTGTGACTGTCTGTGGTTGTTGACAGTGATCACGGATCCAAAAAGTCGAAACTATTTACAGTCTGTCCTTTACAAAATTTTCCACTTCCTGAATGAGAAGGTCACACAGACATGGATGCTGTGACCACCATTTGGGGGTGGGAGGGTCATATGCATTTAAAACAGAGGCAGCTGTGCTCAGAGACTTGTAGGGAGGTGGGAAAAGAGAGAGACTGTGCAAGAGAGCAGATAAGGGCTAAGCATCTCAGAGGAGAAAGGGCAGATAGGGCCTGACAACCTTCCAATATCCATGAGACACATGGGTCCTGCTTGAGACACATGCTCCCTCCCTTTGACTGCCTTATATATCCTAAAATAAACCTTTTTTTAACCTAAACTAGTTTGACTGTGGTTGTTTCTTTCAACAAAATGAGTCCTAAGTCAGCTATAGGGGCTAGCATGTGACTACAGTAACTATGGACCAATTAAGCTCTCTGAAACCATTGCTGACTCCCTTGAGAATCAGCGGGACACCTTTACAGTTGCTTGGAAACAGAAAGTGCATTCCCAAAGTCCAGGTTTATGAAGTGGTAAACAGTCCCGTGGAGGCCAGGAATACATCAGTGAAGGTCTTCATCATTGTGGACTAGCAGAGCATAAAGGCCACCTGGTCCTGATGATTATTCAACAGTATCTATTAGCTACGAAGCCCCTGACAACAGAAAATTGATTTATCACACAGTACAGTCTATGGTAGGGTCAGCAGAAGGACAGGAGGAACTGTACAGGCCCAAGATGGCATCAGTTATGCTAATAATCATATGTCATGTAATAGGAACAACCATATTACTTTGAAGAAGTAATAAAATCACAAAATTATGTAAAGTTGGTAAATGGGAAGGTGATCCAATAGCTCATGAAAGTGTTAGTCGCTCAGTCATGTCTGACTTTACAACCCCATCGACTGTAGCCCATCAGGCTCCTCTGTCCATGGGATGCCCCAGGCAAGAATACTGGCATGTGCAGCCATTCCCTCAGCTAGGGGATCCTCCTGACCCAGGGATTGAACCTGGGTCTTCTGCATTGCAGGCAGAGTCTTCACCATCTGAGCCAAAACTTCTTTCTCACCAAACAAGAAGACAAAAGAGAAAAATCTAGTAATTCCAATTCTTAATAGCATAAAAAAATCTGTGTCAAAAATGACTGTAAGTAAAAAAAAAAAAAAAGTGGCAAACTGAGAAAATTGTTTGCCACTTATATCACAGACATTGGCTGCTGCTGCTGCTAAGTCGCTTCAGTCGTGTCCGACTCTGTGTGACCCCATAGACGGCAGCTCACCAGGCTCCCCGATCCTTGGGATTCTTTAGGCAAGAACACTGGAGTGGGTTGCCATTTCCTTCTCCAATGCATAAAAGTGAAACGTGAAAGTGAAGTCGCTCAGTCGTGTCTGACTCTTAGCGACCCCATGGAATGCAGCCTACCAGGCTCCTCCGTCCATGGGATTTTCCAGGCAAGAGTACTGGAGTGGGGTGCCATTGCCTTCTCCGCAGACATTGGCTACATCGTTATTTATTTAACTGAATAGTGTTACTGGCTTTCTCATCCTAAAGAAGAAATCACTGTTGACATTAAAATTAATTGCTATAGTTTTCAGGTATGATTTTAAATCTGAAAAGAAGCTGCAAACAGCTGGCAGAAGTCAGGTTGTAAAATAGAGATTTTGTTGTTATTGTGAAGAGATCATCAACAGAACTTCAGACTAAGATAATGAACTGAGCTAATGTGGGAAGCCCACCCTCTTATATTAACCACACCTAACACCCAAACCCAGGAACTAGAAAGGGGTCTACCTTGCCATGTACGTGTATAAGAAAAACACTTCCTTGTTGGACTGGCAGGTTATCCAGTATGTAAGACTGCCTCCATAAATAAGGGGCTTGCATGGGACTCCTATCAAGATGAGCTCATAGGCAAAAATTATAAAGCCACAGGGAAACTCACCACTAGTGACTATAAGCAATCTGAAGGGGACTTAAGGATGTCAATAATTTGCACATATTAAAAAAAGAATCCACAAGACAAAAATAGGAACTAAAAGAACAGGCATTTTTTTCAAAGTCAGCAAAATCATTGTAGGGCTTCCCTGGTGGTCAAGTGGTTAAGAGTCTGTCTGCGAATGTAGGGGACATGGGTTTGATCCCTGCTCTGGGAAGATCCCACATGCCAGGGAGCAGCTAAGTGCCTGTGCCACACCACTGAGCAAGCACTTTATGAGTCGCACCTACTGAGCCCATGGGCCACAACTCCTGAAGCCTGTACACCCTAAAGCCCGTGTTCCACAACAAGAGAAGCTGCCGCAATGAGAAGCCTGTGCACCACAATGAAGAGCAGCCTCTGTCTGCTGCAACTAGAAAAAACCCACGCACAGCAGCAAAGACCCAGTGCAGCCAGTAAATAAATAAAATCTTTAAAAACAAACAAAAAAGACTGTTTTTGTCTTTTTTGAGGATAAAGGTGGCTGCAAATTTTTACAATGCCTCCCTTTGAAAGGCATAGTCTGGGCCAACCTTGCACCCTGTTTTGACAGATAGCATATGGCAACAGTGATGTTACATAACTCCTGAAGCTGGAGCTTTAGGGATTTGTAGCTGCTGTATTTTTCTCTTAGGATGATCCATTTTGGAACCCAGGTACCATGCTAGGAGAAGCCCAAGTGAGCCATGTAGAGAACTGAGGAATCTCTGTAAACAGCCCCAGCTGAGCTCCTGGCTGAAGGCAATACTGTCAGGAGCCGTGTTAGGCATTACTGACAAAATAGAGGCACGGCCCTAGACCGCCTCCCTTTGTTCCATAGGCACGGGCCCGGAATGAAGGAGTTAGGCTTTGTGATTCTGACTTGTTTTTTCCTTTCCTCGGCTGAGTTAACTGAAGAGAATATTAATGTGCTTATTGTTTTTGAGAGGAGCAGGAGAAGGCATAAAGCCTTCATAATTCATAAAGTTAATCACTGACATTTGTTCAACGACTTTTACAAAAGAGTGTTCCAGGGTGAGCACAGAGGCCACAGCTTGAGACCATGGGAGGGATTCCCCCTAACTGAAGCCCATTTGTGAGAAAAGTGTTTATGGCAAAGAAGTTTGCTGAATTTAGGGCTTAGGGATAATTAAAATAGTTAGAAGCTAAAGATTTAAGGATTGCTGTAATGTTACAATATTCTACTATAGCTTATAGAAATTAGGGACTTTAGAGATATTATTAGCTAGAAGCCCTTTCTAAGAAATAGTGAGCTTAGGATATTAGGGGCAAACAGGACTTAGAAAGATAAGAATTAAACTGAAGAATGTGGTATGCAGCCCAGATAATAGCATCAGTTACAGTGTATTCACAAGGACACATGAGAAAAAGTAGATAAGAGAATCGCCGAGGAAGGAACTCCTTTCGAGGGGCAACAATGATTTTTGGAGAAAAATAAATCTGGGTCTCTGGGAACTAAAAATATCAAACCTCTGACCTAATGCTTTTGTAAAAGTATAAAAGAGAATCATAAGCTTGAAATAAACAGGCAGTCCAAGGAAAAACTGAGAGGCTGCCTCAGTTTCTCTCGCCGACACTGCTCACCCCTTCAGGCTGAATCCTGGCTGCTAGAGCTGGACTCTGGCACAGTACCAACTACCAACCACATGAGGAAGGTCGTTCTTTGGGCTTTTCTGGTCCAATCAGGGCTTACTGCCACTTTTTGTTAAACCTAAGGCCAAATAGCAGAATTATAGTAAATGACTGATGCTATAAGTTTTGAAGTGGTATGTTACCTAACAACAGAGAACTAAAAATACCACCATGGAGAAGTCACAGATCAGATGAAAAGATGAGACTTACCTCCATTGCTGAGTTTCTCTGGGTGAGCTCCAAGGGAATACCAGGAAAACTCTGGCCGGATGGAAGTTGAAAAGAATGTTACCCTGGAAGGGAGCCCTAGATGGAACACAGAGCACGACATACGCAATGCTGAGTAGGGAATACCTGGCAATAAGCAACAGAGTTGAAAACGAGTTCTAAGTCATCCCATTAAAAAAAAAAAGTTTCAATGACCGCTGTTTTGTATCAGAAAAGTTTATCATTTTAAGTAATTAACTTGGATTTTGTGCTTTAGTATTGGAAACTTCACTTATGTTACATGTAGGCAAAAAATAATCAATGACTAAATATGCTACTAAGTTAAAAGAATGAATACTTTTGCAGATAATTCACCAATGTGTAAATCACATACACTATTATCTGCTTCTCTTGGTTACTCCTCCTTGAGACCCAGACTCTTGGGCCACAAACCTCAAGTCATCTGTTTTCAATCTGGTATCGATTATCTGCTGCCAGCCACTGTCCTGGACTGCCCTGCTAATCTTGCTCAGTACTAGGCATTCATTGGGCAGGCAACAAATATTTAAAGAATTGAGCCAAATGGTCTTCTTGAACAAGGGTGAGTTCCTAGGGCCTTGAGGGTTCTCAATAGAACAAATTTTCCTTATGTACAAGCTAGGAGCTTCCCTGTAACTCAGTCGGTAAAGAATCTGCCTGCAGTGCAGGAAACCCTTGTTTGATCCCTAGGTCAGGAAGATCCCCTGGAGAAGGAAATGGCGAACCATTCCAGTATTCCTACCTGGAAAATCCCATGGACAGAGGAACCTGGCAGGCAACAGTCCATGGGATTGCAAGAGTTGGACATGACTTAGCAGTTCAACCACCTGTACAGACATAAATTGGCCATTTTGAAAAGCTCTGTGAACCCAGATCACTCATGAAAAAGAATTAAACTCATGTACACCTGTGGCTGATTCATGTCAATGTATGGCAAAACCAACACAGTATTGTAAAGCAAAATAAAGTAAAAAAAAAGAAAAGAAAAAAGGTAGCCAAACTGGAAAAAATAAAAAATAAAAAAAATAAATTAGAGTAAAACCATAAAAAACAAACAAACAAAAAAAAGAATTAAATCACCCCCAGTTAGAGATCAGGGGTTATAACCAACTACAAGTTCTGTAAAAACTATTAATAATAATATGGCAGAACTTTCACTAAGAGGTGAGCAACAGAGCAAATATTTACTTCCCTAAGAAGCCTGGCTATTGGGTCCATGAGCCCTTAGTCAGGCACCAATGTTTGGCCCTAAGTTCAGAGCATGGAAGTCCATCCATGGCTGCAGTGGCACCTGATTCTGGTCTCAATGGTGGTGTAATGATAGAGTCATGGGAAGATCTTGTCCAGTCAGACAACTGGAGAAATGAGCAGAGAAAGGAGCTCTGCAGAGTCCTGAGCACCAGAAACTCAGCAGAGTGGCCTGGGGACCACTTGGTTCTGTTTTTTGTGTGTGTGTATTTAACCTAGATTTGTATATATTTGTTATATATATAACCTAGATTTGTGTACATAACCTCAGTTTATATAGATTGTATGTATATAACCTAGATTTGTGTATATTTAATCTAGAAAAAGAGTAAGGAGCTAAGAGACAGCTGTCCTTAAATATCTGGAAATATGCCAAGTAGGACAGGTTTCTACTGTCCTTCTTGGTATATTGGGTGTGGCTGGATGGGAGTGGCTCAGGGCTCTGTGTGGAGGGAGCAGGGTGCTGACTTAACTGAGGCCAATTTCCCAGAGTCAGGGCTCTCCAGATGTGGAGTGAGTGGTTGCCTCAGGTGGTGGGAGTTTGTTCCCTGGAATTTCGATCAGAGGCTGGTCAAAGCACCTACTGGGGACAACTAGAGGGAGATTCCTAAGGTGGGCATGTGAAGGAGGAATGCTCGCTCCCATCTCTGCACATGTCTACGGAGGAGAGGTGATTTTCACTCCAAAAAAAATATATTTCTATACCCGAGAAGGAGAGATACGAAAGAAATAATTCCAATTTCACTCCAGAAGTACATGTATTTCCTCTCACCTGCCCAATGATGAATTTAGTGACTTCCCCAATTGCTGAATTTGGGAAAGAGGCTATATTAGTCTACTCAGGCCTCCATAACAAAGTATCACAGCCAGAGTGACTTACACATTTTCTCACATTTCTGGAGGCTACAAGTCTAAGTCAACCATCAGGATTTTTTTCTGGTGAGGGCTCTCTTCCTGGCTTGTAGATATGGCTACCTTCTCACTGTGCCCCGACAAGGCCTTTCCTCTTTCCTCTTTGTATACTAGTCTCTCTTCCTCTTCTTATAAGGACACTGATCCTATGGGATTAGGGCCCCACCCTTATGATCTCATTTAATCTTAATTACCTCCTGAAAGGTTGTATCTCTGAATATGTAACATTAGGGGCTAAAACATATGACTTTTTTTTTTTGGGGGGGGGGGGTTCACAATTCTGTCCATAACAGGGGCTGAGCATACTAATGCGACAGCTCTGCCTACCCAAAGAGGGATACACTCTGTACACCTCCCTACCACATGATAAGCTCAGTAGGGCAGATTCTACTTATGATGGGGAATCCTGTGACTGTTCAGTTCTTCCTGCAGCAGATAAGTACCTTTCATTTGGAAATTGGAAAATATTAGGAAGTCTGTTGTGCCCACATCTTAGCCACATCCTCCATTCTAGCTTTTATCAATAATAAGGCTGGTATCTTTATCTTCACTTGCCTAACTGCATCTTACTTTTCAACTTGGAGTTGGGGGAAGGGGGAGTATTACTTAATGAATCCCTAAAACCAACAAGGCAGGAAGCTAGAAACAGGACTTCCATCTAAAAGCACACTGTATTTTATACTTAAGTTTTAGTTCCTCCTGTCTATCTGGAGAGAAGCCCCTCAGAATTAGGGTTTTAGACACAAAATAAATTTATGCTTGAAATAAAGATTTTTTTCATTGATCACACTGCCATTTCTTTTAGGGCTATTATAGAAATATTTGGTATCCAGCTTTGCTTTGTATCAAGGAAATTATCAGTCCAAGTGATGTCAGTATAACAACTGAAATCTCTCCAGGTAAATATTGACATATCTCTGAGCTTCCTAAAAAGGCAAGCTTCTCAGCAGTGCTTATCATCTCATGAAGTACAATCTGTTCAACTTAGAGGCAGATACCCCACAAAAAACAAATGAATCCATTTTGTTTATTTGAGGGGCTTATTAAGTCTGACTCTCCCATAGAGTTTTGGGTAGATTTCCAGGAAAATATTAAACTTCCCCTGACAATAGGCTTGTTTTCTAGATATTTCCCCCCCAAATGCATTCATTCATGGGAAGATACCAGCTTACATTAGGTACATTAGTTTAGAAGGCTAGTCTTCCTGCGTATGGATAAAATTCTTCCTTTCCTTAGAAGAGCTCCTTCAGTCCTTCCTTTCCTTAGAAGAACTTCTTGGGCCCTGCTGTGTACTTAGTGCTGGTTCTGGACTTAGACAATACACACTCATCCTCAATCCTGTGCTCTAAAGCCACTTCGTTGTTGTTTTAGTCAATAAGTCATGTCCAACTCTTTTGTGACCCCATGGACTTAGACCACCTGGCTCCTCTGTCCATGGGATTTCCCAGGCAAGAATACCAGAGTGGGTTGCTGTGCCCTCATCCAGGGGATCTTCCTGACCCAGGGATCAAACCCACATCTCTTATGTCTCCTGCACTGCCAGGCAGCTTCTTTACCACTAGTGATACTTGGGAAGCCCCTAAAGCCACTTACCTTTCTCTAAATGGATATCCCCATTTTCCCTGCGCATAAGCCTTGGCAGGCATTGTGATGTGCACCTAGAAGCATCACAGGTTGGAGAGGACTTTATGCCTGAGGGGCCCCAGCTGGAATGAGAAAGACACTTGAAGAAAGCAAACAACCGAGTGAGACCCTGTGATCTTCATCCTTTACCAAGGAACTGAAAACCAGAGTCATGTGTTTGCTGTAATTATAAAAGAGATCCTTCAGGATGTAGAATCTTTATTGCATAGTCCTTGGTTGGTCTCTTAACTTGCCCAAGTGCCAACATGTGCCCAGTGCTGGGCCAGAGCAACTGGAGGCAGATGACATATGTCAGTTATTTTTCCTCTCCCTAACCTTCTGTGGACATAAAGAAAAGGACACAAGTCAGGAATCCTGGGTGACCTTAGGCATCCCATCTCTCTGGGTCTCATTTTTCTCAAACCGTGTTTTCCAAATTTTTTGGATGATTAGACTCTCCTGAGTAGTTTTCAAAATACAGATTCCAGGCTCTTGTTCTAGGGATTCTAATCCATCGTCTAGATACAGGTCAGGAATCTATTTAATGAGCACTCCTAAGCCAACACTATGCTTAGGCAAAGTCTAGAAAACACTGAATTAGATGCTATTAAAATAACTTTCCCCATTTACCAATGGAAGTCTTAGGTGGATCCTTTGAAGTCATCATGAGAGTTGTTTTCAGTCCAACCCTTCCCATCGTTAGCCATTCAGAGTACCTAACTGTGCAGAGCACACTGACGGTCACTTTTTCCTAGTGGGGGCTCTGTTAATAGCAGCAATCAAGATACAGTTACTAAAAGCCCAGATTACCTGGTAACTACTTATTCCTTCTGGCATCTTAGTCCACCAGCTGGTTTTATTCAAGTCTTCAAAGATTTGCAGGAATGTTTTATTCTGTAATAATAGCTCTGAAACTCAAGGACAACAAAGATGAGAGACTGTTATGCATACATCATTATTCATGCTTTTATAAGTATGTGTGACAAACATACTTTAAAATTTTCTCTTCTCCTTTACTTTTGTTTTAGTTTCAGGCTTCTACTCTGTACTGTCAAAAATATATATATATATCACTGGGTAGAAGAATTTTATAAAGTTGGAGAAAATGAAAAAGGAGGGAAGAAAGAAGGAAAGAAGAAGCTACATCAAAGCTTTTCACCACTGTAAGCACTGAGATTTAAAAAACAAAGTTTCACACTTTTTAATTTAGCGTTTATTGGGAGAAAAATGGAATTCTTATAAAGAATCTTATAAGAAATTACTAATTAATTAAAAATTAATCCCAGATGGAAGTTGTGAAATACAAGAAGTATTAAACAAGGAAAAACAACGACAAGCATATAAGAAAATCTACACAAATTTTGGCTAGAAAAAAAAATATTCTGTGGATTAAAAATACACTTAAAATATGTAATAAGAATGGCATGTAAGTTGGAATGGGATGAAGAATTCTAAAATGTTCTAAAGCTTTTGTGTTGTTTGGGAGGGCTGTAATTTATTAATTTTTATCTTAATAAATATGCATGTTGATATATTAATATTGATGATGAAAAAGAACTAAGACAGAAACGGAATGTATAACTTTCACATGAATAAATGGGTAAAAGTGAATGAAGTGGGGAAAAAAAAACATTATCAACTTAAAAGCAGAGAAGAATGAAAGATAAGCATACAGAAGGTAGGAAAAATAAAATAAATCCAAATATGTCAATAATTATAATAAATGAAAAACAGTTGAATATTCTATAGATACATCAAGAACACACAAGGTGATGAAACTAAATGGAAGGAGCTAGCTACTTCAAGCAAATACTACCAACAAAATGCTGATGTGCCTATATTAGTATTAGATAAAATAGATTTTAAAAAAGCAAAAATATAAGAGAAAAAAGTCATTACATAATAAAAGGATCAATTCACCAAGAAGTAATAATAATTATAAATCAATAGTCACCTAGTTCAGTTCAGTTGCTCAGTCGTGTCCGACTCTTTGCAACCCCATGAATCGCAGCACGCCAGGCCTCCATGTCCATCACCAACTCCCAGAGTTCACTCAGACTCACTCACTGAGTCAGTGATGCCATCCAGCCATCTCATCCTCTGTCGTCCCCTTCTCCTCCTGGTCCCAATCCCTCCCAGCATCAGAATCTTTTCCAATGAGTCAACCTCTTCGCATGAGGTGGCCAAAGTACTGGAGTTTCAGCTTTAGCATCATTCCTTCCAAAGAAATCCCAGGGCTGATCTCCTTGCAGTCCAAGGGACTCTCAAGAGTCTTCTCCAACACCACAGTTCAAAAGCAGCAATTCTTCGGCGCTAGGGGCATTCTCAAAATACATAAAACAAAACAAAAAAGGAAATAACTATAGAAAGAACAAATTCATCATCAGAATAGGAGATTTTAACATCCATCTTCATAATTTTTAAATGAAGGAGGCAAAAAAATCAGTAAGTATAAGTGAATCTGAACAACATAATTATATTTAATTTAATGAACATACATAGAACACCACACCCAAAATTGAAAAATCTACTTTTTTAAAAGTATACCCGGATACTTTATGAAAATTACTTTACAAAGGACCATAAAGCAAACCTCAGCAAATAGTAAAAGATGGACATTACAGACCACATTATCCATCTACAATGCAATTAGATTAAAAATCTGTAACAAAAAGGTAAAACCACATGTATCTAGAATTTAGGAAACATTTTAATGCATGTGTCAAAGGATATGATAGTGGATATCAGAAAAAAAAAAGTATTCTTAGAAACCAAAAGCAGTACTTAGAGGGACATTTACAGCTTGACATGATTAAATTAAAAAGAAAGATGCAAATTAATAAGTATCCATATAATCAAATCAGGAAAAAATGCTTATTAAAACAGTAATGTTTTATGAATGAAATTGTAAATTCCCAAAGCCATTTGGGAAATAAACTCTACTCTGTGTGGTCACCTGGACTTACCTATGGCTATCATTGATTCAGTAGGTACTAATGATATAAAACCTCTGTAGTATTTAGCAATATAAACTAGAGGGGGAAGAAGTGAGAAACAAAAAAAATTAAAGAGCTGTACTATTTTTGTACTATTTAATTTGTAATATAATACTCTGAATAAGTAGAAAATATTATAGTCTCAGTTTATTTTAACAGATTTGCAGATTTTAAAGAGCTGGCTTTATTTTACAGGGTATCAAAATCACCTATGATTTAGTGACATACAACACATTAAGAAAATGTGGTATTATATGGTCCAGTACAGAAATATTTAGTCACTGTTAGCAAACACTGTGACTGATGCTATGTGTTGGGGGGTAGGGCAGGGAGGGAGCCCAGGGATTCTGAAGAGCCATTTGAGTATCACAGACCTTAACACACAGCCCACCTCTTAATAAATCCTAAACTACCTAAAACAACTATCATAAAATAACTATTAACTGCCACTTTAGAATTAATCCCATTTAAAGATTTTTGCTTTTATTGTTAATATGGGGGGGGTGGTGGAGAGTACACTTTTCCACTGCTTATAGCAGAATAAATTGGTAAAATCAAGATGGAGGAGGTCTTTTTAATACTGTATTAAAGAGTTAAAATGTTATGTATTGTTTAGCCCAGAACTTCTGCATTTGAAATTTTATCTTAAAGAAATAATTACAAGACCATGCAAGAATTTAGCTGTCACAGCACTGACTATGTTAGTGATAACCTAGAGATAACTTAAAAGTCCCAAAAGAGGACATTAGTTAAATAAATTATGGCAATACAGATATGGACAGAATGAAAGGACAAAATAGGTGATTAAGTAGTTAATCCCAAGTAGAAAAATAATGGAGACCCATGTAAGTTAATGATTACTCAAGAAAGTAGGCTTGCTTAGCAACAAATCCAGGCAACGGTAGCACAGGACATGCCCCAAAGGAATAAAACAATGGCGGCATGAGTCCCACATCCTGCCCAGTGAGCTCAGTAAGTTAATGATCCCTAAATGTTCTCTGAACACATAAAAAACAATCATTTGTGGACCAGCTTGACCACCCAGTGACAAGAAAACTCCCCTGCTCAGCCTGGAGGAGGAGTTGATGATGGAAAGAAAAACAAAGGTCTTTTCTCCTCCTCCCAATTTTTCCTTTGATTATAAAACTGTGGCCCACTAAGTTCTCAGAGCACCTTGTTTCTCTCCCACTTGTCAGCCTCATAAGCGTCCTAGTCTAATAAATCACTTCTTATTTACTATTTTGCTCTTGCTGAACTCTACTCTGCACTGAGACATAAAGTGCTATGGTATGAGAGCTCTTCAGAGCCCCCCCTGAAATGATACTACTTAATTTCAACAACATCCTTAAAATGATGTCATTCAAGAAAGCTTAATGACATGGAGAGGCATTCATAATAGTGAAACAAGCAAGTTACAGAGCAGTGTAATCGGAATTTTGTACACATTAAAAAAAAGATTGGAAGGATATACACTAATATCTTATATATCTCTGGGTGGTGAAATTATGGGGGAATATTTATTTTCTATCTTTATTATTTGAGTCTGTATTATTCCTGTAATTAAAAAGAAACAATAAAAGGTATATATCTTTAAAAAGCATTAACTCTTTATTTCCAGCATTTTCTTGCTGTCAGATTTCTTCTAGTTGACTTTTTTGTCCTTTGGAGCTGGTGTAGCATCAAACCAAGGCAATCTCTTTGAATTCTAAGGTCTACTATACAGTCTGTGAGTTGTCTCCCATATATGAATGTTTAATAACTATTGGGAGACAATATCAAGGAAAGCATTGTTCATATTTCCCACTGGAAATTTCATTTTGAGTTTGTAGAAAGATTCAGATATTCTAACTCAAAGTTTAATGCATGCATCAGGGTTAAAAAACTGTTTCAAATTAGAAACCACTGATGTTTCTTGTACAACTAACCATCAATTAGCTATGCTAATGAGAAAAGCAGGAAATGATTGCAGGAGAAATGAAATCAGCAGGGGTAAAAAAAAAAAAAACAACTCACTGCAGTCCTTTGTTTCAGCCATCAATTGTTAAAACTTACCAGAGTGACACAGACATTTCTTTTTAAGAGATGGAGTATTAATTAAAAAAAAAAATTAATTCCTTAGAAGTCTTTCCATTTTCCAGATTGTCCTTTAGAGAAGCCATACCTAAAGAATAAAATGACCAAAATATAAGCAGCAGGAAACTTAGAGACAAAAGGCTAGTTAGCAATTCTAATCTCTAGGGGAGTTTTTATAAAGTATCAATGCAGAGTCCTTGACGCAGACCATTTAAATCAGAATCTCTGTGTCAAGGGCTAAATTAATCTATAAGTTGCATAATTTATATCTCGAGTCATTTCTAGCTGTTTCCTATTTGTACCCTGAGTTCTCTGGTTGGACAGTCAGGGACTCAGGCAAATCACCTTTGGTTGTTTCACCTCCATTCCCATTACTCCAGTCCGAGGCAGAACCTTTTCAGTGAGAAAGTCTTAAAAGTGACTTCTGCTCATCCAGTATCTTTAAATACCTTCCTAATGACTCTTCCCTGTCAAAGATATGGAATTTTCCCAGAAGGAAACTTTTACTTGAGAGAATGCAAAGTATCACTGCCATGACTGCTATCTGGATACAAAGAAAATGAAAATAAGTCACTGAATGGAAATTACAACTCCCCAGAGAGCTCCACATGCCAGGCTCCTGGAAGCTGGTCTGAGTTCCCTCTGTTCTTCAGTTCCAAGAACAGCAGACCTTGTAGCTGTATTTCTTTCTCTAGATATCACTTTTACAACTTTCAAAAACTGTGTTTGAATTACATGCTTCTGTAGAAAGTTTTAAAGTAGAATTACAAATAAAAAAATTAAAAATCTTCCTCAATCTAGAGATAAACATTTACATCATTTGTGTACATTCTTCCATTTTTTGTGTGTGTGTAGAAATGTACTCAAAGGTTTGGGTCATGAAATATGTGCATTTCTGTAACTTTTTAATCTTAAACTTATGTTCTAAGCATTTTTTTGTGTGTCATCGAGCTTCAAGTTTTCTGTGTATGCAACAAAGCCTATTGTTGTGATTCACCATCATTTATTTAACCATCCACTATATTAGACCTTGATTATCACATCTGACATTTGCCTTGTTTTCCCTTTTTTCCTATTTACCAGAAAGCAAGATCAGTCACAAACCTGGTGAGTCCATTCTTGTATTTCCTGACTGATGTTTGACACTATATCCAAGTTTCCCAGGACCACATATGATATGAAGATATATGACACTAAATCCCTTAATCTATCCTCCTGCACTGCTCTCCAGTTTTGTATCCAACACTTTCCCCAAGAGTGATGATATTGTTTTTCCTCCTTTAACCTAAACCACACTCCTCAAAAATCCTGAAGTTTACATCACGATCTTCTGAATGTGTGTGCAGGGAAGAGTCATCATTTTAGTATCTAACCCATGCTGAATGTTCACTCTGTTTTCCATGCTAAGAGGTGCACATGTATTTTTTTCATTTAAACTTTATGACAGTAATACAAGGCAAATCCTACTATTATCTCCATTCTGCAGGTTGAAAAGTGAGGCTTCTTTTGAGTAATTTGACTAACATCACAGCTAGTAAGAGATAAAACTGGCCCTAAACTCAGGCCTGTTTGTTTCTAAATAATTTATCATTATTATTAACTAACATCCATATTTATTCAAAAATTTTTAATTTTTTGCCTAATGCCTTCTCTATTCCAGGATCCTACCCAGGATACAATGCTATATTTAATTTTCATGTCTTCTTAGACTTCTCTTGGCTGTAACAGTTTCTCAGACATGCCTTATTTTTCTAAGCCATTAAAATATATATATATATATATATATATATATATATCCACCTCGTACTCTATAAGACCATAGCAATTACAATTATATTGTGCATTGTTAGGGCTTCCCTCATAGCTCAGTTGGTAAAGAATCCACATGCAATGCAGGAGACCCTGGTTCAACTCCTGGGTTGGGAAGGTCTGCAGGAGAAGGGATAGGCTACCCACTCCAGTATTCCTGGGCTTTCCTGGTGGCTCAGCTGGTAAAGAATCCACCTGTAATGTGGGAGGACTGGGTTCAATCCCTGGGTTGGGAAGATCCCCTAGAGAAGGGAAAGGCTACCCACTCTAGTATTCTGGCCTGACGAATTCCATGGATTATAAGTGTCTCTATAAGTGTCTTCCAGTTGAGCTATTTCAAATCTAAAAGATGATGCTGTGAAAGTGCTGCACTTGCTCAGCAGTGGCCACAGGAATGGAAAAGATCCATTTTCATTCCAATCCTAAAGAAAGGCAATGTCAAGGAATGTTCAAACTACCGCACAATTGCACTCATGCTCAAAATTCTCCAAGCCAGGCTGCAATGGTACATGAACCGTGAACTTCCAGATGTTCAAGCTGGATTTAGAAAAGGTAGAAGAATCAGAGATCAAATTGCCAACATTTGCTGGATCATCAGAAAAGCAAGAGAGTTCCAGAAAAACATCTACTTCTGCTTTACTGACTACCCCAAAGTCTTTGACTATGTGGATCACAACAAACTGGAAAAATCTTAGAGAGATGGGAATACCAGACCACATTACCTGCCTCCTGAGAAACCTGTATGCAGGTCAAGAAGCAACAGTTAGAACTGGACATGGAACAACAGACTGGTTCCAAATAGGGAAAGGATTATGTCAAGGCTGTATATTGTCAACCTGTTTATTTAACTTATATGCAGAGTACATCATGTGAAATGCCAGGCTGGATGAAGCACAAGCTGGAATCAAGATTGCTGGGAGGAATATCAATAACCTCAGATATGCAAATAAATCACATTAATGGCAGAAAGTGAAGACCTAAAGAACCTCTTGATAAAAGTGAAAGAGGAGAGTGAAAAGTTGGCTTAAAATTCAAAATTCAAAAAACTAAGATCATGGCATCTGGTCCCATCACTTCATGGCAAATAGATGGGGAAGCTATGGAAACAGTGAGAAACTTTATTTTGGATTCCCAAATCATTGCAGATGGTAACTGTGGCCATGAAATTAAAAGATGCTTGCTCCTTGGAAGAAAAGCTATGACCAACATAGGCAGCATATTAAAAGGCAGGGACGTTACTTTGCTGACAAAGGTCTGTCTAGTCAAAGCTGTTTTTTTCCAATGGTCATGTGTGGATGTGAGAGTTGGACTATAAGGAAAGCTGAGCACCAAAGAATTGATGTTTTTGAACTGTAGTGCTAGAGAAGAATCTTCAGAGTCCCTTGGATGGCAAGGAGATCCAACCAGTCAATCCTAAAGGAAATCAGTCCTGAATACTCACGTGAAGGACTGATGCTGAAGCTGAAACTCCAATACTTTGGCCACCTGATGAGAAGAGCTGATTGATTTGAAAAGACCCTGATGCTGGGCAAGATTGAAGGCAGGAGGAGAAGGGGAAGATAAAGGATGAGATGGTTGGATGGCATCACTGACTCGATGGTAAGCTCCGAGCAAGCCCCGGGAGTTGGAGCGATGGACAGGGAAGCCTGGCATGCTACAGTCCAAGGGGTCACAAAGAGTCAGACACAACTGAGCAGCTGAACTGACTGAACTGAATAAGTGTCCATAGTTCTCACAGAAACCTTCTCAAGCTATTAAATCCTCATTTTATAGAAGAGAAAACTGAGGCTTAGATGAAATCCTTTGGTGCAGGTCACAAAGCTAGTAAGAGCTGGAGCTGGGGTCCTAACCTGGAACTGTCTGATCAGGAGTGTCATATTTTTTTAAAAAAATATACTAGTTTAGGTGGCTTGTGCACACGTGCTTTTAAAAAATAAAACTGAATGTTAATATCAGAGTTAGAACACCATAAAAGATCTATATTTGTTCTAACTTTGTTACACAGGCTCAGTCTAAAGATTTCTCAACAAAAAGTTCTAAGCATATGGCCCAAAGCCATCAGTGTTACTCAGCTTACTATTTCACAAAGCATCCAGTCAAGTTTTGAACAATTCTGATCATTAGAGCTCTGTGTTCCGTGAAATGGCTTTTGTCCTTTTGTCTCAGTGTGGCCCTGGGGAGCCAGACACAATCATCTAAACTTCTATCCCAGAACTCTGCAGTTGGCCACCATGTCTCCCCCTAGAAAATCTTTTCCTGGAAGAGCATTCTATAGTATGAACTTCACTCAATATCCTAATATCCTGATTTAAACCACAGTTCCTTGCAGACTCTTTATTTAGATTCACGTCTTTATAGTGCATTTTATCTCTGCAATGTGCATGCCCTATACAATCAGAGCTCAGTAGCTTCCTTTCGACAGTCTCCTTGCTTACTGGTAATCTATCACCACCGTCACTATCACCCCTCTCTCCACCTCACCCCCACACTACATTTCTAAATCATCAGGTCCAAACACCAACTCTTTAAATGGGGGGCTCTCTCTAGAAAACCCCTTGAGACACACGTTTGGAAGGTAGTGAAACTTAAGGGGGATGCTTTCTCTGAGTGTGACACACAAGTTAAAGGGCAAAGAGAGTGAACCATGGACAGCCAGAAACAGCTTTCTCCCTGACTTCGCCATAGCGCTACAGCAGACAAGAGCTCCCGGGTGGATCTGCCCAGGACAGACAGCACGTGGGGCGGGGCAACACACTAGGAACAGGGCGGGTTCTAAGCAGCTGGTTTCCCTGAGCGGTGTCCGCGGTGGGGGCTTGGGGACTGCACAGTGTCGCCAAGGCGCCAGCAGCCACCCTGCCAGCTGCCCTCGTGCCCACCCCTCAGACAGGTGCTCAAAGCAAATCAGAGAGAGAAAGAAGCAAGCGAGGGTGTCAGACGATACAGTAAAGGAGTCTTGATCAAAGTTCTCTAGGGGTTCCTTTCCAGCCGGTGGGCGAGCTTCGTTGTCAGTACCATGGACAGCGGCCGGGAACCTACTCAGGGGAGCTTGGACGCCGCTGGCTTCTGGCAGGTCTGGCAGCGCTTTGACGTGGAGGGTGAGTAAAACAAGCCAACTGTTCAGTCTTGGTGAAAGGACCTCGAGTTCCCCCTTCCCCGTACATTTTCCCTGCAGGAAAAGTTGCCCTCCAGTGCGGTTAATGCAATATACCGAACAGATATTTGGTATACTGCAGTTGTACATCCAGATTATCTTGTGAAAGTTCAGGGTGGGAGGAGAGACTTGAATCCCACCACTCTTTCCCAACCTATGCGTGTGTGTGTGTGTGTGTGTGTGTGTGTGTGGTGATATAGATATCATTGTATATATTAAAGTCTTGGGGACTGACACCCGGGTACCTGAAGTCAGTTCTGGCTTGTTTTTACTCCAATCTGCTCATTTTCACACAGTGACTATCCGGGTAACCTCTTGTCTCTTAAAGAGACGGTGAAATTTTTAAAAATAAAATTTCAAAAAGACACTACTCTCACTCCACCAAAAATCTATTTGAAAAGAACTTAACATTTGCTTTGCCCTCATTAATAAAGAAACATGAAAATATCTAAAGGATCTGTTTTAACCCTGAAAACTAACATTTAACACTTACATCTCTTAAACTTTTTGAAAACTGAAAAAACCTTGGGTTAGAGTTTATTCTAAACCTCATGTTTATTTCTGGATTAAAATTCATGAATAGCTCTCCTTTCCCAAATATTTATATGAGCCCCAGCACAAAGCATTTACTCTTGACTGTGTTATTTGCTTTCAAATCCATGTCTTCTAGAGAAGATGTTGCCACTTTGAGTTGTAAAAAAATAAGATCCATGGGGATTTTATAAATTTGAGATTGAAAACAAATTTAGATATTAAATGTTAATTACTAAATGCCACATGTTATTATATGTAAGTGACTATTATTTATGCACACCTTTTTGCATTTAGAAAAAGGTTACATAGAAGAGAAGGAGCTTGATGCTTTCTTTTACCACATGTTGACAAAACTGGGTGTTGATGTAAGTATACTTTTACTAAGCATTAATTTGTCTCTCAGTGAGTTACAAAAAGCATCCAAGTCATATGTTGATTTGTACAATACCTATTAATCCCATCTGACCTCTCTTCTTCCTTGCATGCAATTTTCCTCCCTCTCCTAGCAACATAGAGGGATTTAGGTAGGTTTTATAAGAGGTTCAACTGCAGCATTAGATGTGCTGGCCACTGATTTTTAGTGTGACATCTGTCATCCACTATTTCAACTGTAAATTAAAACAAGTCTGTTTTGAATGTCTCCTGGGTTATGTCTCTGCTAATGGGTTTAAATCTAGAGATAAGGTAGCTCACTTTGTTCAAAAAGATGGAAAAGATGTTAAGAGTGTTAAGGTGCTGAGTGTTTAAGTGCATTGGATATTACTTGGACAGCAAACCACAAATAAATCATTTAGAATAATTTTTTCCATTATTCATTGTTAGAAAAGGTTACAAACTTATGAAATGGTAAACCAGAAAATAATAAACATACTCAGAGCCCAAATATAAATGTGAACCAATCTATCAAGCATCTGTATCCTTCCCTGATGGTAAATCTGGCTTTGAGAGAGGCAGATTAACTTTTGATGAGCCCTCTACCAAAGCAGAGGAGGAACACACACAGAGACGTGCCAGCATGGGGTTGGGAGAACCTGATAAAGACTCCATCGGGGGATGCGTGGTAACGGGAGTAGCTCTGGAAACAGTTGCATTTTAAATGAATTGTGGTGATAGCTTATCTTCAGATATATTTGTTTGCATGGAAGAGTACTGGAGTGCATGACACTTTCATGTAGGAGCCCAGTGAGGGGAACAAGCAGCTTGGAGATGGTGTTTCTGAGTTGGAGGGAGGGCAGTCAGCTCAAGATAAACAAGGCTGCCATCTGCCTCCAACAGCCACACAGGTTTTCTTGCTCTAATTTTCAGTCTCATCTCAGTTTCTCTCATTTTTCTGTTCATTTCTATTTCTTATTTTGTGTTTCATAGCCATCATCTTCCATCATCTCTTGACTTTCTCTGTGATTTCTGTCTCTCGTCTCTCTTACCTCTGATTTTTACTTCTCATACGTCTCTCCACTGGTCTCTGTCTATTTATCCCGTCTTTAGTCTGTTTTTCAAGCTCCCATGGTGCCTTTCTCTCCCTCTTTTTTTTCTTCTCTCTTTAATGTCATGTCTCTGTCTTTCATTTCTTTTATCAATATCATTTTCTCTCCTTTTCTCTTTCCTTCCCTTATTTCTCTGCCTCTCTCATTTCTGCTTTGCTCCCCCTTACTGCTGGCTCAGATTGTAAAGAATCTGCCTGCAAGGCAGGACACCCAGTTTCAATCCCTGGGTTGGGAAGTTACCCTGGAGAAGGAAATGGCAACCCACTTCAGTATTCTTGCCTGGAAAATCCCATGGACAGAGGAGCCTGGCAGGCTGCAGTCCATAGTTGCAACAGTTGGACACAACTGAGTGACTACGCATACTACCGTAAATGCAAAGGTTCGTGGCATTCCAGAACCCACGAGTCTGATACCATTTTGTCAAACATGATAGGAGTATTTGAGGAAAATAAAAAGATGAAGGCAAAACCATTCAAAGTCTTAGAATAAACTGGATGGTGGAAAAAAAAAAACAAAACCAGATACTTGGAGAAAACAAGTCACACCGTGTGTGTGTGTGTGTGTGTGTGTGTGTGTGTAGCAGAGTTTTATCAAAGTAAAAAAGGGGACAGAGAAAGCTTCTGACATAGACATCAGAAGGGGGAATGCTTCCCCGCCTCCCCCTAGCTAGTCTTATCAAGGCCTTATATACTTTTTTCAGACCCACTCACAAAATACACATCTTAAATTAACAAGATTAGAACTAACAACAGAAAGATCTTACCAGACCCACTCCTATAATATACATTTTAACATGACAGGATTAGTCAGAAGGTTCTTGTTAAGGAGAAGCAAGCCCTTGAGCAAGATACATTGTTATATTGACTAAGACAAAGAAATGTAGAGAAGAACTTTTGTCCTTTTCTTGAGAATTCCAGACCCCTTTCTCCTCCTTGGGGACCCGGGGCTTCTTATCGATCTGCCTAGGTATTGACTCTCTCATTCTCCCTTTTTCTTTTAGGAGAAATATGCTGCCACGGGAAAGGGGCATCATTTTTGTTCCATAACCTCTTCCTGCTGTTGAGGGGTGTGGTCCCTAAAATGTTGAGGCAACATATTCTCCTAATCCTCATATTGAGGGTCTTTGATCGAGGGGCCCCGAGTAATAGTTGGAGGAGGTTATGGCCCTCACAGGAGCTTGGACAACCATTTGTAACTTAAAAGCTTTCAGATAGTTAGAAACAAAGCTAGTTTTACAGTTACAGATGTAATGCAAAATAGCCATTAAACCAAGTTAAAACCTAAACAAAATAAAAAGTCACATTTTGTCCATAGTTAAGGTACAATTATGTCATACCAGTCCATCTTAGGATTGTTAGATGTCATCACAGAGTTGAAGAAAGTCCTTTCCTTGAAGCGGAGAAACCCGCCATGGGAAGTCTTCAATTGAGGAGGGGAGTGCTCCACAAACCCAGCAATTATGTCAATTATGGAATGCTTCATAAGAATGAGCCCAGGACAGGAAGGCATTGTCTTAAGGGTCAAACGGCAGACTCAGGACTTTTGGAGTCAGCAGAAGCAAGCCCACATAGATTCTCAGGCCAGCTCGGTTCCTGGCTCAAACAGCAGCTTGTTTGACTCAAAGGCTGGGTCAGGAGTTAACCTCCCAATAATGTCTGTTGAAAAGCTAAAAGCTGAGTCATATAGTCAATTTTAAGGCTTCAGGATCTATGACAATATCTGTGCACAAAAACTGTCTGTCTTAGAGAAAGTCCCTTGTTCTTAGGGGCAGTTCAAGCCCTCATTAAAGCCATGGGTAAAACTTTAAGCCAACTGTCTTGTGTTTCCTGACTTAGCATACATGAATGTCTTTTAAAAATTTCATTAGCTTTTCAAACTTTTTCTCAAGATTGGGGTCTCCAGGAACAGTGTGATATTCTACTCCTAGAGCTTTTGACACCCCTTGAGTTACAGCATCTTTAAATACAGAGCCATTGTCACTCTGAACTTTAGGGTTTGAGATCCCACTTATATCATAAGTCAGTACAGTAAGGTTTTGCCCATTCATTAACCTTGGGCTTTAGTGAATACCGCTTTTAATGTGAGAATAGGTGAGGGTCATTGAGCTTGATAATGACAGGAACAGCATTTTGTGCTTGACCCATAGTTTTTCCATCAGACCACAC
This sequence comes from Ovis canadensis, assembly GCF_042477335.2. Taxonomy (NCBI): domain Eukaryota; kingdom Metazoa; phylum Chordata; class Mammalia; order Artiodactyla; family Bovidae; genus Ovis; species Ovis canadensis. Next base: position 46,540,616 of record NC_091264.1, on the reverse strand, counting down.
TCTAGGATTTACATTTTGTTCAATTAATGGGAGAGAAAGAGCAGGCTCCATATTCATGAAACAGAGGCCTAGACCTCGCTCAGTATATCCCTCCCCAGAAGTGGTGAGGGAGACTCTGGTATAAACAGAAACCCATGAGAAAACAGCACAGAGTCCCAGTTGCCACTTATAGGATGACTGACATAATAATGTTTGGCTCATCCAGACAGCCCCATTTCGGTAGTGGATCAGGAGGAAAGTGGGCCAGGGGCTTCTGTGAGCACAGAAAAAGTTGCCCCAGTGTCCAAAAGAAATTGACTGATGGCCCCTCCACAGTTATTAATACCTGGGGCTCCTCAGGTGTAATTAGGACAGGAGCTTGTGTGGGGATCCCCTGGGAACCTTCAGTCCTAATTGTCTTGAGAGTCCAACCCCTGGGGCCTACACCTTGGAGGGCAGACTCTTCTTCAGTATGGTCCTTTGCAGACCAGGAGCTAGAGGTGGATTAGATGCCTGAGGGCAATCCCGCTTGAGATGCCCTTCCTTTCCACAGTAATAACAGTTCAGGTCAGTCACTCAGTCGTGTCTGACACTTTGTGACCCCATGAATGACAGCACTCCAGGCCTCCCTGTCCATCACCATCTCCTGGAGTCTACTCAAACTCATATTCACCTAGTCAGTGATGCCATCCAGCCATCTCATCTTCTGTCATCCCCTTCTCCTCCTGCCCCCAATCCCTCCCAGCATCAGAGTCTTTGCCAATGAGTCAACTCTTCACATGAGGTGGCCAAAGTATTGGAGTTTCAGCTTCAGCATCAGTCCTTCCAAATGAACACCCAGGACTGATCTCATTTAGAATGGACTCGTTGGACCTCCTTGCAGTCCAAGGGACTCTCAAGAGTCTTCTCCAACACCACAGTTCAAAAGCATCAATGCTTCGGCATTCAGCTTTCTTCACAGTCCAACTCTCGCATCCATACATGATCACTAGAAAAACCATAGCCTTGACTAGATGGACCTTTGTTGGCAAAGTAATGTCTCTGCTTTTTAATATGCTATCTAGGTTGGTCATAACTTTCCTTCCAAGGAGTAAGTGTCTTTTAATTTCATGGCTGCAGTCACCATCTGCAGTGATTTTGGAGCCCCCCAAAATAAAGTCTGACACTGTTTCCACTGTTTCCCCATCTATTTCCCATGAAGTGATGGGACTGGATGCCATGATCTTCGTTTTCTGAATGTTGAGCTTTAAGCCAACTTTTTCACTCTCCTCTTTCACTTTCATCAAGAGGCTTTTTAGTCCTCTCCACTTTATGCCATAAGGGTGGTGTCATCTGCATATCTGAGGTTACTGATATTTCTCCTGGCAATCTTGATTCCAGCTTGTGCTTCATCCAGCCCAGCGTTTCTCATGAGGTACTCTGCATAGAAGTTAAATAAGCAGGGTGACAATATACAGACTTGATGTACTCCTTTTCCTATTTGGAACCAGTCTGTTGTTCCATGTCCAGTTCTAACTCTTGCTTCCTGACCTGCATATAGGTTTCTCAAGAGGCAGGTCTGGTATTCCCATCTCTTTCAGAATTTTCTACAGTTTATTGTGATCCACACAGTCAAAGGCTTTGGCATAGTCAATAAAGCAGAAATAGATGTTTTTCTGGAACTCTCTTGCTTTTTCCATGATCCAGCGGATGTTGGCAATTTGATCTCTGGTTCCTCTGCCTTTTCTAAAACCAGCTTCAACATCTGGAAGTTCACAGTTCATGTATTGCTGAAGACTGGCTTGGAGAATTCTGAGCATTACCTTATTAGCATGTGAGATGAGTGCAATTGTTTGGTAGTTAGAGCATTCTTTGGCATTGCCTTTCTTTGGGATTGGAATGAAACTGACCTTTTCCAGTTCTGTGGCCACTGCTGAGTTTTCCAAATTTGCTGGCACACTGAGTGCAGCACTGTCACAGCATCATCTGTCAGGATTTGAAATAGCTCAACTGGAATTCCATCACCTCCACTAGTTTTGTTAGAACTGATGCTTTCTAAGGCCCACTTGACTTCACACTCCAGAATGTCTGGCTCTAGGTGAGTGATCACACCATCATGATTATCTGGGTCATGAAGCTCTATTTTGTACTGTTCTTCTGTGTATTCTTGCCACCTCTTCTTAAGATCTTCTGCTTCTGTTAGGTCCATACCATTTCTGTCCTTTATCGAGTCCATCTTTGCATGAAATGTTCCCTTGGTATCTCCAATTTTCTTGAAGAGATCGCTAGTCTTTCCCATTCTGTTGTTTTCCTCTATTTCTTTGCATTGATCACTGAGGAAGGCCTTCTTATCTCTTCTTGCTATTTTTTGGAACTCTGCATTCAGATGCTTATATTTTTCCTTTTCTCCTTTGTTTTTTGCTTCTCTTATTTTCACAGCTATTTGGAAGGCCTCCTCAGACAGCCATTTTGCTTTTTTGCATTTCTTTTTCTTGGGGATGGCCTTGCTCCCTGTCTCCTGTACAATGTCATGAACCTCAGTCCATAGTTCATCAGGCATTCTATCAGATTAAGTCCCTTGAATCTACTTGTCATTTCCACTGTATGATTGTTAGGAATTTGATTTAGGTCATACCTGAATAGTATAGTGGTTTTCCTTACTTTCTTCAATATAAGGCTTAATTGGCAGTAAGGAGTTCATGATCTGAGCCACAGTCAGCTCCTGGTCTTGTTTTTGCTGACTGTATAGAGTGTCTTCACCTTTGGCTGCAAAGAATATAATCAGTCTGATTTCGGTGTTGACCATCTGGTGATGCCCATGTGTAGAGTCTTCTCTTGTGTTGTTGGAAGAGGGTGTTTGCTATGACCAGTGCGTTCTCTTGGCAAAACTCTATTAGCCTTTGCCCTGCTTCATTTTGTACTCCAAGGCCAAATTTGCTGTTGCTCCAGGTGTTTCTTGACTTCCTACTTTTGCATTCCAGTCCCCTATAATGAAAAGGACATCTTTTTTGGGTGTTAGTTCTAAAAGGTCTTGTAGGTCTTCATAAAACCGTTCAACTTCAGCTTCTTCAGCATTATCGTTTGGGGTATAGGCTTGGATTACTGTGATATTGAATGGTTTGCCTTGGAAATGAACAGAGAACATTCTGTCGTTTTTGAGATTGCATCCAGCTGCATTTCAGACTCTTCTGTTGACCATGATGGCTACTCCATTTTTCCTAAGGGATTCCTGCCCATAGTAGTAGATATAATGGTCATCTGAGTTAAATTCACCCATTCCAGTCCATTTTAGTTTGGTGATTCCTAGAATGTTAGCGTTCACTCTTTCCATCTCCTGTTTGACCACTTCCAATTTGCCTTGATTCATGGACCTAACATTCCAGGTTCCTATGCAATATTAAGTCCATCCCTTTTCACCTGGGTTTCTCTAGGCAGTTTTCCTCAGGCTATTTCAGAGCAGATTTAACAGCCACTGTTGGGGCTGCCTGGTTCTTTTTCGCCTCTTATTATCCTCCTCATATTCTCTACCATAATGGGCTGTCTGAGCCAGCTGTAAGTTTTTCTAAAGACTGATTTGGTCCAAACACCTGTTTTTGTAACTTACAGCAAATACCTGAAGCTGACTGAGTGAGTAACCTACCTTTTAAGATCATTCTTCCTTCTGCACTTTTAAGATCAGTAAACTTGTGGAGAGCCTCCCATCGTCTATCTAGGAATTTACGAGGAGTTTCCTTCTTTCCCTATTCTATGTTAGCCAACTTAGCATATTCTAAAGTCTTAGCGTGTGCTCGCTTGAGTCCTTTAAGAATACATCTGGCAATGAGGCTCTGTTATTGCAGCCACTTGGATCCCAGTAGGAAGGAGGGCTATTTTGTGTTTCCTCTTTCCCCATGTCTCACGTTCAAGCCATTCATGTCCAGAAGTAGTAGCTTCCCCCGAAACTCAAGTTTTTGAGTCAGGAGTCTGTCCCAAGACATGCATTACATCTCACGAAGTAAGGTCATAAAGTTAGGCCTGTAAAGTCTTCTAGGTACTTTTTGGATCCTCTAAATAGTCTTGACCACAATTGGGACTTTTTGAAATTCTATCGAGACTGAGGCAACCCCTCCTAGAAGGGTTTTATGATTTTCAGCCTGTCCAGATAAAGGGGCAAAGTAAGAGAACAGGAGAGAGCTGAAGGTTTTACACCCAAATCTGTAGCCTTAGGACATAGGTCTGGCATGTCTCGCAGACAGATCAAGAACAACACGAGGCACTTCTACATAAGGCATTTCCCTTATTTTCTACAGAACCAGTCTAGTTGTAGAACAGTAATAATTGAGATCCTTCAACAGGTCGGCGTTCCCTGTCTTCCAAAGAATACTGTGGCCATTCAGTATCACAGAAGAAAATCAGACATATCTTTTTAAACTTGGGATCAAACTTGTACCAACATTAAAAAAAAAAAAAACAACAACCATTTTAAAGGAGTGGTTTTGGAACTGCTAGCTCCCATCTGTAAAAGAGAAAAAAGTGGCTTCCATAGCTGTGGCTTTTTTTCCATCAGAAGTGTCCTTCTAGATGGGGGTGTAGACAGACTCTCCAACCAAAGCTTTCCTTCCCTGGTCGGACTTAGTCTGTCCCTTACCAGCACAGGCTTCTTACTCATCCCTCCCGGTTCTACCCACCAAGGTAGGGTGGAGATGCCCCAAGGGTAGGCCTGATGGCATCCCAGATTGACATCCAGCTCCTCACCATTAAGACCTTTGTCTGATTTTTGCTCCTCCTCTGATGCCACCCGGGGTGGAGCAGAGTAGCCCAGAATGTTCCCCAAGCTAGGACCACTAGGGGGAGCATCCCCCTCCCATGTGCCTATGCACATTCCCAAGCACAGTCCTGACTGCAGTAGAAGCGCTGAGTTATAGAGAGACAAACAAAACCCCCAAGATGTCTCTTCTGAGTGTCGCCACACCACTATATGTGATAGCAAAAGAGGTAGTGGAGGGTCGGCCAGCGAGGAAAAAGTGATTTTGTCCTCAAGCTACTAGGGCCAATCCTTCCAGTTCATACCCACAGATTCCACAAAAGGAACATCTAGGGAGTAGAGACACAAGCCAATGGAGAGCCTTCTCTGGTCTGCTAAGAGCTAGCACTACCAAAGGAAGAAGCCCACTGTACTTCCAATCTGACCATATCTTGCAATTCCTGATCTGTGTCTTCAAAAACCTTACGGTCACCAGCAATGCTTCTACTCAGAGAGATTGGAGGCACAGGCATGACAAAGACTTACTTTTAGGACTCTGGCCCTTGAGGCAGACAGCCGAGAAAGTGACCTCTAGCCTGAGAGACGTCCCTGGAGCTAGAGCTCCACCTAGCTCCCACACGTGCTCTTGTAACTTTCTGGCAAGGCTTGCCTAAGCCTAGCAAGGCTAAGCGCTTCCATACATGGGGTCTAAGTAAAAGTACACAATAACAGCATGGATCACAAGTCCCTTGAAAGTCTATGACCCGACAGATTAGATTAGTAGTTCTAATTTCCCACGCAATTATGAAATGGCCAAAGAGGCCAGGAAAAGCTGACCGAGAAAGGGAAGTTCAGTCCACACGCTTTGCCCGTTTTTGGTCGCTCCCCTCGCAGGGACCTTGGGTGTCTCTTGGCATTGGCAGGTCGGTATAAACACCCGACAAGGTCCCCTTTTTGGGGGCTGCCTTCAGTCATTACAAGACACTGTGAGACCACAGAGCAGGGCTCATCACTTGCTTCATGCAGGGTGTGTCATTCACTCACACAAGCACACTGAAGAGTTAGTCAAGTAAAGCAGGAAACATGTGTATTGAGAAAGCAGAGAGGCTAGAGCTCTGAGTGTTCTTACCGTGTCCTGAAGATCCCGGACGAGCCCCCAAGATGATAGCTTACAGTGAACAGTAAGATTTGTGATCACCGAAGAAGGTTTCCCTTTGGGACCAGGGACCAGGCTTGATCACTCAAGAGCTTTTGTGTGGCAGAGTTTTATTAAAGTAAGAAAACGGACAGAGAAACCTTCTGACATAGACATCAGAAGGGGTTGAAGAGTGCCCTCCAAGTCACATCTTTTCAGAAAGCTTCTTGCTTTAGTGATTTAAAGAAGAGGAAAGTTGCTATCTTTTCTGAATACTGAAAACTGAAACTAAATATTCTCAGTACTGAAAGTGTCTTATTTTCAGTCATGGCATGAGAGGTGGGACTACTCAAACACTAGGGTCTGCTCTAGGGTGGGGACACGGCTCTCTTCTTCTGGGGCTTTGGCTGACTTTAGAAGCAGTGTTCCCATTAGTGAGGGAGAAGACGGATGCCATCTCCCATAGCTTGGCTGTTCTTACCTCACCCCTGCCTCAGATCTGGTTTGGGGCCTCACCTTCTCACACATGCACAGGCACGGCCCTCAGAGCAAGGGAAACAACAAATGACTTGCCAGTGTCCTGGGCAACTGTGTGCCGTTCAGGCATTCCTGAAGCCAGAGGCGGAGGGGCTGGAGGTTGCAGAGTCCCCAGGCTAGTGGGAAGAAAATTCTGATGTGCCTGAGAATTACATTTATTTGTTAACATGCAAAGCCCCAGGTCCCACCTCTTATGTATTTCAGTACATTTGGGGTTTGCTTAGGATCTTGCAATTAAAAGCACCCTAAGTGACTCTGCGTCTCCTTTCGCCCTCTGCTCCCTTCAGGGACAGTACACGTCAGGGAGGGGGTTGTGATATAATCAGGCCAGTCCTGCTGAGCTGTGGCTGTAGCCCCAGGCACCTCTCCTCAGCTCTTGGCGAGGGAGAAGACTTTTGGAGCCAGGGGATAAGCTGTTTAAACTGTTAGTCAGAAGTGCTGTCATCTGCCATTGCTGCCTTTCAAATTTTGGAGGCATCCCCTCAGGGAATATGGCTACAGGGACCTTCACTGGGCACTCCATGCTGCTGGAACAACCACGATTCAGGAAACCGTTCCTAATTCTGGACTTTTTTTTTCCTGCTGAGAAATGAGAAGACCCTAAGTACGTCTTTAACAAGAAGGCATGTTCCTCCCAGCTGAGGGACAATCACCATTTGTGACACCTAATTCTAATCAGTGATGCCCCCGTGAGTCCAGAACCATCAGCAGGGAGGCCTCCATGACCGGGCAGCCACTCACTCTGGTGTTTAGACATGGCGGGCCGTTCATCAGAGGCCTGACTAGGGCTACTTTCCTCCCTTGATTAGCGAGTCACACAGACCTGGGGAGAAGGAATTTTAAGATTTCGAACAGCAAGCTGCCTGCTAGTCAATCTTGGAGAACAAGCAGCTTGTAAAGACCTGCTCCTCACAGCCTCTGAGGGGCCTGACTTCATGGAAACATCAGCCACTTCTGCTGCTGGTTGTTACTATACCCACCGCACTGGTCCCTCCAACTTTTTTTCTTTTCAAATGCTCAGAACTGCCTCTGAACTAGGTCTAGCCCGTATGTTGCAGAGCATCACTTTTGGGGGCTGTGTGCACATTTTTCATGTACAGATTGCCACACATGCTGAGACTCTCAATGCTCCAGAGATGCGGGACTTAGAGTCTCAGAGAAGGTGGGCAGGGTGGGTGCTGATTGGACATAACAACAGAGGGAACCCTAGGCTGTCTTGCTTTAGGTTCAAGGGATAGTCATGAACTTTGGGGTTAGAGGTCTGAGAGGACAGGTCAAGTTCTGTGCCTTCAAACTAAAGGTAGAGGGCCAAGCTGAAATTCAAAGTGAAGACCCACCTTAAACGATTTCTCTGCACGATACACATACACACCCATACAACACACCAACCACACAGTCAATGGTGCCAAGACTAAAGAGGCTAATCTCTCTGTACTTAGAGGAGTGTCAGATGAGGAAACCTGGTTGGCAGGAATACCATGACAGTATTAGGGAGCATCAGTTTAGTGTAACTGATCTAGTCCGGAGTCTAGGAATCTGGCACTTTTGGGGAGTGTCTGTGACTCTCAGCCTCTGCATGAAAATACATCTACAGCCCACTGATGAAGAAGAATTTAATGTGTGGGAAAAGCTGCACAAGGAAGAGGTATGCCACATCTTTGGTAGTTCAGTGATTGCTTCTTTGGTTTCCCCTTTAATTATTTTCCTCTTCTAATTATGTTTTTTGGGGGAGTCCAAGATTAAGAGAATGAACTATGGCAAACTGAAGGCCCAAAAGAGCTGGACTTTTCACTTAAAAATAGAACAAAATGTTCTTGGGAAGAAAGTTTATATGTTCACTACAATACAATCTCTTGTCACAAAAAAATACAGGAAAATGTTCAGATTCATACTGCCAACACTCTAAGTCTCTCTTCATTCATATATTAGGAGCTCACTGGCTGTGCTACCTAGTTAGGATTCTGATTAATGGTTATTTAAGAAATCTTCAACACCTCTCTCTTGTCTGCAATTGGTGAGATCTCTTTCAATGTCTAGGGAACTTGGTTAGACTACTGTAATTATCAGGCTGTATACTCTGAATATTTGATATCCTAACTACATTCTTGGAATCCCAGTGGCTTTAATATGGTTCTGTCTGGCCCACTGTAGGATGCGGTCAAAGAAGAAAATGTACAGAAGATAAAACAACAATTTATGGCTCCCCACGAGGTCTCTAAAGATGGCTGCATACAGATGAAAGAGGTATCTTTTATGATGGTACCTTTCTTGACAATACCTTTTTGGGCTGAGATTTTCTCTGTAGAATAAAGAAAGTTTTACATTTGATTGGGAAATTAGAACCCGCTGCAAGGCAGTTGGGTTGGATAACACTTTTGAAATACTCACTTTTCCTTTCTCATCAATCTTAGTGACAAGGACATCCTTTTATTTAGGTCAATCAATATTTATACTTATTTTATAATTGGGTAATTGATATGCTAGAGGCTTTTCAGTTACACAGTGTCCTGTTCAAATTCAACCTTGATGTAAGGAAAAACTTACTGACAATAAATAAGTTTAAATTTCAGCATCAGCTCCCAGGGCAGACTGGAAAGATCTGCCCCTGAACATCATGAAAACAAAACAGACAGCTGGTGTCTTGACTTCAACTCACCCACATTTACTAAGCACCTACTAAAGCAAGGAAATGCATTAAGCACGCAGTATCTCACACAGCTGGTCTTTTAACCTGATTATTTTCCCTTCCAGTTACAAAAAGATTCACAGTTTAGAATTTCCACACATATTATGTTACTCTAGAGTAACATGTTGTATTGTATGTTATTGTATTGTACATTGTATATTACATTTTGTAACAGTAGCTACAAAAATGGTCATCAAACATTATCCCTATTTTACTGATGAAGAAACTGAGTTATCCAGCATCATATGGCCAAGACGTGGCACTGGTTTAAGTTACAGGTATGAATCTATACAGGTTTATTCTATAGAGTTACGAATTCATACGTAAAAATAAGCTGCTATGAAACTAAGATATTTATTTCAGAGTCAAAATTGCCTGCTAGACATATTATCTGAAGTCTGAAAGGCTAGTCTCTTGATCCTGTCATACTTGGTCAATATTATCGATGAAAATAGCAATTTTTCTTCAGAAAGTTATGATAATAAAGCAAGATAATGTCTTCTTATAAAAAAAATAGACATGTTCACCAGAAGGCTGCCTTCTCAGAAAATGAATAAGCTAAACTAGATATTTATGAGTGTAGTTGTTTCCAAAATTTTCACTAAGAGGCAAAAAAATTATACAACCAATAATTGCATTGCAACCAATGTAAAAGTAGCAATGTATTCATTAATGGAAATATAATTGCAAGTTTCAGGTAAAAATACCGAAGTATTCATAATGACATATTCACGGTTGCATCCTTCTGCCCACAGAACAGAGTACAGTGCATAGGGGTGTTCAGTAAATATTTGTTATGTGTGCGTGTCTGCTCAGTTGCTCAGTCATGTCCACCTCTTCTTGACCCCATGAACTGCAGCCTTCCAGGTCTCCAATATACACAGTTACATGATTAAATTTATCACAAGTGAACCAACTTTTGAAGTATCATACAGACACTAATAATATACAAGAGTATAAACCTTAGCCAACACTCAAGAATCAAGTCAGATAACAACCATTCCTGCTTTTCCATGGGGCATCAAAGTCATCTGTATACACAGTATTTCTCTAGCACAGACTTCCCTGGTGGCTCAGATGGTAAAGTGTCTGCCTACAATGTGGGAGGCCCGGGTTCAATCCCTAGGTCAGGAAGATCTCCTGAAGAAGGAAATGGCAACCCACTCCAGTATTCTTGCCTGGAAAATCCCATGGACAGAGGAGTATGGTAGGCTAGAGGCCATGGAATTGTAAAGAGTTGGACACGACTGAGCGATTTCACTCTTAAAGTTCTGACACTGCCACTTACTACATAACTATGGCATGTCCCTTGTCTCTGTGCAGCTTGGTTTCTTTAATAAATAATAATGATGTGCTATGCACCCTATAGGTTGTTAGGATTAAATGAGTTGGCATATGTAACCATTTAGAACAATTCATGTGTGTGTTAGTCCCTCAGTCATGTCCGACTCTGTGCGACCCCATGGACTCACCAGGCTTCTCTCTCCATGGAGTTCTCTAGGCAAGAATACTGGAATAGGTTGCCATTCCCTTCTCCAGGGGATCTTCCCGATCCAGGGATCAAACCTGGGTCTCCTACATTGGCAGGTGGATTCTTTGCTGTCTGAGCCATGAGGGAAGCCCACAGAATAATTCACAGGACATATAAAAATTATTTGGGGTACTTCCCTGGAAGTCTAGTGGCTAAGACTTTACACCTCTAATGCAGGGGGGCCTAGATTTCACATGCTGCTACTAAGAGTTTGCACATCACAATGAAGAGAGATCTCGGGTGCCACAACTAAGACCCAGCACAGCCAAATAAAGAATATATATATTAAAAACAACAACCACCACCCTGGTGGTCCAGAGGTTAAGAATCTGTCTGCCAATTCAGGGGACACAGGAAGATCCCACATGCCATGGGGCAACTGAGCCTGTGACCTAAACTACTGAAGCCCCCGTATCTACAGCCCATGATCTACAAGAGAAGCCACTTCAGGGACCCTGCACATTGCAATGAAGAGTAGTTCCCCAGCTCACTGCAAACAGAGAAAGCCTGCCCAGCAATGAAGAGCCAGCAACCAAAAATAAAGAAAAATGCCAGTTTACTTAGCACAGTGCCTGGCTCACAGTAAATGCTCAATCAATATTAGTGATCGTTAATTCTAAAAAAGTTATTTGGTATTTTTCTTTTCTAATATGTGTAGTTGTTAATGCTGGAGCTTCTAAGATAAAGTGTGGAACATTTTAAACACTAACACATTTATGATTAAATGATGATGATTTTGGGTTGTAAGCTCATAGAAAATAGATACTCATAGCATTTCATATCTAGTAAGAGTGCCCAATACTTCTTGAAAGAATCAGTGAATCCAAAATGGCAACTGAGGGCACAGAACTGCAACATGAGCCCACCATCCTGAGAGTTCTAAGTTGTTCTGCCCTCTAATATGTTGCTCTGTGTCCTTTACCCAGGGAGCACTGGTCACTGTCACCAACTGCTATTTCTCCCCTTTTCTTTAGCTTGCCAGCATGTTCTTATCTGAGGATGAAAACTTTCTTCTGCTCTTTCGCCAGGAAACCCCCTTGGACAGCAGTGTGGAGTTTATGCGGGTGAGCATTTGGTTGTATCTCTATGGAGGCCAGGATCCCAGGCACCTGCCATGGCTGCCACCTCCCCTGCCCACTCTCCCAGTGAGAGCTGCCCATGGGACAAAACCACACCAAGAAGCCCTTGGTGTTGAGCCTGGACTGTGGCCCGCAGTCTCAATGTGCTCCCTCAGTGGGTTGACCTAGGCTGCTCCTGAGCTAACAGACTCCTTAGCCTGTGCTGCAGGAAGGCGGGTATCTGAGGAATGTAACGGGAGGGTAGGGTGAGGAACGTGGAGCCCAGAGAGTACCAGCCCGCCCAGAGCCCTGTGAGCTCCAGCGAACTGCTGCCTTCTGAGAATGCAGGCTAGACATCCAGATTCCATGGGCAACTTCGTTGTTGTTTAGTCACTAAGTCATGTCCCCATAGGCTGTAGCCCGCCAGGTTCCTCTGTCCATGGGATTTCCAAGGCAAGAGTACTGGAGTGAGTTGCCATTTCCTTCTCCAGGGGATCTTCCCAGATCAGGGATTAAACCTGGGTCTCCTGCACTGGCAGGCAGGTTCTTTACCACTAAGCCACCAGGGAAGCCCCTATGGGCAACCACTTACTTTTAAATGTTGGTGACTAATTCTAGATTTGAAGGCACAGTATGGTCAAAATATAACTTGTTAGAGGGCCGATCTAGCCAGCAGGTGTCTCTTTGCAATCACTGTGCCTGAGTGAAAATTAAAGGCAGAATCTGGCTCCTCTTTCAGCCTCTAGGTTGTTGTGGTCTGGGCGCGGGTTGGAAAAGAATTTCCAGACATGAGACAGAATGAGAGGAAAATAAAGATTATTAGAGTGGGAGACGCTGTTAGAACAGCAGGCCAGCTCAAGGGAGAACTGCCGTTGAACAGGGGTCCTTAGTCCACTTTTATACCCAGGGAACGAGGATGGGATAGGGGTCTTGTAGGTCATTTGCTGATGGGATGAGGCACGTATACTGGGTGGGGGAAGAGGAGGGCAAATACCTTCTCCCTATGTGGTAGGAGGAGAGACAGGTTATACTGTTCCATTATAGTTACAACATGTAGGATGGAAGGACACTAAGGGTCTAGTTTTTCCGTTCCTGCATTCCAAGACCCTCCTCGGTTTTATCTTTTCTTTCGTCCTTGGGTCACCATGTTCCTCTATTTTTAGGGCCAATTCCCTGGCCCCTTTTGATACCCTGCTCATGTCTACCTATTTCCTTTCTCAGGCATTGGGGAACCCAGTCTCAAAGGAAAAGGGGCGATGACCACTCTGGCTGCAGGCTGTACAGGGGCGTTGTGGGGCTCTGGGTTCCCTTTGCCTGCTCTCTATCAGGGTGCATTTACAGAGGGAGATGAGAGTCCATGGAATGATAGGTGACTTGTTCCAGCATTGTCTAGGGGTTGGTCAGGGAATATTCTTCTCATGCTACCACTTGGAGAGTTGTTGTATTCTAGAAGAAACAAACTTAACAAGAAAGTTTAAGGTACATGGCCCAAAGATTAATAGAAGTAGCAAAGCTGCTCAGGCGCTACCAGGAGAACCAGGCCCAGACCTTGGTTCGTGACATTAGTGTTTCTCTAGGCACGAGAAGGTGCAAGGCTATGGGCTCATAAAATCTTTACCTGAAAACATCTAGCTATCTGAAGGCTGGTTCTTGTGGGTTTTTTCCAGAGCACAGAGTGCCTTATTTCTGATCTCCACCCTGAACTCCTTTCAGGGGATGTTGAAGGTCAGCAGCTTGCAGTGGTCACGAAGTAATCCTTGTAGAAGCAGCTGGCAAGTGACAACTTCCAGTCAGCAGGGTCCCTTCATAACCACATATTTGACCATGCTTTGGGGGCATTTCATGGCCATTGTGTCCTGCGGTCCTGGGAAGGCTCTTTCCCAAGTCTAACAAAGATTCCATTGACAGGCCACTCAATGTGCTGTTACTAGACCAGGCCTTGTGAGTAGCGAAAGTCTCTGGACCATACCTGTCTTACTAGTTTCTTGGTCCAGGAAAACATTCCCTCTGTTGCCTCTTTCCATATCTAGAGTTACTTTGTTACAATCACTGATCTCATATGGAACTGCATATCAGCATTTTATCACAGGCTCAGTCACACATTTGGTAACATAAAAAACAATCTTCTGAAACAAGTGACATAGGAAATAATACAGCTACCAGTTATTAATAAGGTCACAAGCAAGAATTTAAGAACTTTCATTAGGTATAGCCCAGTATACCCCAGGTCATCTGACTTCATTTGTTAACAGTCAGTTCAGTTGCTCAGTCGTGTCTGAGCCTTTGCGACCCCATGAATTGCAGCACGCCAAGCCTCCCTGTCCATCAGCAACTCCCGGAGTTTGCTCAAACTCATGTCCATTGAGCCGGTGATGCCATCCAGCCATCTCATTCTCTGTCGTCCCCTTCTCCTCCTGCCTCCAATCCTTCCCAGCATCAGTCTTTTCCAATGAGTCAACTCTTCGCATGAGGTGGCTAAAGTATTGGGGTTTCAGCTTTAGCATATAGCCTGATGTTAATCTCCTGGTTGTATATAATGGAGCATCTGATCTTATCTGAAGATTGGTTACTGAGATAAGCTTTAGAAACAAATTTAGAGTGTCTTTTTAAAATAACTTAATTAATTAAACTTTGTAGTAATATAACAACAAGGAACTATCTCAGAAGTGAGTCTTAGTAAATACTATACCTTAATTACAGAGAAGGCGATGGCACCCTACTCCAGTACTCTTGCCTGGAAAATCCCACGGATGGAGGAGCCTGGATGGCTGCAGTCCGTGGGGTCGCTAAGAGTTGGACACGACTGAGCGACTTCACTTTCATGCATTGGAGAAGGAAATGGCAACCCACTCCAGTGTTCTTGCCTGGAGAATCCCAGGGACAGGGGAGCCTGGTGGGCTGCTGTCTATGGGGTTGCACAGAGTTGGACATGACTGAAGTGACTTAGCAGCAGCAGCAGCAGACCTTAATTAACAAAACTAGACCTTAATTAACAAAACAATTTAACAATTGTTAAATTGTCAGTTTAACAATTAACAAATATAAAAACTTGATATTCATGAAACATGGTATTTTCATTATGAAGGCATTAACCCTGTGGCCAGCGAAGGCTTTAATCCATCAAATAAAAAAGAGGTTCGTCAGGGAGACAGGAAAAGCCAAGTGGCTCTCTTGGATTTCTCACAGCCCTGACTCTGAATTTCAGCTATTGTTCACCCATTTCTAATTCCCTGATTTAGGAGTAGACTGTGGCCATGTTTAAGGACATCAGGATAGCAAAAGTCTAACAGCGAGGGCTTATTTTTGTAGAAGCAGAATGAGCTTTGTCTACATGTACCATAATCTTAAATAATGTTTGTTTACTTTACCAAAGTAACAAAAGATTTTAAAAACAAATATAAATCACTTAAACACAAAAAAATTCATAATCTGTTATTGAAAGCTTCATTCTAAGAAAACTTTGTTCTCTTAACAGAGAGTAGACTAAATTCCAGTCTGTTACCAGTTTACCAGATAACAAACAAAATTTATCAGTTAATCTTAGAAAAGTCTTTCCCATAAATCTTGAAGAACTAGCAGTATTTTTCTAAAGGCATGAAAGTGAAACTGTAGAAGGCATGTTTAAAATCTAATTAAATTGCAATTGGCAAAGTAGCCTGGTCACTACTGTGACTTGTAATACTTTAACATGATAACTAGAATTATAACTGACAACATTTTACCAGAACATATCAGATTGTCATGAATTTCACATAATTTCTACCATATCTATATAAGTAACATCAGCCATACAATATAACCTAAGAAGATTCATCACTCCTCCAACAGTACATCCCATGTAATTTAACATGTCAAATGAACTCAGGTAATTTAATAGCTCTTTTGGATGTCTCAGGGGCCCTCTGATGCATCCCAAAGTTAGCTAGAAGTCAAGTTATTTAGGAAATTTTGTTGATAAATATCAAAAGGGTTTATAACACTCAATCAGATAGGAACATATAGGTCACTGTGAAAAAATATATTCACTTATCCAAAGTAACAAAGAAGATTTCAAAGGTAAATAGAACAGAGCACTTCAGAGGTAAAGAAACTTAAAATCCATTATCAGAGGTAGTTCAACATCTCAAGAAAACTTGTATTTATGCACAAAACTCTTCCCTTTGGGGTCCACTTTCCATAAAACCTTCTTATCATGTTCTGTACCCATTACTTTGTTCTCCCATCCTGAAATAGCCACCTGTAAGTCAGACAGACTTCCTTTTCCCTTCAAAAAATGTAATTTCATTTCTCATACCTTCTTGACTGGAAACACACATCCTACTTCCCTTAAGCAACCAAGAACTCACCTTATATATATTAGCATTCTATAGATTGGTGAACACAAATACCAGCGATAATTAAAAAAAAAAGTCTAGAGAACATCTCATGATGTTCATTAATAGCCCAAAGTCTCTTTAGTTTCTGTGTAAGAGGAAGTTAGTGTTCAGTAATGAATGTTTCAGAATCTTATTTTATTGGGAAATGACCTAGCTATTCAGCAAACTAAGGTAACGGGTAAATACATGCAAGATAAATATTGGTTGTTTTTAAGGGATAAGATTTTGGATGATCTTTGATTCTTTGTATTTTTGCATTTTCCATCTTAGAATCACAATTAGTTGGAAATTATTTTAAATGGCATTTTGAAAATAATTTCAGTTGTACTTAAAAATGCTCACAGAAAATTTTAAATGAAAAATAATAGACCACTGAAGTATATAACCGCTATGACCTCCCCTTCATTACGTCACATATATAACAGAAATATAATGAAAAGGAAAGACATGAAAATGATAAGTTATCATCTCTGGGGTGGAAATTTCTGAAGATTAGAGTTTTCTGCTCTTTGTATTTCTTTAATTTTGTACAATGAATATGATTTCATTTTACAATCAGTAAAAAAGTATTAAAATGCTAGGCCTGTATAGGCTTGAATAATCTTGAGAAATGGGAAAAGGAAATAGCATTATGGAAACTTTTTTTTTGTTGTTTAACTTTTTCCATTTTTTCTTCCTTCTAGTTTGTCGATTTCTTCTGCAAAGAGAAATCTTTCTCTATCCATATTTAAAAAAATATGTTGGACTTCTGAATTCTTTTTCTAAAATCAAATTTGTTATAACCTATTACTATCACACATATTTTAAGAAATTCTACCTTCAGTTCAGTTCAGTCGCTCAGTTGTGTCCGACTCTTTGCGACCCCATGAATTGCAGCACGCCAGGCCTCCCTGTCCATCACCAACTCCCGGAGTTCACTCAGACTCACGTCCATCGAGTCAGGGATGCCATCCAGCCATCTCATCCTCTGTCATCCCCTTCTCCTCCTGCCCCCAATCCCTCCCAGCATCAGAGTCTTTTCCAATGAGTCAACTCTTTGCATGAGGTGGCCAAAGTACTGGAGCTTCAGCTTTAGCATCATTCCCTCCAAAGAAAACCCAGGGCTGATCTCCTTCAGAATGGACTGGTTGGATCTCCTTGCCGTCCAAGGGACTCTCAGGAGTCTTCCCCAACACCACAGTTCAAAAGCATCAATTCTTCAGCGCTCAGCCTTCTTCACAGTCCAACTCTCACATCCATACATGACTACTGGGAAAACCATAGCCTTGACTAGACGGACCTTAGACGGCAAAGTAATGTCTCTGCTTTTAATATATTTATATTCCCCTTGAACTATAGGACCTTAAAATACTTTAGTGCTAGCATGTATCAATCAACTCACTAGCCGTTATCAACCAGAATATTAGTTCTAGCTTGTTTTCTTTAATCCCATAAATTTTAAGCTAACAAGCTTTTATGTTGCCATTTACCCAAGTGTTGTCTTTGTATACCATTCCTTTTTTATCTTAAATTTTCCTTCTTTGAGTTCTTCCTACCTGGAGCATATCCTTTACCAAGAATCTGCTGGTAATAAGCCCTGCTTTGGCTTGCCTGGAAACCTCTTTATTTTGCTTTCATTCTTTCAAGATGGCATGTGCAGCATTCACATAAAGATCTCTGGTCCTCCAATAGTTCAGCTGTAGTCAAGTTACAAGATAACTTAGATGGAAAATATTTGGTGAACAGCATAAAAAAAGCATGTAAACTTTTTATTATTTGAAATTCTCATTCTTAGTTCTGATATAGTCATACCATTAAAATTAGGATATAAATCACATTTAACCAGTTGATTTTCTAAGCCTGGCTATATTCAGTCAGAAATGTTGGTGATGGGGACTGAAAGGAGCGAAGTTTCTGAACACTTCCCAGGGAACATCAGCATCAGTAGTTCCTACTATCCTTGTAGGATATTTAGCCAGGACTCTGGCTGTGGTCTACAACTAAGGTCCCTACAGTTGGTGACTCAGGTAAGCCATTCCACATCAATGGAAAAATCTGTCACTTAAAAAAAAAAAAAAAAAAAAAACAACCTTACTTTTTCATTTTGTATAGGAGTTAGGGAACTTGCCAACTTGTGAGGCTGAGGCTTTAATACACAATAATCAGAGGTGGTCAAAGTCATATCATTTACTAAAGAAAGCAATTCAATGCTTCCTTAAAAATATTGAGCTCTTCTGTCTTCCAGTTTAAGTAACTGTATCTTTAGCTGGATGAATGCTATTATTGAACTAATGAAAGGGTTGGCTTGTTACTGGGAATTTTCAGAGATGTTTTATTCCCTTTACCCAGAGCCAAGACCACACAGGCAAGATTCCTTAGGGTTTTTTTTGCCATGCAGTTTTTTAGGGGAAGTTCACCTTTTCATTATGGTTATTGCTGTTTGGGGTTTTAGTCTTATTTAAGTGTTTCAGTTTGACTTCCCACCTTGGGTGGTTCCAGGGATTTGTCTGCTGTCTGCACTGTTAAGAATCTGTCTGCCAATGCAGGAGATACTGGTTTGATCCCTGGGTCAGGAAAATCCCCTGAAGGAGGAAATAACAACCCACTCCAATATTCTTGCTAGGATAATCCCATGGACAGAGGAGCCTGGGGGGCTATACAGACACACACTGAAGTATCCTGATAAAGTTACAGGTTAACTCATCAGAGATCAGTAGATGTACCCAGGACAGACTTTAGTTTCTGTCATCTCAGTTTCTTGCCAGCTGAGCTATATATTTAAAGAGTTGCTTTTAGAAGGCTCTGCATCTTTAGGAATTTAGTACAAAGAAGATTTCTTACTCTGCCATATTTTCTCCCACTGAAGGCCATTCCTTCATATCTTTCCACTTCAAACTTCCCAAGAGCTTCCTTTCAGTGAGTGTACTGTGGTCCTCCCTAAGTGGCTGTAAGTGAATGCAGGGAGTCATTTCTAGGGAGTTCTCTGCCCCAAAAGAGCTGTCACCAAAGAAAGCCTAAACTTCTCTACATAGTTTTATTTGCACCCAGTTAAGTACTGTTATCAGATGCTGAACCTTAGTCGACATCAGCGTAAGTTGAACCCAAATTATCTGAGGATAAATGGATTATTGGCTTTTGTGTATTTCAGATTTGGCGCAAATACGATGCTGACAGCAGTGGCTTTATATCAGCTGCTGAACTTTGTGTAAGTGTTGCTGGGAGCTGTCTCTGGGTGAACGGCGGGTTAGCTCATCCCTGGGAATTTGATATGTGTGTATCATGATCTTGATTTCTGTGTTTCCAAGAAACATGAATATGAATTTGCTAATTTTGAAAAACTGATTCGTGTTTAGAAGGTTTAGAAACTGTAGGTGACACTGTTGCTCTCTCTAGGAAAGACATAGTTGAGGATTTATGACACCTTTTTATGATTCGAGCTGTTCTCTGGGTTCTGTTTTAACAGTGCTCCCTTCAAACTGTGACAGCCCTGCATTTTGGACTTCTTGCTTGATAAAAAGCATTACATTTCCTCCCTAAAACAAGAAAATGACAATTCTTAAAAAACAGCCTCTTGCAATTTTTAGGTTTATTCGTCACTAGATAAAATGCGGCTCTTCTCTTGATCTCACAGAACTTCCTCCGAGACCTCTTCCTCCACCACAAAAAGGCCATTTCAGAGGCTAAGCTGGAAGAATATACTGGCACCATGGTGAGTAACTGAGCAATGCAATCTCTATGCAGACAGCTTCCCCACCGTCCCCCCAGGGCCCAGAAACAGCATTTGGCACAAAATTAAGGTCTCTGTGAGTGTTTGCAGACTAGATAAATGCATGAAAAGACCTTCAGCTCTGGGAAATAGTGACTAAATTTGAGCTACGTTAGTCTCTCTCTTGGGATGAGACTGCATGCATTTGAAAGGGAGCTGCTCATCTGTCCTTGGGGAGACCTGGAAAGTCCAGTTAACATCAGGTTACTAAGCACCAGTCAGTAATAAGTCACACAGAAACAAGGAAACGTGGACCTAGACAACCAGGACCAAACACATGAGAGCCCCGTACTCCCTCTGCCCCACCCCCCATGGGTGATTCTACTCATTTAGTACATTCATTTAGGGCAATGGAGAGTCAGAAAGCTGGGAAATACATATTCCACCTTTGCCAACTATAGGTATGAGTTTGAGAAATGGTCTATTATTGTTTACTTCAGCTGAAAAATGGGGATTAATAATACCTGATTGCTATGAGGGCAAGTGAGTGGATACATATGAAGTGCTTTGCAGAGCATCCAGGAAATAACCAGCATTCAACATGTAGCCCTTCCTGTAGCAGCTGTCATAGTCCCTGTCATTATTTCCTTTTGCCACTCATGCAATCATATCCTAAATGACCTGAGATTATTTCAGCATCAAAGCTCCCTGGAAAATGGTGAAGTAGAAGAAGTTGCCTTTGGTGAATTCATTCTCGCATTCTCATTCAGTTCCTAGCTTGAAGCTTTTCTCCCAGAGCTACTCTGTAATCATCTGTATTGAATCTAATCTGGCTTCTCTACCTTTTGTCTCCTCTAAGTCCCTTCCCATTCCCAAACGTGTGCTTCATTCCAATCAAACTCTGTAGGTTTCTTAATTAATAAGCAACAAAACTACTGGTAAAGGTTTAATTGCTTGTGCAATTGCTATACTTACTATAGAAAGAGTTCTTAAACAGACTCATCTTACTGAACCTTCTGGTGAACCATCAGGGCTGCATATCACGGAGAAGATTAACGGATCCCTGTTAAAATGTGTACTACAAGGTTGACCTATTTAGGCCTTTAATTGATGCTTCCAAATACTGTATTATTTCTCACAACCCTTCTATAGCCTTGGCATTGTTCCTGCTATTCTGTATATCTGATGGTTGAGGCTTAGAAAGGGTAAGTGACTAAGCTACCACCAAGTTGATTTCCTAAACTCCTTCTAAAAATCCGATTAACCGGGAAATGATAAGTTGTCTGGCCTAGCTCAGTTCAGTTACTCAGTCATGTCCGACTCTGCAACCCCATGAATTGCAGCACGCCAGGCCTCCCTGTCCATCACCAATTCCCGGAGTTTAACCAAACTCATGTCCTTCGAGTCGGTGATGCTATCCAGCCATCTTATCCTCTGTTGTCCCCTTCAACTCCTGCCCCCAATCGCTCCCAGCATCAGAGTCTTTTCCAATGAGTCAACTCTTTGCATGAGGTGGCCAAAGTACTGGAGTTTCAGCTTCAGCATCAGTCCTTCCAAAGAACACCCAGGACTGATCTCATTTAGAATGGATTGGTTGGATCTCTTTGCACTCCAAGGGACTCTCAAGAGTCTTCTCCAACACCACAGTTCAAAAGCATCAATTCTTTGGTGCTCAGCCTTCACAGTCCAACTCTCACATCCATACATGACTACTGGAAAAACCATAGCCTTGATTAGACGGACCTTTGTTGGCAAAGTAATGTCTCTGCTTTTGAATATGCTATCTAGGTTGGTCACAGCTTTCCTTCCAAGGAGTAAGCGTCTTTTGATTTCATGGCTGCAATCACCATCTGCAGTGATTTTGGAGCCCCCCAAAATAAAGTCTGACACTGTTTCCCCATCTATTTCCCATGAAGTGATGGGACCGGATGCCATGATCTTCGTTTTCTGAATGTTGAGCTTTAAGCCAACTTTTTCACTTTCATCAAGAGGCTTTTTAACTCCTCTTCACTTTCTGCCATAGGGGTGGTGTTATCTGCATATCTGACGTTATTGATATTTCTCCTGGCAATCTTGATTCCAGCTTGTGCTTCATCCAGCCCAGCATTTCTCATGAGGTACTCTGCATAGAAGTTAAATAAGCAGGGTGACAATATACAGCCTTGACATACTCCTTTTCCTATTTGAAACCAGTCTGTTGTTCCATGTCCAGTTCTAACTGTTGCTTCCTGACCTGCATACAGGTGTCTCAAGAGGCAGGTCAGGTGGTCTGGTATTCCCATCTCTTTCAGAATTGTCCCCAGTTTATTGTGATCCACACAGTCAAAGGCTTTGGCATAGTCAAGAAAGCAGAAATAGATGTTTTTCTGGAACTCTCTTCCTTTTTTGATGATCCAGCGGATGTTAGCAATTTGATCTCTGGTTCCTCTGACTTTTTTAAAACCAGTTTGAACACCTGGAAGTTCATGGTTCATGTATTGCTGAAGCCTGGCTTGGAGAATTTTGAGCATTACTCTACTAGCATGTGAGATGAGTGCAACTGTGTGGTAGTTTGAGCATTCTTTGGCACTGCCTTTCTTTGGCATTGGAATGAAAACTGACCTTTTCCAGTCCTGTGGCCACTGCTGAGTTTTCCAAATTTGCTGGCATATTGAGTGCAGCACTTTCACAGCATCATCTTTCAGGATTTGAAATAGCTCAACTGGAATTCCATCACCTCCACTAGCTTTGTTCGTAGTGATGCTTTCTAAGGCCCACTTGACTTCACACTCCAGGATGTCTGGCTCTGGGTGAGTGATCACACCATTGTGATTATCTTGGTCATGAAGATCTTTTTAGTACAGTTCTTCTGTGTATTCTTGCTACCTCTTCTTAAGATCTTCTGCTTCTGTTAGGTCCAGACCATTTCTGTCCTTTATCGAGCCCATCTTTGCATGAAATGTTCCCTTGGTATCTCAAATTTTCTTGAAGAGATCTCTAGTCTTCCCCATTCTGTTGTTTTCCTCTATTTCTTTGCATTGATCACTGAGGAAGGCTTTCTTATCTCTCCTTGCTATTCTTTGGAACTCTGCATTCAGATGCTATATCTTTCCTTTTCTCCTTTGCTTTTTGCTTCTCTTCTTTTCACAGCTATTTGGAAGGCCTCCTCAGACAGCCATTTTGCTTCTTTGCATTTCTTTTCCATGGGGATGGTCTTGATCCCCGTCTCCTGTACCATGTCATGAACCTCTGTCCATAGTTCATCAGGCACTCTATCTATCAGATCTAGTCCCTTAAGTCTATTTCTCACTTCCACTGTATAATCATAAGGGATTTGATTTAGGTCATACCTGAATGGTCTAGCGGTTTTCCCTACTTTCTTCAATTTAAGTCTGAATTTGGCGATGAGTTCATGATCTGAGCCACAGTCAGCTCCTGGTCTTGTTTTTGCTGACTGTATAGAGCTTCTTCATTTTTGGCTGCAAAGAATATAATCAATCTGATTTCGGTGTTGACCATCTGGTGATGTCCATGTGTAGTCTTCTCTTGTGTTGTTGGAAGAGGGTGTTTGCTATGACCAGTGCATTCTCTTGGCAAAACTCTATTAGCCTTTGCCTCTATTAGCCTAAGGCACCAGTTAAACTGGAAGTTGGGGTCGCCTGGCTTTCAGCCCTGGATCTTCTGCCTGTCACTCTGTATTCCGACTACTCCGAATGCTGTCCCCAGCCAAGGCCACAGGCCCTGGGAAGGAAGAATTTGGTCTTGACCATGACAACTTAGAAATGGCCTGGATGGGAGCTAAGCCGATGCTCAGGACAGACTCACACCCCAGGCCAGGAAATAATTTGGCTTCCTACTATGCTGACCTGTTTTAATAGCATGCATAATGCTGTCTGAAATCCTTTGACAGGCTTAGCACTAAAGAGTGAGTGGGAAATCCCTGAGAAGCAGGAAGCAATTTCCCACCTACTGGTGTATCTCTGGTTTCCTTTTGTCCTAGGTTCCTGTGAAACTCTCTAATAGCATGAATACTCTGAAAAAGGAAATTAGACTGAAACTGCCTGGGAGATAGAATAATAAGGAGATTACTCTTCCAGTTGGGCATTTTTTTCAACTTTGATTTAACATTATTTTAGCTCTGGCCATTGTTACCTTGATTTTATTAACTTATAAAGCAGACCTTAGGCAGTGAAATTCTTGCACTAAGAATCCCCAGCAGATTCCTAGCATTTCTTTGAATACCCTGACTCTGAGGGGCTTCCTCCCACCTCCAACTAGAATACTAAGCCACTACTTTCTGACTCTTAAACAAAGCTCAGCTATTTTTTCCTTACTTTCCTCCACCTGGTTCTTGCTCATCCTTCAAAATTTCGTTAGAAATCATCTTGCCCTCTTCCATCATTTTCTTCTATAGTGGCTCCAAGAGCCTCTCCTCTTCTCCTGTAGTATCTTGTGTATTTCAATGTCTTAAAATCATAGTCATCTGTTTAATTCACTTTGTAAATATTCATTGAATACCTGCTATGCCTCCAGCACTGTTCTAGTCAGCAAGGATTCAGCAGTGAGCAAAACAGAGACTGACACTAATAATAAACATAATAAATAATCAATTACATTGCATGATAGAAGGTAAAGAGTGTCATGGAGCAAATTAAACAGTAGACCAGATACTGCCAGCAGGGCAGCTAGGATGGGAGATTGGGGAGAAGGTATGATTTTCAACAGGGTGGTCAGGGGTGGCCTTTCAAGATGATGCAGCTTGAGAAAGGACCAAAGGTGCAGCAAGCAGGGGCCCTGGGTCAGGGGTGTGCCTAGGATTTCCAGGAACAGAAGGAGACCAGTGTGGCTGGAGCAGAGTAAGAGAGGATGACACAGAGGCCAGACCAAGTCAGGCTTTGGGGGCCATTGTGGGAACTTGGTGGTTTAATTGGAGGGAGACGGAGGGCTTGAAGCAGAGGATGCCATGAGCTGGCTTTTGTGTTGAAAAGCACCTGAAACGGGCAAGGAGGGAATCAGGGGCACCTGTTAAGAGGCCACCCCTTCATCCAGGTAAAAGGATGGCAGCTTGGATCAGGGCTGGGAAGCAGAAGAGATGAGAACTTCATCTGTTTGAAGATGGAATCAGTAGGATTTCCTGATCAAACAGCTAAGAGTCAAGGGCAACACTGACACTGGTTACGGATCTTGCACGCCACTAGCCTGTGATTCATCTGGGGGCAAGGTGGCAGCTTAGCTGCGTGTTCCTAGCCCTCACACGGAGCCTGGCACACAGTGGGCTCCTTAATTAATTCTGTTATTACCTAATAGACAGCTAGGAATAAACCCTGACAATATTAGTAAACTTTGCCCTTGGGCTCCTCCTGCTTCTCTTCTGTGTGTTCCTCATGACCCTCCGGCCCCAGCGTGATTCCTACTCCCTCCTGGGGTGTCTTCCACACTGCTTACTGCACCTGGCCGCATTTTACACAGACCTGACATTCCTCCAGTGGTGTTTTGTGTTCTGAAATTCTCCTTGTTCTCTTTCCTTTTTTAAAACCAGACCCTCCAGGGCAGAACCAGAAAGGGTGCCTGGGAGTGCTGGGCTCCATCCTTAGGTCTCTCACTGGGATCCTTCATCACAGAGTCATCCAGAGGGACCCCAACCAGAGAGTGGGGTTGAGCCACACTGAGCCCACTGTATGGAGACAGACAGGGAGATGGGAGCCCTATGCTGATGACAGCAAGCAGGAGCTATAGGAGTAAGGGCTAGAGCTACAGGCAGCTGAGGAGACTGAGCAGAGCAAATCCAGAAAAGACAATCGGAGCAGGACAAGCTTAGGATTTGTCCTCATGGACTTGGAAGTCACGTCACTGTGTTCCTTTTCTTGAGTCTGAAGTGGTTTTTCAGGTCTGAGGGGTAGGGTCTCACAGTGACCGAGAACACCCGCTCCCTCACCAAAACCCCCACTCTCTTCATGCTTTTCTCTCCAGTTAGAATGTGATCTGGTAAACTAGTTCACACAAAGATGTACATTCACTCCTTCAACGACTATTTAGGGACAACCTACCAAGAAAGATATGGTCTCTGACCTTATAGAGTTTTCCAATTGGGAGAAAATTTGATTAAAAAAAAAACAAAGGGAAAAGGAGCAAAAATTCACTCTGGTCCCTCGCTTCCATCCCCGCTGTGCATGTCACTGCCATGCTGTATCTACCCGTAAGTAGCAGCTGAGTCCAATTTTCCCTTCAGTCCTTAAATACATTGATGTCACCTTAAAATGCAATTAAACGATTTTTAAAAAGTTTTCCTGATTGAAAAAAAAAAAAAACCAAACAAGATGCATTACAATGAAGCAGCAATTCTAGAAATTTAGCAAAGTCAGGACAAGAAAAGTTAGGTGGTCAAAAGGGAAAGGCCAGGTGAAGGATAAATTAGGAATTTGGGGTTAACAGATACACACCACTATATATAAAATAGATGAACAACAAGGACCTACTGTATAGCACATGAAACTATTTAATATCTTGCAACAACCTATAATGGGAAAGAATCTGAAAAAGAATATATATACACATACATATGTATAACTGAATCACTTAGCTGTATACCTGAAACATTGTAAGTGGACTATTCTTCAATTTTTTTTTTTAAAGAAAAGGTAGGTGAACACAATTAAACTTTTAAAAGACGCTTTCTTAACATGCAGTACTTTATTTTCTTTGAAACACTGCCAGTGTTGTTCTGGGACTGAATATCTTAATCATAATAATTGAGACTTCCTTTTGCGCTAGGCCCTGTGCAAAGCCCTTTTCAAACATCTCATTTGATTCTTATCTGAACTTTATGAAATAAGTATTTAAATAAATAATCTATTTTATAAATGAAAAAACTGAGGATTACAGGTCAGAGATGATAAGGATGGAGTGGAAATTCCCAGACCCCGATCTATCTTCAAATTGTATTCAAACTGAGACATTTATGACTGAAAGTCTAAGTGCTGAATTATAAAATTGAAAATTTTCAAAAGAGGAAAGGTTAAGCTCTATGAGAAATCAAGAAGAGGTGCAAATCCCTATGAATAAAATGAAGAGCACGGTGAGGAAAAGGCCATGTTAGGAGATTAGGATTCTCTTAATATTTTTATAGATGATACAGGAGCTCTGACAGCCAAAAGATTATTTATTACCCAGAAAAATGGATTTTCCTCCTCATGAAGTACCTAAACAGTCCTGCAAACTGATAGCTTATTAAACACCAAAGAGGAAACAAAGCAATCAAAGACAATGGGGAACAAGAATGGGTTCTACAAAATTGTTCTGGAGAAGGGAGGAACACTGATGGATTAAACTGGGGAAGGGAGAAAGGGAAGAAGAGTGAACTGTGGCTGCATAAAGCCCCAGGGCTCACCTCAGTCAAACTTCCCATCATAAGGGGTAGGAGCAGGCAGGGAGGAGACATGTAGGCTGTTTACAAAGCTGATACTTGGCTGAAAAGAGATTCTGCTCATCACTCATCAGCCCTGCAACCCTAGTTGCCCAAAGCTCTTTTCTTCACAGTCTTATGGTTTACATTTAAGAAACCTCAGGCTGGCAGCCCTTACAATGGAATGCCCTGACCTGAGGAAAATCAGTGAAATGAAGACAGAAACAGCAATGTACACTTTTGATGACTTTGAGCTTAGATCCAGAAGCTGAGAGTCCTGAGAGGCAGCTGAGGGGAATCCGAACGGTCTTAACCAACTTTTGAGTATCGGGGTTGAGAAACGTCCATGGACCAAGACTGTCCTGTTACTCATGTTGTGTGTCTGTTTCATAGCTAAAACCCCGTGCTGCTTCTGCTCAAGCATGCTGCAGTTAAGCATTCATTTTTATTCCACACTATCCCATGAGGATAGGACCATGATCAATCAAACTCCAGATGACCCCTCATTGGTCCTTTATGCACTGGTGAGAGAGATAAGTGTTCAAGAATCTAGTGAGAGTTTCTACCCAAGGATCTGAGTTTGCCCTGAAAATCAGACCACTTTAATGAGATTCAGGCCTATCTATTTCATTTTTCTTTCTTAAATTGCAGAGGCAATTTATACTTTTCCAATGAACAGATACGGGCTACATTTTTTTTTAAAGGCCTTTTACATCTCCCTAAAGGCTTTTGGGTACACTAACTTTTAGAAACTCAACACTTAAAAAAAAGACTTCTAGGATCTGAGCTTTAACTAAGCAACACACCAAGTGTAAAATCACTTTACTGCTGCTTTAATGGCTTTTTACTGAGCAATGGACACAGTCAGAGCAACAGTGCATTAAAGATGTGGCTCCAAGGTTTATCATTAAATGCTTTATTTAGATGTAACCTACTAAATGAATTCAAATTGACCCAAATAAGGATTGGTGTATTTGAAAACTGTTTGAAACCTGAAAAATGAACAAGTCAAGGCAGAACATCCAGTCAGAAGAGAAAAGCTAAGGTCTGCAACCTTGTCTCACCTAAACTCCTAATTAATGTTCTGTACAAGGAAGGAAACTATTAACAAATTCCAATTATGACACCTAATTAAGAAAGGCTGCTAACACCTGGCAGGGGGAAAGATTAGCTGCCTGAATAGAATATTATTAGGTAATATTGAGCTTTTTAAAATGTAAGATCATACATGTGGGACATACTAAACTCATATACCTAATTAGAGCATGGAATGCGAACTACTGCAAAAACAATGAAATCTGAGAATGTGTCACACAAAGAGAATACCCCCTTCCTCTAGCCTGTCCAAGCTCTCATTCTTCATCCTTCATGCCTGGATTATAGCATCTAACTTCCAATTGCTTCCTTCCCTAGGTCTCTGATCCAAGCCAACCTAAGACACAACCAGGCTTTTTTTTTCGAATTTTTATTGGAATAGAGTTGACTTCCCTGTTGGTTTAGACAGTAAAGAATCTGTCTGCAATGCAGAAGACTGGGGTTTTATCCTTGGGTTGTGAAGATCCCCTGGAGAAGGGAATGGCTACCCACTCCAGTATTCTCACCTGGAGAATTACATGCATACAGGAGCCTAGTAGGATATAGTCCATGGGACTGCAAAGAGTTGGACACAACTGAGTGACTAACACTTCACTTTTCACAATGTTTTGTTAGTTTCAGATGCACAGCAAAGTGAATGAGTTATACACTTTTTTAGATTCTTTTCCCATACAGGCCATTAGAATACTGAGCAGAGATCCCTGTGCTATACAGTAGGTTCTTATTTATTATCTATTTTACATACAGTTCAGTTGCTCAGCTGTGTCCAACTCTTTGCAACCCCATGGACAGCAGCACACCAGGCCTCCCTATCCATCACCAACTCCCAGAGCTTACTCAAACTTATGTCAGTTGGGTTGGTGATGCCATCCAAACATCTCATTCTCTCATTCCCCTTCTTCTGCCTTCAATATCCCCCAGCATCAGGGTCTTTTCAAATGAGTCAGCTCTTCACATCAGGTGGCCAAAGTGTTGGAGTTTCAGCTTCAACATCAGTCCTTTCAATGAACACTCAGGACTGATCTCCTTTAGAATAAACTGGTTGGATCTCCTTGCAGTCCAAGGGACCCTCAAGAGTCTTCTCCAACACCACAGTTCAAAAGCATCAATTGTTTGGTGCTCAGCTTTCTTTATAGTCCAACTCTCACATCCATACATGACTACTGGAAAAACTATAGCCTTGACTAGACGGACCTTTATTGGCAAAGTAACATCTCTGCTTTTTAATATGCTTCTAGGCTGGTCATAACTTTCCTTCCAAGGAGTAAGTGTCTTTTCATTTCATGGCTGCAATCACCATCTACAGTGACTTTGGAGCCCCCCAAAATAAAGTCTGACACTGTTCCCACCGTTTCTCCATCTATTTGCCATGAAGTGATGGGACCAGATGCCATGATCTTAGTTTTCTGAATATTAAGCTTTAAGCCAACTTGTTTACTCTCCTCTTTCACTTTCATCAAGAGGCTCTTTAGTTCTTCTTCACTTTCTGCCATAAGGGTGGTGTCATCTGCATATCTGAGGTTATTGATATTTCTCCTGGCAATCTTGATTTCAGCTTGTGCTTCATTCAGTCTAACATTTCTCAAGATGTACTCTGCATATAAATTAAATAAGCAGGGTGACAATATATAGCCCTGACGTACTCCTTTTCCTATATGGAACCAGTCTGTTGTTCCATGTCCAGTTCTAACTGTTGCTTCTTGACCTGCATGCAAATTTCTCAAGAGGCAGGTAAGTTGGTCTTGATGATGTATACCTGATGATGTATTCCCATCTCTTTCAGAATTTTCCACAATTTGTGGTGATCCACACAGTCAAAGGCTTTGGCATAGTCAATAAAGCAGAAATAGATGTTTTTCTGGAACTCTCTTGCTTTTTCCATGATCCAGCAGATGTTGGCAATTTGATCTCTGGTTCCTCTGCCTTTTCTAATTCCAGCTTGAACATCTGGAAGTTCACATATTGTTGAACCCTTGCTTGGAGAATTTTGACATGGAGGAGATGTTAGAATTACTACTGTGTGAGATGAGTGCAATTTGCAGTAGTTTGAGCATTCTTTGGCATTGCCGTTTTTGGGGATTGGAATGAAAACTGACCTTTCCCAGTCCTGTGGCCACTGATGAGTTTTCCAAATTTGCTAGCATATTGCTAGCATATCAATATGCTAGCATTTGCTAGAATATCAACACTTTCATAGCATCACCTTTTAGGATTTGAAATAGCTCAACTGGAATTCCATCACCTCCACTAGCTTTGTTCACAATGACGCCTCCTAAGGCCCACTTGACTTCACGTCCCAGGATGTCTGGTTCTAGGTGAGTGATCACACCATCATGATCAGCTGGATCATGAAAATCCCTTTTGTATACTTCCTCTGTGTATTCTTGCCACCTCTTCTTAATATCTTCTGCTTCTGTTAGGTCCATACCATTTCTGTCCTTTATTGAGCTCATCTTTGCATGAAATGCTCCCTTGGTATCTCTAATTTTCTTGAAGAGATCTCGTCTTTCCCATTCTATTGTTTTCCTCTTTTTCTTTGCACTGATCACTGAGGTAGGCTTTCTTATCTCTCCTTGCTATTCTTTGGAACTTGCACTGATCACTGAGGAAGGTTTTCTTATCTCTCCTTGCTATTCTTTGGAGCTCTCAACTTATATATAGTCACGTGTCTATTTCAACTCTAATCCAAATTTATCCCTCCCCTGCCAGGCTCTCTTGAAATCTCTTCTCCTCCATGTCCACCATTATGCTACTGATGACCTCACCCAGGGTCATGGTTTTAAATACCAGCTAATGGTGACCTCCTCCAGTTTATAGCTCTAACTGAGAGTACTTCTCTGAGCTGCTTGCATATACTTGAATGTATGTCTCCAGCTGGATGCCCAATATGCCTCTCAAACCTAGCATATCCAGGACTGACCTTCTGACCTTCCCCTAAAGACCTGCTTCATTGGGGATCTTCCTCAACCCAGTGAATATGAATTCCACCTTTCAAGCTGCCCCTCCTTTGGGACTTATCTGAAATCCCATATCCTTTCTCAGTATTCTTCAGTATTCTAACACATCGTTCTGTTTCTTTGTCTCAGTGGTCAAGGAGATAATGCTGAATCTTATTTCAGATATTCATTTTTGCTGCTCCAATTACATTGTAAGCTCCTAAAAGCCTGTACCACCTTAATGATTTTTGAGTCTCTCACAGTGCCTTGCATGTTGTTAGACACATGGTAACTATTCAACATTTGTTGTTCTTTAGTCGCTCAGTCATATCCGACTCTCTTGTGACCCCGTGGACTATTGTCCGCTAGGCTCCTCTGTCCATGGGATTTCCCAGGCAAGAATACTGGAGTGGGTTGCCATTTCCTTCTCCAGGGGATCTTCCTTACCCAGGGATGGAACCTGTGTCTTCTGCACTGACGGTGGATTCTTTAGTGCTGAACCACTAGGGACACCCAATTATTCAACATACAATTCTTGACTTAGTAACCTGGGAGGGGGCTCTAAATCCTTTTTGAAAGTGTACATGACAACAATATTCAGACTTTTTAAAAATGAGAATGTTTTTAAGTAAACAAAGAAACAAAAGCACCTGTTAAGGAGTGATTTCCAAAAATATTGGTTAAAAAAAAAGTTGCAAATAATACATAGAATGTGGTCCTATTTGTCCCCCCCCCAAAAAAATTGAGAGGTATATTAAAATGTTTAAAAATTTTCTGAAAGGATACAGTCTATGAATGGTAATTATCTCTACAATAAGGACAGGAGGGACTTTTCCTTTGTACTCTTTGCTCTGAACTATCTGCATATTTTTGACCTTGCACTCTATCTCAATTTATCAATTAACAATTGTTAAAAAAAATTCATGGACTGTAGTCGTACCTTGGACCTATTGTTTCTGGTAAGAAGTTATGATTAACCCAGTAATGGTTTTAAATGAATTTGCATTTACAATCACTATGGCATCTACTGGGGCTTCCCAGGTGGCCCAGCGGTAAAGAATCCACCTGCCAAGCAGGAGGCATGAGTTTGATCCTTGGGTTGGGAAGATCCCCTGGAGAAGAAAATGGCAACCTACTTCAGTATTCTTGGCTGGGAAATCCCATGGACAGAGGAGCCTGGGTGGGTTACAGTACATGGAGTCACAAAGACTCAGACACAACTTAACGACTAAAGCATCACCAGATGGCACCTATGTGGATCTTAAAAATTAAGATAAAGCTATTATTCAGTCTTAGGAGAATGCTGGGTATAAGTACAGACGCGGAGGGGTCTTTTGCCTAAGAGGGGGACCTGCTGGCCTACAGAATTTTAAAGAGTTTGTCAGTAAGTCATTGTGTTCCATTTCAAGAGACTTTATAGAACCTTTCATGTACTTAGTACTGAAAAATGTGGGGATGAAAATGGAATCTTTTTTTTTTTTTGAACTATTTGGCCTTGTTGGGTCTTACTTGCAGTATGAGGGATCTAGCTGCAGCATGGAAACTCTTAGTTGTGGCATGTGGGATCTAGTTCCCTGACCAGGGATTGAACCTGGGCCCCTTGCATTGGGAACATGGGAGTCTTAGCCACTGGATCACCGGAGAAGTCCCCAGAATGGAATCCTGTCCCCACTGCCACCCCCATGAACCACCAAAGCCCTCCATGAGCAACTTGTACCATGAGCAAATGTCCACAAAGGTCAGAGGGAAACGCACATAAATAGATTTTTTTTTTTTTTTTTTTTTGCTTTCTCACAGAAAGAAGGGCAATCAGAAAAAGTAAATACCACATCTCTGGCATAATCTATGGTGCCAGATGTTTTCTTTCATAACCAAAAATAAAGCATGTACCACATTAACCATGAGATGTCCAGAGCCAGTAAAGCTAAGAGCCTGGTTTATGCAAAGAGTTCTTGTGACAGATAAGCTTGGATTCAAATCTTGCTACTTTCTTAGACAAATTAATCCTGCTAAATTCCAGTTCCCTGCCTGTATGGCATGCAACTATTTCTTCTAAGAATGTGGTGATGATTAAATGAAATTAAAATATGAAGTGTTGGCTGCTCTACAAAAGTTCACTATTAGAGTTTTAAAAATTAAGAAACCCTTATGTCCCCTGCCTGCCACAGAAATTGCCAAACATTCAAAATTCACCAAATGTACTTTCTTGAGTTAGTACAGACCTATTTACAAACAACTTTCTCAGTTACTGAGACCATGAATTACTAGGAGCTTACTCCTCCCTCTCTCTTACAAACTGGTCATTTTCTGAGATCTTTTCGTAATTGAGTTTGGGGAGGAAGAAAATCCTGATAAATTCATATAACCAGATTAGCAACCATTCTACCTTTTCAAGATGGCTTCTGTGTTTTAATAAATTTTGTAATACACATTTGTGATGCCAAGGTTTGGGGAGAATGGGATTTCAAATTCACTTCAAATAGTAAAAATAAACTTGATTTAGAGAGTGAGGATGTTATGCCCAGAGTCCGAGTTCCCAAAACTGAGAGAATAAGACGTCCACAGCAATGCAAAAACATGAAGGGGTTTTATTTCTAGCTCGAGCTAGGGCTCCCGCCACATTCAACACAGTGGAGGGGAGCAAGGAGCCCTGAGCCCAGATTTACAGCAGTATTTATAGGTTTTAGAACAGAGAGTTGGCAAGGGCTGATTGGCTGCAGGAGTTTCCTAGTATTTACTAATTGGCTAATCTTTATAGGCTGTAGGGGTTTCCTGGTATTTACTAATTGGCTATTGGCTGCAGGGGGCTGTCTTTTACGTCCTGATAAACTCAAACCAGGTTATGGGGAGTATGCTGATTAGACAAGTCCTGGCATCCGTGGGGATGACCTCACTGGGCAATGACTCAGCTTTTCCCGTGAGTCCTACCTTAGTCCCTGAAGCCTATCATGGTGTTTGTTAGGTCCCAACAAGGAAAGATGAAGAAAGGACTTATGTGCTTTTAATGTAAAAATCTGTTAGATTTATCCTCAGATTATCTCACTGCTTCTTCTTCCCTGTACAGCCTCCTCATAAGGATATATTTAGAAATATCCTACACCACCAAAATGTTGCTAAGTCACAAAATCCACTCCTAGTACAACTTAGATATGTAAAAAAATGTGTCTCCTCTACCTTGCCTAAACCAATCTGGTCTTTCCCATTTTAATTTTTAATCCTATCTTGTTTAAAGCTTAGTCTGATCTAATAAATTTAAACAGCCTCTTTGAGTAAGGAAGAGCTCAGCATCTTAGACGTCTCAGCCAGACCCTTCTCTAAAAATGACATCAAGGTGGGTAAGGAGAGAAGAGTGGCCCTGAGAACCTCATGGTGAAGAGGAGGAGTCCAGGTCCCTGGATACACTGCTCTGGTTTCCAGGGTGATGCCTCCTGACCACACAGTTGCTGCTACCTTGCTGATGCTCATGGTTGAAGCCATCCTTTAATTTCTGCTGAATGCATACCACTAATTCTCTGCCACACCCTCCTTCCAGCTTGCTGATTCAGTGACCCACCCCTATCCTCTGACCCATATCATCTCATACTCAGCTGGCTCCATGGAAGGCCTGGTCCTTGAGTCAGCATCCAAATCCTTGGGATCTCAGAGTGTCCGGGCAAAGCGAAGCCATAGCAACTCTCTACACGCAGTGTTGTCCTTCCGTAGCCAGTGCCCTTCTCCCTCCAGAACCCCTTTCCAGTAGTGAGCTCACACATCTGTCTACTTCCCTCTCATCTCTGCCTCACTGTCTCTCTTCCTTCCTACAGTCCTCTGAGGCTTATAGAGGGAGACTTTCTCCTGTATCATATCCTCCTCAGCTACTTTTGCCTTCATGGAAAAAATATTTCTTCTGTCCTCTGTAGGGAGAGACCCTATGAGTCAGCCTCAGCCAATTTAATATATAATCAGAAGAACAAACTAGCAAAGCGCTTCAAAGACTTTCAAAATAAATTCCCATTACACGTATTTCTTACAGTCCTTTCCCCTTCTGCATTCCAGATGAAGATCTTTGACAAAAATAAAGATGGCCGGTTGGATCTTAATGACTTGGCAAGGTGAGTAGCATGGAAGTGGTGTCAAAGATTCAGAAACACATTCCTAGGAGTTTAAAGACAGCACACTATCCTTTCTGAAAGGTGAGACTTGACCTCCCAGGACCAGTGAATATCTTATGTTCCACGGCAAAGATAATTAAGGTTGCAGATAGAATTAATGTTGCTAAGTAACAGACCTTAAAATAGACTCTTCTGAAACATCTGGGTGGATGCAATATGATAACAGGGGTCCTTTAAACATGGAAGGAGGAGGCAGAAGATCAGAATCACAGAGAAATTTGTTATATTGCTGTCTTGAAGTAGAGGAAGGGGCCATAAAAGAATGCAGGTAGCTTCTAGAAGCTGAAAAACGCTAGAAAACAGATTCTCCCCTAAAACCTCCATAAGGAATACAACCCTGTTAACACCGTGAAACACCAGTGAAGTCCATTTCAGATTTCTGAGTTCCAGTACTATAAGATATTAATTTGTGTTGTTTTAAGCTACTACGTTTATGGTAATTTGTTACAGCAGCAATAAGGAACAGATTCAATGACAAAAAATTCCTAAAATATTTATTCATGGGAATCTTCTTTCTCTATCCCTAATTCTGAACGGAAGCCCTATTACTCTATATAGAAGCTCCTTTCCAAAGGAAAAAATGTCTAAAAACTCTAAAATATGATGTCAACAAATAGATGAGAATAGTATTTCTTGCCGAGTCCCAGAATGGTCTACCCTCTATTTGGCTTAATTTAATTCTCTCTACCCTGGACACCCAGAGAAGCAAAATTTTCCAAACTGTTATATTTTTTCCCTTTCCCTATATATACACCCATTATTATAAATATAACATAAATGCAAGGTTTTAGTCTTTTAAAACTGACTCAATTCCACTGAAGTACAATTGAAATTATGCAGAAAAGAGAAATAGGTAACTTTTATTGAAGATAACTTATATACTATATAATTCACACTTTAAAAGAGTGTAAAATTCAGTATATTTTAGTGTATTCATAAGGTTGCTCAACCATCACTACTACTAATTCCAGAACATTTTCACTAAGGCAGAAAGATATTGCATAACATTAAGAATTATTATCTCCTCCCTTCTCCCGCCAGTCCCTGGCAACCACTAATCTACTTTTTGTTCCTATATATTTGTTCTGGGCATTTCATATAAATGGAATCATACAATATGTGGTCTTTAGTGTCTTGCTATTTCACTTAGCATAAGGTTTTCAAGGATCATCCATGCTGTAGCATATATCGATATTTCCTTTTTCTACCTGAATAATATTTCATTGTATGTGTATACTGTTTTGTTCATATGTTCATTGGTTGATGACCATGCAGGTTATTTCTTCCACTACTAAGCTATTATGAATAATGAGGCTATGGACACCTTTGTACATGTTTCTGTGTGACCATAAGTATTTGATTCTCTTGGTTATATACCTGGGAGTGGAATTCAGGATTCATATAGCAGTTCTGTGCTTACTTTTCTGAAAAACCGCTAAACAGCTTTCCAAAGCGGACATGCCATTTTACATTCCCACTAATACTGTATGAAGGTTTGGTTCTAATTTCTCCATATTCTAACCAGCATTTATTGTTGGCATCATCCTAGTGGGTGTGTTCCTCACCGTAATTTTGATTTGTATTTCCCTGATGACTAATGATTTTGTACATATTTTCATGGCTATCTGTACATCTTCTTTGGAGAAATGTCCATTCACATCGTTTGCCTACTTTAAAATTGGGTTAATTTTTCTTTTACTGGAAATTAAAATATGTAGCAATATGTGGCAATTCTTTGTAGCATATGTAGCAATATATATATAGCATATGTAGCAATTCTTTACATATGCTGGATACTAGATTGTTATCAGATACATGATTAGCAAACTCTCTCCCCCCATTGTATACTTTCCCTTTTTACTTTCTTGACTGTATCCTTGGAAGAACAAAAGTTTTTGATTTTGATGAGGCCTTATTTATCTAATTGACACTTTTGAATTGTGGTGTTGGAGAAGACTCTTGAGAGTCCCTTGGACTGCAAGGCAATCCAATCAGTCCATCTTAAAGGAGATCAGTCCTGGGTGTTCACTGGTAGGACTGATTTTGAAACTGAAACTGCAAATACTTTGGCCACCTGATGTGAAGAGCTGACTCATTTGAAAAGACCCTGATGCTGGGAAAGATTGACGGTGGGAGAAGGGGAGGACAGAGGATGAGATGGTTGGATGGCATCACCAACTCAATGGACATGGGTTTGGGTGGACTCCAGGAGTTGGTGATGGACAGGGAGGCCTGGCGTGCTGTGGTTCATGGGATCACAAAGAGTTGGATACGATTTAGTGACTGAACTGAATTTATCTAATTTAACAGAATTTTGTTTTGGTTGCTTATGTTCTAGGTGTCATATATAGGAAACCCCTGCCAAAATCTAAGCTTCTGAAGATTTATCCTTATGTTTTTTCCTAAGAGTTTTATTATTTAAGTTTTTGCTTTTAGGCCTTTGATACCTTTTGGGTTAATTTTTATATATGGTATGAAGTAGGAGTCTATGTGGATATCCATCTGCCACAACACCATTTCTTTAAAGACTATTCTTTCTCCATTCAATGGCCTTGGCAAAAATCAATTGACCATAAATGTATGGGTGTATTTTTAGACTGTCTTTTCTATTCCACTGATCCACGTGTCTATCCCTACAATAGTGCTACATCTTCTGTTGTACACTCCCCCTTATCTTGATTACTGTTGCTTCGAGTAAATCTTTAAATCAGGAATGATTTTCAAAGGTTTGTTCAAGATAGTTACGGGTATTCTAAATCCCTTGAACTTCTGCATGAACTGTAAAATCTGATTATCAATTTCTGCAAAAAAAAAAGGCAACTGGGATTTTTATAGTAATTGTGTTGGATATACAGATAAATTTGAGGCATATTGCCATCCTAACAATATTAAGTCTAATTCCTGATCATGGATGTCCTTCAATAATATTTCACTTCAGTTGCTCAGTCATGTTTGACTCTTTGCAACCCCGTGCACTGCAGCACACCAGGCCTCCCTGTCCATCACCAACTCCCAGAGTTTACTCAGACTCATGTCCATTGAGTCTGTGATGCCATCCAATCATCTCATCCTCTGTTATCCTCTCCTCCTCCTGCCTTCAATCTTTCCCAGCATCAGGGTCTTTTCCAATGAGTCAGTTCTTCACATCAGGTAGTCAAAGTATTGGAGTTTCAGCTTCAACATCAGTCCTTCCAATGAATATTCAGGACTGATTTCCTTTAGAATGAACTAGTTAGATCTCCTTGCAGTCCGAGGGATTCTCAAGAGTCTTCTCCAACACCACAGGTCAAAAGCATCAATTCTTTGGTGCCCAGCTTTCTTTATAGTCCAATTTACATGCATACATGACTACTGGAAAAACCATAGCTTCGACTACATAGACCTTTGCTGTCGAAGTAATGCTTTTGCTTTTTAATATGCTGTCTAGGTTGGTCATAAGTTTTCTTCCAAGGAGCAAGCGTCTTTTAATTTCATGGCTGCAATAATATTTAGGTCATCTTTGAAAACTATAGATCAATGTTGGAAAAAATCACTCTCTAAGTCTTAGGGTCTCATACTTTCCCCTAAGAATTTTATTCTTTTTGATACTATTATAAGTGGAATGGTATTCTTGCCTTCTTTTTTGGATTGGCCATTACTAATATATAGAAAAACTGAATTTTGCATATGACCTTGTACCTGCAACCTTGCTGGAATTTTTAAATGTCTATGGTGACTACTAATTCCTGTGAAAGTCTTTCCCTTTTTAAATTTTTGTACTGTATAAATTCCTGTTTTCCAAGCACATATCCTATTATGCAGAATATAACTTGGAAATTGCCTGTCCTTTCCTCACACTTGAATTACACATTTTACTTTTAATTGAGAGCTGAAAGATCATCCCATGGATTACATTTTTTGTTTTTGGGTTTTTTTCCTGTTTAGGATTCTGGCTCTTCAGGAAAACTTCCTTCTCCAATTTAAAATGGATGTAAGTAGTGACGCTTCTCTAGATGGGTTTGTATCATTCATATTTCTCCACAGATTTCAGTGGGAGGGAAGATGGGCATTTAATTCTCTTGCCTTCAGTTTATTTAGAGACTGACAAAGTTCAGTGCTGGAATTAAGGGATTAAGCATTGTTGACTAAAAGTTTATAAAAGTTGCCTAAGACCCTGGAGGAATGGTACAACGGAAGTTTCACATTACTGACTGACATACTACTTTCTCCATACACAGGCTTGTTCCTCTGAAGAAAGAAAAAGGGACTTTGAGAAAATCTTTGCTCACTATGATGTTGTAAGTGTGCTTTTTTGATATACTATGCTGGCCATCTTTAGGTAGGAAGCTTGTTTAGTCCCTATGTGTTGTCATCCTACTCACAGACCCTAACCTTATGTAATGAACAGCAATCGCACATGTATGTTGCTATGTCAAGGCACCCTTAGCTTCTCTATAATAAACCTTCTGAGAATTAAGTAAAAATAGACATAGGAGTATTGATGGAGAAGAAAATAAAGTCTTTTTTTTTTTTTTCCCTGTGCCTTATATCCAAACTAAAAAAGTTTCTCCCTCTTGGTCTCTATATTAGTATGCTCAAATACAAAAGCAAATAGTCATACAAAAAAACTACACCCAATCTAAAGAAATAGCGGGAAAGTGAATTCATGTTTGTAAAGCTCTTAGAGGAATTCCTGGCATATAGCAATTACTGTAGTAGTGTCTGGTAAAACACACTAAGGAAATGGATTTTTTAAAAAAATGATATGTTAAAGGGTCAGGATTAAAAAAAATCTTGAAGAAAATGGATGACTTGTCATAACTGAAACTTTAGACAAGAAACTGAAATATTTAAATATGTATTGTACTTTTACAGGTATTCTTATAAAATGGGTAAAAATATTTTATACATGAACCATATTATAATTCTAATATGCTCACTCAATCTAGTACCTCTTGAATTTAAAATGTTTTGAAAATAATTAAATCATTGCTAAATCATAAAGCAAAATCTTAAAATGGCAATATGGCCTGCAAAGGGTCAATGAATGTGTAATTAGCACTAGTCTGAACTGAGTCCTGGTATTTGGGAAGTAAATAAAGTTGGTATAGTCTTTAATGCTATTTGTCACAGTAAGGAACTCAAAACTACTGCTTCCATCAAAACTATTCCAAACCATGCCATTGATTATATGAGGGGAGTTACTTAGAGTGAATTCTTTTGATTTATGTGGAGCATGCATGTCCTACACAGCGAACATGTTAGAACATGCCATTTCCAAACTTGTTTGCAGTCACAAAAGAATACTGATTTGGTCTACTTGTGTAATTTATTCTTTAAGCTTTTTGACTTAAGAAAGTTATATTTGGCTGATTGGATCTTTCATCTTTCAGAGTAAAACTGGAGCCCTAGAAGGCCCAGAAGTGGATGGGTTTGTCAAAGACATGATGGAGCTTGTCCAGGTGACTTCATGAGACCGGGTAGATAGATCATTCTCATCAGGAATTGGGCCTGCTGTTTTGATTCCATCGTTTATTTGGGGGGAATCAGTAGGGCCAAAGAGTAATGATGCAGAAAATCTAGGGATGCAGCCTATTTAACAAACTTTGATCATCTGTGCATGTGTGCTAAGCCTCTTCAGTCGTGTCTGACTCTTTACAACCCTATGGACTGCAGCCTGCTGTCCATGGGATTCTCCTGGCAAGAACACTGGAGTGGGTTGCCATGCTCTCCTCTAGGGGATCTTCCTGATCCAGGGGTCGAACCTGTGTCTCTTATGTCTCCTGCACTGGCAGGCAGATTCTTTACCACTAGCACCACCTGGGAAGCCCTTGAGCATTTGTGAAACCCAACAAATCTCTCCACTCTTGAGATCATTTGTAGTTCCAATTAGGTGAAGCCCCCATAGGAGCTTCTTGTTACCATTATTTAAAAGTTATCCATTTTACCAAAGGAGCACCTTGCTATTTTATTTTTTGATTAAAGAAAGTCTTCCTCCTATGGACTTGGTTACTAGAATAACTAAAACGTTTAATTTCATGTAATAAATTCCATACTTGGGATTTTCTTTTTTTTTTTTTTTTTTAAACACCAAGGGGCTGCTCCTGTTTGACCATTTCCAATTTCCCTTGATTCATGGACCCAACATTCCAGGTTCCTATGCTATACTGCTGCTTACAGCATCGGACTTTATTTTCATCATCGGTCACATCTACAACTGGGCGCTGTTTTCTCTTTGGCTCCATCTCTTCATTCTTTTTGGAGTTATTCCTCCACTCTTCTCCAGCAGCATATT
Source organism: Ovis canadensis (assembly GCF_042477335.2). NCBI lineage: Eukaryota > Metazoa > Chordata > Mammalia > Artiodactyla > Bovidae > Ovis > Ovis canadensis. The sequence goes on along the minus strand of NC_091264.1, from coordinate 46,499,090 downwards.
GGGCACCTACCTATCTGTGGAGTTCATTTTTCAGTGTCCTATCTTTTTGCCCTTTCATACTGTTCATGGGGTTCTCAAGGCAAGAATACTGAAGTGGTTTGCCATTCCCTTCTCCAGTGGACCACATTTTGTCAGAAGACTCCACCATGACCCGTCCACCTTAGGTGGCCCTACACAGCATGGCTCATAGTTTCATTGATTTAGACAAGGCTGTGGTGCATGTGATCAGTTGATTAGTTTTCTGTGATTGTGGTTTTCATTCTGTCTGCCCTCTGATGGATAAGAAAAGGCTTATGGAAGCTTCCTGATGGGAGAGACTGACTGGGGGGGGAAACTGGGTCTTGTTCTGATGGGCAGGGCCATGCTTAGTCAATCATTAATTCAATTTTCTGTTGATGGGCGGGGTTGTGTTGCCTCCTGTTGTTTGACCTGAGACCTGAGACTATGGTAGAGGTCATGAAGATAATGGCGACCTCCTTCAAAATGGCCCACGCACACATCGCTGAACTCAGTGCCCCCAACCCTGCAGCAGGCTGCTCTAACACCTAGCCTAAGATGGCTATTTTATTTAGGAAGGCACTGCAGTGGTTGGGATTTATGTAATTTAGATCATATCTGCATCGCAGAGCTGTTCCATGTAGGGTAAACAATGTTTGAAAAAGCAATCTCCTCTGAGATCCTGATGAACTGTACTGACTAGCTGCATGATCCAGGAAAAATCCAGATATTTTCAATTCTTATGTGGGTGTTTTTCTATGGGACTGTGTAGCCACTGAATTTAGTAGTTTCATATCCTTCAGTTCAGTTACCCAGTTGTGTCCGACTCTTTGTGACCTTAGGGATAATATCATTAGGGATTGCTTTTGAGGTTTGTATAGGACACAAGGGTCATTTTTTGATTGGCTTTGATGGCAATAAGTTAGAGTAGCAACAATTATTAACTCTTTTTGAAGTCTCAGACTATGTTGAAAATCTGATTAGAATTATGGGGTTTTGCAGTGGAAAAATGCCCAGATACTGATTTCGGCATAGATCTCCAGGAAGTTTACATATTGTAGTTAAGCAGGTATGGATGAGACATTTCTTTTATTTCTGAGGTCTAATGAGGATAACTCCTAACTCTTATTAATCCCACTCAACTGGCCCCTTGCCCCTTCTTTGTCTCCTTCACATGTTGCTCCTGTCGGAGATTTCACCAGTGTTTGCACAGTCAGAACAGTTGCTGGGTGTTGGTGTGGTGTTGCCTTTTACACGCTGATTGCTAAGGGAAAAATCCCATTTCACTCATTATCTATGTAACACCAGAATGATTTCTGTCATAGAAAGTGAGCAGTTTATCTATGGGACATTAAAGCTGCACAGCAGAAGGCCTTGTCTTACTAGAGTTTTAATTTGCTTTTGCTAGAATAAATGGGATTGGGAACCTGTTTTCCAGAGCTGTGTGGCTGCCTCTCTGTAGTGGAGCCAGGGCTCCTAACTGCCTGTCGAGCCTAGAGGCTTCAGATCCTTATAGACTCTTTCAATTGTCTTTCAACCATCTCTGGGTTTGGCAATGGCTTCCAAAGGTTAATGCGAGACCATGGAAGTAAAATCTAAACCAGCAACAGAGCAGAAAAGATAATTTTCTAGAGAAAATTAAAGGAAAAAATTTGAGACCATCTAAAAACCTGGGCTGGAAGCAGAAGTCTGTGTCACTTTTTAATGGACTCATAGCGCCTCTATGTGAAATCAAAAGCTCCCCATCATTTCTGTCCTTGCCACTCTATTTCTGTGGGGCTATTGGAACTTCTCCATGTTAGTACCAGACAGCTTGAGATAGCTGGTGTCTAAGGACTGAGTCAGACTGTGGTCTGTAATACAAATCAGTTTATAGGAGCTGATCTCTTGAGCTACAAAGTATGTACACAGTAATTAGTTACTAATGTTCTCCCCTGAAGCAAGATGATTGAAGGTGCCTATCTTTATTGCACCTTTCTAGTCTTCCATGTTGCATAAAAAAATATTCACCGCACAATTTCAAAGATGTAGTCAATTATGACCATTGGGTCATTGAGACCCTGACATTGAGACCACTGAGATCTGATATTTCTCAGCTTCATTAGCTACAGCCATCTCCTGTGGATTTTATTTTCATTTTATAAGAAAGGGCCACAAGGCAATTAAGCCAATATCTGTAACTTATTTTAAAAGCAATTTTCAGAGCATGCCATGGAGTTAGCAGGGGGTTGGCTCAACTTCTAAACATACAATTCTAGACAGAATCCCTGATGTTTACAATAATCCTGAAATGGCAACCCACTCCCATATTCTTGCCTGGAAAATCCCATGGACAGAGGCTACAGTTCATGGAGTTGCAAAGAGTTGGACATGACTTGAGCACACTTATTTTATAGCTTTTTAATTCTTGTACAGTCATGTATGATGCATAGGTTGAATTTGTGTTAAAAGGATTATTTGATTACCAGATCACCCTTTTCTTTAACCTCTGGAAAATAGTACCCAAGCCTGTTCTCCATCGATGTGTTGAGATAGCAAGTCCCTGAGGGAGCTGACACCATAATTTCTGCATAAGATTTTTTAAAAGACTATAGGTCACTTAGCACAGCAAGACAATCAACACCAACAAAACAATCTACATCCTAAACTAGAAAGTGGGAAGGCAAGATATTGAAGATTCTAAGCACCCACCAAGAAGTAGACATGTGAACAATAATGTTAGAAGCCATATAAAAGGGACGCCAGAGATGACCAAGGTGTCTGCCTGGAGACGACGAGAGCTCCTACCCCCAGGTCTCAACAGTTTATTCTCTTCCCTGCTAGATATACCATCTGCTTTTCTGTTGTTGACAAGAAGATGGTTGGCAAGAGGGGATGCATAGAGACCTTAGAAGGTGAAACTGAATGTGTTTATATTGGCAACTTGTTATTAAAACAGAGGCCCTCAGTGGTTTCAAATGATTTGTCTTCTGTGATCCAAGCATTTCTGAGCAGTGTCATTCAGTTCTCCTGACTCCTAGTAAGTTATCAAGCATTAGAAACAACTCAAAAGGTCCAAAGAAACTTCCTTTGCATACACCCACATTCATACCCACAAATGCCTCCCCAACACATACTTCCACACATGCAAAAATATTTCAACTCACTTAAAGGAATAATTCTTTTGCAGGAAACACGTTAAGGAGGGAAAAAGCACTTAGAATAGTCTGGTTATTGCATAAATATCTTAGCAAATTAATTTTTGCTACTATGTAAATGACTACCACTTGAGTCTTTTCAAAAGAGTGCTAAAAGGATCCTAAGACATGGTGTCACTTGCTGCAGAAAGGGTTGTAGCCAAAGTGGTTTGAGGATACTGAAGACCAAACACCCTTGCCTTGTAACTGTGCAGCAAACGAGCCTTTAATATGGAGCCACAGAGGGTAGCTTGCTGTTTTCAGAACTTCTAGGCCACATTCCCTGGGGCCACTTCTACACCTGCTTGGCGCTGATACCCAGGGAGCTCTACTCAACAAAGAGAACCTACAGACAATAGGTTATGCCTTAGCCTCTTTGTCCAATCACTCAAGAGATTCTTGGCAGAGAAATGAAGTCTATCAAGTTTAGCTTCTGGCCCCCAATTTCCCCCTCCTGATTCCCCCAGAATCCTGCCCCACTCTGGTGTGTTTTCTTCTTGCTCTCTGCCATCTGGCTCCCAGTTTTTGCTGTTCTTTCCCCTTCTCTGTTAAAACCTTCTATCAGGGTAGATCTGGTGTCAGTCATTTACCCTGTGGGACAGTGCCAATTAGCTTGTCTTAACATGGCTGTCTAGTTGTAGAACGAAAGGTTTTGTTTCCTATTGCAGGTTTCCTAGAGCTTTCTTTGGAAGTGAGGAAACCTAGGGGTGAGGTTAGGTGATGGGAAATGTTTCTGAGAGTTCCTGAAACTCTGCAAACTGCTGCCTGCACTCTTTACTCATAACTAGTCCACTAATTGAAGGGTTTGAAAATCAAAGGGTTTGGAAATCTGATTAGTTGGTTTTTCCATTCTCTTCAGACACTGACTTTCAAATTTAGATTCATCACCATTCGTATGGCTTTCATTAGGCCAGCCATTCCCCACGAGGTCAGTGAGAACTGGTGAAATGAGTACTTAACTGGGGACAAAAGACTTGGGATCAAAACTGTTCCTGCAACTTCTGGCATGGCAAGATGTCTCAGTTCTTCTGAGCCTGTGTTCTAATCTGTAAACAAGGAGTAATCATTTACCTCTCAGAGTTATTGTAAGGGTTAAATAAAATAACCTAGGAAGAATCATTGAGTTCCATCCACCATTGTTCACTTTTGCAGGCCTTTGAGTTTAGAACATTTTCCTAGCTGACTTGCATCCCAATTCCTTCTTAGCCCCTGAAATATTCCTTGGAATAAATCTGATGGGGGCTATCTGGCTCAACAACATAATTCTTTAGATTTTAATTCATTGTTACCCTTTTAAAAACTAGAGGGAGATTTCAGTATCTCCGCAGGGAGTTAATAAATGCGCCTTCTCTCATCATTGTAGTGAGACAGAATTTTGGTAACCATCTTCTGCTCTAAGGCAAAATATCTTTATTGTGGTTGTGAAAAAGGCAGGTTTTCTGTACAAACTGCAGAGAAGTGATGTAGGAACAGACATTCTCTGACCTGAAGGGACAGGATGAAAATTGAACCTGGTAGCAGAAAACTAGTCCTTGGCAATATTTGGTGGGATGAAGAGAGGGAATCCTCCCTGGAGGCCTGTCTTCAGGGAGGCGCTCCCAGAAGCCTGGGTGGCCCCTAAGTTTAGTAGACAGGGAGTGGGGGCAGGGCAGCATGAAAGGGTGGGACCACCACTGACTTGCCTACTGACATGTTATTTTTTGTTGTCCTCAGCCCAACATCAGAGGGGTGGACCTTGATAAGTTTCGCGAGATTCTTTTGCGCCACTGCGATGTGAACAAGGATGGAAAAATTCAGAAGTCTGAACTGGCTTTGTGTCTTGGGCTGAAAATCAACCCCTAATCCTCAGACCACTTCATCTTTTGTTCTTAGTATGTTTCTGAGCTCCTGCTGGTAAAATTCTATCTGTTCTTTGCTATCGGGGACAGTAGGCAAACTTTCTAACAAATGGTGTGGCATTCTTAGGCAAGGAGGGGGACTGGAGGGTCTTTGTTTGAATGGCATGGTGTTTCCCTGCCTTTACTGGAAGCCCCCCATGCAGAGTTTGTGTTATTTTCCCTTTGACCCTGGCCTTTCCTGTCCCCCTAAGGACTCAGCTGACCTCCAGGGTCTGCCTGGCTTGTCCTCCGCCTGTCTGAGGAGGTGGGGGCAGCTGAGTCCATCTGTCTGTCCTCTTCCTGTGGGCTTTCTACTCAACAGTATGAGGCACCTATGGCAGTCTCGTGACTTCTACAAATAGATTCTGAAGTGGAAATAAACCTGCAGCTGGAAACAAAGGTGCAGAAATAACTTATTGTGTTGTGACCATTGGAGGGTTCTACCTGATGGCTGGAAGGAGGAACCAGTTCTCTAACTTGGGGTGGGGGAGGGGAGAAGATCCTGATGGGAGCCACACCACCAATCCTTCCATCGTTCTCAGGTGCCCAAATGAGTTTCAGTCAACAGTAGGATTTGACAATAATCACCCCCATCTCACTGCATGGGGAAGACCTGAACACTCATCCCAACACCCAATTGAAAAATGGGCAGAGGACCTTGATAGACATTTCTCCAAAGAAGACAAACAGATGGCCAGTAGGCACATGAAAGATGCTCAATGTCACTAATTATTAGAGACATGCAAAATAAAACTACAATGAGGTACTGTCTCACACCAGTCCAGACTGGCCATAATTAGAACCGACAAACAAATGCGGGAGAGGGTGCAGAGAAAAGGGAACCCTCCTACACTGTTGGTGGGAACGTAAGTTGGTACAGCCACTATGGGAAATAGTATAGAGGTTTGTTAGAAAACTAAAAATAGAATTGCCATATGATCCAGCTCCCACACCTGGGAATATGTTCGGACAAAACTATAATTCAAAAAGATACATCACCCTTATGTTCACAGCAGCACTATTCACAACAGCCAAGACATGGAAACAACCTAAATGCCCATTGACAAGGAATGGATAAAGTGTAAATGGATAATGTGTATATGTACACACACACACATATGTGGTCAGTTTTCATGTACCTTTCAGGAAAACGTGGCCCCTCCCCAGAGGTTTGGTCTCACTGCGGGGTCCACCACATCCCCCAGCAGGACATTTCTCCAAGTCTGGATCACTCAGTGTGGATTAACTCTTCATGGGAGCTTAAAGACAGTCCAAGAAACAGCACAGGGCAAGCCAAGCAGACAGACTTCTCAGTGTTCAAATGTTGAGTAACTGTGTACCCAGACATCCTTCAAAGAACAAACATTTCAAGGGTTGAGATGATCTCAATCTACAAGATGGAAAAAAAAAAAACTGGACCCTAAGCTGACCTATATTCATTTAATTCATGACTTTCCCTTTTATCCGCATGAAGACCACCTTTGAGGTTCACTGCTGCAACTGTGGCTGTATAAATTCTTAGCTTAGGGTCCTCAGTGACTTTCTAGCGATGACTGAGGTAGAAGTGAATGGGGTCCTCAGTGACTTTCTAGCGATGACTGAGGTAGAAGTGAATGGGGAAGAGAAGCATATTCTTTTAAGGATAATTTGTTAAGATTCATTGAGGGCACTGAAATTCTATCAGAAGCTCCCAGGGTTCCTGCCCAATCATAACCTTAGGTTTGAAAACCTTAGGTTTCTTTCCCAGCATTCAAAGAAAGGACTGGTAGAGATCAAGGAAGATGGGTTTGCGCCACTTAAGGAGTGAGTTCACTCAGAGACATTCTCAGTAAGTTTGCGTCACATGTTCTACAGGACATTGTGCTGGTGTGTTCATTAATGGGGCTTCGTAGGTGGCACTAGTGGTAAAGAACCCACCTGCCAATGCAGGAGACGTAAGAGATGCAGTTCGATCCCTGGGTTGGGTAGATCCCCTGGAGGAGGGTATGGCAACCCACTCCGTATTCCTGTTTGGAGAATCCCATGGACAGAGGAGCCTGGCAGGCCACAGTTCATAGAGTCCCAAAGAGTCAGATATGACTGAACTGACTTAGCACACGTGTACCTGTTCATTAATAGATAGTTATCTCAGTCCACTCTGGCTACTACAACAAAAATACTATTGAGCAGGTGGCTTAAAAAACAAACATTTATTTTTCACAGTTCCTCTAACAGGGAAAGGAGCAGTGAAGCTCTCTGGAGTCTCTTTTATAAGGGAACTAATTACATTTATGAGGACTCTGCCCTGTGACCTAATCACTTCCCCAAAGCCCAATCTTCAAATATAAAAACATTGAGTATAGCATTTTTATATACTAACAACAAAATATATGAAAAACAAAAAAAGCAATTCCATTCACAATAGCATCAAAAATAACAAATTACTAAGGAATAAATTTAACCGAGGAAATAAAAGATCTGTAATGCTGAAAACTAACACTGATGAAAGACATTGAAAAAGTCACAAATAAATGGGAAGATATACCATGTTTATCATTTGGAAGAACGTTGTTAAAATGCCCGTACTACCCAGAGCCATCTATAAATTCAATGCAATCCATACCGAAATTCCAATAGCATTTTCCATATAAACAGAAAAAACAATCTTAAAATTTATACAGAACCTTAAAAGATCTCAAATAGCTAAAGCACTCCTAAGAAAGAAGACCAAACCTGAAGATACCACACTTCCTGATTTCAAACTTTACTACAAAGCTACAGTAATAAGAATGGTATGGTATGGAATACACAACAGATACATAGACCAATGGAATAGAATTGAGTGGCCAGAAATAAATCCTCACATATATGGTCAACTAATATTTGACAAGGGAGCCAAGAATACTCAAGAGAAAGAATAGTCTCTTCAATAAATGGCATTGGGGAAACTGGATAAGCACATGTAGAAGAATGAAACTGGATCTCTATCTTATACCACTCACAAAAATTAACTTCATATGGATTAAAGATTTAAATGTAAGAGCTGAAACAATAAAACTCCTTGAAAAAAATTAGAGTGGAAGCTCCTTGACATTCATCTTGGCAACAATTTTTTTTTTTTGGGGGGGGGCCGGGATATGACACCAAAGGCACAAGCAAGAGAAGCAAAAATCAGTAAGTGGAACCACTGATTTAAACTAAACTAAAAAGCTTCTACACAGCAAAACAAATCTTCCATCCATGGAATTTTCCAGGCAAGAGTACTGGAGTGGGTTGCCATTTCCTTCTCCAATTTACTACATAATGTCACCTAAAATAAAAGGTTGAATGATAGATTTCAATTTCTATAAAATTTCAGTAAAACTGGTATGGGTAACTAGCTTTATCTTGTCCTAACATTGCAGTATCTGATCAATTAAGCCAAAATTCCTATAAAATCCAGCAGTTTGAACGAATTTAATAGTTGCACAAATAAACTTTCTTACTGAACTCAGATAAGAGTTGCTATTTAAAAACAAACAGCTTCAGAGGCCCTAGTACCAGTACTTAGGCTTTTAAAAAGTTCTGCTTTTTGACTGCTTGACTGCCTCTTGATTGTATGTAAGTTCTGAAGGCTTATAAGTTTTAGAAATGGTAATAGTCAGCGTATTTCTGCTTTACTCAGATAAACATATATGAGTCTCAGACTTTTAGGATAATTAAGTTTCTAACTATCAAATCAATCAATCTGACAGATAAAAATCTGTCTTTATTCCCTCATGGATCCTCTCTCTTCTTTCCTTCCAGGTTTAGAAGAACTAATAATTGCAACTGTGAATGCTCCCTCTCCACATATCTAGGAAGTCTTAGCGCCTCTGGGTGGGCTCCTTTCCCTGAGGGTGGGCTCTGCTCTCTGCTGCCCCCTCCCTTCCCTGCAGAGGTGCCTACAGCTGGCTATTCCCTCTTCTTTACCTCTGTCTGGTCTCTAGTCTCTTCCTCTCACCTCATATATCTTCCCTTCACTAGCTAAAATCTATCCTTTCTTTAAAAATCTGCTCAAGTGTCAATTTTTCCAAACTGTCCACCAATTTCTCTCATTATTTAACCAATACTTCATAATTTGACTCCAATTCTTCTGCAGTTGTTTTAGACATCAGGTTTTGTCATTTCCAATGAAGTGATAAGCTGCTTTCAAGTTCACAAAACCTTGTTTTAGATATCTTCCAAAAGCTGGTCCTACCCTATCATAGCACACACATATATATCTTAGTACAATGCCAAGTAATGAAATAGAAATTCACAGTTTAAGACAAGACAAGGAAAATTCAGACATAAAATTTTTCTCTGCCCTTCTGGGCCTCCTCCTTCCTTCTCATGTGTATTATGCATCCACAGTATGCATTAATCAGACTCCCCAGGGGCAGAAACACACGCTCAACCATAAAGATCAAGTTTTCTCCTTCTGATGCCAGCCATATAACTCCTTAGAAGAGAACATTCTTTCTCTATCATATAAGGGGTCATGATGACTCACCATTCGCCTGGTGGGTGCAGACCACCTACAGGTGCAGCCAATGTAATATTTCCCTTCAAGATTGTGATTAGTGCAGAACAGACTGGTCAGATAGCCAGGCAATACATTGCACCACACCTAATGTAAGTTCTTAGCATAAATACTTATGAGCTTATTAATGCTACTAGCTATGTTACCTGTATTCTGCTTATTTTACAAGACTGTTTCTTACATTACTAAACACATGGCTGAGCCTCAGATAAAGTGAATGATTTGGCGATGTGAAATGATCAAATATCCAGCTCCGTAAGATCAATGGCTGTAATATTATAACTCTAAATATGGCAAGAAGCAACAAAAAGGAAACATTTCCTAGACCAGAACAGACTAGAAAGACAGGTGGTCCAGAGACTTTTGGCTACTTTAACTCGTGTGCTGTTACTGGACTTGTGTGCTGTGACCTATCAAGGAAATCCTTGCCTAACTTGGGAATGAGCATTCTTAGCCCCGTGGGACAAAGTTACCATGAAATGCCTCCAAAATTTTGTCTGAAATTAAGATAGAAAGGCGGGGGGGAGGGGGGACTGTAAAATAATGTTACCCACTATCTAGTTCTGTAAGAATCAAGTCATCAGCCATGTGGTGGTCACTGACATAATACACCTTGAAAGGACTTCAGGGCAAAAATCAGGATGAGATACTTTGTGCTCTGGGAAGACTGACAGAACTGGCCCTGAGCTAGGTATTTTCAGACTTGTGACCCCAGTTTCTTGCATCTTCCCATACTTAGAAAAGCACTAATACTGTTCATTAACTAAGGTATCTGTTTCTCAAAAATAGTAAAATCTTCTATGATGAGTTCTTGATTGCACGTACCCTTTGCCAAAATCACATACGTTTTGGCCTCCCCCTTCATCTCTTCAGAATAGTTCTTAGAGCTCTCAGAGAGACTGAACATAACAGCTTCCTCAGTTTGGCTTGAATAAAATTTTCCATTTCTTTCTTAGATTGACAACTGATTGTTTGTTTTGGTCGACACCAGGACTGATCAGAAACTTAAAGTATCACTGTGTAATGCGAAGAGCCTGAATTATAAGACTACATGTAGCCTGGCATTTAGTTCTAATTCTGTCTGTTGCCAGGAAAAGATCCCCAAGTCTCTCTGCACATCAATTTCCTTGTCTTGTAAAACAGTCATGCCGACTTTCTATGAAAATGATGCTGTATGTTCAGGCTTTGAGCACATCTCTTCCCAGGCCACCATTCCAAATGCATAGCAGTGTCCCAGCAAGCAATAATAATAATAAAAAGACTTCTAAAAATAATATCCACAAGTACAGCAATCTTCCTGTAAGATAATACAGGGCCTGAGGTCTTGCCAAGCTCCTGATTCTAAGGCAAGAGGGTTAACATTAGGCATTAAAAGGGATTGAAGGCAAGAGTTGGTCTCACTGCTTGATACCAACAGCCGGTATTAAATACACAATACAATATTACTAACTATAGTCACCCTATTGTATACTGCATCTCCAGGACTTTTTATATAACTGGAAGTTTGTACCTGATAACCAGCTTTGCCTAAAGTATAATCACTGAGACAGATCTATGCAAGAAATAATTTTTGACTGGCCACAGTTGGAAGTAATTAGTGAATAGAAATAGAGCAGATAATTCACACAGAAAGTCACATAGAGACTTACTGAGATAAATATGTAAAAGAAAGACAGTAGCTATATTGAGTCCACAACAGGTCTAACAGCAATTCCAAACAAAAAGAACAGGAAGAATGATGGATAAATAAAACCTGAAGAGATAATGGGTGAGAGTTTTCAGACATGAAAACAGACTTGAGTCCTCAGGATAGGAATACACAATCAACGCTAAATCCAGTAAATAAAAATAAACTCACATCAGACACCTTCTAGCAAAACTGTCAAAAATAAAGATTAAAATGAAAAACCTCAAAAGCTAGCTGAGAAAATGAGAATAATATTTACTAAGTTATCATTGCAAGCAGATTTTTTTTTTTAATCAGCAAGGCTAGATGCCAAAGACAAGGGAGCATTTCCAAGTAAACTTATTACCTAATCATTTCAGAAAACGCCTTTGTGGCAAAAAGTTTTTCCATTGTTTATTCTTCATACTTTCCTGACAGTAGAGAACGAAGTTAACTATTTTTTTTCTCCAATAAGTCTTTTACAACTTTAAAAACTGTACAAAGATATTTCAGATCATGGAGGGCATAAACAGGAAATGACTAAAGGTAGACTGGAATGAGTTAGGAAATATTTTCAAAGCAGAGATCGATGATTCAACCTTTTAGAAGGAACATTCGGTCATCTAGAGACATTCTTTAGACGAACGAGAGGGATCTGTCGTGACTCTAGTCCATTACGTCACGTTGCTAGGAAATACTCCCAGCTCTTTGTGGAGATCGACAGTGGTGATGTGAGAAAGCTGGGCCAGTGCTGAAGCACACTTCATGGCACTCCTTTGATCTTCCCCTACCCGGTACTGTGTCTTGTCACAAAACTATCCATTATTGTCCTCTTTGAATAGTATCAGCACTTGTCTAATTGGCCTTCCTGGAATCTAATTATTTTTAAACATTTTCTCAACTTATTTTACATGAAAATTGAAGATGATATTGCAACAGAACTGAGGTAGTCATTTGCATAGGGAAGTCATTTTCAGAGAATTATGGCTTGTATCTTGCATTCTTTAATAATTGATCATCAATTTGTTAGACCATGAAATGATAAACTCCATTTATGTCGCACTCTAGATTACAGGAGAGGGAATGTCTTTCTTTTCATACCCACTGGCTTCCCTAGTGGCTCAGGTGGTAAAGAATCTGCTTGCAATGCAGGAGACCCAGGTTCAATCCCTGGGTTGGGAAGATCTCCTGGAGAGGAGAATGGCAACCCATTCCAGTATTCTTGCCTGGAGAATTCCATGGACAAAGGAGCCAGGCTGGCTACAGTCCATGGGATCGCAAAGAGTCAGACATAATGACTAACTTTCACTTTTCACTCACTGTAAAAGAAGGGGCAACAACAAGTGGCTTGTCTGCCATCCTGTGTTCACCTAGTACCAGGAAAACCTCATGTGATGAAAATATGACCCTTCATGCTTAATTTTATTGAGTTGGCCAAAATATTTGATTTTTTCCATAACATCTAAAAAGAAAAAAAAAATACTGAAAAAACTTATTGGCCAACCCAATACTTTATTACTTGGAGTCAACAGGATTAATGTCTTTGGCACAAAGTGCTTTGCCAGATTATAAGATCCTCTCCCTGACACCAGCCACTTTGCTGCCATGGTATCCACATGACTGACAACACAATTGGATAGTCTTTGTTCTTTCATACCTCCTGGAGGTTTCCTTGCATGTGATAGCTCTTTTATTTAGCAAATATTTATGCATTTAATTAATACAACATACTAGCATTCTTCTGGGTAGTCAATATATAACAGGATCAAGGACACAAAGTCCTGCTCCCTGGTCTTACATCCTGGTGTGCAGATAGCTTCTCTCTCACTCCTATCCACTGAGGAGAATTTCATTTTGCCCTCTAGATCCCCAAGTCTTTTAGGCAGAAACGGAGTAGAGACAGAACTGCAGAAGTCGAGAATTTCAACTGGTTTATGTTGGAAAGGGCTGGAGTTGTTGGGAGAAGGACAGATCCAAAGAGGAGAGGAGGGAATAAGTGAGCAGCTGTGTGAGCTGGACTTGAGGCAGAGCTTGGGAGTTTACAAAAGAGGCAAGAGAGACTGGGGACTACGTGTGAGAGTTATGAAGGGAGGAAGACAGGCCACTGGATTTTAATAATGGAATCTCCCTTTGATGTTTACTGAGACAGTTCAATAATGATCTAGGTTTTAAGTTTTCTGGTTATCAGATTGGTGTTTCCCTGAATAAATCATGCATGGCATGGGCCACAAGGCTGCTTAATTCAGTGACATTTGGTAGTACCCAGAAAGCCCATCTGATGTGTATGGGTTCTTCTCCTCTGAAGGGCTGGGAGCTGCTGCCTGAAACACAGCAGCATGGTGGAGAGGCATTGAACCTGAGGTCTGAAATCCTGGAGGAGTTTCAGCTTAGGTTATTTTATTTTGAACCAAGTCACCTAACTTTCCTGGGATTATGCTTCTTCTACCTACAATGAAAGACCAAATTAACAGATACTTAAGGTTCCTTCTAGCTGTAACACATACTTGATAACAACCATGTTGCAAAATTGATAACTTAATGAATTGCCTTTCAGTGAGCATAGCAGCACCATAGTCCTTTCCTGTTATTTGAGAATGGTGCTGTCTCTCAAAGGAGTGGGTGGTGGTGCTGTGCTGAGTCGTCTCTGACTCTGCGACATCATAGACTGTAGCCTGCTAGGCTCCTCTGTCCATGGCATTTTCCAGGCAAGAATACTGGAGCGGGTTGCCATTTCCTACCCCTCGGGGATCTTCCTGACCCAGGGATCTAAGTTGTGTTTCTTACATTTTCTGCATTGCTAGGTAGATTCTTTTCTGAAACACAGGCCAGTGGAAATGATTTTTGGGGACACAGGTGCATCTTGGAGTTTCTAACAAGCAGCATGCATGACCACCATGTCTAGTTTCCTGTCTGTGGTTCTGTGTTTCAGCTGTTTAGAAAAGAAAGTCTCAGAAATGAAAGGGAACATGACAGAAAGAACAACATTTCTCAGCCACGGGATGGAAGTAGAAATTGAAAACCGAAAAGTGGTCAACACTCAACTAGTCACATGGGAAAGAGTTCTATTGAGAACCATCCTGGCTGGCTTGTAAACTCCTAGCTGAATTTCCACTACTCCTAATCGGTATTTTAGATACACTCCAAGTTAGTTTTCCCTGTCATCAGGACCACTAGGTTTGAGTCCAGGTAGAAAACTTGGAAGAATAGAGACTGTGTCAATTAACATTTCCTTTGAAACAACCACAAAATCTCACTAGGACAACAATAAGATCAGCTGATCTTGGCTAGGCTGGCTCAGATATACTGGGGTTGCGGCTGGTAGAGGCTGGCCTTAGCTTGGGCAACTCAGCTCAGCTCTGTGAGTCTCATTCTTAGGAGGCTAGTTTGGCCATATTATCCTCATGGTAACTGCAGAAATATGAGTGGGCAGGCACTGTTCAAGCTTCCTGTTGAGTGGCATTTGCCAACATTTCACTGACCAAAGCAAAGCTCAGAATCAAAGAGTAAGACCAAGAGGAAGAGAGAACTACACAATTATCTGGCAAGGGCATAGATTTAAGGGGAAAAGAACTGAAGCCATTTTTGTGACCTACCTACCATAACCCCTGAGTAAGGAAGACCTGGTTCAAACTTTATGCAGCATTTGCCCCACGGGCTCCCTTTCACATCACCAGGCCCCATTTATTTATAATGTGCTCCTGTTACTCGCCTCTTTAGCCTGGCCCACCGCCAGCTTCAGTAGATTTGAATGGTTCTGGCTTTTTACTATAGCCTGAGTTAAAAATAGGATTTAGGCTGCTATGTTGAAAAGTGAAGAAAAAAAAATCAAGTACATTAAAAAAATCTAATATTATTAACACCATCAATTCCTCTATATTTCTTTAGTAAGAATACAGATTATGCTTCCCCACTGAATGAAAAGCAGATATTGGTTTCTTATTTTCCTTCCCAATAGCCTTGTGAATATGTAGGTTGTTTTACACAACTATTTATATTAATGTAGTCCTTAAGTCTAACGAGACTGTCTTGGCCAGGAGCCACAGCAAGTTATTGGCTGGGAAGGAGGCTGGTAGGCATGTGATTCTGGACCAGACTCCAGCCTCCTACTCTCTCCTCTTCCCTCTGGTCTAATTTCCCTGCAACTGTTTTGACAAACCAGACTCATTTTACATCAGAGTAAGTGAATATGAGTTGAACTATTACTCAAAATTAATCAGATGGGTACAGTTTTAAGGGAGACAATCTCATGACATGTTTCTAATGTTGCAATATTCTAAAGGAAGAGAGCTGGGTAAATATTCTCATTTAATCTAACAGTTCTAAAAAGCTTGAAAAACTTAGGGTATGTCAGGAGAAATCCTGGCCAGTTTTGACTCTTGCCAAGACAGAATTAGAAAACAATTTTCTAGTTCACTCACTTGCCTCAAAAAAAATTCAAGAGGAAAAATAAAAGTGCTTGACAAAATAAAAACAAACATGTTGTTTTGATATCTGTGTGTCTCTCCTCCACCCCTTGCTTATGGTTGTTTGTAGAATGATAAAATACCATTATTAAAGAAGACAATAGCTTACAAGTTAACAAAGCAGTCAACATCATGGAAACATCTACTATTATGGAAGAGTAAGCAAATGCTTTCATTTTGTATTTTAATTACAGATATTATCATTTAAAATCACTTGCTAGCAACTGTTGCCCAGAAGGATGATCAAAGTTTAAAGTTGTTTTTATCAGCTAAATGGTTTCATGGGGCCTGTCTGTATGTTATATAGAAGGGCAAGTGCAGGGCATTGGGACCAAACAAATGCATCCAATGTGAAGAAAGTGCTAGGATACTTGAGATCAGAAAGGACATGCGTAAAGAAATAGAAAACAAAATAAGAAACAAACCTACACAGATGAGGACAAAAGTAACTGAACTTGGTATCAGGAAAGCTGGTTAAAATCTCAGCTATGTCCTATGTGTACTCATGCATATCTATGGATACTCACGCCCAACCTTTTTGAGCCTCAACCTCTCCACCTGTTAAATGGAAACAATAAATAGTAATAAGACTATGTACCTCACATGATTTGTGAAAACACTGTGTGACTGATTAAACTAATGTACACGAAAACATTTTATAAACTGATGCTTTTGCAAAAACATTTGGTACGTGAGACAGTAACAGGGAAGAGGAAAGGGGGAGGTTTGTTTCATTAACACGTTAAGTAATAGAGTTTAAAACAATCTTTCATGCACTATTTACAAGAGCCGAACATGGAAGCTACCCAAGTGTCCATCAACAGACAACTGGCTTAAGAAGACGTGGCAGATACAAGATTAACATACAGAAATCAGTTGCATTTCTTTACACTAACAATGAAATATCAGAAAGGGAATATAAACGAACAATCCTTTTAAAAATTGCACCAAAAATACTTAGGAATAAACCTGATCAAGGAGGTGAAAGACATATACTGAGAACTACAAAACATTAAGGAAATTAAAGTTGATTCAAAGAAACTGAAAGATAGCCCACGCTCTTGGATTAGAAGAATATTGTTAAAATGGCCATTACTATCCAAAGTAATCTACAGATTTAATATGGTCCCTACTAAATTACCAAGGCATTTTTCACAGAAATAGGACACACACTAAAATTTATATGAAACAATAAAAGACCCAGAATTGCCAAAGCAATCCTGAGGAAAAAAGAAGAAAGCAGGAAGCACAACCCTTACAAACTTCAGACAAGGTTATGAGGCTACAGTAATCAAGAGAATGGCATTGGCACAAAAACAGACATACAGGCCAATGGAATAAAATAAAGCATCCAGGAATAAACCCACAGACCAATGGACAAATTAATCCTTGAAAAAGGAGGCAAGAATATACAATGGGGAAGAGAATCTCTTCAGCAAGCGGTGTTGGGAAAGTTGAACAGCTGTATGTAAATCAGTGAAGTTAGAACACACCCTAACATCACACACAAAAATAAACTCAAAATGGCTTAACGATCTAAATATTAAACAAGACACCATAAAACTCCTAGAAGAAAACCAAAGCAAAATATTCTGACATGAATTGTACCAACATTTTCTTAGGTCAGTCTTTCAAGGCAATAGAAACAAAAACAAAAATTAACAAATGGGATCTAATCAAACTTCAAGCTTTTGCATAGCAACGGAAACAAAATGAAAAGAAAACTTACAGCTTAATTTTCAAAACAGCTCATACAACTCAACAAGAAAACCCAACAATCCAATCCAAAATTGGGCAGAAGACCTAAACCAACATTTCTCCAAAGACATACAGATGGTCAATAAACACATGAAACGGTGGTCAACACTAGAGAAATGCAAATTAAAACTACAAGGTACCACCTCATACCAGTCAGAATGGCCAGCATTAAAAAGTCCATGAATAACAAATGCTGGAGAGGGTGTGGAGAAAAAGGAACCCTTCTATACTGTTGATGGGAATGTAAATTGGTTACAGCCACTATGGAAAACAGTATAGAAGTTCCTCAAAAAACTGAAAGAGATGCTATATGATCCAGCAATTCCACTTCTGGGCATATACTCACACAAAACTATATTTCAAAAAGATATACACACTCTGATGTTCATACTAGCACTTTTCCAGTGGCCAAGACATGGAAACAATCTAAATGTCCATTGACAGATGAATGGATAAAAATGTGGTACATACACACAATGGAACATTACTCAGTCATAAAAATGAATGAAAAATGCCATTTGTAACAACATAGATGGACCTAGAGATTATTATACTAAGTGCAGTAAATCACAACGAGAAAGATAAACACCATATAACATCTCTTTTATATGTGGAATCTAAAGAATAACACAAATGAATCTATATACAGAAACAGACTCACAGACATAGAAAATAAACTTATGGTTACCAAAGGGAAAAGGGACAAATTAGTAACAGATGTAAACTACTATACATAAAATAGATAAGTAACAAGGTTATACTGTATAGCACAGGGAATTATACTCAATATAACACCTATAATGGAATGTGATCTGCAAAAAAAAAAAAAAAAAAAAAATCACTAAGCTGTATACCTGAAGTTAACACATTGTAAATTGACTATATTTTAAAAAACAAAACAAAATAAAGTCTGTCATTCCTTTGTCACATCCCTGCTCCACAGACCGCTTATGCAGAATCCCTTTTAGCTATGCAATATACACTGTGGGTCCATACAGCACACACTCATGCTACAAGTCATGATTATGTAACTGTAGTTGTTGGGCCTCAGGGTGAGTCGTCCCCAAATGCGTCTCGGTGGCATACTGATTATTTTGAATTAAAGTTACTTAAGAAAAAGCCAATGCAAGAGGAACAACATTCCTTATAATTTACAACTCAAACCTAGTTTCTTTGTCCTGTTGATTCCATTTATTGTTTCTATGTCTAAAAAATTAAGAAGCTGCTTGCTTTGGCCACTTCTTAGCTCCTATTTCCATCAGGACTTCCTGTGCATGAATGAAAATTTGTTTTTCTCCTGTTAACCTGACTTGTGTCAGTTTGTCAGTTTATTTCTGGTCCAGACACAAGAACTCAAGAGGGGTTGAGGAGGGCTCTTTCCCCCTCCCCAACACAGTCATGGCACTCATTCTGCCTGCATTTAATTCTCTTTTCTTTTAAACCTGATCCCTATTCCTAAATTTGAAACAGTTTGAAACAGATCTTCCCAGGTTTCCCACTAGGCCTGCATCTAATAACAGTCCAGGAATCTAGGGCTAACCTGGCCTTACTCTTGGTTGGAAGCAGCTGAAACAGCTGACCAATTGGAACTGATTTCTGAACAGAGAACAGACTGGAAGGTTATTTTTCTGTTTTACAAATCAGAATATTTGGGCTCAGAGAGGATAATTAAATTGCCTGATGTCTCCAAGCTAGTAAGTAAAAGAGCAGGATATGAATTCATTTACAAAACACAGACCACATTTACCTATTAGAATGTATTAGAATTTTTGTTGCTATTGCAAGCATGGGGGCCTTGACCCAAGGCACAAGTGAGCTTTGTCATAAAGATTCAGCCCATCTTTCCTCTCATCCAGAAGATAATTATGGTGATCATTTGGGGAGCAGTCTCTGCAAGCCAGAGTTGGGACTAGGATAGAGCACATGAGGTGCTACCCTTGGGAGAAAAAATTAGGGAACTGTAAAAATAGAAAAAATTCTATAGTAAAAAAAATACTCTTTTTAATACAATGTGTTTTTTTTTAAAAGTCGTAATACACAAAACCCCACAAAGGAAAAAAGTACTAAAATGTTAAAGGCAAAACCAGTAACACTGACCTTTGCCTCAGGCTCCAATGCAGCTTGTTATGCCTATGGCGCCAGATGACTGTTTAGAAGTTTTAATTCAGGGGAAGTGTCCTTGCCACTTATCAACAGGTAAACAACTCTGGGCTTTCCAGATGGTGCTAGTAGTAAAGTACCTGCTGCCAATGCAGGAGACGTTAAGAGATGCGGGTTTGATCCCTGGGTTGGTAAGATCCCCTGAAGGAGGACATGGCAACCCGCTCCAGTGTACTTGCCTGGAGAATCCCAAGGACAGAGGGACCTGGTGGGTTACAGCCCATGGGATCCTACAGAGTTGGACACAACTGAAGCGACTGAGCGCACACGCACAACTAGCTCGCTATCCCCCATAGCCTCAGGGGAGGCTGACTGTCTTAGCTGGCAAGTCTAGGGTGGGGGTGGGGGGTTCGCTTCCAAAAGCCTAAGAATTCATAAAGTCTGTGGAAATGTAGAAAGCAGAAGAGGATTGAGGGGGAAAAGGAATCTTGGAGGAGCAGGAGGCAAGCTGATCTTCCCACTTCCAACAACAAGTTTTCCCTTTGCTGGAATAGGTAAAAAGGCCTTTGGCTCCTAGGACAGCTGAACTGGACCCAGCTTCGGCAAGAGCTTGGAGGGGAGACTGTCATGTGTCACATCGAGGCTCCCTGTGTCCAAAGTATAGCAGAGAAGGGTCTGGGAAGCAGCAGGCCTTGGCAGCCCTGCAGACCACATAGAGTGGACAAAGGGATGAAGACCAAATGATAAACACCTTCCACATGTGTGTGCACATGCACACGTGCCCTGGAGTCACGATGCAATGATGGGAAAGGACAGGGATCCTTTCCCAAGAATGCCAGAGAAGTTTTAACTAGCCAGGAAGAAAGGGGTCTCAGAGTAAGACCAAAACCAGACTCAACCTAGCTTCCAGAAAATGGTGGGCACTATTCTGTATTGATAGAACTATAAACCGTAAAGGAGAAGGAAATGGTAACGGAGAAGCCTGGTAGGCTACAGTCCATGGGGTCGCAAAGAGTAGGACACGACTGAGCGACTTCACTCACTCACACCATAAAGGAAGATCTGAACGCTGCACTAGGACTCTAGAGACACCAGTAATTCTCTCATTCCTCTTTCTCCCCTCCATTTCTCAGCCGGAACCTTTCTATCATGCCAAGGTGGACTTTGGCAGCTCCAGATCCACATCTTCACAACTAACTGCAGGGCCAACCTTTCTCGTTGCTTCAACAGAAATGTCCAGGGAATATTCTGGTTGGTCTGGCTTGGATCACATACTATCCCTGAGCCAGTCACAGTGGCCAGAGGGGCAGGGCACTTCAACTGGTCAGGTCTAGGATCAGGGGTGAACAAACTACAAACCTGGGCTAAATCTAGCCCCACGTGGGCCCCATTGAGTCACGCTCATTCATTTAGATCCTTATTGTTTTCATGCTGTGCCAGTAGTTATGACAGAGACAGAATGTCTTGCAAAGCCAAAAACATGTTCCATCTGGCACGTGTATATAATATGTATTAAGTTACAGGTGTACAGTATTATAATTCTACATCTGTATACACTACAAAATTATCATCACAAGTCTAGTTACCATCCATCACCATACAGTTGACCCCTTTGCTCATTTCTCCTATCCCCTCCTCCTCCCTCTACCCCCCCCACCCCACTTTTCTCTGGTAACTACTACTCTGATTTCTGTATCTATGAGTTTTTTTTTTTAATCATTTGTTTTGTTTTTAAGATTTCACATATGGGTGAAATCAAATGGTATTTGTCTTTGACATTCATTTAACATAATGCTCCCAAGATCCAGCCAAGTTGTCACAAATGGCAGGATTTCATTCTTTTTCTTGGTTGCATAGTATTCCATTATGTATATGTACCCCACCTTTTTAAGCTATTCATCCATTGATGGTCACTTAGATTGTTTCCATATCTTAGCTACTGCAAATAATGCTGCAGTGAAAACTGGGGTGCAGATATCTTTTTGAATGTGTTTTGATGTTTTTTTGATGTTTCTGGGCTTCCCTTGTGGCTCAGTTGGTAAAGAATCCATCTGCAATGCAGCAGACCTGGGTTTGATCCCTGGGTTGGAAAGATCCCTTGGAGAAGGGAAAGGCTACCCCCTCCTGTATTCTGACACGGAGAAGTCCATGGACTGTATAGTCCATGGGGTTGCAAAGAGTCGGACATGACTGAGTGACTTTCACTTTCATACATACACTTTGGATAGATACCCAGAGGTGAAATTGCTGGATCATGTGGTAACTCCATTCTTAAATTTTTGAGGACTCTTCAGATTGTCTTCTGTAAGTCCTACAGATAGGGATAAAATAGAGTTATATAGGTAGTTGTGGAAGTCCCAGTAGGAGATTATAGAAAGAGGGAAACCTAGGGAATTTTGGGAGACCATTGTACATTAATGATCACTCAGGAAAGCTATCTGAACAGTTGTGGAACAAAGCAGGCCTGCTTAACTATAAAGCGTGAGATACCTCCCACGTCATTAAGTGAAAAAAAAAAAAAAGAAATGTTACCATCCTTCTGGTGATTTGAATAAGTGCTATGACAGTCCTAGTTTGAACTCATAGGGTCTCCTGCCCTATGCGAAGGATGAGCTAGTGATGTAACCCAGACCTCTACTTGAAAAATGAAGAAGGTGAGGCAAAAATGAGGCAAAGGTCTTTGTCTCCTCCTCCAGTTTCCTTTGATTATAAAAATTGTAGCCTACTTAATCCTTGGGGCAGAGCCCCCTCGCATGCCTTCTTGCACCCTTCACAAGCGTCCTATATTAATATGTCTATTTCTTGCCTATCACTTTGCCTCTTGCTGAATTCCTTCTGGGCTGACACACATGAACCTGGGAGCCTTAGTTAGTCCAGGCACCAGGTTTGAGTGATTCTAATTAAAAGGCCCTACATTCAAGCCCCAATCTAGACTTAGTTTGGGTTCAAGTCCCAATCAGAAGTGCACAGTTTCCCTGCCAATAGTGTACAAAAGTTCCCTTTTCTCCACGTTCTCTCTCCAATATTTGATATTTCTTGTCCTTTTGCTAGAAGGCCTTCTAACAAGTGTGCGGTGATATCTAATTGTGGTTTTGATTTGCATTTCCCTCATAACTAGTGGTGTTGAACATCTTCCATGTTCTTTACAGAAGTTTGCTGATCCCTTGACTAGGTGGTCCACTGCTGCTGGTGCAGAGTTTGACCTTTCTTAACGACCCTGAATGTTTCACCGCAGAGCGTCTGCTTATCAGAAAAAGGAAGGGGACGTTTTAGCAGTAAAACACAGCATTTGAGTTTTGTCAGGACTAAAGACACACATTATGTAACTACCTGAAAAGTAATATATATTCAATTTATGTATTTTTCTCCACCACCCTCTTCCCTCCCTCACATATCCTTAGTCTTTTCTCTTAGGACTATTCAGGAAGCTCTCTGCTTTAACTGGGATGGTGAGGGAGTTGGGGGTGGTCTCTGGTTTCCCCACGTAGAGTGCTTGGAAGCCGCAGTCCCATTCACACAAGCAAAAACCTAGACAAAAGTCCACAACTCTAACCATAACAGAGGAGAGAACACAGAGCAAACCACTGCCCCCATGATTAGAGAGACAGGCAAAAATAAAGTTACCTCTGGGCACCTTGCGCGGGGCAGGAAGCCGAACTGTAATTGACTATTACTGGAGGCTCCACGCAGACAAATCCGAGAGTTAAAACTCCACGGGGACCCAGTAATACTGTGAGCTTTACCTCCAGGAGCCCAACTCCATTCACTCAGAAAACATGGGAGAAAAGTCCTCTGCTGCTTCCAGCAGAGAGAAGGAAAAAAGGGGCCATTTTGAAATATCCCAGAGTACTTTGCCCTTCTTAGCCTCTCCGCAGGGGAAGCTAGTTAACCAGAACCTCACCTGCTGGGTATCAGAGCCTAAGTGACTTGGGGGAAGGGAAATCTCTCATGAAGTTCACAGTCCAGAAGCCTAGGCTCACCAGCGGACGAGACCCGATCACCCGACTAGAGAATGCTTCCCCGACACCACACCGCTGCCACATCACTACAGGCTTACGGTGCACCAGGGGTCCCCAACAGCCCTCTCCTCGCCACCCCGAGGCCGCACAGCACGAGGTGGGCGGCGGGAGAGCAAAACTTCATCAGCTTCCCATCACTCACCCTACCACCTGAACTAAACCTGCATCATCTCCCCTCCATTATCCATCGCTTGTGTTGCTTGCGCCTGAACCACACCCCCACCCTGCCACTGAAAAGTTGTATTCCTTAAAAAAAATTGGCAAGGTATGCCAAACATCAGAAGAAGTCAATCTGAAGAGAAGAGCAAACATCAGATCATCAGAACCAGACATGGCAGGGATGTTGGAATTATCAGACTCGGAATTTAAAACTATGATTCATATGCTAGCAGATAAAGCAGTCGGCATGCAAAAACAGATGGGCAATGTAAGCAAGAGAGGGAAATCCTAAGAAAGAACCAAAAAGAAATGCTAGAGATCAAAAACACTATAACAGAAGTAAAGAATGCCTTTAATGGGTTATTAGTAGATGAGTCATGGCTGAGGAATCTCCAAGCTTGAGGATATCCCAATAGAAACTTCAAAAGCCAAAAGCAAAGAGAAGGAAGACTTAAAAACAAAAGAAAACCAAAAACAGAATACCCAAGGACTGTGGGACAATTACAAGAGGTGTAACATACATGTAATGCAAACAGAAGGAAAAGAAAGAGATAAAGGAACAGAAGACATGTTTGAAACAGTAATGAGTGAGAATTTCTCCGTATTAATTTCAGATACCAAACCACAGATCCAGGAAGTTCAGAGAACATCACTCACAATAAATACCAAAGAAAAGAGACTGAAATTACTCAATATGGGATTCCTAGGTGGTGTTAGTGGTGCTAGACTTGAGTTCGATCCCTGGGTTGGGAAGATGCCCTGGAGAAGGGAATGGTAACCCACTCCAGTATTCTTGCCTGGAGAATCCCATGGATAGAGGAACCTGGCAGGCTACAGTCCATGGGGTCATAAAGAGTCAGACATGACTGAGTGCCTAAGCACAAGCTGTTATCCTTTCCATGTGAGAGTTTTTATTCAGTATAGATTATTATAGGAAGCACTGACAAGCCCAAGTTTGTGTATCTGATGTACAGTGAGGCTAAAACCCCCGAAATGTTGAAGTTTGGAGCACAGAAAGGTTTATTGCAGGATCAAGGAGGGAGAATAAGCATCTCAAAAGATTTGAACTCTCATATTTAGTCTTTTATACCATGAATTTTGTTGGGGAGAACAAGGCATGTGTTGTATTGGGTTGGCCAAAATCTCCAAGTTTTTATTTTTTTTATGGAAAAACCCAAAGTTTTTGGCTAACTCAATAAATGGGGGCCAAAAATAATCCACATGATATGAAGCAAGAGAACAATTTTTGGACAATATGGAACCCTACAAATAGTTTACAGTATACTTCTCTTCCTCACTGGCAACTGTTTCCAGTCAATTAAAGACTAAAGAAAAGTATCTGAGGAGAAATGGGAAGGGAAAAATGTAAAGAAAATGACCACAATAAAAGAAATCACTGAGATTCCCTTTTCTCCAGGCTAGGGTTTCTGAAGTCTGGTGGGGCCTATTTAGTTAAAGCAGAGTCAGTTTTCAAAAGTATGTGCCCAATGCAGGCCTCCTGTGACTTCGAACTCCAGTCCTACAGGACTCCTGCCACTCTCAAAGTCAAGGAGGGAAACATCGCTCAGAGTCAGTCCTCAGGACCAGTGGGAAGTGACAGAATTTGTCTTCATGGTTCACAGGGCACTTATTTCCATCTTTATTTTATTATCCCTTTGAGGGGTCTTTGTTTCAGAAATCCATTCTCTCACATTTTCTCCTTGTTCCCAGGTCTTAAGGAAGAATCTGGTGCCACTCATTTGTGATGCTAGTGTAAAGCAGGGGTGCAGAACGGTCGGGTGGAGTCAGGAGTCAGAATGTATTAGGTTTCTCCTGGCTAGGTATGCAAGTGGAGCTTCTTTGCGCAGTCGTGTCTGACTCTTTGTGACCCCATGGACTGTACTGTACCTCACCAGAACCCTCTGTCCATGGAATTTTCTAGGAGAATACTGGAGTGGGTTGCCATGCCCTCCTCCAGGGGATCTTCCTGACCCAGGGACTGAACCTGCATCTCTTACTGTCTCCTGCATCAGCAGGCAGGTTCTTTACCACTAGCACCACCTGAGTATCCTGGCTACTACCATATAATTAGCTGTGTGATTTCACTTCTCTAAACTTCTTGCGAAGTGGGGGATAAAGAAAGATTAAGCTCATAAATGGTTAGGGCATTTTAGCAAAATAATTTATTTACAGACAATCTCATTTCTTGTTGCTAGTATGAGAGGCTTTGTCCCTAAAGGCATTTCAGACTTCTGACATCAGTTGAAAGAATAAATCTGGAGAAATCTGGCCTTCCCAAATTCCCCAAATTGGCAGTGATCTTCTCCACCTCAGGACAAGACCAGTCTTGACTGTGAGACTTGAGACCTACCCTCATATCCTTCCATTGTTGTCCTCTGTTGCACAGTGTCAGCTTAAATAATGAGGCAGCCTGACTTCATTCTATCAAAAAATAATGATTATTTTCTCCTAGACAGTAAAACAGAATTTTCTTTCTCTAGTTATGTGAATGCAGATGATAAAATTGAGTGAGAATGTTGTTGTACATTTAATGGGGGAGGGAGAGGATGGCTGGCAATCCTTGCTTGACACACACTTTTTTGTCTTATTTATAAAAATCTGTGTCATTCTGAGTCAGCACTGATTACCATAGACACAATTATAGTAATCTGCCGACAAGCGCTAATATTGCTAATGATATTGCTTTGCAGCATAATTATCTGAAAACCACTCTCAGCTGTTGCATCAGGATTACAGCATTTGGATAACTCCAAATTAAGCCAGGGGTGGAAAAGGCAGCACTTGTTCAGTCAAAAAGAGCTGGTGAAGAGGACAGACTGCAATTAGCTCACACAGGCTGTCACTAGGGGGCTGGCAGGCCTGGTTCACATGCCCTAGGATAGGTGATGACCTTTACCAGATGTAGATTCTCAATATAAAACCCCCCTTGAGTTCCAAGCAGATAAGTGAAGGAGGCTTTGTGCTTGGCTGCCTCATCTTTTCATCTCTCCTTGGATAAGTACTCTGTGTTGAAAACTCTTCAGGAACTAAACCAGCAGCCCCACCTGCAGAACTTGTGCTTGGGTATTCCCAAGGTCAAATCAACCAAAATCACTCCCATTTTCTCTAGTCCCTTGAACCATTTTTTGGTATTTTCATTTACACTTTTCTTTTTTTGGAGAAAAACACGGCCCCACCACCCCCACCCCCACCCCAAACTAGATTAAATCCATTAACTGTGAGAATATAAAGTTCAACTCCCTGCCCCAAGTCTTCTTTTCAAAACAGGCTGCCCACGAGTTTCATGAGTTCTGTCAGTGTTCACCACGATCAGCTACGCTTGATAAGCTTGAGCCTGGGAGAGGCAGACCTGCAGGTAGACATATGCAGACAGATGGACCGAGAGGGTCGGCTCAGGAAACGAGAGAAGCCAAGAGGAGGAGGGAGCAGAAGGGCTATGCACTTACACCTCTGTCCTCAGCCTTGGAATCTCTGCTGCTGGAGGAAAAGCCCCTGTACACGCTAAGTCACTTCCATCATGTCTGACTCTTTGTGACCCTATGGACTATACAGCCTGTCAGGCTTCTCTGTCCATGGGATTCTCCAGGCGAGGATACTGAAGTGGGTTGCCATGCCCTCCTCCAGGGGATTTTCCTGACCCAGGGGTCGAACCTGCGTCTCCTCAATCTCCTGCATCTCCTGCATTGCAGGCAGATCCTTGACTGCTGAGCCACTGCAAGGATTTCCTTTCTTCAGCCTTTCCTCATGTCAGTCTATCTCCCCCTTCCTAGGCATCCAGTTCATTCATCTGTGGCCTCCTCCTTTAAGTAAGTTTTGAGGTGAGCAGAGCAGGTGAACCAAAAAATAGAAACTAAATTAACTTTCACATTCTAGGGCCTAGGAAGCCATCAGTTACATTTTAGTCACTTACTCTTCTTCCAGTGCAAAAAAGTAGGCAGCTCCTTGGATCAGCCCCCTGGCTGCCTTTTAGTGATTTTCTATTTTTGCATCTTAAACAACGGGCTTGAAGTGTTGAACACAGAATCCTCACATCATAGATGTTCAATAAGTCTGAATTCACGTGCCTCTTGCTGGCCACTTAGGGCCACATGACAGTAATTCTGTGGTAAATTTTAAGCTTGGCCTTCTTTATGAGGCAGGACTCAGCAAGCAAAGGAGAGAATTACTGTAAATTGCTGTAAAGCAATGAATGGCTGAAGTCCACATAAACCTCACAAGGGATTCTTCCTTTAATGCCATAGATGGGGAAAGAGGTTTGAGTATCAAGACTTTTTTTTTCCAGATCACTCATGCAGAAAGGGCAGGAGCCAGGACTCAAACTCAGGATACTGACTTAGGGCTTCAGTCCCTAGGCTCTATGAGCCATAAATGTCTCCAGCTATTGCCAAATGTCCCTTGGGTGGCAAAATCACCACTAGTTGAGAACCTCTGCACTAGGAGAAGAGAAATAACATATCTGAACCATTTGCTATGTGCCAGATGCTTTATTGGACTTCCCTAGTGGCTCAGATGGTAAAGCGTCTGCCTACAATGTGGGAGACCTGGGTTCGATCCCATGGGTCAGGAAGATCCCCTGGAGAAGGAAATGGCAACCCACTCCAGTACTCTTGCTTGGAAAAGTACTTCTCCATGGGATTGAGAAGCCTGGTAGGCTACAGTCCACAGGGTCTGCAAAGAGTTGGACACGACTGAGTGGCTTCACTTCACTTCACTTCAGATGATTTATTGATGTGATTTAACCTTCACAGAAACCCTGTGAGATAGGTATTATTATACAGTGTGCAAAGGAAGAGACTGAGGGGCAGAGAGATTAAGACCACTCATCTTAGAAGTAGCAGAGCCGGGTTGTGAAGGTCTGTCTGATTCCCAGGCTCACAGGAACCAGAAATAATAAAACAAGATCTGTAAAGACTATTATGAGTGTTTTACAGTTGTTCTCTTAATCACCATTCTTATTTTATATCTTTCCTAGATCACGAAAGGTTGAAGTATGAATGTATATTTTAAGCAAGATGTCTGTTTTTCTCCCTAGGACTGTTAAGTACAGTATTCATAATTTCGCTATACGTTTTCTCCAGCGTCATTTCAGAAAGGCACTAAAAATTGGATATATTTTCATGTGGCATGTCTACTGGCTCCCTCTGGTGTCAGCTAAGAGTCTGTCTGCTTATAAAGGAACTCATGTGTGACTACATTTCAAGTTAATGAGGAATATGTTCATCAAGAGGCAATTTAAAAATTCCAACTGGCTCTTATTGATTACATTGTAAAATTGTTTTCTTCAGATTTCACAAATATTCTATTAAGGGTCGAACATAACCTAAGTTTTATAATGTTAGAGAACCGTGAATGTGAATTTATTGTTTAAATTATTTTTTAAGGGACTCAAAGAGACATTTCACAAGATAAGACTAACTGGCAAAAACAAGGAGGGGGTGAGTGTGGTGGTGGTGGTGGGGTGTGTGTGTGTGTGTTTGTGTGTGGGTGTGGGTGTGTGTGTGTGGGTGGGTATGTGTGTGTGGGTGTGCGTGTGTGTGCGTGTGTGTGTGTGGCTTCCCAGGCGGCACTAGTGGAAAAGAACCTGCCTACCAATACAGGAGACGTTAAGAGATGCAGGTTCAATCCCTGGGTTGGGAAGATCCCCTGGAGGAGGGCATGGCAACCCACTTCAGTATTCTTGCCTGGAGAATCCTATGGACAGAGAAGCTTTGGGGGGCTATAGTCCATGGGGTTGCAAAGAGCCGGACATAACCAAAGTGACTTAGCATGCATGCATGTATGTATAGACACATACACACACACATATATGAATGAAAATGTTCAATCTCCCAATGATAAAAATAAATCTAAATTAAAACAATAATATGGTAGCACTTTACACTAACACTTAAGGAAATCTTTAAGCAACACCAAATTCTTTGAGAGCAAAATAAAACAGATATATTTGCGTGCTTTGCTGTGGTTTTTTGGCTGTAACCATTTGGAAGAGTAATTTAACAATATGCAGACAAAGCTGTAAAATCATGTACACTCTTTGATCCAAACATTCTGTATCTAGAAGTAGTTTAAGGCAACTACTTCAGAAGGAGGCAACAGCTGTTTGCTTGTAGGTGTACATCTCAACATTGATTGAAATAATGAAATATTATTTCAAGACCATAATCTTGAATGATTTATAGAAACTAAATAAAGAAAGGCAGGAAGAACATTTGGGGGCTGGGGGGATACAACAAAAGACAAAAAGTGAATTAAATTCATGGAACTGCAAGTGTATTGATATAAGAACACAATGGGAGACCCTGATAAGAAAAGAGCCCAGTGAGGTAGGCAGGAGCTAGATCCCACAGCTAAGCTAAACTCTTAGTTGAGAGATGTTTAGGGAGGTCATCAAGAGGATGTGACCACACCAGCTGACCTTTGAACTGGACCCAGGCAACTGGAGGCTCCTCAATCCTCCCCTGTCCTTGGGATGAATATTCTACCCACTGTCCCTGAACTAGGAGCCCCTTCAAGGATGCAGCCTTGAGAGAGTAATGTGTTACTAAGACTATCTGGACTGTATTCCTGGCTGAACCCTGTTAAGACTGCTATATAAACAAGATTCTGGTGGACAGGTGCAGGGATTGGCTTGTCTTGTAGCTGCACAAGACAAGCCTCACACATAAGCTTCCTTGCTTATTAAAACGGCCACCCATTAATCTGGAGTGGTTCACTTCTTTTTTCAGTCTCCTCTTGCCCTCTGGCCAAGAAGGTCCTTTTGATGCTGAACCTGGGCACTCTCCCCCATGAGAACACAGGTTTTTACCCCTCCAATTCCAGAGACCATACTGGGCACTGATGTCTTACAAAGTCAAACTCAGCAAGGCTCTGTCTGTGAATTATACTTCTTGTTATGAAATGAAACCAGTACTGAGGGCAAATACCAACTGGGAACCAGTAAGTCTACCATCCACATGTACAGTGGTCACTGTCAAACAACACAAACTGCCTGAGGGATGGGTGGTAAGGAAATAGGAGAAACTATCCAAGAACTGCACCAATATCAGATCATTCTGATTATAACCATCAGTAAGAGGAGAAAACCCCCAGTCACCACTTTTATTTATCATCATTCCTGACTATTATACAATTTCTTTAGCCAAGAAAGTTAGCTATTGAAAATTACAGGAGTGACATTATATGATTTTCTTGCCTACTCAAAAACCCTAAGGAAAAAAAAAGCTAGAAAATGTAAGTGACAGAATTCAATAAGAAAGCTAAATACAAAATTACAGTATAAAACAGTAAGTTTCTATCTATAAAAAGTTATAAAACATTATAAAAAGACCCCTTTAATATACCCCTACAATAAAATAAAAAAGAAGGGCACTGGGATATAAATCCCATTAAATATGTGTAACAGCTATAAGAGATTTGAAAAAATCAAGGGACATGTCACCTTAAACATATATTAACATTGTTTACAGATAGTCTATATAACCTTTTAATTTCATGTAACTCAAATAGGACTTCATTGTAGTGGAAGAAAGTATTAAGAAGTGCATTTGAAAAAAGAGAACCCATAGGTTGATTCTGAAAAGTACAAAAGGCAACTTTAACCATTTGACAAAAAACACTTACATAATGGTAGTCTTTAAAACCAGGAGGTAAAAAAGTTAAAAAAAAAAAAAAAACCCACCGAACATGAAATAATGCCTCACCTCACCATTAAAAAAAGAAAAAAAGAAAAACCAGAAATTATATCAGGCGAATAACTTGAATAGCAATGAGTCACTTTCACTTGCTCAAATGATAGCTAAGAACCACTTTTGGCCAGAGGACAGGGTTTTAAAAAGACAAGTATGTTCGGCATCAGGGAAACTGAAAATAAATAATCCTCCTAACACATTAATGTGTTAATTCCAATGCATTGTTTTCAGATTAATTCTCCTCTGACTACTACTGATGGACAGTGAGTGGACATATAATTCAAACTGGGCCAGACGCATTCCTTTGGAAATTTAAACTTGGATTAAATCAGTCTGTCTCAAAAGAACCTGAGACTGAAATTGATAAAATAGAGCAACAGTAGGAACCCCCATTCAAATGCTCTTGAGCAAGGCCCTAGGTGACAGCCTTCTGCTTTCTGAGTGGCTGATGTTAAGTAGGAGTGCTATCCAATCAGAGTTGATCTGAGATACCTTATTTGTGGCTTCCCTGGTGGTTCCCACAGTAAAGAATCCACCTCCAGTGTGGAGACCTGGGTTTGATCTATGAGTTGGGAAAATGCCCTGGAGAAGGGAATGGCTACCCACTCCAGTATTCTTATCTGGAGAATTTCATGGAAAGAGGAGGCTAGCAGGCTACAATCCACGGGGCCGCAAACAGTTGGGCATAACTGAGCAACTCAGCACAGCACAGCACATCTTATTTGCATTCATTTGCCTCTTGCTTTTATTTCAATTAGAAACTGAGTTTATTCGATGCCTTATTTGAATACACAGTATAGAAATAAGCTCTGTGGCTTTGCAACCTGCTATTTTTCTTTTCTCAAGGTAGCTGATGGCTGTGTCTCCTATTCCCAGTCTTTCCCAAAGTTTGCTGTCATGGCCAAGAAAGGCTCCAAGTAGCCGCCATTAAGATGAAAAGAAAGGCAAGAAGCACCAGAGATGTCTCAGACAGTGCTATTACATTTAAGGTCCACAAGATAGGTTTTAAAGCAGGTTCACCCCAACACTGGGATCTCTATGTGAATGCTGAACTTGTTTTTGACTTTTGAGCACATTGCTGGTGAATCCATCTGCCCAGCTCATTACAATAGACTGACTATCCGCTACAGGGAATTCCAGAGAGCTACTGCCTGTTGATGCCTGGGGAATTTGCCAACTACACTGTGTGCAAGGCACTATGTCTTCTCACCAAATAAAACACCTATAAAAGAGCTTTTACAAGGACACATCTGAAAACCAGAGGTTCTTTTCAGAGCTACTCATGCTTCCTGCTCAAGAGTTGAGTCTACTAAAATTTCTTCATTTATGGGTTTGGGACGCTTCCCTAATTTAAAAAAAATGTGTTTATTTCTTTTTAAAATAAGCTTTCTAACTTGGAATAATTTTAGATTTAACATAAAAGTTATAAAGATAGTTCCCATATACCTCTTGGAGAAGGCAATGGCACCCCACTCCAGTACTCTTGCCTGGAAAATCCCATGGACAGAGGAGCCTGGTAGGCTGCAGTCCATGGGATCGCTAAGAGTCGGACACGACTTTTCACTTTCATGCATTGGAGAAGGAAATGGCAACCCATTCCAGTATTCTTGCCTAGAGAATCCCAGGGATGGGGGAGCCCGGTGGGCTGCCGTCTATGGGGTCACACAGACTCGGACATGACTGAAGCGACTTAGCAGCAGCATATACCTCTGTTTCCTCTATTGTGAACATTTATGCATTTGTCACACACTAGAGCTAACACTGGCACTTTACTGTTAGTTAAACTCTAAATTTTGTTTGGATTTCATTCAGTTCAGTCGCTCAGTTAGACTCTGCAACCCCATGAATCACACCAGGCCTCTCTGTCCATCACCAACTCCCGGAGTTCACTCAGACTCACGTCCATCGAATCAGTGATGCCATCCAGCCATCTCATCCTCTGTCGTCCCCTTCTCCTCCTGCCCCCAATCCCTCCCAGCATCACAGTCTTTTCCAATGAGTCAACTCTTTGCATGAGGTGGCCAAAGTACTGGAGTTTCAGCTTTAGCATCATTCCTTCCAAAGAACAGCCAGGGCTGATCTCCTTTAGAGTGGACTGGCTGGATGTCCTTGCAGTCCAAGGGACTCTCAAGAGTCTTCTCCAACACCACAGTTCAAAAGCATCAATTCTTCGGCGCTCAGCTGCCTTCACAGTCCAACTCTCACATCCATACATGACTACTGGAAAAATCATAGCCTTGACTGGACGGACCTTTGTTGGCAAAGTAATGTCTCTGGTTTTCAATATGCTGTCTGGGTTGGTCATAACTTTTCTTCCAAGAAGTAAGCGTCTTTTAATTTCATGGCTGCAGTCACCATTTGCAGTGATTTTGGAACCCAAAAAGATCAAGTCTGACACTGTTTCCACTGTTTCCCCATCTATTTCCCATGAAGTGATGGGACCGGATACCATGATCTTCGTTTTCTGAATGTTGAGCTTTAAGCCAACTTTTTCACTCTCCTCTTTCACTTTCATCAAGAGGCTTTTGAGTTCCTCTTCACTTTCTGCCGTAAGGGTGGTGTCATCTGCATATCTGAGGTTATTGATATTTCTCCTGGCAATCTTGATTCCAGCTTGCGCTTCTTTCAGCCCAGCGTTTTTCTGTCCCAGGATCCAATACAAAATAGAGCTGACTCTTGCGCAACTCGAGTTTGAATTTGTATGGAGATACTTTTCAATAGTAAACATTACAGTGCTATGCAGTCTGTCTTTGCATCTGTGGATGTGAAGGAACCTTGAATAGGGACGGATGCTGACTATAAATTATGTGCTGATTAAGACCCAGGTTGTTTTATACGGCATTTACTTATAATGTCTCCTTAACTGCTCTGGGCTGACAGTTTCTCAGAATTTCCTTGTTTGATGACCCTGCTAATTTTGAGGACTCATATTCTAAAGAATGTTCTGCAGTTTGGATTTGTCTGATGCTTTTCTCATGTTTAGACTGAGATTATGGGTTGTTGGAAGAGTAGATGAGTGAATTGGCCTTCTCAACACATCGTATTAAGGGCACATGCAAACAACGTGGTTCGCCACTTACGTTAACACTCATCATCTGAGGCAGTGCTCCAGGTTTCTGAAGTCACTGCATTCTCCTTCGCTTTTGCATGCTCCACTTTAAGTCTGGGGAGTTAAGTTCCAGCTGCTTGATGGAGGACCATCTATTTTATTTGGAATTCTTGTTTTGGAAAATTTTTTCACATACCCCTCATTTAGCCAATCACATCAGCATTCTTGGATTTTAAGACTTCACATTTTAAAGTTTGTAATACCATGTTCTAAACATAATCTAGTTTTGTTCAATGTATCTGTATGAATTTCCTTTTTCCTTTTCAGTTTTCAAAAATTTTCCTTCCTTTTGTGCCCTTCTCAATCGCATGTCTTATCTACGTACATTATTTCAAGACCTGATAGGCTTTTTCATAACTTGATTGTCCCTCAACATATGGAAGTTTACTTTCATCTTTTCTTACAGAACTCTATACTTTTCTTTGTACCTGTCTCTGTCTTACGTGTAGCTGTGTCTAAAATGACTTACAAAAAATAACCAGTGACTCTTTCTCCTTGAAATAGGGCAAACTGCTGAATCTTCTGTAAGTCTGACAATCGTTCATTTGCTTTCCAATTTTTCTTGGTGTTTATAATACAGATCTAGTGAAGCCACTGTTTTGCAGAGGCTAAATCTTTTGAAAAATCTGACCAAAACTCCGTAATAATTTCAGTGACACATTATGTGATATATTTCTACTTCTAGAGATACTAGTACCCCTCTCTCCCCCACATACACCATTAAGGTTTTTGATGGACATTACATTTTAAAACATTTTCTCAGCATGTGTTAAGTCAGAGATTGTCAAATACTCACCAAAATGAGCCATAAAGAGGGTATTTGAATGAAGCTTTGCTTTTCACCTGATAAGCATCTTGAGGGCCCACAAGCAAACAGCTTCTAGGAACCTCAAGTGTTAGAATCAACATTCAAATACTTTCATAGTACAGAAGTTGTGATTACTGGAGATTTTTGGCAGCCTATTGCTGGAAAACTGCAATTTAGAGGCCCAGTCTAGGTCACAGCCCTCTGATATATTTGAATGGCTTTGAAAAGAGCCTTCGGTTGCTGTCCTTTCACTAGACACTTGGATTGCTCACTGGCATTCTGCACTATGACTACTTGCTCTGTACTTTGTGATGGTGGCTCTCGGTTTTTTTGGGTAGGAGCGCAGGCTGGATTTTGGGCAGGACGCCAGCCTGAGCAATAGTCACACCCCCCAGCAGCTTGTAGAGCTCCTCATCATTACGGATGGCCAGCTGCAAATGGCGAGGAATGAGGCGGGTCTTCTTGTTGTCACGTGATGCATTACCTGTTAATTCTAAGACCTCAGCCATTAAGTACTCCAACACCGCTGCCAAGTATACTGGTGCACCTGCCCCAACGCGCTCGACATAGCTGCCCTTGTGGAGCAGGCGATAGATCCTGCCCACCGGAAACTGCAAACCTGCTCTGGAAAAGCGGCTTTTTACCTTAGCACAGGCCTTGCCGCCTTGCTTCTCGCGACCCGACATAATTCCCCAACAAAATAGTGATACACATACAAAAACAGAATAAATCTACTGGCCTATTTAGAGCCTGACTGTAGGTTGTACTTTGCTTTCTGATTGGCTGATGGCCGTCTAGCCAATCAACAAAGATCAAGCAAATCACCTCATTTGCATACACGACACTCCCAGGTATCCAATCAGACGTTGGCCTGTTGACACGTCACTTCAGCGCCTTGCCTATAAATACCACTCTTTCCACCCGCTGAAGCATCTTTGATTGTTCGGCGTACGCTAGAGTTGCTTACTTTACTGCCAGCTGTTCATATTATAATAAGGTCGTTTGACTAGTGAAGAGTTGCTCACACTGAAAAGAACTGATAACACTGAAGAGCTGCTGACACTAGCCATGCCGGAGGTGTCTTCAAAGGGTGCAACTATCTCCAAGAAAGGGTTCAAGAAAGCTGTTACTAAAACTCAGAAGAAAGAAGGGAAAAAGCGCAGGAGATGCAGAAGAGAGAGCTATTCAATATACATCTACAAAGTCTTAAAGCAAGTTCACCCAGATACGGGCATCTCATCAAAAGCTATGAGCATTATGAATTCTTTTGTCACTGACATCTTTGAGCGTATTGCAGGTGAGGCGTCGCGCCTGGCGCATTACAACAAGCGTTCAACCATCACATCCAGGGAGATCCAGACTGCTGTGCGCCTGCTGCTGCCTGGGGAATTGGCTAAGCACGCCGTGTCTGAAGGCACCAAGGCTGTTACCAAGTACACGAGCTCCAAATAAACTTGTAAAAGTAACCAGTTTTTAACAACCCCAAGGCTCTTTTCAGAGCCACTTAACACACTTGAAAAAGCTGTGGGCTCACTTTATGGTAGCTAGCTAGTAAAGATCTGCGGAAGACCCCGGTTCTATTCGTGGGTCTGGAATGTTCCCCTGGTAAAGGCTAGGCTACCCACTCCCGAATTCTTGGCCTTCCCTGGGGGCTCAGATGGTAAAAGATTCCGCTTGCAGTGGGGAAGGCTTGAGTTCCATCCCCTGGAGAAGGGAATGGATACGTAATTACTCCAGTGTTGGCTGGAGAATTCCGTGGACAGAGGAGCCCGGTGAGCTGCAGTCATGGAGTTGCAGAGTTGGGACTGAGATTTCAGTGAGTACTAGGACTGATAGTTAAATACTCTCCGTTAAACACAGGTGTTACTGTGTAACGAGTGTCCTCAAAAGGCCTCAATAAATTCAGAAAAGCTTGGTGGTATCCAATGGATGGTATACAATGTAAAAGTTTCTCAGAATAATGGAGTCAGGAAGGCTGTTTGGGTTTTCGTTTCTCTGAATGACTTAAAAAAAAATTTTTTTTTTTTCTATGAAGGGCCCAAAGCTGTGCAGAGATCTAGAAAAGGAGTGTGATAAAAGGAACAGAACATTAACACATTAAGGGTAGCTTTTTTCCACTGTTGGTGGCTAAGGAAGTTGGGACCCTCTGGGCCAGCCTAACTCTAAATGTAAGCACATAGGCTTTTTTGCCCGGATGCCAGAGGTTTGTATGCTGTTCAGTGCCTATTACCCCTGGAATGTGGGAATACTGCCATCACCCATATTGTAATCCAACAACCTGGCTACCCAAAATTGACTAGGAAACTGCATGGTTCTGGGAGGCCGACATTGCTAACTTCAGGGCAAGTCACGGACATGTGACTATGAATTTTGTTGTTTACTTTGTTTTCCAATTTAAAATTTGTGTTTCCCTTTTCTTCAGTCTTCAAACATTCACTAATTGTGTGTGTGCATGTGTGTGTAAGAGAGAGAGGAGGTCTTTACTCTCATTGTTTCCATTGTAGTTTAGTGAGGCAGACATAAACACACAAGGTCATTTCAGTTGACTATGAGTGAGCGAGATAATTCAGTGCCTAAGGAAGGCTTTGTATTCTCTTTAATTTACTCTATAATACTTCTATCCAGATAGTGTGATGTAAATTTTGTGAGTCAAGGTTAAGCTAAACCTTAAGATCTGTTTGGTAATATGTGAAGTGTAATAGGTTGAACTATGTCCTGCAAGAAGATATGTCCAAGCCTTAACCTCTGATACCTAAATGTGAGCTTTGTTTGGAAATAGGGTATAGTTAAGACTTTTGAGATCATCCTGGTAAAATTTAGGGTATCCTTATGAGAGAAGGGAGAGGGGTATCAGAGCTGCAAAGTAGAGGACCATATGAAAACTGAGGCAGGCAGAGGTTGGAGTGGCGCAGCTTCAAGCCAAGGAACACCAAGGACTGTCAGCTGCCACCAGAGGCCAGGAAAGAGACATATAAATAGAACAGACTCTCCTTCGGTGCCTCCACAAAGAACCAGCCCTACTGGCACTGATACTGGGCTTCTTGGCCTTCAAAACAGTGAAAGAATATATTTGTTTTACATCAACCAGTTTTTGGCAACTTGTTGTAGCTGCCCTAGGAAGCTAATAA
The DNA here is from genome assembly GCF_042477335.2 of Ovis canadensis. Taxonomy (NCBI): domain Eukaryota; kingdom Metazoa; phylum Chordata; class Mammalia; order Artiodactyla; family Bovidae; genus Ovis; species Ovis canadensis. Next base: position 46,460,620 of record NC_091264.1, on the reverse strand, counting down.
GTGGACTTTCCTAATGAGAAATTCATTCTGAAGAGGTTATCATTTGATCCACTACAAATTCTTCAAAATTACACTAGAGTACTGATAGCAGAAGTAATGAGAGAAATTCAGTGGGAAAAAAAAAAAGTGATCAAGATGCATGTCAAGAGCAGATACACTTGCATGAATTGAGTGGGATACCCCAGTAACTCCAGTATTCCGTGGCTGCAGAACTGGCTTTCTCCATGAAAGAATCTTAAAATCATTAGTCTAACAGCTAATGAAGATTCAGTTATCTGATCCCAACTGTATTGTTAGCAGAATTCTGCCATCTGATTTCTATGTCATCTGTCTTAGCTTTTATTGTAGTATTTTCTGTGAAAGTCTAGTTGATCCTAATGAAAGTGACAATGAAAGTCACTCAGTCATGTCCTACTCTTCGTGACCCCATGGACTATACAGTCCTTGGAATTCTCTAGGCCAGAATACTGGAGTGGGTATCCTTTCCCTTCTCCAGGTGATCTTCCTGATCCTATATACATCCTCTTAAAATAAAGTTCTAAATACAAACAATAAAATATTAATTTTAATATTATCCAGATGACATCACCAGACCAAGAAATTCAGGAACTTGAAATTTCAGCAGCTGTAGGGCATCTGGCCTAATCCAGAATTTTCACACAATGCAGAAAATGCAAAGCAGCAAAATAGCCTTAATGCTCCCATGTCAGACGTGGCTACTATCTTAATCTTTCCAGTTTTCAGGTCCCTTTCACTAACACCTTATTTAAAACAAACTTGAAATAGACATAGGAGAGAAGGTTAAGCCATGTTCCTCATGGCACTCAACCATAAAACCTCCCTGAAAACACATTTTGAGAGCTCCCTTCTTTGAAATGTCTTGAGATCAGAGACTTCACTACTAGTCACATGTGACTATCAAATTACCTGCTTAACCATATTACAGATGGGGAGTGAAAAAAAAAAAAACGGATGTTAATCATTTTTCACTCTAGTGATAGAGCCTGCCGGCATATATTAACCAGCCAAACAAAAAGCCTACAGCCCTTTAGAAACTTAAGTGGCTCTTAAAAGAGCCTTTGGGTTCACAAAGGTCGTCTGATGGCCGAAACTTTACTTTGAGCTGGTGTACTTGGTGACAGCCTTGGTGCCCTCAGACACCGCGTGCTTGGCCAGCTCCCCAGGCAGCAGCAGGCGTACAGCCGTTTGGATTTCCCTGGACGTGATAGTGGATCGCTTGTTATAATGTGCCAGGCGCGACGCCTCGCCTGCGATGCGCTCGAAAATGTCACTGACAAACGAATTCATGATGCTCATGGCCTTTGAAGAGATGCCGGTATCTGGGTGCACTTGCTTCAGCACCTTGTAGATGTAAATTGAATAGCTCTCTTTTCGACATCTCTTCCGCTTTTTCCCTTCCTTCTTCTGGGTTTTAGTTACAGCTTTCTTGAAGCCTTTTTTAGAAATGGTAGTGCCCTTTGTAGTCAGCTCTGGCATGGTAGACGCACAACTCCTAGATGGCAAAAGACTAGCACTGACTCAACGCCAACTGTGGTATTTATAGGTACGGCCCTCAGATGCCCTGTTGGGCAGCTCACATCTGATTGGATAATGGGTATGTGTATGTAAATGAAGTGACTCCAGTAACGTACTCTGATGTGATACTAGAGTATCAGCCAATCAGATAGCGAATCGCAACCTACCTGAGACTATAAACAGACCCCCCCCCCCCGCCCCCGGCACGTGCCCTAACGGTAACATTTTCCGTTATAACAGGTCTGCGTCATTAGTTATGTCTGGTCGTGGAAAGCAGGGTGGTAAAGTACGTGTTAAGGCCAAAACCCGGTCATCCAGAGCAGGCCTGCAGTTCCTGTGGGCCGAGTCCACCGCCTGCTCCGAAAGGGCAACTACGCAGAACGTGCTGGGGCAGGTGCACCCGTGTACCTGGCGGCGGTGCTGGAGTACCTGACGGCTGAGATCCTGGACCTGGCGGGCAATGCGGCCAGAGACAAGAAGAAGACACGCATCATCTCGCGTCACCTGCAATTAGCTATCCGTAATGATGAGGAGCTCAACAAGCTGCTGGGCGGTGTCCTGACCAACATCCAGGCTGTGCTGCTGCCCAAGAAGACTGAGAGTCACCACAAGTTCCAGTGCAAGTAACACCTCCGAAGTTGTAAAGCTAAGCAAATGACCTGAACGTCTGAAGAGAGTTGGAAAAGTACCAAATTGAAACCAAAGGCTCTTTTTAGAGCCACTTACAATTTCTGAGAAAGAGCTTAGCTTTATAAAAGAAAAATCCAAAGCAAGTAACTGATTGGCTAGCAATAAAAAAGAACTTGCCCACAACCTCTGAAGCAGTAAATGTACCACGATTTTGACAAAACTCGTGATCTTGAGTGAATATTTTTGTATTTTTTGGGAGTAGACAGAGGAGGCTCCTAGTGGGCGGGGAGTGGGGGAGGTGTGGGGGGGGGAGGTGATGGGGGAGTTAGGGTAGTGGGCGGGTTAGAGATTCCATTCTCCTTGGGGAAAAGAGCAAATTTTAGCTCAACTTTTTATGTTTGGAGAGAATGTTAGCCAAGCAACTGGCAAACCAACATGCATCACGGCAGCTTTTTCCTCTCAAATGCCTTCTAGTAAGGGACTGCCAAGAGTTCTAGGATGATTCTATATCCTGAAAGCTGTGGACATGTCAAGCCAAAAAACGAGACATAACTATTTGACAGGTAATTTTACATGAAAAACAGTAAATAGGTTGATTTCTTAATGTATTAGTATATATCGATATTACACTTGGTAAGTAATATGACAAAACAGCTTTCTACCGCCAATTATTCAGAAACAGTAGGCGCTGAATTCAACAGATTTAACCACTGAAAGTGAAGCAAAATATTTTGTTGAGCTGTAGCACTGCATATGAGTGAGCACCCACAGAGACAACTGAAAAACAGGAAAGCAGCCAAATTCAAAATTCTTGTATGGAATCGAAAGCATCTGTCAACTCAAGAAACATTTGAAACCTAAAAGTTGAGAGTTATGTTTTATCTGGCGGGACTTTTTAGGACTTCAGGCCCTGGGGACAGCATCTCAAGTAACCCTGAGAGAACTGCTCCAGGGAGATGAGGGGAGGAGCCAGGTTATATAGACATTTTGCAACAAAGAGCATGTAATCTGAACATTAAAAATTATTAAAGAAAACCAGATATCTCAAGTTAACGAAGTTAGCCCTTTTCTATACATTAGTTCAGTTCAGTCACTCAGTTGTGTCCGACTCTTTGCGACCCCATGAATCGCAGCATGCCAGGCCTCCCTGTCCATCACCATCTCCCGGAGTTCACCTGAACTCATGTCCTTCGAGTCAGTGATGCCATCCAGCCATCTCATCCTCTGTCATCCCTTTCTCCTCCTGCCCCCAGTCTCTCCCAGCATCAAAGTCTTTTCCAATGAGTCAACTCTTTGCATGAGGCGGCCAAAGTACTGGAGTTTCAGCTTTAGCATCAGTCCTTCCAAAGAAATCCCAGGGTTAATCTCCTTTAGAATGGACTCGTTGGACCTCCTTGCAGTCCGAGGGACTCTCAAGAGTCTTCTCCAACACCACAGTTCAAAAGCATCAATTCTTTGGTGCTCAGACTTCTTCACAGTCAAACTCTCACATCCATACATGACTACTGGAAAAACCATAGCCTTGATTAGACAGACCTTTGTTGGCAAAGTAATGTCTCTGCTTTTCAATACGCTGTCTAGGTTGGGCATAACTTTTCTTCCAAGGAGTAAGCGTTTTTCAATTTCATGGCTGCAGTAATTTTGGAGCCGCCCAAAATAAAGTCTGACGCTGTTTCCACTGTTTCGCCATCTATTTCCCATGAAGTGATGGGACCGGATGCCATGATCTTCGTTTTCTGAATGTTGAGCTTTAAGCCAACTTTTTCACTCTCCTCTTTCACTTTCATCAAGAGGCTTTTTAGTTCCTCTTCACTTTCTGCCATAAGGGTGGTGGTATCTGCATATCTGAGGTTATTGATATTTCTCCCAGCAATTTTGATTCCAGCTTGCGTTTCTTCCAGTCCAGCATTTCTCATGATGTACTCTGCATATAAGTTAAATAAGCAGGGTGACAATATACAGCCTTGACATACTCCTTTTCCTATTTGGAACCAGTCTGTTGTTCCATGTCCAGTTCTAACTGTTGCTTCCTGACCTGCATACAGATTTCTCAAGGGGCAGGTCAGGTGGTCTGGTATGCCCATCTCTTTATTTTCCGGAGTTTATTGTGATCCACACAGTCAAAGGCTTTGGCATAGTCAATAAAGCAGAAATAGATGTTTTTCTGGAACTCTCTTGCTTTTTCCATGATCCAGCAGATGTCGGCAATTTGATCTCTGGTTCCTCTGCCTTTTCTAAAACCAGCTTGAACATCTGGAAGTTCACGGTTCACATATTGCTGGAGCCTGGCTTGGAGACTTTTGAGCATTACTCTACTAGCATGTGAGATGGGTGCAATTGTTTGGTAGTTTGAGCATTCTTTGGCATTGCCTTTCTTTGGGATTGGAATGAAAACTGACCTTTTCTAGTCCTGCGGCCACTGCTGAGTTTTCCAAATTTGCTGGCATATTGAGTGCAGCACTTTCACAGCATCATCTTTCAGGATTTGAAATAGCTCTACTGGAATTCTATCACCTCCACTAGCCTTGTTCATAGTGATGCTTTCTAAGGCCCACATGACTTCACATTACAGGATGTCTGGCTCTAGATGAGTGATCACACCATCGTGATTATCCAGGTCATGAAGATCTTTTTTGTACAGTTCTTCTGTGTATTCTTGCTACCTCTTCTTAATATCTTCTGCTTCTGTTAGGTCCATACCATTTCTGTCCTTTGTCAAGCCCATCTTTGCATGAAATGTTCCCTTGATATCTCTAATTTTCTTGAAGAGATCTCTAGTCTTTCCCATTCTGTTGGTTTCCTCTATTTCTTTGCATTGATCGCTGAAGAAGGCTTTCTTATGTTTTCTTGCTAGTCTTTGGAACTCTGCTTTCAGATGTTTCTATCTTTCCTTTTCTCCTTTGCTTTTTGCTTCTCTTCTTTCCACAGCTATTTGTAAGGCCTCCCCAGACAGCCATTTTGCTTTTTTGCATTTCTTTTCCATGGGGATGGTCTTGATCCCTGTCTCCTGTACAATGTCACGAACCTCATTCCATAGTTCATCAGGCACTCTATCTATCAGATCTAGGCCCTTAAATCTATTTCTCACTTCCACTGTACAATCATAAGGGATTTGATTTAGGTCATACCTGAATGGTCTAGCAGTTTTCCCTACTTTCTTCAATTTAAGTCTGAATTTGGTAATAAGGAGTTCATGATCTGAGCCAAAGTCAGCTCCTGGTCTTGTTTTTGTTGACTGTATAGAGCTTCTCCATCTTTGGCTGTAAAGAATATAATCAATCTGATTTCGGTGTTGACCATCTGGTGATGTCCATGTGTAGAGTCTTCTCTTGTGTTGTTGGAAGAGGGTGTTTGCTATGACCAGTGCGTTCTCTTGGCAAAACTCTATTAGTCTTTGCCCTGCTTCATTCAGCATTCCAAGGCCAAATTTGCCTGTTACTCCAGGTGTTTCTTGACTTCCTACTTTTGCGTTCCAGTCCCCTATAATGAAAAGGACATCTTTATTTTGGTGTTAGTTCTAAAAGGTTGTAGGTCTTCATAGAACCGTTCAACTTCAGCCTCTTCAGCGTTATTGGTTGGGGCATAGACTTGGATAACTGTGATATTGAATGGTTCGCCTTGGAAATGAACAGAGAATATTGTGTCGTTTTTGAGATTGCATCCAAGTACTGCATTTTGGACTCTTTTGTTGACCATGATGGCTACTCCATTTCTTCTGAGGGATTCTGGCCCACAGTAGTAGATATAATGGTCATCTGAGTTAAATTCACCCATTCCAGTCCATTTTAGTTCGCTGATTCCTAGAATGTCAACGTTCACTCTTGCCATCTCTTGTTTGACCACTTCCAATTTGCCTTGATTCATGGACCTGACATTCCAGGTTCCTATGCAATATTGCTTTTTACAGCATCGGGCCTTGCTTCTATCATCAGTCACATCCACAGCTGGGTATTGTTTTTGCTTTGGCTCCATCCCTTCATTCTTTTTGGAGTTATTTCTCCACTGATCTCCAGTAGCATATTGGGCACCTACTGACCTGGGGAGTTCCTCTTTCAGTATCCTATCATTTTGCCTTTTCATACTGTTCATGGGGTTCTCAAGGCAAGAATACTGAAGTGGTTTGCCATTCCCTTCTCCAGTGGACCACATTCTGTCAGACCTCTCCACCATGACCCACCCGTCTTGGGTTGCCCCGCAGGCATGGCTTAGTTTCATTGAGTTAGACAAGGCTGTGGTCCTAGTGTGATTAGATTGACTAGTTTTCTGTGAGTATGGTTTCAGTGTGTCTGCCCTCTGATGCCCTCTTGCAACACCTACCATCTTACTTGGGTTTCTCTTACCTTGGGCATGGGGTATCTCTTCATGGCTGCTCCAGCAAAGCGCAGCTGCTGCTCCTTACCTTGGATGAGGGGTGTCTTTCTATCATGGGAAGTTGCAATAGTTTGGGCTTGGTGAAATCATTCCTTTGATATACACCTCAGCTTTCTGGGGCCAGTATCCCATTTTCCCCCCATATCCTAAGCTTCCTCAGGGCTCACTGTAGGGTGTGGCTGCAGTATGATGGCTGTTAGATGGCAGGTATTCTTTCCTTCCTGAGTCCTCCTAGGGCTCATCAACCATCTGTGGTGACTGCAATTGCTGATGACTGTGATATCCTTTGTTCTCTGATATGGCATGAAAAATTTCATCTCTCATATAAAAAATTTTCAGGGAGGGAGGGTCAAGAGAGAGGGGATATATGTATACTTACAGCTGATTCACATTTTGTACAGCATAACTAACACAACATTGTAAAGTAGTTATCCTCCAATTAAAAAGTAAAAAATGATCTTTAAAAATTTCTAAACACAACACAAAAGAAACATCTACATGTTTATAACTTGAAAATTCCTTAAACAATTGCAAAGTTAAAAAGGTTTTGAACATTATTTTTGTCTATAAAAGTAGACCCAAACCTATACATAGAATTACAGTGTTTAAAAAACTAGTACAGCCACTATGGAGAACAGTGTGGAGATTCCTTAAAAAATTGCAAATAGAACTACCTTATGACCCAGCAATCCCACTTCTGGGCATACACACCGAGGAAACCAGAATTGAAAGAGACACATGTACCCCAATGTTCATCGCAGCACTGTTTATAATAGCCAGGACATGGAAACAACCTAGATGTCCATCAGCAGATGAATGGATAAGAAAGCTGTGGTACATATACACAATGGAGTATTACTCAGCCGTTAAAAAGAATTCATTTGAATCAGTTCTGATGAGATGGATGAAACTGGAGCCGATTATACAGAGTGACGTAAGCCAGAAAGAAAAACACCAATACAGTATACTAACACATATATATGGAATTTAGGAAGATGGCAATGACGACCCTGTATGCAAGACAGGGAAAGAGACACAGATGTGTATAACGGACTTTTGGACTCAGAGGGAGAGGGAGAGGGTGGGATGATTTGGGAGAATGACATTCTAACATGTATACTATCATGTGAATTGAATCGCCAGTCTATGTCTGATGCAGGATGCAGCATGCTTGGGGCTGGTGCATGGGGATGACCCAGAAAGATGTTATGGGGAGGGAGGTGGGAGGGGGGTTCATGTTTGGGAATGCATGTAAGAATTAAAGAATTTAAAATGTAAAAAATAAAAAACTAAAAATAAAAAAAATAAAATTAAAAAAAAAAAAAAGAATACTGATGAAATGTAAGAGTTTCTGAAAAATTATAAATTGCTTCAATTAGACCTAGAAAGCAGTGAGGAGTAAGATAAATGGGGAAAGAAAGTCATCAATGAGCTACCATTCTCAAAGATTAGGCTTCCAAGAGGGAGTTCTTTTAGACATTTAAGGAAAAGATAAATCTATGGCTAATAAAATGGTTCTAAATTGTGAAAAAAGTTTCATTTATATTTTTGAAGAAATATGAAATTTAATGAAGAAAGCATGCTACTAAATGCAGTACAATATAAATTTTAAATAATCCATAAATCTCCATTAAATATGAATAACTAACTTTGGCAACACATTAACAAGATTACCAAACAAGAATATAAGAATGTACCAGTGTTTTCTTCAACGTTCAATAAAACCAAATAAAGGGAAAATAAAGTCTTATGTTAAACTCAGGAGGCACTAACATTTGCTAGTATGTTTAACTGAATAGTTTTTGTTTCTTAGTGGAAACCTAGTGATTACTGTTAGCAGACTTTTTCTTATTGCTATATTTTAATATTATTCTGGACTATGTTAGACAAATCATTAAAGAGATATTAAGAGGATTCTGCTGTAGCAAAAGAAGGAAAATAAAATTAGGCGTCATCTTTCAGAGAAAGAGCTGTGGTCAAGTTTCAAAAAAATAGCATTTCATAAGTCATTTATATTCAATGTAATGTTACCTATAACTACTTCAGAATGCTGGTGTTAATCTCAGTTTGTTCAAACTGTTACATGAGAAGCCATTTTAATGAGTAAAATGAAATCAGGCTTCTTCGGTAAGTGATGGCTGTTTTTCATTTATAATTTCAGAAAGCCACAGCAAATACTTAAGAAAAGAATTCATACTCCACCAGAATTGGATGGTGGAAAAATTGGAGAGAATGGGAGTTAAAGACAAAAGAATCAGGAGAAACAAGGACAAATGAGGCTTGATGATAAAGCCTGAAGTGGAAATAAGTGCCTCTACTTAAGTGGGTAAATGAGGAGCTGAAGGGTTAAGTGAGCAATGATGCTCTAAAGCAGTCTACCACACAAAATAGGGGAAACTGCCTACTGCTGTGAGTTATGTTACACAACATCTAAGCTGGGAACAACAGCGTTGATAGAATTAAAACACACAAATTTACATCCAATGCAGTAGAAAGTGAAGGTGAAAATCAGTCAAGTCCTGACTCTTTGCGACCCCATGGACTGTGTCCATGGAATTCTCCAAGCCCGAATACTGGAGTGGGTAGCCTTTCCCTTCTCCAAGGGATCTTCCCAACCCAGGGATCAAACCCAGGTCTCCCCCATTACAGGCAGATCCTTTACCAGCTGAGCCACGAGGGAAGCAATGCAGCAGAGTGGGTTTCTTCTTTAAACTACAGTTCACATTAAAAAATACATTTATGTGAGTAAAATTACTCTCAGAGATATACATGCACACTAATAACTTAAAAAAAAGTTTTCAGAAATAATATGCCATTGCTGGAAGTGTTACAGCAAAGAGCCAATTGGCACTACAGTTGGATCTGCTTCTTTCACTTTGTTTAACCTTTGATTAACTTTTGCTTCCCATCGCTTTTGTTCACTAAAAGGATACTGTTTATATGTAATGGCCTGCCTCAGGGAACCCTGTCCCTGGGCCTGAATTTTAAACCGAAGTGCCTTAGTTCAGGACCCTGTACACCTGTGGATGTTTACAGGAAGGAAGAACTTACCACATTAGCTGTGCCAAATTGAAAGCTGTCACTTGAATTTGCCAGACAAATGTGCTTGCAAATGAAACACATAACTCAAATAGATTAAAGAAAAGAGGGGAGACATTAAACATATTCTAATGAGGAACCCTGAGAACAGAAAGAAAAGCTACTGAGATTGAGCCCTTAGAGAGCGTGGAATTTGAGATATAGAGACACAACAAAAACCCTATCCAGCATGTCAGTGAATTGTTTCTGATCATTAATCTTGGCCCTTCATCACAGCAATCTTTAGTGAAATGAAATGGCCCTGTTGTTTATTCATGATGTATCACTGAGATAAATACAGAATATGGGAGGCAGAGGAGAAGGATGAAATTTAGCAAAGAAATGGAATTTTTCTTTCTTCTAACGGTATTGATGTAGAGGATTAGATGGGCTCCAGGTTAGACATTTACAATTGGCCTCCTGTTTCCATTTCATGTGGCACGAAGGTGTGGGCTTCAGGCTGGATGCCTACAACTGTTAGCATTTCCTGAGACAAGAGATAGGTGGGCTCCAGTTGAGGTATTTACAGTCAGCCTCCTGTTTGCCCTCTGAAATGGAAGTAACAACAGAAACAGGGTAAACGGCCAGTGTTTGTGTCTTATAAACACCTTAAGGTCATAGTCATAGTAAGGACAAAGAGGGGCAAAACTCTGTTTGAGTAAAGGATTAAGGGATCCTTGTCCCCCCCTCTCTGGGGACAAAGGAGACACTACACATGCACAGAAAGGCTCCTGTGGGTCACAAGTCAAGGGATAATGCCAGGCCATAATGAGTCTTGCTCCTCCCAGAAACCTTCACTTTGAGATCCATCTTGGCTGAGGGGTGAGTGAACCCCAGAGGAGTGTCCCAGGGTAGGTTAGGTGTGAAAAAAGAAACCAGATACTTGGCTAAAGGCAGACAAAGACCTGGAAGAACTATAAATGACTTAACCACCTCTTCACTGTGCTCCTCCTCATTAGGGAGGATGTCCACACTTTCTCTCCAGGCAAGCATCTCTGCCTTGCTTCTGTCTTAACTAAACAAGTGATTTCTCTATGGCTCTCCCACTTGTTGTTATGCTATATCTCTAATAATAAACTTTGTACCTGCATTTGCAGTTTCTGCCTCTGTGATAAATGTATTTTTCATTGGGAGCAAAGACCTAGAGGAAAATAGCTTCTAGCCTTTAGCCCTTGCTGGTCTGGTGGCTAGGATTCCTGGTTCTCATCCAGGATACCCAGGTTCAATTCCTGGGTGGAGAATTAAGATCTTGTTTCATGCCACCATTCACTGCTGCCTTGCTGAGATCAATATAAGGCAATTTAAAGATAAATTTAACACCAAACAAGGGGTATCGCTGGCCCTTTAAGAATATTTGTGGATCATTAAAACATTCTGATGGAGAAGGAAATGGCAGCCCACTCCAGTATGCTTGACTGGGAAATCCCATGGATGGAGGAGCCTGATGGGCTGCAGTCCATGGGGTCGCTAAGGGTCGGACATGACTGAGTGACTTCACTTTCACTTTTCACTTTCATGCATTGGAGAAGGAAATGGCAACCCACTCCAGTGTTCTTGCCTGGAGAATCCCAGGGACAGGGGAGCCTGGTGGGTTGCCGTCTATGGGGTCACACAGAGTCGGACACGACTGAAGTGACTTAGCAGCAGCAGCAGTAGCAGAACATTCTGATGAGACCATCCTTTGGGGATGGTGATCCATTTTGTGGAGTCATCTTTCCACTCCTTACCTCTACTGCCAGAATCCATATGAAGGCAGTGAGTTAGGTCAGTCTGTCACTCAAGGTTCCTTTTCTTACCCCACGAGTCATTTGAAATCTTGAGATTTATCAGACCTGGATTACATTTAACTAAGTTTAGCTTCAAGCTCTTTCTACCTAGTAGGAAGAAAAGTGATACCTTCTTGTCTTTTCCATCTTGAATTTCACTTTCCTACATGGTCCAACTAAGCTCATCAGAACCAATAATATATGACCATTATATATATATGTATATATTATTATATGATTATATATATTATATATACTAATGGCAAATAGCATGCTGCTGGAAATAAGAGCTAGCCTACTGCGTTCACTGAAATAAAACAATGGTATTAGATCACTAACAGTTTCCTCCTTTAAAAAATCTGGCTGCAAAATTTGGGATTCTGCAAATGAATTGTCTCTCACCTTGTTACCACAGAGGAATGTGAAGTCCTACATAAGTCATTTCACTCCTAACACCTTTCTTCTCATTCTCCTTTATCCCAACCATTCAGGCTCTGTTTGGATTCTAGTTGGTACCTGTGTTCTTTCTGAGTAATCCAGGGTCTCAGAAACTCTCAAGGACCCCAGTAGGGTCTAAATCCAATAGCAAGTGTTCTTATAAGAGACAGAAGAAAAGGTACATAGAAGAAAATATTTCATGAAAGATAAAGGTAGAAACTGAAGAGATACAGCCACAAAACAAGGAACACGATAGACTCCTGGAAGCCACCAGAAACTAGAAGGGAAGCAGGGGACGAACTTTCCCTCAGAGCATCCAGAAAGAACCAATTCTGCCAGCACTGGACTGGCACTGGGCAGATTTTGGACTCTGTTCTGCCAATATTATATGGGAACAAATTTCTATTGTTTTAAATTACCCAGTTTGTGAAAATTTGTTAACAGCTACAAATATGTAGAGGACTTCCAAAACTCAACAGTTAAAAATATCAAACAATCTAATTAGAAAATGGACAAAAATCATAAGGGACATTTCACCAGAAAAGATACACAGATAGCAAAGAAGCACATGAAAAGTTTTTCAATATCATATGTCACTAAGTGGTAAGTGTTAGTTGCTCAGCTGTGTCTGACTTTGCCACCCCATGAACTGCAGCCCACCAGGCTCCTCTGTCCATGGAATTCTCCAGGCAAGAATACTGAAGTGGGTTGCCAAGCTCCCCCCTCCACCACAGGGGATCTTCCTGACCCAGGGATAGAAACCAGGTCTCCTGCCCTGCAGGCAGGTTCTTTACCATCTGAACCACCAGGGAAGGGAATTGTAAATTAAAACTACAATGAGATGTTACTATTATCTCACAGCTTTTAGAATGACCAAAATCCAAAACACTGACAACACCAAACGCTAGGTGGGAGACAGAGCAACAGGAAAACACATTTATTGCTGTTTGTAATCCAAAATGGTACAGCCACTTTGGAAGACACAATTTCCTTTTAATTTTAACTGAAGGATAATTGCTTTACAACGTTGTGTTGGTTTCTGCCATACAACAGTGTGAATCAGCCACTAAGTATACATAGGTCCCCTCCCTCTTGAACCTCCTTCCCACCTCCAACCCCATTCCACCCTCTATGTTGTCACAGAGCACCTGGTTGAGTTCCCTGTGTTATACAGCAACTTCTCACTAGCTATCTATTTTACATATGGTAATGTGCAGGTTTTAATCCTACTTTCTCAATTTGAACCACACCCTCCTTCCCTCCCTGTTTTCAAAAGTATGTTCTTTAAGTCTACAGAAGACACAGCTTCTTATAATAGTAAACACTGGCTATTTGATCCAGCAATTGTACTCCTAGGTATTTATCCAAATGAATTTATATATACATTCATTCACACACACAAAATATTTATAGCAGCTTTACTCACAATTGCCAAAAATTGGAAACTAAGATGTTATTTAATTAGGTGAATGGATAAATAAACTATGGTATACCCATACAATGGAGTATTACTCATCGATAAGAAGAAACGAACTATCAAGCTATGAAAAAGCATGGAGGAACCTTAAATGCACACTTCTAAGTGAAAGAAGTCAGTCTAAAAGACAACATACCATATGGGTCCAACTAATGACATCCTGGAAAAGGTAAAACTATAGAGACAGTAAAAAGGTCAATGGTTGTCAGGGTTTGATAGTGGGAGGAGGCAGGGATGAATAGGTGGAGCACACAGGATTTTTAGGGCAGGGAAACCACTCTGTATGATGCTATCAGGTGGATACACGACATTATGCATTTGTCAAAATCCATGGAACTGTACAACATGAAGAGTGAATCCTAATATAAACTATGGACTGTAGTTAATAATATATCAGTAGCTGTTCAATAATTGTAACAAATGTACCACACTAATGTAGAGGGAGAAGAGGTTCATGTGAAGTCTCTGTACTTGCTGCCCAATTTTTCTGCTTTAAACCTAAAACTGCTTTAAAAATTAGTCTACTTTAAAAAGCCAATCTCAAAAGATCATTCAATTTTTGTAACATTCTTGAAATGGCATAAGAAACAGAATATATTAGTGGCCCAAGAGTTGAGGAGGGGGGTGGCAGAGAAGTGTCTGTGGGTATAAAAAGGAAACAAAAAGGATCCTTGTAGCAATGGAAATAGTCTATATCTTGATTATATTGCTGTCAATATCTTGGTTGTGATATTGTACTAAGTTTTGCAAGATGTTACTGAAAGGTTGTTGCTGAGCTGTGAAAGACACTGGGACTCTTGGCCTCCAAAGAAGAAGAATTAAATATGGGGCCAGTGACGAGGCTTGATTGCTCAGAGCTTTTGTGTAATAAAATTTTATTAAAGTATAAAAGAGATAGAGAAAGCTTCTGACATAGACATCAGAAAGGGGGAGAAAGAGTTATCTCCTTGATAGTCTTTAGCTGGATGTTATATGGCTATTCAGTTCAAATCAGTTCAGTCGCTCAGTTGTGTCTGACTCTGCAACCCCATGAACTGAAGCACGCCAGACCTCCCTGTCCATCACCAACTCCCGGAGTTCACTCAAACTCATGTCCATCGAGTCGGTGATGCCATCCAGCCATCTCATCCTCTGTCGTCCCCTTCTCCTCCTGCCCCCAATCCTTCCCAGCATCAGAATCTTTGCCAATGAATCAATTCTTCACATGAGGTGGCCAAAGTATTGGTTTCAGCTTTAGCATCGGTCCTTCCAAAGAACACCCAGGACTGATCTCATTTAGAATGGACTGGTTGGATCTCCTTGCAGTCCAAGGGACTCTCAAGAGTCTTCTCCAACACCACAGTTCAAAAGCATCAATGCTTCAGCACTCAGCTTTCTTCACAGTCAAACTCTCACATCCATACATGACTACTGGAAAAACCATAGCCTTGACTAGACGGACCTTTGTTGGCAAAGTAATGTCTCTGCTTTTGAATATGCTATCTAGGTTGGTCATAACTTCTCTTCCAAGGAGTAAGCATCTTTTAATTTCATGGCTGCAATCACCATCTGCAGTGATTTTGGAGCCCCCCAAAATAAAGTCTGACGCTGTTTCCACTGTTTCCCCATCTATTTCCCATGAAGTGATGGGACAGGATGCCATGATCTTCGTTTTCTGTATTTTGAGCTTTAAGCCAACTTTTTCACTCTCCTCTTTCACCTTTATCAAGAGGCTTTTTAGTTCCTCTTCACTTTCTGCCATAAGGATGGTGTTATCTGCATATCTGACGTTATTGATATTTCTCCTGGCAATCTTGATTTCAGCTTGTGCTTCTTCCAGTCCAGCATTTCTCATGATGTACTCTGCATAGAAGTTAAATAAGCAAGGTGACAATAAACAGCCTTGACGTACTCCTTTTCCTATTTGAAACCAGTCTGTTGTTCCATGTCCAGTTCTAACTGTTGCTTCCTGACCTGCATATAGGTTTCTCAAGGGGCAGGTCAGGTGGTCTGGTATTCCCATCTCTTTCAGAATTTTGGGTGAATTTAACTCAGATGACCATTATATCTACTACTGCGGGCAGGAATCGCTTAGAAGAAATGGAGTAGCCACCACGGTCAACAAAAGAATCCGAAATGCAGTACTTGGATGCAATCTCAAAAATGACAGAATGATCTCTGTTTGTTTCCAAGGCAAACCATTCAATATCACAGTAATCCAAGTCTATGCCCCAACCAGTAATGCTGAAGAAGCTGAAGTTGAATGGTTCTATGAAGACCTCCAAGACTTTTTAGAACTAACACCTAAAAAAGATGTCCTTTACATTACAGGGGACTGGCATGCAAAAGTAGGAACTCATGAAACACCTGGGGTAACAGGCAAATTTGGCCTTGGAATACGGAATGAAGCAGGGCAAAGGCTAATAGAGTTTTGCCAAGAGAACGCACTGGTCATAGCAAACACCCTCTTCCAGCAACACAAGAGAAGGCTCTACACATGGACATCACCAGATGGTCAACACTGAAATATAGCTACTAGAAGTCTGCTAATTGGAGAAAGGAAATGTCTCAAAACTCAGAGACTGGTACTAGGCCCCTCACCCACAGCATGCATTTTGAGATAACATTGGCACAAAGTGAGCTGTCCTGGGCCATAAAATGATTGACATGAATCTTGAAGAAAGGCAGGTTTCTAAGCAAATATATTCTCATTAACATAGCTTAAGAGAACATTTGCATGAGTAAAACATACTGGTTTGTCAAGTCGATTCTGAGTCTTAGGCAGAACCACCTTGAAGACAGAGTCTAGGGTAAATACATAGTTCACTAACATAGCTTAAGACAAATATTTCCATAAGAAAAATGCATTGGTTAGCTCAAGGTTTGAGAAAAGTTAAGTTCGGGTGGGTGTCATTATGGCAGCACAGAATTTTAAAGAAAACCTCTTTTTAAATTCATATAGAGAAGGGGAAAAAATCTTAACACTTATTTGTTTCCTCCTGCTGCTTAAGAGAAAGATTAAAAAATGTCTGACACTTGCAGTCTACTTCCTCTGTTTGGAGACTCCTGGCCTTCCTGCCTGTTACCCTCTCAAAAGCTTCAGTGTAAAGTCTGTCTACACCCCCATCTAGAGCAGGGAGGGATGCCTACAATAGAAAGAAGGCACTGGTTGCTTTTTTTCCCTCTCTTACGGATAGGAGCTAACAATTCCAGCGTCACTCCTTTGAACTGTATCCTGAAAAGCTGGGGTAGATTTGATCCCCAGGGCTTAAAGACATGCCTGATCTTCCTATGTGATACTGCATGGCCACAGTATCCACTGGAGGATGGCGAACAGTAGCTAGACTGGTTCTGCAGAAAACCAGGGAAATGAGTTAAAGTAGCATATGTGTTGCCCTTTTTCTCTCTGCGAGACATGCCAGACTTATGTCCTAAGGGTATAGATTTGGGTATGAAACCTTCAGCTCCCTCCTGTCCTCCTACTTTGTCCCCGTACCCAGGACTCCAAACTGATTAAACTGAAAGTCAGGAAACCACCGCCCACCCCACCTCCCTCCAGGAAGGGTTGCCTTGGTCTTGGTAAAAACCCAAACTGAGATTCAAACTGCCCAGGTAGAGGTCCAAACAACCCCTGTGCCGGGGTCCAGCCCCGGTGGATCCAGGGTGATTC
Source organism: Ovis canadensis (assembly GCF_042477335.2). NCBI lineage: Eukaryota > Metazoa > Chordata > Mammalia > Artiodactyla > Bovidae > Ovis > Ovis canadensis. The sequence goes on along the minus strand of NC_091264.1, from coordinate 46,443,675 downwards.
GAAGGTGGGGACGGAGTTGGCGTCTTTGGAAAAATACATATTTAATCACAGATATAGAGAGATTAGAAATGGATAGTGTAGCAGGAAGATCAGTGGAGAAAAAGAGGCTGAATAACTTGGACTACGTGGAATAGCATCCATGCTCCAGATGGGAATTCAGCCAGAAAAACGGGAGCAAGAAAGAAGCGACATGGGGGAATCAGTCTTTCCGGAAACTGATCCGATTTCTTTATTTTTGGGTTTGCTTATATACCTTTTGTTACACATAGGGATGAATACAGAGTCACGCGGGGGTCAGCAGTCCTGACCTTTATCAAAATCAGGTGCTTCACATAAATGTATATAAAAAAGGTACATCATCTTCTGGCCATGAGTGAGACCTGCTGACATTTTATGATCCTTTCTTTCTGATAACCAAAAAACTTATTTCTTCCAAGGGTGTTTTTTCTTAAACCAGGCACCACCCTCCAAATAAAGTTACATTCCTATAGGGTGAGGGTGTAGTGAGTTACAATCAAGAAAGGAATTTATTTAACCCAAGGTTAACATGATTAATCTTAAAGGTTAATACTTATTTCTCCTATATGTTTAAAGGTTAATACTTATTTCTCCTATATGTTAGTTATATTCATTATAAGGGTAGGGAACATGGAGATTTAGCAGCAAACATCAGCCCAACAAATGAAAATCCTTTCACCAATGCTCCCCTTAAGATCTATTTAGTCTTAAGATATGATAAAGTTACATTCTTACATAGCAAGGACACAGTGATTTATAACAAAGTACAGTGATCTATTACAAAAGAGAAAATCCATTAACTCAAAAAGTCTAGTATTGCTAACATCAAAAACTACCATATTTCCTTTGCTATATTCCAAATACATTGATTAATATATTCCCAGGTGCCTAAGGATATAGAGGCCTGGTGGCAATCATTGACTCAACAAGAAGAAAAAGCCCTATGCTAATTAAGACTCTCAAAATACTCCAAAACTCTCTGTGCTGTTTACGGTTGAGAGGTAGTAAACAATCATGTGCCTAGTGGCAGCAGTATGGATAATCCTGTCACACAAGCTAGTCTGTCAGCAGAGAGGTTTGACCTGAGACATCCTTGTCCCACCCAGAGCAGGGAATTAGCAGCAATTATTGACACAACAAATGAAGAACCCTTCACCAATATAATTCCTAACCAACTATACTAATAATTTCTAACTCCCCAAAATAATTTGCCTTTAGTAAGTCTAAAACATCTCATGCCTCTCAGGTTGGGAGGCTGTAAACAATCACATGTGGCCGGACAAACCTATACAGGTGGGCTAGATAACCTTCAGAGGAGTCCGTAAGCTGAAACACTCTTGTCACGCCCAAGAATTTTTATTGCCTTGGAGCTGCACGTTTACTCCTTCTCAGAGAGAAACGGTTATGGGGGAGAGCCCCCCGTAAAGTCAGAGGTGTAGGTGAGAGCATAAAACAGACTCTGGCTTTGGGGTTAGATGCTCAGGAACAGGGGGTTTCCTGAGGCTTGATCACGCCGTTGCGTATGCCAAGCCTCCTTCCTCATGACCTTTGCCATGGGCGGAATTCCTCACGCTGGCCCCCAACACCTGTTTCAGTGCAATCTCAGACTACCATGATTTCAATGGAAGTTCAGACAATCGAACTAAGAGAAGCTCAGACAGCAAAAACTAAGGATGAAATACAGGATGAGATGGAGGACAGGAGACAAATAGATAAAGAAAAGCAGGTTTCTCCAGTCTATCCCTGGGATCATATGTGCAGAGCAGCCTGAAAGGTTGAGGAACACCCTCTTCATGAAACACCCACCAGGAGAAATAATTAATCTGTGAGAGTTAATAAACCTTTTTTTTTTTTTACCAAGAAATACAAAGAATCAAGGAGGATCTGGGAGATTATTTAGAGGACCCAGAAAAATATATTAGAGCTTTTAAGGGTGTTACTCTGCTTTATGACTTACTTGGAAAGATGTGATGTATATCCTGGGACAATTGCTAACTTCCAACTCAAAAACTCAAGTTTTGGGGAAAGTGGTTGCCTATGGAGATGAATGGCTTGGTAATGAATCAGTAGCGAAGAAGGAAGATGAGATAGCTGCCCTCCCCACTGGGAATCAGGCAGTCCCAACTATAGACCTAGATTGGGACTATAACACAGCTAAAGGAAGATGGGATCAGGGTCACTTTGTCAGATATGTTCTTGAAGGACTCAGGCAAGCACATGCTAAGACTTTATGCCAAACTGGCAAACATAAAACAGGAAGAGAAGGAAGCTTCTGGTAAATCCGTAGATAAACTGAGGGAAGCCCTTCACAGATTCACTGAGATTGATCCCGAAAGTGAAGAGGGAAGAGTGATGTTAAAAGATAGATTTCTCAGTCGGCTCCAGATATCCACCATAAGCTATTAAAACAGGTGTATGGACCAAATCAGTCTTTAGATAATCTGTTGCAACTGGCTCAGACAGTCTATGATGGTAGGGAATATAAGGAAAAGAAAGAAAGGCAGAGAAAAACAAAGGAACAGAGGAAGCCCTTGTAATGGCTGTTAGAACCGTTTTTTAAACAGCCTGAGAAAAATGCCCAGAGGGACCCAGGTGAAAAGGGATGGGTTTGCTATTACTGTGGAAAGGAGAGGCACCCCAAGCGAGATTGCCCTCAGGCATCTAAGCCACCCCTGGCTCCATGTCTGGTCTGCAAGGGACCACACTGGAGGAAAGACTGCCCCCAGAAGTGTAGGTTTCAGGGGTTAGAATTTCAAGACAATCAGGACTGAAGGTGCCTGGGGGTCCCCATACAAGCTCCTGGCCTAATTACACCTGAGGAACCCCCGGTATTAATAACTGTGGGGGGCCAATCCATTGATTTCCTTTTGGACGCTGGGGCAACCTACTCTGCTTACTGAAGCCCCTGGCCCACTTTCTCCCTGATCCGCTTCTGTAATGGGGCTAGACTACCTAAAAGTTTTTATTTCAGTCATCCTGTAAGCTGCAACTGGGACTCTGAGCTATTTTCACAAGAATTTCTGATCGTCCTGGAGTCTCTCTCACCCCTTTTGGGGAGGGATATATTGAGCAAGGTCCATGCCTCTGTTTTCATGAATATGGAGCCCTCCCTTTCTCTCCCATTAATTGAACACAATGTAAATCTAGAGTGTGGGCTGATGGAAAATCTGTGGGTTGAGCACAAAATGCTATTCCTGTAGCTGTCAAGCTCAAAGACCCACGTTTATTTCCCCATAAAAAGCAGTATCCACTGAAACCTGAGGTTAAGGAAGGGTTAAAACCCATCATTGGGAATTTAAAGGAGCAGGGACTATTAAATCCCCATAACAGTCCATGCAACATTCCTATTTTGGGTGTAAAGAAATCAAATGATAAATGCAGACTAGTTCAAGATTTACAAATAATAAATGAGGCTGTAGTTCCTTTATACCCGTGGTGCCTAATCCTTACACTCTATTGTCTGAAATTACTGAATGAGCCAAATATTTCTCAGTAATTGATTTAAAAGATGCCTTCTATTCAATGCCTTTGGCAGAGGAAAGTCAATTTCTATTTGCCTTTGAAGACACTACTCAGCCAGCCTCTCAGTTAACCTGGACAGTTTTGCTCTAGGGATTTCATGACAGTTCCCACCTGTTTGGGCAAAGTTTGTCAGGGGATCTACAAAACTTTAATAGCTCCGAGGCAATGGTGCTACAATATGGAGATGATATTCTGCTTTGTGCTGAGACAGAGGAAGTTTGCTCACAGGCCTCAGAAGATTTCTTAAACTTTCTGGCGTGCTGCAGTTATAGGGCATCAAGGGAAAAGGCTCAGCTCTGTCAACAATCTGCTAAATATCTGGGCCTAATCATATCAGAAGGGACTAGGGCCATAGGTCCTGAGAACTACACCTATACTAAATGATCCCCTACCTATGACTTTAAGACAACTGAGAGGATTTTTAGGAATCACAGGCTACTGCTGCATTTGGAGTCCGGGTTATGGGGAACTTGCCCAGCTTTTATATAAATTTATAAATGAAACTCAGCAGGCCCAAACTGACAAGCTGGTTTGGTCCCCAGAGACTCAAAAGGCTTTTAAGGCTCTTCAGACTGCTCTCCTGCAAGCTCCTTCTTTGAGCTTGCCCACAGGGTCAGAATTTAATTTGTTTGTTGCTGAAAGAAAAGGTATGGCCTTGGGAGTTTTGACACAACCCCAAAAGCCTCACCAGCAGCCTATAGGAGTGTATTCTTAAACTCTAAGGTTAATACTTGGATGACAGACAGTTGGCTTCTTAAATATCAGTCATTGTTAGAAGGATCAATAACTTAGCTTAAAGTTTGTAGAAACTTAAATCCTGCCACTTTCCTTCCTGAGAAGGAAAACAAAACACCTGATCATGATTGTTTTCAATTTCTAACTTTAAACTATGCAGCTTGGGAAGATCTGATGGATACTCCATTAGACAATCCTGACATGGAAATATTTACAGATGGCAGTTCTTTTGTTCGGGACAGGAAGCGTAAAGCAGGTTACCCTGTGGTGATGGCTGAACAGGTTTTAGTAGCAAAATCTCTCCCCCAGGGAATGAGTGCTCAGCTAGTGGAGCTTGCGGCTCTTACCTGAGCTCTAGAGTTAAGCAAAGGGCAGTGAGTAAATACCTACACTGATTCTAAGTATGCTTATTTGACTTTACATGCAAGCTGCAATATGGAAAGAAAGTTTAAAATGGCAACTGGAGAACCTATTAAGCATTTCAGAGAGACTGAGAGACTTTTAACTGCTTTTAACTGCTATATATTGTCCTAAAGAAGTAGCTGGCTGGCTGTCAAGCCAGAAAAGGGGCACTTTACGAAACCTCATTCACTGCAGATGGCTTTGATCTGGACAGGACCTGTGGAACAGGAAAAACCACAATATATTGAGGAAGAATTAGAAAGATATGAGAAAAGAGGAGCAAAGATTACTAATAAAGGATGGTTACAGTCTGAGGATGGACGATTAATAATTCCTGAAAATGCTCAATGGAAAATTCTTAAGGGTTTGCACCAGAGCTTTCATTTAGGTGTTGAGAGTACTTACCAGATGGCTTGTCATTTGTTTGAAGGTAAAAACATAACAAAAACTTTAAAGAAAATTATCAAAAGATGTGAGGTTTGTCAGAAAAATAACCCAAAGACTGAAAAGCTAGAAAAATCTGGGTTCCAATAAAGTAGAAAATATCCTGGAGAGGACTGGGAAATTGATTTTACTCATATGCCAAAAGCAAGTGGACATTCTTGCTTAAAAGTTTGGGTGGATACTTTTACTGAATGGATTCAGACTTTTCCCTGTCATGTGAACAGGCTAAGGAGGTTACAAGAATTTTAATCCATGAAATTATTCCCAGGTTTGGGCTGCCATGGAGCCTTCAGAGTGACAATGGCTCCGCCTTTAAAGCTGCTCTAACTCAAGGGGTGTCAAAATCTCTAGGAATAGAATATTACTTACACTGTTCCTGGAGACCCCCAAACTCAGGAAAGTTTGAAAAAAAGATAATGACTGCGCAAATTAACTCAAGAGATGCAGGACAACTGGATTAAAATTCTACCCATATGCGGGGGACTGCCCGTGAAGGGTTAAGTCTTGGGAGCTGCTCGACAGGTTATGCAGAGCCTTAGGCATGTTCCTAAGCTCCCTGTCCCGCCCCCCTGAAGAATTTTTATAGCCCTTAAGGCTCTAGGATGTCTAGTTTTTGCAACACTTCATAGGAAAAAGTATTATGTTCTGTACACAATGGTAAGGGTCTGGTGATTGTATCTTGAGATTAAGAACAATCTTGTAAATGTCACAAGTCAAGTACATTATCCTGTGTATACTGCTGCACAATAAAGAAAGGCATCAGCCATTTTGGTCTGATCCTCTCAACCCCATCTTTTGTCTCTCTTATTTTTCTTAGCGGGGACGCTCCGTTCTCTCCCTGTGCAGGTGCGACTCTTGCTTGTGCTGGCCGCGGCAGGTGGCGCCCAACGGGCTGTTCGACAGTTTTCCTCGCCACTACTCTTATTAGCCGAAAAGAGTGAGTATATAAGTATACAAGTGATTTAAATTAAGGAGTAGTAAGGTATATAGTTGAGAGTATAAAGGGACAGACGCATAGTCGTCAATTGTTTGTACATATGTTATCTGTAATGTTAAAACATCGGGGAATTACTGTTTCCAAACCTAAATTAATCAATTTTCTTTCATTTATTGAGGAAGTTTGCCCTTGGTTCCCCAGAGAAGGCACAGTAAATTTAGAGACATGGAAGAAGGTAGGGGAACAAATTCGGACTCATTATACTCTACATGGCCCTGAAAAAGTCCCTGTTGAAACTTTATCCTTTTGGACACTAATTCGTGATTGCCTGGATTTTGATAATGATGAATTAAAACGTTTAGGAAATTTATTAAAACAGGAAAAAAATCCTCTCCATGTTCCTGATTTGGAACCCAGGTATGCTGTTCCCGAGGGAGTTGAAGGCGACCCTCCGTTTTTTAAATTATCGCGTCCTACGGATAATGATGATTCACTTTCATCCACAGATGAGGCGGAGTTAGACGAAGAAGCTGCTAAATACCATCAAGAGGATTGGGGTTTTTTGGCACAAGAAAAGGGGGCATCAACATCTAAAGATGATTTGGTTGAATGTTTAAAAAACCTCACTGTTGCTTTACAGAACTCAGGAATTAAGCTTCCTAGTAACAATTCTAAACCTTCTGCTCCACCTCTTCCCCCTGCCTATGCTCCTTCCGTTGTGGCTGGTCTCGATCCCCCTCCGGGGCCTCCTCCTCCATCTGAGATTGTGTCTCCGCTGCAGAAGGCATTGAGGCAAGCACAACGACTTGGTGAGTTTGTCTCCGATTTTTCTCTTGCTTTTCCTGTCTTTGAAAATAACAACCAGCGTTTTTATGAAGCACTGCCTTTCAAACAACTAAAAGAGTTAAAGATTGCTTGCTCACAATACGGTCCTACCGCTCCATTCACTATTGCTATGATAGAAAATTTGGGTACTCAAAATCTACCCCCAAATGATTGGAAACAAATAGCTAGGGCCTGTCTCTCAGGGGGAGATTATTTACTATGGAAATCTGAATATGTTGAACAGTGTGCTCGTATAGCCGATGTTAATCGGCAGCAAGGTATACAGACCTCTTACAAAATGTTGACTGGTGAAGGCGCTTTCCAAGCTACTAATACTCAATTTCTTACCTGGTGCATATGCACAAATATCAAATGTGGCTCGGCAGGCATGGAAAAAACTTCCTAGCTCCAGTACTAAGACAGAAGATCTTTCAAAAGTCCGACAGGGACCTGATGAGCCTTATCAGGACTTCGTGGCATGGCTCTTAGATACTATAGGTAAGATAATGTCAGATGAAAAGGCTGGGATGGTATTAGCAAAACAATTGGCTTTTGAAAACACTAACAGCCTGTCAAGCTGCTTTACGACCTTATCGAAAAAAGGGAGATCTGTCCGACTTTATTCGCATTTGTGCTGACATTGGACCCTCCTACATGCAAGGCATTGCTATGGCAACAGCATTACAAGGAAAAAGCATTAAAGAGGTACTTTTTCAGCAGCAAGCCAGGAACAAGAAAAGATGTCAAAAGTCAGGTAATTCGGGTTGCTTTGTTTGTGGTCAACCTGGCCATCGGGCTGCAGTGTGCCCCCAAAAACAACAAACCCCTGTCAACACTCCTAATTTGTGCCCACGATGCAAAAAGGGGAAGCACTGGGCCCGGGATTGTCGTTCTAAAACGGATGTTCAAGGTAATCCTTTACCCCCGGTTTCGGGAAACTGGGTGAGGGGCCAGCCCCTGGCCCCGAAACAATGTTATGGGGCAACACTGCAGGTTCCCAAAGAACCATTGCAGACCTCTGCCGAGCCACAAGAGGCAGCGCGGGATTGGACCTCTGTGCCACCTCCTACACAGTATTAACCCCCGAGATGGGGGTTCAAACCCTTGCCACAGGAGTGTTTGGGCCTTTACCTCCAGGAACAGCTGGACTGCTTTTGGGGCGCAGCAGTGCGTCTTTAAAGGGAATACTTATTCATCCTGGTGTGATTGACTCTGATTATACAGGAGAGATAAAAATATTAGCCTCCGCTCCTAACAAAATTATTGTAATCAATGCAGGACAACGTATAGCTCAACTCCTTTTAGTTCCATTAGTTATACAAGGAAGACCAATTAACCGAGACCGTCAAGATAAAGGTTTCGGGTCCTCTGACGCCTATTGGGTGCAAAATGTTACCGAGGCACGACCAGAACTTGAGCTATGCATTAATGGTAAGCTTTTCTGCGGAGTGCTTGATACAGGGGCCGATATTAGCGTTATTTCTGAAAAATACTGGCCTACTACATGGCCTAAACAAATAGCTATTTCCACTCTTCAGGGTATTGGCCAAACTACCAATCCAGAACAAAGTTCGTCCCTTCTTACTTGGAGGGATAAAGATGGCCATACAGGACAATTTAAACCTTATATTCTGCCCCATCTTCCAGTTAATCTATGGGGGCGTGATATATTAAGCAAATTTTGCTTAATATGTTATATATATTATAAAATATATAATGTTTATTTATATAGTCCTTCATCCACCGTAACAGATTTGATGTTAGATCAGGGCTTACTCCCAAACCAAGGTTTAGGCAAACAACATCAAGGTATCATTTTACCCCTTGATTTAAAATCTAATCAAAGTCGAAAGGGCTTGGGGTGTTTTCCCTAGGGACCTCTGATTCTCCTGTGACACATGCCGATCCTATTGATTGGAAATCTGAGGAACCGGTATGGGTCGATCAGTGGCCCCTAACACAAGAGAAACTTTTTGCCGCACAACAGCTGGTGCAGGAACAGCTGAGACTTGGGCATATTGAACCCTCTACCTCTGCGTGGAATTCCCCAATTTTTGTTATTAAAAAGAAGTCTGGAAAATGGATATTGCTACAAGACCTTCGTAAGGTAAATGAAACGATGATGCATATGGGAGCCCTACAACCTGGATTGCCCACTCCTTCTGCTATACCTGACAAATCCTATATCATTATTATAGATTTAAAAGATTGTTTTTACACTATTCCTCTTGCACCCCAAGATTGTAAAAGATTTGCCTTTAGTTTGCCCTCTGTTAATTTTAAAGAACCTATGCAACGCTATCAATGGAGAGTCCTCCCACAAGGAATGACTAATAGCCCTACGCTGTGTCAAAAATTTGTTGCTACAGCATTAGCTCCCGTTCGTCAACCTTTTCCTCAGTTGTATTTAGTTCATTATATGGATGATTTATTACTAGCTCATGCTGACGAACATCTATTGTATCAAGCTTTTTCTATTCTAAAAAAACACTTAAGTCTTAATGGTCTTGTCATTGCTGATGAAAAAATTCAAACTCACTTTCCCTATAATTATTTGGGTTTCTCCTTATATCCTCGTGTTTATAATACCCAATTAGTAAAATTACAGACTGACCATTTAAAAACTCTAAATGATTTTCAAAAACTTCTAGGAGACATTAATTGGATACGCCCTTATTTAAAATTACCCACCTACACCTTGCAACCATTATTTGATATCCTTAAAGGTGACTCTGACCCTGCATCACCCCGAACACTTTCTTTAAAAGGACGATCAGCCTTACAATCAATAGAAGAAGCTATTAGACAACAACAGATTACTTATTGTGATTACCAACGATCATGGGGTTTGTATATACTTCCTACCCCTCGAGCACCCACAGGGGTACTTTATCAAGATAAACCTTTGCGATGGATATATCTATCTGCTACTCCAACTAAACATCTGCTCCCTTACTATGAGCTTGTTGCAAAAATTGTAGCAAAAGGACGTCATGAGGCCATCCAATATTTTGGTATGGAACCCCCTTTCATTTGTATTCCTTATGCTTTATATCTTTTTTATATGGTTCTTCTGTGTGTTCTTGCCACCTCTTCTTTTTTTTTTATCCTTTTAGTTTTTTATTTTTTTAATTTTAAAATCTTTAATTCTTACATGCATTCCCAAACATGAACCCCCCTCCCACCTCCCTCCCCATAACATCTTTCTGGGTCATCCCCATGCACCAGCCCCAAGCATGCTGCATCCTGCATCAGACATAGACTGGCGATTCAATTCACATGATAGTATACATGTTAGAATGTCATTCTCCCAAATCATCCCACCCTCTCCCTCTCCCTCTGAGTCCAAAAGTCCGTTATACACATCTGTGTCTCTTTCCCTGTCTTGCATACAGGGTCGTCATTGCCATCTTCCTAAATTCCATATATATGTGTTAGTATACTGTATTGGTGTTTTTCTTTCTGGCTTACTTCACTCTGTATAATCGGCTCCAGTTTCATCCATCTCATCAGAACTGATTCAAATGAATTCTTTTTAACAGCTGAGTAATACTCCATTGTGTATATGTACCACAGCTTTCTTATCCATTCATCTGCTGATGGACATCTAGGTTGTTTCCATGTCCTGGCTATTATAAACAGTGCTGCAATGAACATTGGGGTACATGTGTCTCTTTTAATTCTGGTTTCCTCGGTGTGTATGCCCAGAAGTGGGATTGCTGGGTCATAAGGTAGTTCTATTTGCAATTTTTTAAGGAATCTCCACACTGTTCTCCATAGTGGCTGTACTAGTTTGCATTTCCACCAACAGTGTAGGAGGGTTCCCTTTTCTCCACACCCTCTCCAGCATTTATTGCTTGCAGATTTTTGGATCGCAGCCATTCTGACTGGTGTGAAGTGGTACCTCATTGTGGTTTTGATTTGCATTTCTCTAATAATGAGTGATGTTGAGCATCTTTTCATGTGTTTGTTAGCCATCCGGATGTCTTCTTTGGAGAAATGTCTATTTAGTTCTTTGGCCCATTTTTTGATTGGGTCGTTTATTTTTCTGGAGTTGAGCTGCATAAGTTGCTTGTATATTTTTGAGATTAGTTGTTTGTCAGTTGCTTCATTTGCTATTATTTTCTCCCATTCAGAAGGCTGTCTTTTCACCTTGCTTATATTTTCCTTTGTTGTGCAGAAGCTTTTAATTTTAATTAGATCCCATTTGTTTATTTTTGCTTTTATTTCCAGAATTCTGGGAGGTGGATCATAGAGGATCCTGCTGTGATTTATGTCGGAGAGTGTTTTGCCTATGTTCTCCTCTAGGAGTTTTATAGTTTCTGATCTTACATTTAGATCTTTAATCCATTTTGAGTTTATTTTTGTGTGCGGTGTTAGAAAGTGATCTAGTTTCATTCTTTTACAAGTGGTTGACCAGTTTTCCCAGCGCCACTTGTTAAAGAGATTGTCTTTACTCCATTGTATATTCTTGCCTCCTTTGTCAAAGATAAGGTGTCCATATGTGTGTGGATTTATCTCTGGGCTTTCTATTTTGTTCCATTGATCTATATGTCTGTCTTTGTGCCAGTACCATACTGTCTTGATGACTGTGGCTTTGTAGTAGAGCCTGAAGTCAGGCAAGTTGATTCCTCCAGTTCCATTCTTCTTTCTCAAGATTGCTTTGGCTATTCGAGGTGTTTTGTATTTCCATACAAATCTTGAAATTATTTGTTCTAGTTCTGTGAAAAATGTGGCTGGTAGCTTGATAGGGATTGCATTGAATTTGTAAATTGCTTTGGGTAGTATACTCATTTTCACTATATTGATTCTTCCAATCCATGAACATGGTATATTTCTCCATCTATTAGTGTCCTCTTTGATTTCTTTCATCAGTGTTTTATAGTTTTCTATATATAGGTCTTTAGTTTCTTTAGGTAGATATATTCCTAAGTATTTTATTCTTTTCGTTGCAATGGTGAATGGAATTGTTTCCTTAATTTCTTTTTCTACTTTCTCATTATTCGTGTATAGGAATGCAAGGGATTTCTGTGTGTTGATTTTATATCCTGCAACTTTACTATATTCATTGATGAGCTCTAGTAATTTTCTGGTGGAGTCTTTAGGGTTTTCCATGTAGAGGATCATGTCATCTGCAAACAGTGAGAGTTTTACTTCTTCTTTTCCAATTTGGATTCCTTTTATTTCTTTTTCTGCTCTGATTGCTGTGGCCAAAACTTCCAGAACTATGTTGAATAGTAGCGGTGAAAGTGGACACCCTTGTCTTGTTCCTGACTTTAGGGGAAATGCTTTCAATTTTTCACCATTGAGGATAATGTTTGCTGTGGGTTTGTCATAGATAGCTTTTATTATGTTGAGGTATGTTCCTTCTATTCCTGCTTTCTGGAGAGTTTTTATCATAAATGGATGTTGAATTTTGTCAAAGGCCTTCTCTGCATCTATTGAGATAATCATATGGTTTTTATTTTTCAATTTGTTAACGTGGTGAATTACATTGATTGATTTGCGGATATTGAAGAATCCTTGCATCCCTGGGATAAAGCCCACTTGGTCATGGTGTATGATCTTTTTAATGTGTTGTTGGATTCTGATTGCTAGAATTTTGTTGAGGATTTTTGCATCTATGTTCATCAGAGATATTGGCCTGTAGTTTTCTTTTTTTGTGACATCTTTGTCAGGTTTTGGTATTAGGGTGATGGTGGCCTCATAGAATGAGTTTGGAAGTTTACCTTCCTCTGCAATTTTCTGGAAGAGTTTGAGTAGGATAGGTGTTAGCTCTTCTCGAAATTTTTGGTAGAATTCAGCTGTGAAGCCATCTGGACCTGGGCTTTTGTTTGCTGGAAGATTTCTGATTACAGTATCAATTTCCGTGCTTGTGATGGGTCTGTTAAGATTTTCGATTTCTTCCTGGTTCAGTTTTGGAAAATTGTACTTTTCTAAGAATTTGTCCATTTCTTCCACGTTGTCCATTTTATTGGCATACAACTGCTGATAGTAGTCTCTTATGATCCTTTGTATTTCTGTGTTGTCTGTTGTGATCTCTCCATTTTCATTTCTAATTTTATTGATTTGATTTTTCTCTCTTTGCTTCTTGATGAGTCTGGCTAATGGTTTGTCAATTTTATTTATCCTTTCAAAGAACCAGCTTTTGGCTTTGTTGATTTTTGCTATGGTCTCTTTTGTTTCTTTTGCATTTATTTCTGCCCTAATTTTTAAGATTTCTTTCCTTCTACTAACTCTGGGGTTCTCCAACTCTTCCTTTTCTAGTTGCTTTAGTTGTAGAGTTAGGTTATTTATTTGACTTTTTTCTTGTTTCTTGAGGTATGCCTGTATTGCTATGAACTTTCCTCTTAGCACTGCTTTTATAGTGTCCCACAGGTTTTGGGTTGTTGTGTTTTCCTTTTCATTAGTTTCTATGCATATTTTGATTTCTTTTTTGATTTCTTCTGTGATTTGTTGGTTATTCAGAAGTGTGTTGTTCAACCTCCATATGTTGGAATTTTTAATAGTTTTTCTCCTGTAATTGAGATCTAATCTTAATGCATTATGGTCAGAAAAGATGCTTGGAATGATTTTGATTTTTTTTGAATTTATCAAGTTTAGATTTATGGCCCAGGATGTGATCTATCCTGGAGAAGGTTCCATGAGCACTTGAAAAAAAGGTGAAATTCGTTGTTTTGGGGTGAAATGTCCTATAGATATCAATTAGGTCTAACTGATCTAATGTATCATTTAAAGTTTGCGTTTCTTTGTTAATTTTCTGTTTAGTTGATCTGTCCATAGGTGTGAGTGGGGTATTAAAGTCTCCCACTATTATTGTGTTATTGTTGATTTCCCCTTTCATACTTGTTAGCATTTGTCTTACATATTGTGGTGCTCCTATATTGGGTGCATATATATTTATAATTGTTATATCTTCTTCTTGGATTGTTCCTTTGATCATTATGTAGTGGCCTTCTTTGTCTCTTTTCACAGCCTTTGTTTTAAAGTCTATTTTATCGGATATGAGTATTGCCACTCCTGCTTTCTTTTGGTCTCTATTCGCGTGGTATATCTTTTTCCAGCCCTTCACTTTCAGTCTGTATGTGTCCCTTGTTTTGAGGTGGGTCTCTTGTAAGGAGCATATAGAGGGGTCTTGTTTTTGTATCCATTCTGCCAGTCTTTGTCTTTTGGTTGGGGCGTTCAACCCATTTACGTTTAAGGTAATTATTGATAGGTATAATCCCGTTACCATTTACTTTATTGTTTTGGGTTCGGGTTTATACACCCTTTTCGTGTTTCCTGTCTAGAGGATATCCTTTAGAATTTGTTGGAGAGCTGGTTTGGTGGTGCTGAATTATCTCAGCTTTTGCTTGTCTGTAAAGCTTTTGATTTCTCCTTGGTATTTGAATGAGATCCTTGCTGGGTACAGTAATCTGGGCTGTAGGTTATTGTCTTTCATCACTTTAAGTATGTCTTGCCATTCCCTCCTGGCCTGAAGAGTTTCTATTGACAGATCAGCTGTTATCCTTATGGGAATCCCCTTGTGTGTTATTTGTTGTTTTTCCCTTGCTGCTTTTAATATTTGTTCTTTGTGTTTGATCTTTGTTAATTTGATTAATATGTGTCTTGGGGTGTTTCGCCTTGGGTTTATCCTATTTGGGACTCTCTGTGTTTCTTGGACTTGGGTGATTATTTCCTTCCCCATTTTAGGGAAGTTTTCAACTATTATCTCCTCAAGGATTTTCTCATGATCTTTCTTTCTGTCTTCTTCTTCTGGGACTCCTATAATTCGAATGTTGGAGCGTTTCATATTGTCCTGGAGGTCTCTGAGATTGTCCTCGTTTCTTTTAATTCGTTTTTCTTGTTTCCTCTCTGATTCATTTATTTCTACCATTCTATCTTCTATTTCACTAATCCTATCTTCTGCCTCCGTTATTCTACTATTTGTTGCCTCCAGAGTGTTTCTGATCTCATTTATTGTGTTATTCATTATATTTTGACTCTTTTTTATTTCTTCTAGGTCCTTGTTAAACCTTTCTTGCATCTTCTCAATCCTTGTCTCTAGGCTATTTATCTGTGTTTCCATTTTGATTTCAAGATTTTGGATCATTTTCACTATCAATATTCGGAATTCCTTCTCCGGTAGATTCCCTACTTCTTCCTCTTTTGTTTGGTTTGGTGAGCAACTCTCCTGTTCCTTTACCTGCTGAGTATTCCTCTGTCTCTTCATCTTGGTTATATTGCTGCGTTTGGGGTGGCCTTTTTATATTCTGATAATTTGTGGAGTTCTCTTTATTATGGAGCTTCCTCACTTTGGGTGGGGTTCTATCAGTGGCTTGTCAAGGTTTCTTGGTTAGGGAGGCTTGTGTTGGAGTTTTGGTGGGTGGAGCTGGGTTTCTTCTCTCTGGAGTGCAGTAGAGTGACCCGTAATGGGTTATGAGACATCAAAGGTTTTGGGATAATTTTGAGCTGCCTGTATATTGAGGCTCAGGGGAGTGTTCCTGTGTTGCTGGAGAATTTGGGTGGTATGTCTTGTTTTGGAACTTGTTGGCCCTTGGGTGGAGCTTGGTTTCGGTGTAGGTATGAAGGCATTTGATGAGCTCCTATTGCTTAATGTTCCCTGAATTCAGGAGTTCTCTAATGTTTTCAGGCTTTGGGTTTAAGCTTCCTGCTTCTGGTTTTCAGTTTTATTTTTACAGTAGCCTCTAGACTTCTCCATCTATACAGCACCGATGATAAAACATCTAGGTTAAAGATGAAAAGTTTCTCCACATTGAGGGACACTCAGAGAGGTTCACTGAGTTACAAGGAGAAGAGAAGATGGAGGGGGTAGTTAGAGGTAACTGGAATGAGATGCGGTGAGATCAAGAGAGGAGAGAGCAAGCTAGCCGGTAGTCACTTCCTTATGTGCGCTCTATAGTCTGGACCGCTCAGAGGTATTTACAGAGTTATATGGGGAAGAGGAGAGGGAGGAAGTAGACAGAGGTGACCAGGAGGATAAGAGAGAGGAATGAGTAGGAGAGAGACAAATCCTGCCAGTAACCAGTTCCTTAGGTGTTCTCTACTGTCTGGAACACACAGATTCACAGAGTTGGATAGAGAAGAGATGGGGGAGAAAAGAGACAGAGGCCACCTGGTGGAGAAAAAGGAGAGGCCAGAGGAGGAGAGAGTGGTCAAGCCAGTAATCTCGCTCTCAGGTAAACTTGGGTAGTGAAGTTTGGGTTTTTAAATGTACAAAATTGACAAAAAAAACCTAAGAGCAAAGATTAAAAATCTGGAGTAGAGGTTGGATTTTCAAAGATACAATATTAAAGAAAAGCAGAAGGAAAAAGGAAGAAAGAAAAAAAAAGAATTATTAAAAAACAAACAAACAAAAACAAAACAAAACAAAACACCAACAACCATCCAAAGAGTATATATGGTGTTTGCCTTAAAAAAAAAAAAAAAAAAGTCTTTTTTTTTTTTTTAAATAGTAATACTAGGTTATAGAAATAAAAATTAGAGGAGAAATAGAAGACTTAACAATTAAAAAAAAGCTCGGAAAAAAATGAAAAAAAAAAGCAAAAAGCAAAAAAAAAAAAAAGAATGATTTTAAAAATATTAAAAAATTAAAAATATATCTGGCTCTTCTCTGATGTTATGGGCCGTGTGGGCTCACTTCCAAGGTGGTTCCCTCTGTTTAACTTCTTCTGTTTGCTGGTTTTTAGGCTCACTAGTTCAGTCGCGCTGTGGGGAGGGAGGATGCTGCAAACAAATAGCACTGTTGTGTGCACACAGTATCTCTGCCCCGCTTGACCTGTCCTTTCTCACGGCGCACAAACCGCTCCGGCTCTACGATGCTCAGCCGGGAACGGTCTGGGGCCGGCCCTAGGCTGCGTGCACTTCCCCAGTCCAAGCCGCTCAGGTTCGGCCCTCAGGCAGCCCTCAGAGGCACAAATGCGGCTGGGACTGCGCTTTGTGCCCTTCCCAGGTCCGAGTAGCTCAGGAGTTTGGCGAGCGCGATCGCCACGGCTTGTCACCTTTTCCGCTGCTGCCGCTCAGCTCTCTGGGTGGACCGCTGGCGCACCCCGTGAGGCAGACTGTGACTGTCCAGCACCCCCAGAAGTCTTAGCAAAGGAGCCTGCTTGCAGTTAGGTAAGTAAAGTCTCTCCGGGTCTGCAATTGCCCCTTTCCAGTCCTTACGGCTCTGGCTGCCTGTCCCCGGTGGGGAATGGTCTGCAGCCGGCTTTTTCCGCTCCGTCCTTTGTTCTGTGCTCGGTCCTGGCGGTGTCTTATGTTCGAGCTTTTCGCGTGGTAGCTATCCCACAGTCTGGTTTGCTAGCCCAAGTTAGATCGTTCTGGTTGCGCGTGGGGCGTTCCTGCCCGATTCTTGCAAAGCTCTGCAGCCCACGCCTCCCGCGCGTCCCTGCCCTGCCCCCACTTCCCAATGGCGGATGCAGGCGTCTGTGCTGCTTTTCCGCTGGGGGAGTTACTGGTGGGCTTGTAATCTCTTGGTTTTAATTATTTATCTATTTTTCCTTCCTGTTATGTTGCCCTCTGTGTTTCCAAGGCTCACCACAGACTCGGCAGGGAGAGTGTTTCCTGGTGTTTGGAAACCTCTCTTCTTAAAATTCCCTTCCCGGGACAGGCTTCCCTTCCCGGGACGGGCTTCCCTTCCCGGGACGGAGCTCCCTCCCCACCTCCTTTGTCTCCTTTTTCGTCTTTTATATTTTTTCCTACCTGTTTTTGAAGACAATGGTCTGCTTTTCTGGTTGCCTGATGTCCTCTGCCAGCCTACAGAAGTTGTTTTGTGGAGTTTGCTCGGCGTTGAAATGTTCTTTTGAGGAATTTGTGAGGGAGAACGTGATCTTGCCGTCCTATTCCTCCGCCATCTTTTCCCACTTCTTATGCTTTGGAACAACAAGATTGGCTTTTTCAATTTTCAGATAATTGGTCTATAGCTTTCGCAAATTACCCGGGACGGATTACTCCTCATTATCCTTCTGATAAATTGTTACAGTTTGCTAGCTCTCATGCCTTTATTTTTCCAAAAATAGTTCGCCGACAACCCATTCCCGAAGCGACACTTATATTTACAGACAGATCTTCTAATGGTACTGCAGCTTTAATTATTAGCCATCAAACCTATTATGCACATACCAGTTTCTCTTCTGCTCAGGTTGTGGAATTATTTGCAGTTCATCAAGCATTGCTGACTGTACCCACTTCCTTCAATTTATTTACAGACAGCTCCTATGTGGTCGGTGCCTTACAGATGCTTGAAACTGTTCCAATTATCGGCACAACCTCTCCTGAAGTTCTTAACTTATTTACATTAATTCAACAGGCCCTTCACCGTCGCCAATACCCGTGTTTCTTTGGGCATATTCGTGCACATTCCACCCTTCCTGGTGCCCTGGTACAAGGCAACCACACTGTGGACGTTCTTACTAAACAGGTATTTTTTCAATCAGCTATCGATGCAGCCCGAAAATCTCATAACTTACATCACCAAAATAGTCATTCTTTATGGTTACAATTTAAGATTTCCCGTGAAGCTGCACGACAAATCGTTAAATCTTGCTCTACCTGTCCTCAATTCTTTGTTCTCCCTCAATATGGTATCAACCCTCGAAGTCTACGCCCTAATCATCTCTGGCAAACAGATGTCACTCACATTTCTCAATTTGGGCGTCTTAAATATGTTCATGTCTCCATCGACACCTTTTCTCATTTTCTCATGGCCTCCCTTCATACTGGAAAATCAACTCGTCACTGTATTCAACATTTGCTTTTTTGCTTTTCTATTTCAGGAATCCCACACACCCTTAAAATAGATAATGGACCCGGTTATACTAGCCGTTCTTTCCAACGTTTTTGTCTTTCTTTCCAAATTCATCATAAAACAGGAATTCCATATAATCCACAGGGACAAGGTATTGTAGAACGAGCCCATCAACGCCTTAAACATCAATTATTAAAACTAAAAAAGGGGAATGAACTGTATAGTCTCTCACCGCATAACGCCTTAAATCATGCTCTTTTTGTTCTAAACTTTTTAACTTTAGATGCAGAAGGCAATTCAGCAGCCCAGCGCTTTTGGGGAGAACGGTCCTCATGCAAAAAACCACTTGTACGATGGAAAGATCCACTTACCAATCTGTGGTATGGGCCAGACCCTGTATTAATATGGGGACGGGGACATGTTTGTGTTTTTCCACAGGATGCCAAAGCGCCGCGCTGGATCCCGGAGAGGCTGGTACGCGCGACGGAGGAACTCCCTGACATATCAAATGCATCGCATGACATTGGGTGAGCCCACGAGTGAGCTGCCTACCCAAAGGCAGATTGAGGCGTTGATGCGATATGCTTGGAATGAGGCTCATGTACAACCTCCAGTGACACCTACAAACATACTGATCATGTTATTATTGTTGTTACAGCGGATACAAATTGGGGCGGCTGCGGCTTTTTGGGCATACATTCCTGATCCGCCTATGATTCAATCATTAGGATGGGATAGAGAAATAGTACCTGTCTATGTCAACGATACAAGTCTTTTAGGAGGAAAATCAGACATTCACATTTCTCCTCAGCAAGCCAATATCTCTTTTTATGGTCTTACTACACAATATCCTATGTGCTTTTCTTATCAATCACAACATCCTCACTGTATACAGGTGTCAGCTGAGATATCCTACCCTCGAGTAACTATTTCTGGCATTGACGAAAAAACCGGAAAAAGATCGTACCATGATGGAACCGGACCTCTCGACATTCCGTTTTGTGACAAACATTTAAGCATCGGCATAGGAATAGACACTCCTTGGACTTTATGTCGAGCCCGGGTTGCATCAGTGTACAACATCAACAATGCCAATGCCACCTTTTTATGGGACTGGGCACCTGGGGGAACACCTGATTTCCCCGAATATCGAGGACAGCATCCACCCATTCTCTCTGTAAACACTGCTCAAGTATATCAAACAGAACTGTGGAAACTTTTGGCTGCTTTTGGTCATGGCAATAGTCTATATTTACAACCCAATATTAGTGGGAGTAAATATGGTAATGTAGGAGTTACGGGGTTTTTATATCCCCGAGCTTGTGTCCCTTACCCATTCATGTTGATACAAGGCCATGTGGAGATAACACTGTCATTGAATATTTATCATTTAAATTGTTCTAATTGCATACTTACCAATTGCATTAGAGGTGTTGCCAAAGGAGAACAAGTTATAATAGTAAAACAACCTGCTTTTGTAATGTTACCTGTTGAAATAGCTGAAGCTTGGTATGACGAGACTGCTTTAGAATTGCTACAACGCATTAACACGGCTCTTAGCCGCACTAAAAGAAGTTTGAGTCTGATTGTTCTGGGTATAGTATCTTTAATCACCCTTATAGCAACTGCTGTTACCGCTTCTGTATCTTTAGCACAATCCATTCAAGCTGCTCATACTGTAGATTCCTTGTCATATAATGTTACTAAAGTAATGGGAACACAAGAAGACATAGATAAAAAAATGGAAGATAGATTATCAGCTTTATATGATGTGGTTAGAGTTCTAGGAGAACAAGTTCAGAGCACTAGTTTTCGCATGAAAATTCAATGTCATGCTAATTATAAGTGGATTTGTGTTACAAAAAAGGCTTACAATGCATCTGACTTTCCGTGGGATAAGGTGAAAAAACATCTACAAGGAATTTGGTTTGATACTAATGTTTCTCTAGATCTTTTGCAATTGCATAATGAAATTCTTAATATTGAAAATTCTCCAAAAGCTACTCTGAATATAGCTGATACTGTCAACAATTTTTTACAAAATTTATTTTCTAACTTCCCTAGCCTTCATTCACTGTGGCGAAGCATAATTGCTGTGGGCGCGGTTCTGACTGTTGTACTTATCGTAATTTGTTTAGCTCCTTGCCTTATTCGTAGCATTGTTAAAGAATTTTTACATATGAGAGTTTTGATACATAAAAACATGTTGCAACACCGACATCTTATGGAGCTTTTAAAAAATAAAGAGAGGGGAGCTGCGGGGGACTGCCCATGAAGGGTTAAGTCTTGGGAGCTGCTCGGCAGGTTATGCAGAGCCTTAGGCATGTTCCTAAGCTCCCTGTCCCGCCCCCCTGAAGAATTTTTATAGCCCTTAAGGCTCTAGGATGTCTAGTTTTTGCAACACTTCATAGGAAAAAGTATTATGTTCTGTACACAATGGTAAGGGTCTGGTGATTGTATCTTGAGATTAAGAACAATCTTGTAAATGTCACAAGTCAAGTACATTATCCTGTGTATACTGCTGCACAATAAAGAAAGGCATCAGCCATTTTGGTCTGATCCTCTCAACCCCATCTTTTGTCTCTCTTATTTTTCTTAGCGGGGACGCTCCGTTCTCTCCCTGTGCAGGTGCGACTCTTGCTTGTGCTGGCCGCGGCACCCATAGCTTTAATGAGGGCTAGAACTGCCCCCCACAATGAGGCACTGTCCCCCTTTGAATGTATTTATGGAAGGCCTTTCTTACACACAGACATTGTTATAGGCCCTGAAGCCTTGGAATTAACTAATTATGTAACTCAGCTCTCAGTTTTTCAACAGGCATTAACAGAACTCCAGGAGGTGACTCCTGACCCAGCCTCTGAGTCAAGCAAGCCTCTATTTGAGTCAAGAATCAAGGTCCTGATAAAAACATTGGGATCTGGGGGCCAATCCCTTGAGCCTCTCTGGGAAGGCCTTTACCAGGTTATTCTTTCTTCTCCCACAGCTGTCAAAGTGCCAGGAATTGATTCGTGGGTACATCACACTTGAGTTAACAGGTGGCACCCTGACCAGAACTAAGTGACATCTTTTTATGTCTTTACTTTTACTTTCTATGCTCTGACTTTGTACTTTTCAGATGGGCCTGAGAATCTATGTGAGCCTGCTTCTGCTGACCCCCAAAATCCTGAGTCTGCCGTTTGATCCTCAAGACAATGCCTTCCTGTCCTGGGCTCACTCCTACGCTGCATTCCACGATCAGTCTAACTGCTGGGTCTGTGGAGCACTCCCCTCTTTATCAGTGGAAGGCTTCCCGTGGTGGGCATTTCCGCTTCAAGGAAAGGACTTTTTTTCCATGTCTGCAAATACCTTCGACAACAACAATCATATGTGATGCCTCTTCTTCATCTGATGACATCTAACAATCCTAAAATGGACTGGTGCAACACTTTATACTTTAACTATGGACATAATGTGACTTTTAATTTTGATTATACATTGTCTTGGTTTAATGATTATTTTGCTACACATAAGAAGGTAAATGGGTCTACAGAGAGATGTTATGGGGAGGGAGGTGGGAGGGGGATTCATGTTTGGGAACGCATGTAAGAATTAAAGATTTTAAACTTAAAAAAAAAAAAGAAGATAAATGGGTCTAGATCTGGTGGCTTTTTACCTGATGTTTATCAAATATGGGATGAGGTTATAAGGCTAACTCCTGAACAGGGACATCTAATATCTCGTACCACAATATGCTAGGAACAAATAGAGCCATCCCCAGAAGTTAGCCAACAACTTAATTATAATGATTCAAAACAATTGGGTTTTTTGCCTAAGGAAACATGCGATGTAATCATTCTCGTGTTTTCCAACCCCGGTTCAGGTCTTCCCTTTGCCTGGCCAGGCTCTGATCGGGACTGGATATCTCAGTCACACTGCCTTGCTCCAAACGGGACCTACTGGATATGTGGCTCTTACCTATGGGCATGGCTTCCCCCTGGCTGGATAGAGAGGTGTACCCTAGGTCTAGCTTTTACTCATGGTTTCATATTTTCAGAGTTTCCAGAGAAGCCTGCTAATTTACCACACCTTAGAACTTGCTGGGCAAGGTCTGTATTTCACTGGTACGGTTATTTGGCTGCAGTGTTGGTTCCCTCTCTGGGAACTACAGATGTTACATTACAAGCGGATGCTCTGACTAACTTTAGTCTCAGAAAGCTATTTCAGCTCTTAATGCTGAACAAATACAAATTAAAAAGATGGTTTTACAAAACAGATTGGCCTTAGATATTCAGACAGCTGCACAAAGAGGAACTTGTGCCATTATTCATACCCAGTGCTGTACATATATACCTAATATGAGCACTAATGTTACTCACTTTACTAAACACATGAACAAGATGACTCAGGCTATGGATACTTCTGAAGCCTCAATTGCCTCACTTTGGGAGACGTTAACTAGTACCCCATAGTGGAAAACTATCCTAATTGCATTAATTCTGATCTTTCTGTTTTTGCTGTTTGCTCCCTGCATCTGTAACTGTGTAGCTGGATTTGTTTCTAGTCGCATGAAGGCTTTTAAGTTACAAATGCTTGCTCAAACCCCTGCGAATGCAGCACCTTCCTCCAACTACTACTTGGGGCCCCTGGATCAGAGACGGATTATGAGGGTTCGGAGAACATGTTGCCTCACCAGTTTAGGGACGACACCCCTTATCAGCTCAGAAGCAGTTATAGAACCAGGATGATGCCTCTTTCCCTAGGCAACCTAATTCTCCTAAAAGAAAAAGGGGGAATGAGAGTGTAACAGGCAGGGAGGGCAGGGGTCTCCAAATAGAGGAAATATGCTGCAAGTGTCATTTTTTATGAGATAAATGAACATTTTTATCTCTCTCTTAAGTGGCAGGAGGAAACCAACAAGTGTTAAGATTTCTCCCCTTCTCTATACAAATTTAAAAAGAGGTTTCTTTTAAAATTCTGTGTTGCCGTAACAACACCTGGTTCCACCTGAACTTAACTGTTCTCAAACCTTGAGCTAAGGTTTTTCCATTTTTCTAATGGAAATATTTGTCTTAATATGTATTTACCCTAGACTCTGTCTTCAAGGTGGTTCTGTCTAAGATTCAGAACTGACTTCACAAACCAGTATGTTTTACTCATGCAAATGTCCTCTTAAGCTATGTTTATGAGAATATATTTGCTTGGAAACTTGCCCTTCTTTAAGATTCATGTCAGTCATTTTATGGCCCACTCACTTTGTGCCAGTGTTATCTCAAAATGCATGCTGTGGGTGAGGGGCCTAGTGCCAGTCTCTGAGTTTTGAGACATTTCCTTTCTCCAATTAGCAGACTGCTAGAAGCTCTATGCCATGGACGGAGGAGCCTGGTGGGTTGCAGCCCATGGGGTCACTAAGAGTCGGACAAAACTGAGCAAGTTCACTTTCATTTTTCACTTTTAAGCACTGGAGAAGGAAATGGCAACCCACTCCAGTGTTCTTGCCTGGAGAATCCCAGGGACGGGGGATCCTGGTGGGCTGCTGTCTATGGGGTTGCACAGACTTGGATACGACTGAAGTGACTTAGCAGCAGCAGCAGCAGAAGCAGCTATATAACATCTGGCTAAAGACTAGCAGGGGGTCACTCTTTCTGCCCCCTTCTGATGTCTATGTCAGAAGCTTTCTCTATCTCTTTTACACTTTAGTAAAACTTTATTACACAAAAACTCTGAGTGACAAGCCTTGTCATTGGCCCTGGATTGAATTCCTCTTCTCCAGAGGCCAAGAATCCTGGCGTCTTTCACGGCTCAGCAACAACCCATCATCCTGGGGGCTTGTCCAGGATTCTTCAGGAGAAGGTAAGGACACTTGGAGCGCTAGTTCTTTCTTCTCCTAGAAAACACGTTTTCTGCTGCACTTTACTAACTACGGTGTGCTTGTGTGAATGAATGACACACCGTGAGTGAAGCAAATGAGGAGCCCTGGTCTGCTGTTTTGAGGTGCTTTGTAATGACTGAAGGCAACCCTGAAAAGGGGAGCCCTGTCAGGGGTTTATACCAACCTGCCAATGCCATGAGACATCCAGCCTCCCTGTGAGGGGAGCAGCCAGAAATGGGCAAAGCATGTGGACTGAGCTCTCCTTTCTCAGCCAAACTTTCCAGTCTCTTTGACCATTTCATAACTCCCTGGGAATTAGAACTACTAACCTAATCTCTAGGATCACAGACTTTCAAGGGACTTGTGATCTATGCTATTACTGTGTATTGTTACTTAGGTCCCAAACTTGGATTGGTAGTCAAGAAGCGCCTAGCCTTGCTAGGAGTTGAAAGTTCCAAAGCTAGATGGAATTCTAGCCCCAAGAGCATATCTGAGGTTAAAGGTTACTCAGTTAGGAAGTACAGCACGCTTCTTCCTTTGGTAATGCTAGCTCTTAGTGGACCAGAAGAGGCTCTCCAATGGCTTTTGTCCCAATTTCTTAGATATTGTTTCTGTGGAATCTGTGGGAATAAACTGGAAGGACTGGCCCTAATAACTTGAGGACAAAATCATTTTTTCCTCACTGGCCAGCCCTTCACCATTTCTTTTGCTATCACTTATACCAGCGTGGTGATGCTCAGAAGGAACATAATGGTTTTTATGTTTGTACCGGTCTTACTGTGGTCAGGAATATACTCAGGGTCCTGCACAGGCACTTCTGGAGATGAATGTTTCCTCTAACGGTCTTAGCTTGAGAGGCATTCCAGAAGGTTACTCTATTGCACCCCAGGTGGCATCAGAGGCAAGCAAGGTTTTAATGGTGAGACACTGGACATTAACCTCGGATTCCATCAGGTCTACCCCTGGTGCACCTCCACCCCACCTCTGTGGTAGAACCGGGAGGGATGAGTACAGCACCTGTGTTGGTAACAGACAGACGAAGCCCGACCAGGGAAGCAAAGTGAAAGGTTGTTGCTGAGCGACGAAAGACGCCAGGATTCTTGGCTTCTGGAGGAGAGGAATTCAATCCAGGGTCAGTGACGAGGCTTGATCACTCAGAGCTTTTGTGTAATAAAGTTTTATTAAAGTATAAAAGAGATAGAGAAAGCTTTTGACATGGACATCAGAAGGAGGCAGAAAGAGTGCCCCCCTGCTAGTCTTTAACTAGATGTTATATAGCTTCTAGCAGTCTGCTAGTTGGAGAAAGGAAATGTCTCAAAGCTCAGAGACTGGCACTAGGCCCCTCACCCACAAAATGCATTTTGAGATAACACTGGCACAAAGTTTGAGTTGTCCCCGGTCATAAAATGATTGACATGAATCTTGAAGAAAGGCAGGTTTCTAAGGAAATATATTCTCATTAACATAGCTTAAGAGAATATTTGCATGAGTAAAACATACTGGTTTGTTAAGTCAGTTCTGAGTCTTAGGCAGAACCACCTTGAAGACAGAGTCTAGGGTAAATACATAGTTCACTAACATAGCTTAAGACAAATATTTCCATAAGAAAAATGCATTGGTTAGCTCAAGGTTTGAGAAAAGTTAAGTTCAGGTGGAACCAGGTGTTGTTATGGCAGCACAGAATTTTAAAGGAAACCTCTTTTTAAATTCATGTAGAGAAGGGGAGAAAATCTAACACTTATTTGTTTCCTCCTGCTGCTTAAGAGAGAGAGAAAAAATGTCTGACACTTGCAGTCTGTTTCCTCTGTTTAGAGACCCCTGGCCTTCCTGCCTATTACCCTCTCATTACATTTGGGTGAAACTGGGTGAAGGGTACATGGTATCTCTCTGTATTATTTCTTACAACTGTATATGAGTCTATAATGATCTCAAAATGAAAAAAGTTTAATTTAAAAAAATCTGTAAAATGTAGTTAAAGCTAGCTTAGAAGGAAATTTAGCACTAAATGTTAATATCAGAGAAGGTAAAATTTCTTAAGCCATTAATCTAAGTTTCCATGTTAAGCTGTTGGAAAAAAGGGCAAAATAAGTTCAATTAAGCATAAAGAAAGAATAAAAAGAGAACTCAATAAGATTAAAACAGAAAAAACAGTGAAACAAAAAAGTCTTTTAAAAAGATCAATACAACTGAATAAGCTGTATCCAGACTGATAGTAAGAGAGAGAAGACATCAATTACCAATCTCAAAAATCAAACAGAGGATAAAATAACAAACTATTAAAATGATAATAAGGGAGTCCTATAAGCAACACAAACTAGTAGAGTTCATCCAAGATAAATTAGAGAATTTGAATATTCTTATATCTTAAAGAAATTGAAATAGTAACTAAAACATCCAGATTCAGCTGGTTTCATTGAAGATTTCTACCAAATGTTTAAACAAGATATAACACTGTTTTTACAGAATCTCTTCCAGAAAATAAAAGAAGATAAAACATTTCCCAATTCATGAGTCTAAAATTACTCTAATACTAAAATCAGACTAAAACAGTAGAAGAAAAAACCAAATACAGGCCAATATTTCTTATGAACACTGACACAGTATTAGCAGATCAAGTCCAGCAATCTATAGAGGTCAAAGAATGCAAGACTGGCTTGAAATAAATCAATGCAACTCAGCATATTAAAAGTATAAAGAAGAAAACACGATTACATTGAAGAATGCAGGAAAAACATTTGACAAAATGTGTCACCCTTATCTTATTAAAAAATCTCAACAGACTAGGAGTAGAAGAGAGCTTTTTGTATCTAATGAAATACACCTACAGATATCCTACAGGTAACATCATACTAATGAAGAGAGACTTAATGCTTCCGCAAAAGGTTAGGAACAAGGCAAAGACATCGATCCTCAACATTAAATTCGATTTCACACTAAAGTCCTCCATTGTGCAATCAGACAAGAAAAAGAAACTAAAGGCATATGATATGGATCCAAAAGGAGGAAATAAAATGCCTTCTGTATGAAGATGCCATGATAGTCTGTGTAGAAGAAAACAAGAATCCACAAGTAAAACAAAACCCCAAAAGCCTCTTAAAACTATTAGCTGCCAGCTATAGGAACTAGAATATATAAAATAATTTTGAAAAAGAAAAATGAAGTGAGAGGAACCACTCTCCCCAGTTTCAAGGTTTACTATGTATTACAGTTATCAAGACTGTACAGTAATGGGAAAAGGGTAGATCAATGTATCAGTGGACCAGGAAAGAACCCACAAATAGTCTCACACAAGTATGGCCAACTGATTTTTGACAATGAGAAAGAAATGTAATGGAGGAGGAATAGTTTTTTTCAACAAATAATGATGGAACAATAGGTAGAAATAAGAACCTCCACCTAAGCCTCAAACCATTTACAAAAAGAAACTAAAAATGGATGGCAGGTTTAAATGTAAAAGTATCAATATTTTAGGAAAAAATATACAAATACTTGGGATCTAGAGCTAACCAAAGATGAAACCAAAATGATCCAATAAAGAAAAAAACTGGTAAACCTCATCAAAAGTAAAACCTTTTGTTTGGTGAAAGTCTCTGTGAGGATAAAAACACAAGCTATAGGCATAAATGAAATATGCTCAAACCACATATATGACAAAAGTCTTAAAGTCTATAAAGAACTTTCCAACCTCATTAGTTAAAAAAAAAGAAACCACATCAAACCCAAATTATCCCATTAAAAAATGGGCAAAAATTACAGAGCTATTTCACAGAAGGGGACATAACACATGATAAGAAAGCACATGAAAAGCTGTTTAACATTAGTAGTCATTAGGGAAATACAGATTAAGACTATGATGAGATACTAATACACACCTATTAGCCAAGTGAAATTAAAAAATAGTGAGGAAAAATGAAATGCTGGCATGAATTTCCACACTCTAATCTCTCACACAGTGAGAAAATAAAATGGGGCATTTTGGAAAATATTTTGGTGGTTTCTTAAAAAACTAAATACATGCTTACCATGTGATCCAGCACTCCCACTACCGAGTATCCATCCCAGAGAAATGGAAATTTACGTTAATACAAAACCCACAGTGTCGGACACGACTGAAGCGACTTAGAAGCAGCAGCACGTTAGAATGTTCACAGCAGGGTTCTGTTCATTTTTTATTTATTTGTACAGGGAGGCCTGGCGTGCTACGATTCATGGGGTCGCAAAGAGTCGGACACGACTGAGCGACTGAACTGAACTGAACTGTACTGGCCAAAGCTTGGGAAAAAAATTAAAATTAAAATGTCCTTTAATAGGCGAATGTCAAATATGCTATTGTTTATCCATACCATGGAATGCTATTCAACAATATAAAGGAACAAGCTAGTGATATATGCAACAACTTGGATAGATCTCGGGAATTATGCGGAGTGAAATAAAGTCAATCTCAAAGGTTACATACTATATGATTTCATTTATGTAGCATTCCAAAATAACAAAATTAAAGAATATAAATTAGTACTCATTGCCATCTGGTGTCCTACAAGGTCAGTAAACAAGAAACACCCCTTTGACAAAAGAACTTCAAGTTGGGAAAGACCATTTTCCGTGCGCTAAAGAAAATAGGAAGTCAAACATGCTCATTTTCCCCATTTTAAAATTGGAGGCTTGTTCTCAGGCTCCTGATCCTTCTACCTCAGACTTGTAGAGTAACAATCATCAAATAATAAAAGAAGATGATCTGGCGTCTTTTCAGAAAATCTGGGAAAGTTTTAAAAGCCAAAGCACTTGGGCACTATCGAGGTATTAGTATGTCTCTTGAGTTACTCTTGTATTTGAAAAATTGCCTTTCATATTCCATCCAATTAACAGACTTTCTAGAAACAGTGTCATTATATGAGATGCTTCAGAAGTATTAAAGGACATGCTTGGAGATAACTTCTTTAAGTCAAGACATGGGTAGCCATTCTCTTCTCTGGGGGATCTTCCCCACAAGGGATCAAACCCAGGTCTCTTGCATTGCAGGCAGATTCTTTACCATCTGAGCCACCAGGGAAGCCCGGATAATAAAGAGAATTAACTCTCATCTACCTGGTGGGCTTGAATGTTTACCACATCTGCAAATAATAAGTTCAACAAAAAGTACATCATGTCTTACCCAATAAACTGTGTGATTCAGAGCCATGAACATATACACCAGAAAAACATAGTTAATTACAGCTATTATTTTCGAAAGTTAGTTGCTCTGAAAATACTTTGGTTTCTGATGATCTTGAATTAGCTTATCTGCAGCTGGAGTCCTTGATGACTGCCTCAAAGTGTTCCTCCCCCAAATCCAAGGATGATTCAATACTGGGACATCCATAAAGGTGATTCACCAAATTAGTAAGTTAATACTGATAAAGCATTATGTTCCTAACAATGGTTACCGAAAATGCACTTGCAAATACTCACTATAGTTGCTCTTCAGTTAAACTTTTAGTAAGCTGAAGCTAATGGGATAAATTCTAAAAACTGTTGAATGAATACATCCCCAAAGAAAGCCCAGCATGTCCAGTAGTGAAATAATAGTTTTACTGTCATTTGAGTCAGGAACTTGCCCACAAAAGTTCTTATCACCAACACATATCTTATTGTGGAATATTAGACAAAGATAGTAAGCACAGAATTTAACAATGGTCAACTCTAAGCCAATTTCAGACTTTTGGATGACTTCACTGAAGGTCTAGTGTGGCTGCCAGCTTCTAAGATGGCACTCCATCACCTCTGCCTCCTAGTATTGGCACCCTTGAGCAGCCCCTCTCCCATATTATACAAGGGTTAGTCTATGGGACTTCCACAAGCTGGAATCAAGCTTGCCAGGAGAAATATCAATAACCTCAGATATGCAGATAACACCACCCTTATGGCAGAAAGTGAAGAGGAACTAAAAAGCCTCTTGATGAAAGTGAAAGAGGAGAGTAAAAAAGTTGGCTTAAAGCTCAACATTCAGAAAACTAAGACCATTGCATCTGGTCCCACCACTTCATGGGAAATAGATGGGGAAACAGTGGAAACAGTGTCAGATTTTATTTTTGGGGGCTCCAAAATCACTGTAGATGATGATTGCAGCTATGAAATTAAAAGATGCTTACTCCTTGGAAGGAAAGTTATGAACAACCTAGATGGCATATTAAAAAGCAGAGACATTACTTTGCCAACAAAGGTCCATCTAGTCAAGGCTATGGTTTTTCCAGTGGTCATGTATGGATGTGAGAGTTGGACTGTGAAGAAAGCTGAGCGCCAAAGAATTGATGCTTTTGAACTGTGGTGTTGGAGAAGACTCTTGAGAGTCCCTTGGACTGCAAGGAGATCCAACCAGTCCATTCTAAAGGAGATCTGTCCTGGGTGTTCTTTGGAAGGACCGTTGCTAAAGCTGAAACACCAGTACTCTGGCCACAGGATGCAAAGAGTTGACTCACTGGAAAATACTCTGAAGCTGGGAGGGATTGGGGGCAGGAGGAGAAAGGGACGACAAAGGATGAGATGGCTGGATGGCATCACTGACTAGATGCACATGAGTTTGAGTGAACTCTGGGAGTTGGTGATGGACAGGGAGGCCTGGCATGCTGTGATTCATGGGGTCGCAAAGAGTCAGACACGACTGAGCGACTGAACTGAACTGAACTGAGGTTATGGGATGCAGAAAACACAATACAGCAGAAGTTAGATTGTGTCACTTTGGAGATTAGGTTATAATAGATAAAGGAGTTTCTTTTAGTCACGAAGTAGGAAAAAGAGAATCGATGGAGCTACTTACTGATTCCTAGCAATAGATTGCCAATAAAAAGATACACTTCTTTTACAAATTCACAGTACCCTAAAAAGAATCTTTGATTTGAATAGGGCCTCCCAAAGTTATTCACCAAAAATATCAACAACAGAAAAACACCTCTATGCCTCTTAACCCCCTGAAGCACTTCCCCACCTCCTCTCCTCCACTGGTAACCACTAGTTTGTTCTCTGCCTCATCTGTAAGTCTGTTTCTTTTTTGCATGAAAAGACATTGTTAAGCATTGCTGCTGCTGCTGCTGCTGCTGCTAAGTCGCTTCAGTCGTGTCCGACTTTGTGTGACCCCATAGACAGCAGCCCACTAGGCTCCTCTGTCCCAGGCAAGAATACTGGAGTGGGTTGCCATTTCCTTCTCCAATGCATGAAAGTGAAAAGTGAAAGTGAAGTCGCTTAGTCGTGTCCGACTCTTAGCGACCCCATGGACTGCAGCCTACCAGGCTCCTCCATCCATGGGATTTTCCAGGCAAGAGTGCTGGAGTGGGGTGCCATTGCCTTCTCCGTGCTAAGCATTGCTGCTAAGCTGCTGCTAAATTGCTTCAGTCGTGTCCGACTCTGTGCGACCCCATAGACGACAGCCCATGAGGCTCCCCCGTCCCTGGGATTCTCCAGGCAAGAACACTGGAATGGGGTGCCATTGCCTTTTCCATGCTAAGCATTAGGGAAACACAAATCAAAACGACAATGAGATATCACCTCATACCTGTCAGAATGGCTGTCATCAAAAAGACCACACAAATATCAAATGTTGGCAAGAATGAGGAGAAAAGGGAGCCTTAGGACACAGTTGGAAGGAATGTAAACTGGTACAACCACAATGGAAAACAGCATGTGGATTATTTTGAATTAAAGTGACCTGAGAAACCACCAGTGAAAAAAATAATTAAAAAACTTATTCTCATCTCCTGCTTTCCCCCTAAAAGTGGAAAATAAATCTTCCATGTGAAGGTACCCTGTACCAGGAGGGTAGAATACATCACCAGACTTAGGGAATTCAAGACTTAGAAAGATATATAAACAAATTTTGTTACTTCTTCATTAGTCAGCTGCCCCAAGCACAAGCCCGTCTGTTTTGTTACATCTTTCCAAATAATTGTTTCTCTGTTTAAAAATGATATAAACAACCTGTTCTGATCACTTTGGGGTCTCATTGCTATGAGAATCCACTGAGAATTAGATTTTTTTTTCTCCTGTTTACCTGTCTTGCGTCAATTTAATCATTAGACCAGTTGAAAGAACTCAAGAGGGGTAGGGGGAAATTTCCTCCTACCTGACAGAGCTAACAACAAATCTCCCATCCCAAAAAAAGTATTTTAAATTCAAAATTTGCTATAAAGGCATAATTAACACTTATTTTACATTTAAAAAGTGCTTATTAAAATAAGACAAATAGGATTCCTAACATATGTGCCTAGTATATCTCAACCTAAAGCCCAATATCATGTTTGATGGTGAAATATCAGTACCATTCCCCAGAGAGTCAGGAGCGTGACAAAGAATCTTTGTATCGCCATCACTATCATTGATGACATTTTGTGACATATTTAGTAATATTTGTCAAGGAATTTTCCAAAGAGTTGATTTATTGCATTGTGTTTAGAGGAACATCTAAAGAGAGAAATGAAAACAGATACATTACTGTACTGTGTATTACTGTGGGGGAAAAAAAAGCTCCTTTTTATCTACAAGGCTATAAAGTAAAACAATGTAATCTAAACCTCTACATAAATAAAAGCTACAGAGATTTGGGACAAAGAACAAAAATGCACAGAGATATTGTGAAGAAAAGTCTAAGACTTTCTAAGAGGAAATTGATTAACATGTGATTAGAAATAGCTAAGAATATAATAGCTAAGAATAAACTTAGGCAAATCAATTGTTCCTTGAATTAAGCAATTGTGCCTTCTGTGTGTATGTGTGTGTGTGTTTGTGTGTTTGTCTCTGCGTATGGCAGCTGCAGATTTCTTTTTCCCATAAAAAGGCAAAGAGATTCTAGGAAATGTAGAGAGAAAACTGAACCTCAAATTACCCCAAAATACATTTCATTTCTATATATGTAAAAAATATAACAATATGATGAAACCAATGAAAACAACATGCTCAAAATTGTTCAGATTTGACCTATTTCATATGTTATTAATAAATATTAGAAAGCAACTCTGGGAGAACATTAATCATTAGCACACGAGGATAATCTATGATCCCAATGATTCAATATTCAGTAAATATATTAATATAAAAAGATAAATCTATGGATGTACCACTAGATCTAATTAGGAAAGAAAAACCACACAGTTATCTGAAATAGGAAACTTTAGTATAAAGAATGAATTCAAGGAACTGGAGTAAGGACTCAGGGACTGGCTAATAGGAAGCAAAAATAACCAAATAGTGGAGGACTAGCAGAGATACGGCTTCCCTGGTAGCTCGGTGGTAAGGAATCCGCCTGCCAATACAGGAGACGTGGGTTTGATCCTTGGGTTGGAAAGATCCCCTCAAGAAGGAAATGCCAACTCATCCCAGTATTCTTGTCTGGGAAACTCCATGGAGAGAGGAGTCTGGTGGACTACTATTCAAGGGGTTGCAAAAGAGTTGGACATGACTTAGCAACTAAACAACAAAACAACAGGAGAGATAAGGGGCAGTTACTACTTGTAGGGTCAAAGGGGAGCACCACGGACTGAAATCCACACCTTCTGGGAGAGGGCACTTGTGTGGGTCACTGGATTAAAGAGGAGTTGCTGTGGTTCTGCATCACTTGGTGGAAATCTAATCACAACAGATGAAGGCAGCTGAGCAAATAAAGTTTGGAGCTCAGAGGAAAGGCATTAAAGAAAGGAGACTGCATGAGATCACTGGGAATAAGTTCAGTTAAAGAGGACGTTCAAGAACAGAGTTCTGGGTGCACCAACATTAGAGGGTAAGGAAAAAATGCTGATTCAGCAAAAAGGATTCAAGAAAGAGCAACAAATAAGGCATGAGAAAAACCAGACCTAAATGGCATGTGACAAGGGGAAAAAGGAGTGAGTGATGAAAGCTGTCAAGTATTGAGAGCTAAGACCTGAGAAGTGATCACTGGATTTGCCAGTATGGAGGTTGGTGACGGCTTTGCCAAGTGCCATCTAGTTGCTAGTGGGCTCAGGAGAGAATTTAACTTTCTATGGAGTATAATTTCCCACAGTTTGTTATCCTCCACACAGTCAAAGGCTTTGGTATAGTTAATAAAGCAGAAATATATGTTTTTCTGGAACTCTCTTGCTTTTTCCATGATCCAGCAGATGTCAATTTGATCTCTGGTTCCTCTGCCTTTCCTAAATCCAGCTTGAACATCTGGAATTTCATGGTTCATGTACTGTTGAAGCCTGGCTTGGAGAATGTTGAGCATTACTTTGCTAGAGTGTGAGATAAGTACAATTGTGTGGTAGTTTGAACAATCTTTGGCATTGTCTTTCTTTGGGATTAGAATGATAACTTACCTTTTTGAGTCCTTTGGCCACTGATGAGTTTTCCAGATTTGTCGGCATATTGAGTGCAACACTTTCACAGCATCATCTTTTAGGATTTGAAATAGCTCAACTGGAATTCCATCACCTCCATTAGCTTTGTTCATAGTGATGCTTCTAAGACCCACTTGACTTCACATTCCAGGATGTCTGGCTCTATGTGAGTAATCACATCACTGTGGTTATCTGGGTCATGAAGATCTTTTTGGTATAGTTCTGTGTATTCTTGCCACCTCTTCTTAATATCTTCTGCTTCTGCTAGGTTCATACAATTTCTGTCCTTTATTGTGCCATCTTTGCGTGAAATGTTCCCTTGGTATCTCTAATTTTCTTGAAGAGATCTCTAGTCTTTCCCATTCTATTGTTTTCCTCTATTTCTTTGCGTTGATCACTGAGGAAGGCTTTCTTATCTCTCCTTGCTATTCTTTGGAACTCTGCATTCAAATGGGTATATCTTTCCTTTTCTCCTTTGCCTTTAGCTTTTCTTCTTTTCTCAGCTATTCAGAAGGCCTCCTCAGACCACCGTTTTGCCTTTTTTGCATTTCTTTTTCTTGGGGATGGTCTTGATCATCCAAGATGAGCTCCTGTACAATGTCGTGAACCTCTGTCCATAGTTCTTCAGGCACTCTATCAGATCTAATCCCTTGAATCTATTTGTTACTTCCACTGTTGAAAATTTTTAGAGACGGGAATACCAGACCACCTGACCTGCCTCTTGAGAAATCTGTATGTAGGTCAAGAAGCAACAATTATAACTGGACATGGAACAACCGACCAATTCCAAATTGAGAAAGGAGTACGTAAAGCCTGTATATTGTCACCCTGCTTATTTAACTTGTATGCAGAATACATCTTGAGAAATGCTGGACTGGATGAAGTACAAGCTGGAATCAAGGTTGCTGGGAGAAATATCAATAATCTCAGATATGTAGATGACACCACCCTTATGGCAGAAAGTGAAAAAGAACTAAACAGCCTCTTGATGAAAGTGAAAGAGGAGAGTGAAAAAGCTGGGTTAAAACTCATCATTCAAAAACTAAGATCATGGCATCTGGTCCCATCATTTCATAGCAAATAGACTGGGAAACAATGGAAAAAGTGACAGACTTAATTTTTGGGGGCTCCAAAATCACTGCAGATGATGACTGTAGCCATGAAATTAAAAGATGTTTGCTCCTTGGAAGAAAAGCTATGACCAAACTAGACAGCTTATTAAAAAGCAGAGACATTACTTTGCCAACAAAGGTCCATCTAGTCAAGGCTACGGTTTTTCCAGTAGTCATGTATGGATGTGAGAGTTGGACTGTAAAGAAAGCTGAGTGCCAAAGAATTGATGCTTTTGAACTATGGTGTTGGAGAAGACTCTTGAGAGTCCCTTGGACTGCAAGGAGATCCAACCAGTCCATTCTGAAGAGGATCAGTCCTGGGTGTTCACTGGAAGGACTGATGTTGAAGCTGAAACTCCAATACTTTGGCCACCTGATGCAAAAAAAAAAAAAAAAAGACTCATGAAAAGACCCTGATACTGGGAGGGAGGGCAGGAGGAAAGGGGGACGACAGAGGATGAGATGGTTGGATGGCATCACCGACGTGATGGACATGAATCTGAGTAAACTCTGGGAGTTGATGATGGACAGGGAAGCCTGGCATGCTGCAGTCCAAGGGGGCACAAAGAGTTGGACACGACTAAGCGACTGAACTGAACTGATGGAGTATAATCTATAAAATATTGAATTATTATGCTGTACACTTGAAACTAGTATAGTATTGTAAATCAAATAAAGTTCAATTTAAAGAGAGAGAATCAGAGATGAGCAAACAGACAAGCTTGCCTGAGTCGTATGAAATATTTTGTTACAAAAGGGAACAGATTCTTGTTGATGCATGACAGAAAACCAGGAAATTCTGTAAAGCAATTATTCTTCAATTAAAAAATTAAATTAAAAAAAGGGAGAAGAATCACATGGTGTCTATTTTCACAGAAAACTCAGTGGCTTTGTGCAAATAGATATAATCAGAAAACCACAAAAATCATTAAAGTTAACTAAAATATATTAAGTCTCTACTCTGGAGAGCCCAGTTGTATTAAACAGGAGGGTGA
The DNA here is from genome assembly GCF_042477335.2 of Ovis canadensis. NCBI lineage: Eukaryota > Metazoa > Chordata > Mammalia > Artiodactyla > Bovidae > Ovis > Ovis canadensis. The sequence continues at coordinate 46,406,772 of NC_091264.1, read as the reverse complement.
CAGAGAGAGGACTTAAAAGGGACAAGACATACCCCTTCTCATGAAGAATATAATAACCCTGAGCCACTTCATAAGGCACCAGCGCTTAAACAAGGAGCATGGGCTGTCAGGCTCCTATAAGGAGCATCTATTCCAAACGGAATATCAGGGATGAGGGTGGTGGCCTCATCTGCGCTTGAAGCATGAGCAGGATTTAATGAGCTCGATCTACTTGTCAGTGAGACAATGAAAGTAAAGTTAAAATTAAACCATTATGCCAATAAACTTCTCCCCTTTGGTAACACAAGGGCTAAAGGCTTAGGGTAATCATTTATCTCCTAGAGACTACTAGGAAATTTGGGAATGTTTAGAGAAATCAGTTTGAATGGAATGAGGATCCTGTAGTCCACCTCCCTCCGGTGAGCCTTCCATCTTTTGTTCTTTAATATTCTGCTTTTGAGATGATGAGAATGGGTTTTCCCATAGAGAGCTGCTTAGTTTGCTGTTTTGGGGGTGGGGAAGAGACTTTTCCTGAGATAATTCTGAAAAGTGAGAAAGGATGTTATCTTTACCTAAAAGAAACCAGGGTCCCAGAACTCCAGGGAATAAAACTCTGGGAATAAAATTATCTAAAAGGATGGCTACAGAGACCTGGAAGCAAATCAATAATTTAAAATTATATTTTTTAGAGTTAATATCACCCATTTATTGGAATTAGACTAGATAGTCTGTAGTTTAAGATTCCTAAACTGGGCCTGTTTTTATGGGATGCATTAATTAAAAAAAAATCAGTCATGTCTATGGTGAGACAATAAACGTAAATTCTGGCAGAGGGAGATTTCATAGGGGCTAACAGATCAAATAACGAAAACAGACTTGACCTTTCCAATTAATTTATGCATGAGGGAAAAGTAAAACAAAATGAAATCCCACAAGGCTTTGGGAAGTAGGTAATGAGTGAAGAGTTTGGGGCAGAGAACTTTAATTTGGGGCCTCTGAATAAGAACCACGAACTGTTCTTATATACAGGAAATGCTCAGTGCTGAGACCAGACAAAGATAACATTTCTGCTATTAATAGCTCTGCCTGGTACCTTAAGGAAGAGCCTCATTCTACAGTGAACTAATCAATGGCAGAAGACCAGGATATATTTAATGCAAAGGTAATAGACACAGAAACAATCTCGGCCAGAGAAAGTGACAGGAAATTGATACAGGAATGAATGGCCCAATTTTTTTTTGCTGGTTCTTCCTCATTTTCTGGTCTCCAAGTAAATAGATAAGGCTGATGACTTTCAAATTTATATTTCTATTTGGGCCCTCTGTCCTGAACTACCAACTCATAGACACAATGCCTATTTTTCCCTTCTGGATCAAACAGGCAACTCAAACCCAACATGTCCAAAATGAAACTCCTGTTTTTATTCTGGAAACTTGCTCTCCTCTTGCTTATCTTCCCTACTGCGACTGAATGCACAGCACCATTCACTCACTCACTCAAGCCATAATTCTCGAAGTTTCCCAAAAAATCTCCCCCTTTCCTGATCCCCCTATCCACCTCATGAGCAATTCTTCTTGACTCTAGCTCCAAAACAGATCCCCACGACAGCCCAGCCCAGATACCATTAACTCTTGAATAGGTAACTATGACAGCCTCTTCTCAAGTCTCTTGGTTCCCAGTCTTGACCCTTGTAGACCATGTCCCCCCCTATAGCAGCCAAGACAAATCCAGTCCCCTTATCTACCCACAGGACCCCACATGGTGTGTCCTCAACCACCACTTTGATCTCATCTCCCGCCGCTGACCTTCTCACTCACTCTGCCCTGGTCATGTTGGACAAACTTGCTTTGTTTCTTTGCCTGGAATGCCCTTGCTCAGAGCTGCCTCTTTCTCACTATTCCCATTTCAGCTTGGATATAACTTCCGCACACAACCAGGTAAAGTAGTTAGATTTGGCAAAGTGACGCTGGTTACTAAGTTGTTGTCAGTACTACTGCCATTATCTTCATACCAAATGTCATTTTTACTTCTTTTTTTCATTTTGTGCCTCTCCTGGAGACTTTGCAGGAGTTAACAAGGCAGTGGAAACCGGGACAAAGCAGATACAGGGTAAGGGATGCAGGTGTGGACAATATGCTGACATTATTGCTGGTTACCAGAAAAACTAGTAAGCGCTTCTGTAACAATAAGTATGGAGAGGGGAAGTTTAATGAAAACTAAGTCCTTCAGTCATAAATGCAAGAGAAAGAGCTAAGGTAGCAAAATATTCCACTTATTGGTTCAACAAATATTTACAGAGTCAATGAACTAGTGGTCAGTGAACTTTCAGGTGCTGGTACATTAGAAGAGTCCTGCTAGGTACTGTCATTATATAATCACTAAGCCATGTCTGATTCTTCTGTGACCCCATGGACTGTAGCCAGCCAGGCTCCTCTGTCCATGGGATCTCCCAGGCAGGAGTACTGGAGCGGGTTACCATTTCTTCCTCCAGGAGATCTTCCCAACCCAGGGGTTGAACCTGAATCTTCTGCACTGGCAGGTGGATTCTTTACCACTGAGCCACCTGGGAAGCTCACGGATAGGTATAACCTTTGGGAAAAAAACATTACACTGAATGCTATGTCTTTGAACTAATTGCCCTAAGGGGTAATTCAGTTCAGTTCAGTCGCTCAGTAGTGTCCGAGCCTTTGCGACCCCATGAATTGCAGCACGCCAGGCCTCCCTGTCCATCACCAACTCCCGGAGTTCACTCAGACTTACGACCATCAAGTCAGTGATGTCATCCAGCCATCTCATCCTCTGTCGTTCCCTTCTCCTCCTGCCCCCAATCCTTCCCAGCATCAGAGTCTTTTCCAATGAGTCAACTCTTCTCATGAAGTGGCCATAGTACTGGAGTTTCAGCTTTAGCATCATTCCTTCCAAAGAAATCCCAGGGCTGATCTCCTTTAGAATGGACTGGTTGAATCTCCTTGCAGTCCAAGGGACTCTCAAGAGTCTTCTCCAACACCACAGTTCAAAAGCATCAATGCTTCGGTGCTCAACCTTCTTCACAGTCCAACTCTCACATCCATACATGACCACTGGAAAAACCATAGCCTTGACTAGACGGAACTTAGTCGGCAAAGTAATGTCTCTGCTTTTCAATATGCTATCTAGGTTGGTCATAACTTTTCTTCCAAGGAGTAAGCATCTTTTAATTTCATGGCTGCAATCACCATCTGCAGTGATTTTGGAGCCCCAAAAAATAAAGTCTGACATTGTTTCCACTGTTTCCCCATCTATTTCCCATGAAGTGATGGGACTGGATGCCATGATCTTCGTTTTCTGAATGTTGAGCTTTAAGCCAACTTTTTCACTCTCCTCTTTCACTTTCATCAAGAGGCTTTTTAGCTCCTCTTCAATTTCTGCCATAAGGGTGGTGGTATCTGCATATCTGACGTTATTGATATTTCTCCCGGCAATCTTGATTCCAGCTTGTGTTTCTTCCAGCCCAGTGTTTCTCATGATGTACTCTGCATAGAAGTTAAATAAGCAGGGTGACAATATACAGCCTTGACATACTCCTTTTCCTATTTTGAACCAGTCTGCTGTTCCATGTCCAGTTCTAACTGTTGCTTCCTGACCTGCATACAGGTTTCTCAAGAGGCAGGTCAGGTGGTCTGGTATGCCCATCTCTTTCAGAATTTTCCACAGTTTATTGTGATCCACACAGTCAAAGGCTTTGGCATAGTCAATAAAGCAGAAATAGATGTTTTTCTGGAACTTCCCATGATCCAGCAGATGTTGGCAATTTGATCTCTGGTTCCTCTGCCTTTTCTAAAACCAGCTTGAACATCAGGAAGTTCACGGTTCACATATTGCTGAAGCCTGGCTTGGAGAATTTTGAGCATTACTCTCCTAGCATGTGAGATGAGTGCAATTGTTTGGTAGTTAGAGCATTCTTTGGCATTGCCTTTCTTTGGGATTGGAATGAAAACTGACCTTTTCCAGTCCTGTGGCCACTGCTGAGTTTTCCAAATTTGCTGGCATATTGAGTGCAGCACTTTCACAGCATCATCTTTCAGGATTTGAAATAGCTCAACTGGAATTCCATCACCTCCACTAGCTTTGTTTGCAGTGATGCTTTCTAAGGCCCACATGACTTCACATTCCAGGATGTCTGGCTCTAGATGAGTGATCACACCATTGTGATTATCCGGGTTTTGAAGATCTTTTTTGTACAGTTCTTCTGTGTATTCTTGCCACCTCTTCTTAATATCTTCTGCTTCTGTTAGGTCCATACCATTTCTGTCCTTTATAGAGTCCATCTTTGCGTGAAATGTTCCCTTGGTATCTCTAATTTTCTTGAAGAGATCTTTAGTGTTTCCCATTCTGTTGTTTTCCTCTATTTCTTTGCACTGATAGCTGAAGAAGGCTTTCTTATCTCTTCTTGCTATTCTCTGGTACTCTGCATTCAGATGCTTATATCTTTCCTTTTCTCCTTGGCTTTTTGTTTCTCTTCTTTTCACAGCTGTTTGTAAGGCCTCCCCAGACGGCCATTTTGCTTTTTTGCATTTCTTTTCCATGGGGATGGTCTTGATCCCTGTCTTCTGTACAATGTCACGAACCTCACTGCATAGTTCATCAGGCACTGTATCTATCAGATCTAGGCCCTTAAATCTATTTCTCACTTCCACTGTATAATCATAAGGGATTTGATTTAGGTCATACCTAAATGGTCTAGTGGTTTCCCCTACTTTCTTCAATTTAAGTCTGAATTTGGCAATAAGGAGTTCATGATCTGAGCGACAGTGTTATATTGGGATATTCAGTCCCTTCTTGTGACAGGTTTCATGTCAGTTATCAGGCCCACTCTATTTTGCCAGTGAGCAATGATTTGAATTCCAATTCAAGTTTCAATTTGTTTCTGAATTTCAACATGGACTAGAGGGTTCCTTGGTCTATAATCTCTGTTTTAAAATGATGTAATGAGGCAACTGTTGTATTAATTAATCGCTACCCACTGTAGTTGTGATGTGCACAACACAGACATTGTGCAGTGTTTCCATTTACACTTAAAAACAATATCATCAAAGAATCAGATATATCCATGCTCTTATGTTAATTAAGGTAGTACTCCATCGAGAGAAATTAGAAATTTTATTTTACAGGCAACTCCTGCTCTGCCCTCACTTCCCTTTACGTCTGCTCAGCTCCATAACTTTTCTGATCATTTTCAGAGAGTGAACAAGCCATTGGTTATTTTCAGCCTCCAAATAATCTCATGTGATAATTCATAGCTCCAGTCTGATGAAAAGCATACAACTTCCAAATTTTATCTAGAAGCAGAACTTCTCCTTATCTCCAGCTTGGGTCTGGCTGGGGAGGGTGGTGGTGGAAGATTTGGTTTGGCTTCTTATTCTCTTTCTCTGTCCACTCCTCTTGCCCCTCCTGGTAACTGAGGCTTCTGATCCATTTCAGGCTGGTTGTTAGGGTGGTCGGTAAGAGGCAAGAAGTATGGTTGTTCCCTGGACTCTTAAGATCTGCCATTGGGGCTCTGTAGGCTTGGGTGGATGTTCAACATTACTCTTCTGGAGATTTCCCTGCTGGGGACACCCATCAGTCTCTCCCATGCCCTCTGCTCAGCCCTTACTGTTCCTCCCTCAGCCGTTGGGCATCCAGCACTCCACCTCACCTTTTGGGGAGTCATGTGGTCCCTCAAGACAATTCTCTTGGCAGGATTTTAAAAGGCTATAACCTGGACCTCTCTAGTCACTCATATCTGGCTCAGAAGGAACCTGCATGTATCTGTCCAGGCATCCTTGCACCTGCTGCTGTGGGAAGTCTCACAACCCTCCGATGTGCTGTGGGCCCTTTCTCTGCCCTGCAGCCTCAGGCCATGAGTTGCTGCTCCATGACCTTAGATTCTGAGGTCTGTGTTACTTATCAGTTTCCTTCTCTCTCTCATACACTCATAGTGGTGCACACACATACACAGCCTCCGGGGCACATAAGTCAAGCTCTGGACGATCCCGTTGCAGGCAGCCAATGTTGTTAGACTTGGAGTAAGGGGCAGCATCCACCTGATCTCTTTCATGAAGTCAGGGTGAATAAGTGACGCGCGTACCTGCACCTTCCTCTAAAGAAGCTTTCTCAGGTTCTTTATCTCAGTTTGTGCCCTTGAAGTGAGTTCAGCAGCCTCCTCCTTCTCAAGTCTCTCCCATCACTTTGGAATAAAGGCAACACTTATTGTTTTCCTCTCAGAATAGGATATGTTCAGTCAAGTTGGAATCAGAAGAGGCCTATGTGAATAGCCATTGACACACATTATCATGCATGAACACGGGTGCACACGGTTTTTGAAGGTGTCAGAATGAAAGATTCTGACACTTCAAACACTGCGACCCGTTTTTGTGACAGTTTTTTGTCATTGTAGTTTTAAATGTATTTTTAACCATAGTAATAATTCACAAATACATTACTGTTGTAATACATTTAAAAACCATGCTATGTGCTAAGTCACTTCAGTCGTGTCTGACTCTTTGCCATGGACTGTAGCCCACCAGGCTCCTCTGTCCATGGGACTCTCCAGGCAACAATACTGGAGTGGGTTGCCATTATAGATAGATCTAAATTTCCATGTGGCCATCCCTCCCAAGGCAATGGTCCTCTTCATTCCCTTATATATATTCATAGATGACCCGTGTTACCAGATTCATGCATCTTAATTTTAAAACCAGGGCTCAGGACAATGTAGATGAGAGCTGTCACTGTCTCAGTGTTGTAAAGTTTCTTTTCATCATTTTCTATTCACTTGCAAGAACATAAGTTATATAATGGGATATTATGTATACATATGTTATACTTATGTAAATTTTATTATACTATGCAGCAATCAAAAGGAATCCATTGAATCTACATTAAAAAGCATATAAAAATTAAATGGAAAAGTTATAGAATCTTATATTTACTATTTTACAAACATACTTTTTTTTCACCAATATGCCTTTAAATTTTTTATATGCTTTTAAAGGGCTTCCCTGGTGGCTCAGACAGTAAAGAATCTGCCTGCAATGCAGGAGACGTGGGTTCAATCTCTGGGTTGGGAAGATCCACTGCAGAAGGGAATGATAACCCACTCCAGTATTCTTGCCTGGGGAATTCCATGGACAGAGGAGGCTGATGGGCCACAGTCCATGGGGTCACAAAGACAGATCTAGTGAATTCCTCTGACTGCTGCATAGTATTCTAAAGTTTACATATACTTTACTTAATTTAATTATTAATGATCATTGATTATTGTTTCTGATTTTTCACTTTTACAAATATTGCTACAAGGAGTATCTTGGGACATACTCTGTGTGGCTGTGCAGACACCATGAAGTATCAGGTGGAAGGGATGAAATTTGACCACTACAAACAATAGCTTATTTATTCACACTTTTGCCTAAACTTGGTGATAAAAGTCTTCTAAATATTTATGAAAGTTGATGGGTAATAAATAGAATGATATTGTTCTTTGACATCCATCTCCTTCCTTTATAATAAGGCAGAGTGCATTTACCCCATTTGTTCTTGATCTGTATTTGTCTACTGTTCTGATAGTTACCTGTTCTTTACCTATTTTCCTGTATTTTGTCTTTTTTATATTATCTTGAAAATTTTTTTTTTTAAAAACACCACCACTCCTCTATCTGATATCATACTGAAATGGATTTCTTCCCTTTTGTCAATGACCTTTAACGGCAGCTATTATTATAAATAAAGCTTGTGTTTTGTATCTGACAGTGTCCTTATGATATGTCTAGGTATAAATTTCATTTCATTGGCTTGAGACTCATTGTGATTCTTGAATCTGAGAACTATCATGTTTCATCTGTTCTGAATGAGTCTGATTCATTATTTCTTTCCTTTTTATTTATTTATTTATTTTTAGTTTTTTATTTTTAAAATTTTAAAATCTTTAATTCTTACATGCGTTCCCAAACATGAACCCCCCTCCCACCTCCCTCCCCATAACATCTCTCTGGGTCATCCCCATGCACCAGCCCCAAGCATGCTGCATCCTGCATCAGACATAGACTGGCGATTCAATTCTTACATGATAGTATACATGTTAGACTGTCATTCTCCCAAATCATCCCACCCTCTCCCTCTCCCTCTGAGTCCAAAAGTCCGTTATACACATCTGTGTCTCTTTCCCTGTCTTGCATACAGGGTCATCATTGCCATCTTCCTAAATTCCATATATATGTGTTAGTATACTGTATTGGTGTTTTTCTTTCTGGCTTACTTCACTCTGTATAATCGGCTCCAGTTTCATCCATCTCATCAGAACTGATTCAAATGAATTCTTTTTAACGGCTGAGTAATACTCCATTGTGTATATGTACCACAGCTTTCTTATCCATTCATCTGCTGATGGACATCTAGATTGTTTCCATGTCTTGGCTATTATAAACAGTGCTGCGATGAACATTGGGGTACATGTGTCTCTTTCAATTCTGGTTTCCTCGGTGTGTATGCCCAGAAGTGGGATTGCTGGGTCATAAGGTAGTTCTATTTGCAATTTTTTAAGGAATCTCCACACTGTTCTCCATAGTGGCTGTACTAGTTTGCATTTCCACCAACAGTGTAGGAGGGTTCCCTTTTCTCCACACCCTCTCTAGCATTTATTGCTTGCAGATTTTTGGATCGCAACCATTCTGACTGGTGTGAAGTGGTACCTCATTGTGGGTTTGATTTGCATTTCTCTAATAATGAGTGATGTTGAGCATCTTTTCATGTGTTTGTTAGCCATCCGTATGTCTTCTTTGGAGAAATGTCTATTTAGTTCTTTGGCCCATTTTTTGATTGGGTCGCCTCTCTCCAGTTCTCTTTTTCTCCTCTTAGAATTCTTATTCAATGTATACTGGACTTTTCACTCCATTTTCCAGGTCTGTCAACTTTGCTATCATACTTCATCATCTTACTCAGTCTTATTTGATACAATTTACTTAGCTCTACCTTCTATTTCTCTATTCTTTCATTAGCTCTGTCTAGTCAGCTAGTTTCCAATCACAGTGTCTAAATTTGTCTTTTGTATTTCAAGCAGTATCTTTCTTAAATCTGCCTATTCTTTTGTTATCTTCTTATATTTTATTTCTTCAGTTATTTTCAGTTCAGTTCAGTTGCTCAGTCATGTCTGACTCTTTGTGACCCCATGGACTGCAGCACGCCAAGTTTCCCTGTCCATTACCAACTACTGGAGCTTGCTCAAGCTCATGTCCATTGAGTTGGCAATGCCATCCAACCATCTCATCCTCTGTCATCCCTGTCTCCTCCTGTCTTCAATCTTTCCCAGCATCAGGGTCTTTTTCAATGAGTCAGTTCTTTGCATCAGGTGGCCAAAGTATTGTAGTTATTTTAAGGATGCTTATAGAATGTGTTTATCAGTGCAGTCTATTTTTTGGGAAGTTCTCAGTAGTTTAACCATGCTATGTGCTGAGTCTGAGGATTTGCCTTGGATGATCACTTCTATGAGTGTTTATAATTTTGGATCCTGAATTCATATTAAGTGGAGCTTCATCTTCAGTAATTCTGAGTGATCTGTGTTGAGCAAATCAGCCTAGGCCCAATTCTTCTTACTTCAGTTTTTCAGCTGAGCAAGAGTTCTCAGATAGTTAAGACAATGTGAATTCCAAACTCCAACTTCCCAAAACATGGTTATGAATTTTTGTAACTTTCAGGAGAGGCTCAGGACAACGCACATGAGAGCTGTCACTGTCACACTTGTTGCAAAGGGCAGAGTCTCTAACTCAGTTTTGAATTCCCTTGAGGTTTCTGGCTCTATGTCAAGATCTCTATTAAAGCTGCTTTCCTGGCATGAGTCTTAGGCTTCATCCTCCATTCCCTACAAGGACCTGACAAGCCCCTGACAAAAACTGATGCTTTGTCCCCAGGCCCAAGGTTTCTGAAGAGTAAGCTCATTCCTCTAATTTTTCATTACATCCATGGAGATATCTCATACTACCTTTTAATATATGTATTTAAAAAGATGCTTTCTCAGGACTTCCCTGGTGATCCAATGGTAAAGAATCTGCCAACCAACACAGGGAACATGGGTTCCATCCCTGGCCTAGGAAGGGATCAGCCGAAAGGGATCAGTTTTTGCTCAGCTGAAAAACTGAAGTAAGGAGAATTGGGCCTAGACTGATTTGCTCAACACAGATCACTCAGAATTACTGAAGATGAAACTCCACTTAATATGAATTCAAGATCCAAAATTATAAACACTCATAGAAGTGATCATATGCCACAGGGCGACTAAGCCTGTACACCACTACTGAGCCCACATGCTCCAGAGCCTGAAGCCACTGCAGTGAGAAGCCCAAGCACTGAGAAAGCCCATGCACAGCAATGAAGACCTAGCACAGCCAAGAATCAACAAATAAATAGTAAAACAGATGTTTGCCACATTCTGTCTTGTATCAGTTCAGTTCAGTTGCTCAGTCGTGTCTGACTCTTTGTGACCCTATGAATCACAGCATGCCAGGCCTCTCTGTCCATCACCAACTCCTGGAGTCTACCCAAACTCATGTCCATAGAGTCGGTGATGCCATCCAGCCATCTCATCCTCTGTCATCCCCTTCTCCTCCTGCCCCCAATCCCTCCCAGCATCAGGGTCTTTTCCAATGAGTCAACTTTTCACATGAGGTAGCCAAAGTATTGGAGTTTCAGCTTCAGCATCAGTCCTTCCAATGAACACCCAGGACTGATCTCCTTTAGACTGATCTCCTTTGGACTGGTTGGATCTCCTTGCAGTCCAAGGAACTCTCAAGAGTCTTCTCCAACACCACAGTTCAAAAGCATCAATTTTTCGGCGCTCAGCCTTCTTCACAGTCCAACTTTCACATCCACACATGACTACTGGAAAAACTATAGCCTTGACTAGACGGACCTTTGTTGGCAAAGTAATGTCTCTGCTTTTGAATATGCTATCTTGTATATCTAGATCTTCTTTAGTAGATCTAGTTTTTCAGGTTATTTAATCTACTGGAATCTTCCAGGTGAAATTTCAAAGAAGATTGTCAGGTTTTAACAGCCAGTTGCTACTGGTAGCAGCTGAAAGATATGGAAACATAGAACTGGAAAGAATAGTACAATCCATTAAGGCAAGCCAGACCAGATCCCTCATTTGAGGAAAGCAGAGACGTGCCATTCCCACGACTACACATTTGGGTAGTGATAGAATCTGGACAACAAATCATGTCTCTTGAACACTAATCTAGCACTTTTTCCACTAAACATTTCCTCCTAATTCTTAGAAGAATTGGGGCCATGCTATAGGACACCTCTTTTTATATTTGCTTTTATTTCAGTAGGTAAACACCACTGTCTGGGAGAAGAGAACCAAAATGTCTAACACGATAGAAGCCGGAACCATAGTGGGAGGTCCTGTCAATAATGATACTGTAAACATGGCTCAAGTACAAACCTCCAGGAAAGGTAAAATCGTGTACTGGGGTGTGGATAAAACTGGGATCTATGTCACTGTTTGGTGATGTACAGCCTCTTCTTGATCCTACACATTGCCAAGAATTCTAAATAGCTGTAAAGCATTTGTACTGAGAATTACTTCATTTCTTGGGAGAAACCTTGAAGGTATATAGGACAGGTAGATATCAAGACACTAGATCATCAAGACATTAGGTAGGGATAAAGAAAAAAATTTAGAGCAGATGTCAAATAGAAAATATGGAAACCAATCTAGGTTTTTCTGATACTAAGTCCAGAGACCATCCCATTTGATCTTTCCACTCAGACTAGATTCAGATCTACCTCAAGGAGAACAGGCTTTTTCTTTATACCATATCATAGAAGTCACATATCATATCATCCTCCTCCCTCTCAGTTAAGTTACAATTTAGTGCTTTTCAAGAATATATCAAGTAATACATTGGTGCTTCCCTGGTGGCTCAGATGGTAAAGAGTCTGCCTGCAATGCAGGAGCCCTGGGTTCAATCCCTGGGTCAGGAAGATCCCCTGGAGAAGGCAATGGCTACCCACTCCAGTATTCTTGCCTGGGAAATCCCATGAACAGAGAAGTCTGGCGGGCTACAGTCCATGGGGTCACAAAGGATGAGACGACTGAGCAACTAATACTTTTTCAATAACACATCATAAAGAAACTGTTGAACACCTTATTTTACTCTAAACTCTAAATGACTTATAACTATTTTATTCACTAATTATCTTAAGCATATAGGCTTTTCATAAGATAATGCCTTTTAAAAGTAAAACATGAACCAAGATGGAATGCTTTGTGAGACTCAACATTTTAGCAAGTATATCTGCTGGCAAGTGAACATGCCTTAAGGAAAAGGGGATTTGCCTAATCTTATCCATCAAAGAAGAAATCAGGAAACATGCATGCTCTTTAATACTACTCACTCTACAATTAACTACCATCAGACATTTAATGAATACTCTTCCATTGCTTCAGCTTCCTTATCTGTAAGGTGGAAGCGTTTGCATCTCTAAGATCCCATCCATTTCTAAACAATAGGAGCCTATTGGACTCTATGCCATTGGCCAAATTTTCTTATCCCAACTCTCTCTCTCTAAAAATCAGTAACTTACAAACAAAGAACTTATAAACAGTTTCCATGGCACAATATAGCATACTGGGTAAGAGTACAGATTAAGGTGCTAGACTGCCTATGTTTGCAATCTTGATTTTGCAATTTATGAGCTGTGTGACCTTAGGCAAGTTACTTAAATTTTCTGTGTCTCAGTTTCCTTATTTGTAAAAATGAGATGATAACAATAGTACTTATCTCATAGGATTTCCATGAGGATTAAATTAGTTATAATATGTGAACCATTTAGAACAATGCCTGGCATGTAATTAAGCGCTGTATAAGCTTCACTATCATAATCACCTCTCATCCAGTTTTTCTTCCTTAGTCTACTTTTCAGCGGTCTTTGGAACTCTGGGCAATTTGTCTAAAAGTGGAACTTAATGTGGTCTTTCTAGTTTCTTCCACAGTCTTTTAGGGCATCCACCCCACCATGCTGCTTTATCCCCTGCTGACCACTTCTTGACCCCAGCCTGTTATCACAAATGGCATTATGCTAATAACACTCATCTTTTGTTTTGGCTGATTCTCCTCCCACTTTATAAGAGAGAACCTCAACCACTCCTCAATGTCCCACTTAGTTATTTTGTATTTCTCATAAATGCTTATGAATAAGCCTTGCTGGCTGCTTCTTCAGTTGGTGTCCAACATCAATTTTTCTCTCACCTCTCTCTCTAGCCCATTCTCAGTGGGCACTGCTGGGTCCTCTGTATTTCACTCTCAGGACCCTGTGGGGCTTTCTCCCAGGGCCAGAACCCCCGGAGATTACTGACATCTTTACTGGGCATGATTGTGCTTTGAAGATACTCAGAGAATCAAATCCAGGCTTTCCATGGCATGTGGGGAAATGCCCTCTCCCCCATTATATGTCATATCTGGTCACGTGGCCACAGAAAAGACTTGCTTATGCTCCTATATCTCAAGAGACCCTAGGTGAAAAGAGATGGACCTTCAGGTTCTGCCAGAGGTCAGGCTCTATTAAGGGTTCATATGGCAGGGTATGGACAGGCATCACCTTGACCTTCCTATCCTTTCTCTACCAAAGGCCCATGAGCTTCTGCCTGAGTTCAGTCAGATAAATGGAAGCCACTTTAGGTAATTCAAGAAAAAAAAGAGGTTTAATATAGAAGATGGAAATAGTCCACAGACTTTGGGAGGCTGGGGAAGAAGTCAGGTTAGCCACTTCCAGGAAATCCTGAAGTGTAGGACGGATGGGACACAGCTAGCAATCCTGTGCAGCACACAGTGGGTGGTGTTCAGAGCACCACAGGCCCAGGCAAAAACCCCGTCTACCATTACTAATCCTCCTACTCCTCCCTGTAGTGGCCTCCTTGGCACGGTGTTCAGTTCTCACTGTGTTCAGCCTTCCAAACTTTGTTCTAATGCTCTTGTAATTGGAAACTTGCTTGCATGTAGGTTGAGGATTTTAGTTTCCAGGTATTTATCTATTACTGTGAAAAATTTAGAAGGGCAGGCCTGGCAGTGAGAGTTAATAAACAACACTGGACACTGCTTCCCTGCTCCCTGTCAAAATCCAGCACAGAGTTAAATATACCCTGGCCTATCTTAGGAATGGCCCCAAAAGATGAGTCTGCAATAACATTCCTTTCTGAAAGTCACAGAAATCAATAAAATAAGCACAACACCTTGAGAAAATATTTTTACTTAGGTTAAAACTTAGGAATTATTCCTATCACACACTACAAATCCTAAGGCTCCTTGCTAGATTTAGTATAATTTGGATGAATTAAGAGGATGCCAAGAGGAGACAAAACTCTCATCCTTGGAGCATGGCCCCATGTTACAAACAGAAAGGGGACGGCACTGTGAAGCCCCAGGTCAAGCTCTCCAGCTTAGATACTCTCCAGCATCTCAAGGCTGGTGGACCACAGGCCAGGTGAGGTCACCACAGGCCAGGTGAGGTCACCACAGACAAGGTGAGGTCTGCAGTACTGGGATATGGTGGGGGAAGCTGCTCTGTGCCCACATCTTGATGTTTCCCCCTCCACAGCTCGCCAGTCTTTCTAAAGGTCTGTAGCTTAGGATCTTGGGCCAGTGCAACAGAGCAGGGGAAAACATACACAATTGCAGAAACTAACTTGGAAATTGGCGGGGCGGGGGCGGATTTTCCTCCAATTATGCAAAGTCATTGTAGAATTAAAATGCAAGAATAGCTAATTTTCCCTGAATTGGTGAAAAAATGCCAAGGGGTCATCTTCCTACCACCTGCCTCTTGACCATATGTATACATAATACTATCAGCACATGACAACAGGCCTCCAACCAGCCAAGGTGGCCCATCGCAAGGGTTATATCACACGGGGCAAAATCACACATGATTGGCTTTTATAGTCCAAGACTGGACGTATGGGTGGGACCCCACAAGGGACTTATATACATACTGAATTGGCCAAAAGGTTTGTTCAGCTTTTCCGAAACATCTTTGGTCAACCTAGTACTTTAGCACACACACATAGAAAAGGAAACAAATACATAAAAGAGAGATCACTGCATAATGAAGGCATGTCTATCAAGTACTGAGCATTTTATATGAATTAATTCACTGAAACCTCACGAGAATCCTTCAAGGAACATACTGCCAGCATCATCTCCATTTTTCAGCAGCAAGAACTCAAGTACAGAGGGATTAAGTCCTCATTTAAGGACTCATTTAAATCATCCAGGCACAAACAGGTATTATCTGGATTTAAACTACAATGGTCTGATTATTAACCATTATATTACAGTGCTGTGCTTATTTGGGGAAATTGAAGAGTAGTTTCATTTCACATTTCTCCAAGTTCTCAAGAATACTTAAGAAAAAAAGCTTAGCATGTATGAAGTAAATCAATAGGAAAATATGAAAGAAGATGAGAAAGGAAACTAAAGAGAAAAAAATGTCACTTCAGAACTAAAACAGAATTAGTAGTAGCAAGGAGAAGAAGGCGATGGCACCCCATTCCAGTACTCTTGCCTGGAAAATCCCATGGATGGAGGAGCCTGGTAGGCTGCAGTCCATGGGGTCATGAAGAGTCGGACATGACTGGGCGACTTCACTTTCACTTTTCACTTTCATGCATTGGAGAAGGAAATGGCAACCCACTCCAGTGTTCTTGCCTGGAGAATCCCAGGGACAGGGGAGCCTGGGGGGCTGCCTTCCATGGGGTTGCACAGAGTTGGACACGACTGAAGCGACTTAGCAGCAGTAGCAAGGAAAGAAATTATCACTGTAAAAAATCAAATCAGCAATGTAGAACTGAGGCTTAGTCACTCAGTTGAGTCTCTTTGTGACCCCTTGGACTGCAGCCTGCCAGGCTCCTCTATCCATGGAATTCTGTAGTCAAGAATACTAGAGTGGGTAGCCATTCCCTTCTCCAGGGGGTCTTACTGACCCAGGGATCGAACCCAAGTCTCCTGTATTGCAGGTAGGTTCTTTACCATCTGAACCACCAGGGAAGCCCCAGTAAGGAAATGATTCAAAAGATAATAGATGTGGGGCTTCCCTGGTGCCTCAGTCATAAAGAATCCTCTTGCCAAGGCAGGAGTCGTGGATTTTATCCCTGATCTGGGAGGATCCCACAAGCAGTGGAGCAACTAAGCCCGTACACCACAACTACTGAGCCTGTGCTCTAGAGCCTGGGGTGTGGCTCTAGAACCAGGGAAGCCACTGCAATGAGAAGCCCACACACCACAACTAGAGAGTAGCCCCCGCTTGCTGCAACTGGAGAAAACCCCTCAAAGCAATGAAGACCCATCACAGCCAAAAATAAATAAATGATCATAAAAAAGATAATGGGTGTGAAGAAAGTAACAAAGTTTCTTCAAAAATAAATAAAAGTAAGTTACTTAGAAATCCAGTTTACTGAGTTTATAACTTCAAGGAAAATATATAGAAAACCAAAGAAGACAACTTAAATGTATAAAAAATGTAAGCTCAAATTATGAAGGGAATTGAAATGGAATATATATATATAAGAACTGATTTCTTGATAAAGAAGATTCTGTTCAACAGCAATAAAACAATTTAATACTCAGATTGTTTAGACAGATTAAATAAAGCAATCATGGGAGAAAGGGGGAGAGAAGCATTTAAAAGGTATAAGGTGCTAATTATGGAGAACTCAGCAGTGGCCACAGGACTGGAAAAGGTCAGTTTTCATTCCAATCCCAAAGAAAGGCAATGCCAAAGAAAGTGCAAACTACTGCACAATTGCACTCATCTCATACGCTAGTAAAGTAATGCTCAAAATTCTCCAAGCCAGGCTTCAGCAGTACATGAACCATGAACTTCCAGATGTTCAAGCTGGTTTTAGAAAAGGCAGAGGAACCAGAGATCAAATTGCCAACATCCGCTGCATCATCGAAAAGCAACAGAGTTCCAGAAAAACATCTATTTCTGCTTTATTGACTATGCCAAAGCCTTTGACTGTGTGGATCACAATAAACTGTGGAAAATTCTGAAAGAGATGGGCATACCAGACCACCTGACCTTCCTCTTGAGAAACCTGTATGCAGGTCAGGAAGCAACAGTTAGAACTGGACATGGAACAGCAGACTGGTTCCAAATAGGAAAAGGAGTACATCAAGGCTGTATATTGTCACCCTGCTTATTTAACTTCTATGCAGAGTACATCATGAGAAACACTGGGCTGGAAGAAGCACAAGCTGGAATCAAGATTGCCGGGAGAAATATCAATAACCTCAGATATGCAAATGACACCACCCTTATGGCAGAAAGTGAAGAGGAGCTAAAAAGCCTCTTGATGAAAGTGAAAGAGGAGAGTGAAAAAGCTGGCTTAAAACTCAACATTCAGAAAACGAGGATCATGGCATCTGGTCCCATCACTTCATGGGAAATAGATGGGGAAACAGTGGAAACAGTGTCAGACTTTAGTTTTGGGGGCTCCAAAATCACTGCAGATGGTGATTGCAGCCATGAAATTAAAAGACACTTACTCCTTGGAAGAAAAGTTATGACCAACCTAGATAGCATATTGAAAAGCAGAGACATTACTTTGCCAACAAAGGTCCATCTAGGCAAGGCTATGGTTTTTCCAGTGGTCATGTATGGATTTGTGAGTTGGACTGTGAAGAAAGCTGAGCGCCGAAGAATTGATGCTTTTGAACTATGGTGTTGGAGAAGACTCTTGAGAGTCCCTTGGACTGCAAGGAGGTCCAACCAGTCCATTCTAAAGGAGATCAGCCCTGGGTGTTCTTTGGAAAGACTGATGCTAAATCTGAAACTCCAGTACTTTGGCCACCTCCTGCGAAGAGTTGACTCATTGGAAAAGACTCTGGAGCTGGGAGGGATTGGGGGCAGATGGAGAAGGGGACGACAGAGGATGAGATGACTGGATGGCATCACTGACTCGATGGACATGAGTTTGAGTGAACTCCGGGAGTTGGTGATGGACAGGGAGGCCTGGTGTGCTGCGATTCATGGGGTCGCAGAGTTGTACATGACTGAGTGACTGAATTGAATTGAACTGACTGAAAGTACATGATCTTCTCTGAAAATATAATTTATAAGTTTCAATTAAGAAATATTGTGCATCTCAAAAAAAACCCCTGTATAATAAGGTGAGAAAGTTGTTCAGAAGTTATTCCTTTTAAACAAAACACATTGTGCCCTAGTAGATTCACTAGAAAATTCTATGAGAATTTTAAGGAGCTGAAAATACTGATATTTTCTATGCAGAAGAAATCCAAATAATTTGTGGAGATGAAGGTGAAATAAAGCTCTTTACTCCAAGTGTGGACTGTGCATGTGACTTTTTCCAGAGCACAGCATGGAAAGGGATAAAGAATAAAAGAGTTAACTTCACGATTAAAAAACCTAGCAAACACTACCTCAAGCCAGGGGATCAAGGTTAATATCATCAGTGAGAGATCACATTGATAGCATGTATTTTTGATATGATGTCATGAAAATAGCCCTCTACCTCTATGGTCATCCTTTCAAAAAGCACATTACTTCAGTCTTATCATGAGAAAAGCATTTGACAAATCCCAGTTCAAGGACAATCTACAAAATATCTGACTGATATTCTTCAAAATTGTCAAAATCATCAAAAATAAGGAAAGTCAGAGAAACTGTCACAGCCAAAAGGATCCCACATGTGGTGATTAATTGGATTATGAGACCCTGAATGGGATTCTGGGACAGAAAAAAAATCTACAAGGTGAAAACTAAGAACTCTGAATGAAGAATGGGCTTTAATAATGATACTAATTAATGTAGGTTCACTAATTGTGACAACTGTGCCATACCAATTTAAGATGTTAATAATAGGGGAAATGGTGTGAAGTCTACAGGAGCTCAATAACTCTAAGTCTGAAACAGTTCTATAATAAAAAAATATATTAAGAAAAGAGAAAATGACTATGTATCTAAAATACTTCAGATCACAGATTGAGATGGAAAGCTTAAAACTTCCTTTCTTTACAAAGATAGCATGGCAAAAAGTCACATACACACACATTCACAAACTACAAATTAAGCTCAGTTATATATGCTAATGTAAAACTCTAGCTAAAATATTAGCAAAATAAATCATGTGTTTTCATTAAAACAGTCTATTAAGAAGAGGTCATTCTAAGAATGTAAGGCCACTTGAATATTAATAGCTATAATGAATTTATATTGCTGTTGCTGTTTTTGTTTAGTAGCTAAGTCATGCCCGACTCTTGTGACCCCACAGACTGTAGCTCACCAGGCACTTCTATCCATGGAATTTTCCAGGCAAGAATATTGGAGTGGGTTGCCATTTTTTTCTTCAATAAGGAACTTATATAAACTTTCAAATCTCATCACAGCACCTTGAGTCTCTATTGTTAACCTTAATTTACAGGGGAAATAATTGAACCCACAAGAGTTCAGAGACTTGCCCAAGAAAACAGCTATAAAGAGAGCACATCCAGGAGTCTGGCTCTATGATTAAAATACAGTTGATCAAACTTACTGCATTCTTATAAAAATAAAAACAGGATAGCTTAATACAATAAAAGTATAATTCCCACCAACACCTAGCAATATACCTAAAAAGTAAAGTGAGAAGTATTCCCAGTAGATTCAGGTATTGCATGACTGCCCATTTTCACCATTCCTATTTACCAGTGTTTAGAAACTGCCAGCGAATAAAATTACCCAAGAGAATAAAATGGCAAAAACAATCATCTATTTTTTCCCATTATTTTGTACGTAACGTGTATGTGTTTGATTTTGTCTAAATCTAAGGGTGGGGGGGAGGGTGAAAATGACAGGGGAAAATGACTCAGTTAAAAAACCACAGAAAAGTGCTTTAAAAAAGCTTATGACTTAACTAAAGATTAATTATAAAATTCTACCTTGGGACAAAGAAAAGAACTTGAATACATGGGGAGCCATCTCTGCTCTTGGCTAAGAGAAGGCAATACTATAAATACAGCAATCCCTCTTAATCTGCCATATCAATATGATATTGATCAAAATTTTAGTATAAATTTTGTGGATGGGGGAGGGGAGAGTTTCAACTAAATGCTCCCATAGTTAAACCAAAGGTGGGGATCTGTCAATTCCTGGAACTTAACGAGGGTATTGCTACACAGCTGGGGACAGCGCTGGCCACCCCAACTGTTTGCTCCCTTGCAGGAGCCAGGAAATGGGGCATCCACCTGCCCTAAGGACAGTGATCACACATCATACCTCTGGGATTTCTCTCCAGGGATAATGAATCAATTCTATCAGCTGTTGTCAAACTAATGTATCTGGACTCAACTGCAGGGATAACCTCAGAGCTCTCATGGATCACTGGCAAATTATGTGCAAGCCTGGATTATAGTATCAAGATAATGTTTAAATACTTCTGTGGTCTAATTAACCTTCCTTTCAAATCTCATTTCCTCTCAGCCCCTGGACATAATTAATCTACCATGTTCCCGGTTACATTTGGTACTGAAAGCCATCCCAGCTGTCCAAGTCGGGGCACTTGGGAATCATTTCCAAGAAATTCTCTCTTACTATCCATATTCAATCAATCACAACTCTCAGCTAATTCTTTCTCTAAGTCTACTTCTTTCTATTCCTGCTCTCATCAGCACATGCCAGGACACTGACTGGGAAACTCTTTCTTTTGTTCGCTCTGGCCAATTCCATATATTCTTCAAGTCTCTACTTAAGTAATGGTTCTGATGGAGTTATCCACTCCCCACCCCTGTACTCCAAGGGGTACAGGTGTTTGCTGAACACTGACAGAGTCACTTCTGCTCTCTCTGCATTTCTGCTTCACAGACAGACTGCAATCTTCTTCCACATCCAGACTTAGGAAGGGTGGGACAAAAGCACCCTTTTGTAAGACTTTCTGTACTTCTTGTCTCAGGCTTTTGTTCAGTTCGACATGGGCTAGCCCTTATCCTGCATCTGTGTAATCTTTCGATTTCCACCCAACAAATGAACATGAGCATTGCCTTGCCAGTTATGGTGAACAATACAGCTCTGCCCAGTTCACCCAATGCCTCCACAGAGAGGCCACCCATTGACTCCCAGGACAACTGGAACGAAACTCTGAACGAATCTAAGGCAGTGGTAAGTTTAATGAAACTCTGGATCCTTTCTTTGACTCAAATGTTTTGACCTAAAGAGTTATGTGCTAAGATATACTATGTTCAAAGAACCGTATTACACAAAAGCATAATATGCATCTGAGATTTTATACTAGTGTCTATAAGTGTACCTAGGTATTACAGTTAGAATGAAAGGAACAGATCTTTAGCATTTAGTGGAGGTAAATTCTTCCCCTACAATGATGAAAATCACCAAAAAGTAAGTTCTACAGATTTATGTCTATTTTCTCTTTCTTCACATATTTTTTTTATTACCTTGCCTATAATGCTTTCTTCTTTGTAAGTTTTCTTTCTTTACAGGTTCCCAGTTAATTGTGTAGCTGGGGAAAGTGAGTAAGGGAAACAGTACATTGGGCATATGTTTAGGTTTTACTGATAAAATTAGTAGATTGAAGAATTGGAGAGAGGTAAAAGGAAAGAGAACTGCCAATCATTTTCTTGTATCTTAAGTCCTCACGATAAAAACTGTTGAGTCTCTAGTCAAACAGTGAGTTTCTCTTTGTCATCTAGGCTGCTGTGTATGACTGGAGTCCTGAAATTCAGGGGATCATCCTCAGCTCACTCAACTATGGCTCATTCTTGGCTCCAATTCCCAGTAGCTATATGGCTGAAGTATTTGGAACCAGGTATTTGTCTGGTACCTGCATGTTTATTACCTCAGTCCTGGCCCTCTTCACTCCACTAGCAGCTGATACTGGAGTGACTGTGCTCATTGTCCTACGGGTCATCCAAGGCATAGTCCAGGTACCAAGACCTTTTCTAAGTACACATAGAATTAGGTTCCAAAATGACCTCAGATAGCCAAGAATCAACTTTTTATTTCAGGTTGCATTATTAACAAGTCAGTATTCAATCTGGGCTAGATGGGCTCCACCACAAGAAAGGAGTCAACTCATCACCATTGCTATAGCAGGTAATTGATACCGTAATTATCACCTTGTATACTCTGTCCCTTGTGGCTGAGCTGGTAAAGAATCTGCCTGCAATGCGGGAGACCTGGGTTCGATCCCTGAGTTGGGAAGATCCCCTGGAGAAGGGAAAGGCTACACACTCTGGTATTCTGGCCTAGAGAATTTCATGGACTGTATAGTCCATGGGGTTGCAAAGAGTTGGACACCTACACGGCGCTGGGTGGACTGGACAGAGTTGGACATGACTTTTTAGCAACTTTCACTATGCTTTGTCCAAGAGTACTCTGCCACAGCCTATCAACAGAAGTCAAACCTTAACATCCTAAGTACTCTGTCTCCCTGCTTTACAGGAGCTAACCTAAACTATCCTATCTTTCTTGATCATAACCAAATGCTTCCTGGGCACCATTCTTGCAAGTGCTTTTAATTTCATTTTAGTCTCAAAGCAATCTTGCAACTCAGTAACATATAATTATTTCCATTTCACACATAAGGGAATAAGAGACGCAAAGAGACTGATGACTTTTCCAGAATCACACAGCTACTAGTGAAGGAGCAGAATCTAACTTAGGTAGCCTGGGTTGCAGCTTAGCTTTGTAATGACGTTGGTCTATAGGAAGCACCTAGAGTCTCAAGTCTGACCTTCTCACCCAGAACATCCTCACATTTTCTGTTTAGGGTCAGTGCTGGGCTGCTTCATCATCTTCCTTGTCGGTGGTTACCTCTGCCAGACTATAGGATGGCCTTATGTCTTCTATATCTTTGGTGAGTTTGTGCTTTTCAAATCTCAGAATTTTGTTTTATGATAGAGACTGCTGGGCATGATTTCTGTGATGCAGGTCATCTATGGTTAACCAAATCCTAGTAGATAATGTTCAGAACTAATCATATGGTGAATCTTGCAAGTGACATTTAAGTTTTAATATCCTGAGTGTAGAGCTAGAATAACCTGATGAGTTTAAAGGCATCATAATGTTCCTTCTTGCTTCTAAATTGAACCCACAAAGGACGTCAGAGGGATTTCTTTCATGAATGCTGCATATGTAGTCTTAGTGAGATTATATTTTTAGTTATGCTGTTTATTTAATGCTTCCTCAGTTGTTCAGTGGTAAAGAATCCGCCTGCCAATGCAGGAGACATGGGTTCAATCCCTGGATCAGGAAGATTCCCTGGAGAAGGAAATGGCAACCCACTCCAGTATTCCTGCTTGGGAAATTCCATTGACACAGGAGCCTGGTGGGCTACAGTTCATGGGGTTGCAAAAAGAGTAGGACACGACTTAGCAACTAAACAACAAAAATTTATTCAGTACATTCTTTTAAATTTCTGTTATTACTACAACCAGAAAATTATGGGAATTTGACCTTCATGCATGCTCAGTTGCTCAGGTGTGTCAGACTCTTTGTGACCCCATGGACTGTAGCCTGCCATGCTCCTCTGTCCATGGGATTTCCCAGGCAAGAATATAAGAGTGGGTTGTCATTCCCTTCTCTAGAGGATCTGCCTGACAGGGGTTAAACTCCATGTCTCCTGCATTGGCAGGCAGATTCTTTATCTCTGCCACCTGGGAAACCCAATATGATGTAATCATAGGTAAAGTACTGATTGGAGTAGAGCCAATCAGTGGAGGCTGCAGGACAGAGCAGATCATGTGAGGCTCACGAGTGGACAATAATATAGAAATGTTGGGAAAGTTTCCGAAGATCACAGTGTTCCAGAGGTGACATTCTACCACACAATTTTGCCTTTACCCAGCCCTGTGTGAAATCTTCCCAAATGCTTTCAGCTAATCTTTGTGTTTGTTTGATTTTTGAACATTTTCCGGAATCCCATCTGCAAACTGCCTGATTCCAGTGGAACTTACTGGTCTCATTGGTGTTTTCATTAGAGGATAATAGTCTTAGATCCAGGATTCTTATAACATCAGGTCAGTAATTCTGCTGAGAATAAAAGTGTATGAAGATTGTTTACTATATTATAGCATATCAGCCTTCAAAGGCTCTGTCATGGAAAATTTCAGAAGGGCAGGTTACAAAATTTTCAGGGACTGGGAAAGGCTTACTGTGCTCCTGGTTTTGGGAAAAGGTAAATAATATACATAAAATAAGAACTCACTAAATATTGCTGAATCAGTGTTAACATCCTCCATCCTCAACGTGCAACAGTGCTCGTTTTCATCTCTCTCACTCCCCTCCCCTCTTGCTTTTAAGTTCCTTGATGACAAGATCATGTCTTTATACTCTTTTATTCTCAACATGTAGCAAAATGCCTTGTATATGGTGGCTGTTCTATATTTGGGAAGGACTGTATAAACAACAAACTAACAAGCGAAGAGAAGACGACCCCCTTAAGATTCTAAAAAGGGAATGAATGTTTCCACTCAATACTAATAATGTTGAGTTGTCCAACACTGTAATAATGTATTACACAATTTCTTTACTGAGGATTAATTTCATTCTATATCCAGAAATTACCTGGGTAATCAGCTGCATATATACTATATATACTGCTGCTAACCATTAAGTGTTAGAGATAAATAAGAAAAGATTTAATAAAACATAAACTTTGTGAAGCATGACTAGCGGGGGGATGCTGACTGGTAACTTCAACAGTGAGGGCACTTTCAAGCACATGGGATGAACGCACTAATAACTTTTAGCAACAATGTACAGACTTACTACTAGTGCATTTCAAAACCTCCCCAAACTCAGTGATTTTAAACAACCATTTAGTCTCTTAGTTTTGTGGGACAGCTCGGCAGGTCTGCTCTCTGTGTGCCTCATCTGCCTTAGAGAGCTGGAGCATGTTCTTCCCATGCCAATGGCTAAGGCACAAGAGGATAAGTGAAAAAACGCAGTGCTTCCTAAAGCCTAGCCTCTGAATTGCCCCATGCCGCTGGCAAAAGCAAGCTACATGGCCAAGACAAAAGTCAAGTGGTAAGGAAGTACCCTCCATCTATGATAAGCCTAAGCAAGGGATACGTGCAAGAAGGAGGGGAGTTTGGGGCCATTATGTTAACGACAGGAATCATCTCAAGGCAGAATCAAACTGATAGAAGTCCAATTCTGTGCTAAGTAGAACCTTTTTTTTTTTTCTTTTTAAAGGTGGAATTGGCTGTGTCTGTTCTTTTCTCTGGTTTGCTGTCATTTATGATGACCCTGTGAATCATCCATTTATTAGCACTAGAGAGAAGGACTATATCGTCTGTTCACTGGCTCAAGAGGTGCACTGGGGAACTCCTCTGCCATTTCCCCATGTCTGTCTGGATGTCTCAGTGGTGAAGACTTCAGCAGAGCAGAGCTCTGATCTTCAGATACATATCTGACATCGATATGTACTTTCTTCCAGGGTTCTCCACCAGGCTGGTCTCTTCCCACTAAAGCTATGATCAAATCACTACCACTTTGGAGCATTCTCATCTTTTACTTCAGTGATTACTGGCATTTTTTTGTCCAGACATCATACTTGCCAACATTCATCACCTCTGTACTTCAAGCTAACATCAGAGATGTAAGTACAGAGAAAACTCATTTTGTTCTTCTGTTGCTTTATATATAATCCCTTCTTCTCTCTCCTACAGTCACATGTTTAGGCCAAGGGTCTTCATGGAGGAAATGATACCTGATTCACTTGAATTCTGATTCAACTCAACATGTCCTACTGCGTATTGGGGGCAGAATGGTATGGCTCTAGGTCAACTTGCCATTCATAGAATAGCATATTTTTTAAGGGACCTATGCAGAAATTTTTATGTTCAATCCAGTCAACATTTGCAAACAAGACATTCTGCTGGCAGCATAAGTGATAAAACAATAAAAATTTGCCTTTGAGAAGGCTCTGACAGAGAAGCATAAACAATGTTATGACATTAAAAGGACACAAAGTTCCAAATAGGACTTGTACCAAAAACTTGTGGAAAATAAACATTTTATTCCAGTGTAACATATATAAAGAAAAGTGTGAAAACTGCACATGTGTACTGCTGTCTATACAATATGTACACATTTTCTTTTTCTGTACACATTTTCACAAAGTGAACAGATGCTCTGAATGGCTGAAAAGAGCCTATCAATTCCTGCCATCTGAGTGTCTTGAAATTGGTGAAGGGTGTATCATCTTCTAACTTGTTAGTGACACTTCACTAGGTTACTGAATTAGTGTTTCATTTTTATCCTTTGTACAAAAAGTGGGGCTCATCTGGTGAAACCATGCTAAGTGGTCAACAAAGAACTGACCTTTCCCAAGGTCAGAGTCTAGACAGCATACATGCAAACAGTCTGGAGGTCCTGAGATCAGAAAGCCCAAGGACACAGTAGCTATGGGTCTTCCCAAAAGAGGAATGGGGGAGTCAGCATCAGGTAACTGAAACCAGAATCCTAGGCAAAGGAATCAGGAGACAGGAGGTCTAGACAAGCAGGATGCCAGTGCTGAGAGCTAGACACCCTGAGGCCGACTGTTGGAAGCGATTGGTCTCTGGTGTGAAGTGGGGTAGCCTCTTTAATCTCAGAAGCCAAGGCTGAGGAAGAGGGTGATGAGGGAATGATTAGAAGGGCAAGTTGAGAACAGACAGTAGGGTTTCCCCAGCTTGAGAAATCAAGCGGTCTTGAGTCCCATTGGTCTCAGGGTATTTTTCTCAGTAACCTTGATGGTCCTGGTTTGTTATTGTTTTTGTCACTACAACTCTTTGCCCACTCTTTGTTGTGCCTGACTCTTTGCAACCTCATGGACTATAGTTGGCAAGGCTCCTCTGTCCATGGAATTTCCCAGGCAAGAATACTTGAGTGGGTTGCCATTTCCTTCTCCAGGCTTTGGTATACTCATCTGTAAAATAAACATCTTGGACCATTTGGCAGTGAGATCCTTTTCATTGTCTGGATTATGTACAACAAAGGATTTTGGATTTTCTTTAATAACATTTCGATTTAGGAATTGAAATAATAACATTTAAAATATATATAAAAAGATATGGTGAAAAATCTTACTCTCATTCCTGTCCCCAAACTGCCCTGTTTTCTCAGCCTTCTGTTGAGATATATCCCAATTTTGATGAGAATTTTTATCATGAATGGCTATTAAACTATAAAATGCTTTTATTCGGCATCTATTGATTATGTGATTTTTACCATTCCTTCTGTTAACATGATGTCTCACATTGATTGATTTGTGAATACTGACCCATCCTTGTATTCCTGGAATAAATCTTACTTGATAATTGGATATGATTCTTTTTTATATCATCTAATTTGGTTTGTTAATATCTTGTTTAGGGTATTTTCTTCTATATTAATCAGGATATTGGCCTGTAATTTTCTTTTATTGTAGGGTCTTTATCTGGTTTTGGTATAGGGTAATGATGGCCTCATAGAATGAATTTGGGAGTGTTTCCCCCACCCCTTCCATTTTTTTTGGAATAGTTTGAGAAAGGTAGGTATGAGCTCTTCTTTATAAGTTTGATAGAACTCTCCTGTGAAGCCATTTTGTCCTGAACTTTTGTTACTGGGAGTTTATTATTTTAATTACAAATTCAATTTCATCACTACTGATTGGTCTGTTCAGATTGTCTATTCTTGGTTCAGTCATGTATGTTTCTAGAAATGTATCTATTTCTTCTAGATTGTCCAAATTGTTGGCATATAACTGTTCATTGTATTTTTTTTTTTTGTATTTATGGTATCGAGTGTTATTTTTCCTCTTTGGTTTCTTATTTTATTTGGGTCCTCTCTCTTTTCTTCTTGGTAATCTTGGCTCTTTATCAAGTTTGTTTATCCTTTGGAAAAACCAACTTTTGGTTTCACAGATCTTTTCCATAGCTACTTATCTCTGATCTATATTTTATTTCCTTTTTAATTTTTATTATTTTCTTCCTTCTGCTGACTCTGGACACTTTTTGTTCTTTCAAATACCAGATTTTGAGATTTTTCTTGAGAAAGGCCATAAACTTTGCTCTTAGAACTGTTTTTTGCCCCCCTTGAATGATAAACGCTTTACAGAATTGTATTGTTTTCTGTCAAATCTCAACATGAATCAGCCATAGGTATACATATAGCCCCTCCCTTTTGAACCTCCCTCCCATCTCCCTCCCCATCCCATCCCTCTAGGTTGATACAGAGCCCAGGTTTGAGTTTCCTGAGCCATACAGCAAATTTCCATTGGCTATGTATTTTACATAAGGTAATGTAAGTTTCCATGTTACTCTTTCCATACATCTCACTCTCTCTTCCCTTCTCCCCATGTCCATAAGTCTATTCTCTATGTCTGTTTCTCCACTGCTGCCCTGTAAGGAAATTCTTCAGTACCATTTTTCTAGATTCTGTATATATGCATTAGAATATGATATTTATCTTTCTCTTTCTGACTTACTTCACTCTGTGTAATAGGTTCTAGGTTCATTCACCTCATTAGAACTGACTCAAAGGTGTTCCTTTTTATGGCTGAGTAATATTCCATTGTGTATATGTACCACAACTTCTTTATCCATTCATCTGTTGATGGGCATCTAGGCTCCTTCCATGTTATAGCTATCGTAAGTAGTGCTGCAATGAACAATGGGATACATGTGTCTTTTTCAATTTTGGTTTCCTGAGGATATATGCCTAGGAGTGGGATTGTTGGGTCATATGGTGGTTTTATTCCTAGTTGTTTAAGGAATCTCCATACCGTCTTCCATAGTGGCTGTATCAATTTACATTCCCACCAACAGTGCAAGAGCATTCCTTTTTCTTCACACCCTCTCCAGCATTTACTGTTTGTAGACTTTTTGATGATGGCCATTCTGACTGGTGTGAGGTGATCTCATTGTAGTTTTGATTTGCATTTCTCTAATAATGAGTGGCGTTGAGCATCTTTCCATGTGTTTGTTAGCCATCGGTCTTCTTTGGAGAAATGTCTGTTTAGGTCTTTTCCCCACTTTTTGATTGGGTTGTCTGTTTTTCTGGTATTGAGTTGTATGAGCTGCTTGTGTATTTTGGAAATTAATCCTTTGTCAGTTGTTTCATTTGCTATTGTTTTCTCCCATTCTGAGGGTTGTCTTTTCATTTTGCTTATAGTTTCCTTTGCTGTGCAAAAGCTTTTACGTTTAATCAGGTCCCACTTGTTTAATTTTGTTTTTATTTCCATTACTCTAGGAGGTGGGTCATAGAGGATCTTGCTTTGATTTATGCCAAGTCTTCTGCCTATGTTTTCCTCTAATAGTTTTATAGTTTCTGGTTTACATTTAGGTCTTTAATCCATTTTGGGTTTACCTTTGTGTATGGTGTTAGGGTATGTTCTAATTTCATTCTTTTACATATAGCAAGCTGTCCAGTTTTCCCAGCACCATTTATTGAAGAGGCTGTCTTTGCCTCATTGTATGTTCTTGACTCCTTTGTCAAAAATAAGGAACCCATAGGTGCATGGGTTTATTTCTGGGCTTTCTATCTTGTTCCATTGGTCTATATTTCTGTTTTTGTGCCAGTACCATACTGTCTTGATGACTGTAGCTTTGTAGTATAATCTGAACTCAGGAAGGTTGATATCCTCCAGCTCCATTCTTCTTTCTCAAGACTGCTTTGGCTATTAGGGGTCTTTTGTGTTTCCATATGAATTGTGAAATTTTTTGTTCTAGTTCTGTGAAAAATGTCATTGGCAATTTGATAGGGATTGCACTAAATCTGTAGATTGCGTTTGGTAGCATAGTCATTTTCACAATGTTGATTCATCCTATCCAGGAACATGGAATATCTCTCCATCAGTTTATGTCATCTTTGATTTCTTTCGTTAGTGTCTTATAATTTTCTGTGGACAGTTCTTTTGTCTCCTTAGGTAAGTTTATTCCTAGATATCTTTTTTGTTGCAATGGTGAATAGAATTTTTTTCTTAATTTCTCTAATTTTCATTATAGTATATTAAAATGCAAGTGATTTCTGTGCATTGATTTTGTATCCTGCAACTTTGCTTAATTCACTGATTAGCTCTGGTAATTTTCTGATACTATCTTTAGGGTTTTCTATGTACAGTATCATGTCATCTGCAAACAGTGAGAGATTTACTTCTTCTTTTCCAATCTGGATTCCTTTTCTTTTTCTTCTCTGATTGCTGTAGCTAGGACTTACAGAACTATGTTGAATAATAGTGGTAAAAGTGGACACCCTTGTCTTGTTCCTGATTTTAGGGGGAATGCTTTCAGTTTTCCACCATTGAGAATAATGTTTGCTATAGGCTTATCATATATAGGGCTTCTCTCCTAGCTCAGTTGGTAAAGAATCTGCCTGCAATGCAGGAGACATGGATTTGATTCCTGGATTGGGAAGATCCCCTGGAGAAGGAAATGGCAACCCATCCCAGTATTCTTGCCTGGAGAATCCCATGGACAGAGGAACCTGGCGGGCTACAGTCCATGGGGTCGTAAGAGTCGGATACGACTGAGTGACTTTCACTACTGCTACAGTACTATCATAAATGGCCTCTACTATGTTGAGGTAGGTTCCCTCTATGCCCATTTTTTCAAGAGTTTTAATCATAAATGGGTGCTGAGTTTTGTCAAAGGCTCTTTCTGCATCTCTTGAGATTATCATTGAAGGTTTTTAATCCTTCAGTTTGTTAATGATTTGCATATACTGAATAATCCTTGCATCCCTGGAATAAACCTAACTTGATTATGGTGTATGAGCTTTATTATGTGTTGCTGAATTCTGTTTGCTAAAATTTTGTTGAGGATTTTTGCATCTATGTTCATCACTGACACTGGCCTGTAGTTTTTGTGTGTGTGTGTGTGTGTGTGTGTGTGTGTGTGTGTTGTCTTTGTCTGGTTTTAGTATCAGGGTGATGGTGGCCTTGTAGAATGAGTTTGGAGTGTTCCTTCCTCTGAAATTTTTTGAAACAGTTTCAGAAGGATAGACATTAACTCTTTTCTAAATGTTTGATAGAATTCTCCTGTGAAGCCGTCTGGTTCTGAGCTTTTATTTGGTGGGGGGAAGATTTTTGACCACAGCTTCAATTTCAGTGCTTGTAGTTGGGTTGTTAATAATTTCTATTACTTCCTGGTTCAGTCTTGGGAGATTGAACTTTTCTAAGAATCTGTCCATCTGTCCATTTCTTCCAGGTTATCCATTTTATTGCCAAATAGTTGCTCATAATAGTTTCTTACAATCCTTTGTAATTCTGCATTGTCTGTTATAACCTTTCCTTTTTCATTTCTAATTTTGATGTGATTCTTTTTTTCTTGATGAGTCTGGCCAAAGGTTTGTCGATTTTATCTTCTCAAAGAACCAGCTTTTAGTTTTTTTAATCTTTAGTATTGTTTCTTTCATTTATTTTTATTTCTGCTTGGATCTTTATTATTTCGTTCCATTAATTTGGGGGGTTTATTGTTCTTCTTTTTCCAGTTGTTTTAGGTGTAAAGTTAGGTTGTCTATTAGATGTTTTTCTTGTTTCTTGAGGTACGATTGTGTTGCTATAAACTTCCCTCTTAGCACTGCTTTGGCTGCATCCCATGGGTTTTGAGTTGTCATGTTTTCATTGTTTTCTTAGAATTGCTTTTGCTGCATCTCATGGATTTTGGAGTATTATGGTTCCATTTTCATTTGCCCCAAGGTACTCTTATTACCACTTTGATTTCTTCATTGACACTTTTTTTAAAAGTAGAATGTTCTTTAGTCTCCACATGTTTGTTTTTCCTATTTTTTCTTCCTATAATTGATTTCTAGTTTCATACCATGTGGTTGGGAAAAATGCTTGATACAATTTCTATCCTGTAAAATTTGTTGAAACTTGTTTTGTAGCCTGACATGTGATCCATTCTGGAGAACTTTTCAAGTGCAACTTTTCAATGTGTATTCTGCTGTTTCTGGATGGAATGTCCTGTAAACCTAACTGGTCTATTGTGTCATTTATGACCACTGTTTCCTTACTGATTTTCTGTCTGAATTATCTGTCCATTAATGTAACTGATGTGTTAATACTATTATTGTATTTTTGTCAATTTCTCCCTTTATGTCTGTTAATATTTGCTTTATATTCAGGTGCTCCTATTGCATATATGTTAGAAAGTGTTGTATCTTCTTGTATTGATCCCTTTATCATTATATAATCTCCTTTGGTTTTTTGTTCCAGATTTTGTTTTAAAGTCTATTTTGTCTAATATGAGTGCTGCTACCACCATTTTATCATGCTGTTTTCATGAAATATCTTTTCTCATCCCCTCACTTTCAATCTGTATGTATCTTTTAACTCTGAAACGAGTCTCTGCAGGCAGCATACAGATGGGTATTGATTTTTAATCCAATTACCTGCCCTGTGTCTTTTGTTTGGAGCATTTAGCCCATTGACACTTAAAGTGATTATTGGTAGATATATACTTATTGCCATTTTGTTGCTTGTTTCCTGGTTGTTTCTGTAGTTCTTTCCTACTCCTTTATTTTTAGTTTATTACCTTCTGGTTTGATGTTTTAGTGGTATCCTTGTGTTCCTTTCTCTCTCTCTTTCTCACCTTTTTTTTTTTTTTTCTTCTGTATCTACTGTAGGTTTCTGATTTGTGGTTACTATAAGGCTCATGTATGTTTACCTGTATCTACTTGTTTTAAACTGGTAGTCATTTAAGTTCAAATGCATTCTAAAAGATTTACAATGTTACTCCCTTCCTCCATGCTTTGTATTTTTTACATTCCATATTTTACATCTTTATGCTTATCATTTCACTTTTTTAATAGTTGATTTTACATTTCTTTGTCTTTTAATATTCATGATAGACTATTTAAGTGGTTGATCTACAGCCTTTACTATTTTCTTTTACCAGTGGGACTTATGCTTTCCTATAGATTTTAACTTCTTGTTGTAGCCTTTTCTTTTCACTTAGAGAGGACATTTTAACTTTTCTTTTTGGGTAGGTTTAGTATTGATTAACTCTTAGTTTTTGCTTGTCTAAGAAGTTTTCTCTCCTTCAATTCTAAACGATAATCTTGCAGGGTAGAGTATCCTAATTGCAGGTTTTCCCCTTTCAGCACTTAAAATACATCATGCCATTTCCTTTTGAGACCAAAAGGAAGTTTCTGCAAAGTTTCTGCAGGAAATCAGCCTGCAGCCTTCCTTCCTTCCTTCCTTCCTTCCTTCCTTCCTTCCTTCCTTCCTTCCTTCCTTCCTTCCTTCCTTCCTTCCTTCCTTCCTTCCAATAGTCTTACAGGGGTTCCCTTGTATATAACTGCTTTTCTCTTGCTGCCTTTAGAATGATCTTTTCATCTTTAATTTTTGTCACTTTGATTATAATATGTCTTGGTGTGGCTCTGTTTAGGTTGATCTTGTTTGGAATGCTTTGTGCTTCTTGTACCTGGATATATTTCTTTCTTCAGGTTTGGAAAGGTTTCTGCCACAATTTTATCAAATATACACATTTTTGACCTCTCTCTCTTTTTGTTCTTATTCTTCTGGGACTCTTGTAGTACAAATCATGAGATCTCTTAAACTCTTTCTTTTTGCAGCTCTGATTGCTGATTTCCATTATTCTATCTTCCAGATCACATATGCATTCTTCTGTATCATCTAGTCTGTTAATTCTTTTCAGTATGTTTTTAATTTCAATTATTGTATTCTTTAGTTCTGGCTGGCTATTTTTTAAAAATATTTTTTATCTCATTAAAATTATCACTATGTTTATTTTTCTAATTCAGATTAGCATTCTTATTACTAATTATTTGAACTCTGATACATTATTTGTTTCATTAGCTGTTTGAATTAAATTCCTCTGTCTTTTCCTTTTGCTTAATCTTCTCTGTATCTATGAAATTAAGTGAAACAGTTACCTATCTCAAACTTGAAGGGGTGTCCTTATGTAGAAGCATCCCTGTGCAGTCTGTTGTGCCCAGTGTCTTTGGTGGGAAAGCTAGGTTCAATGTTGAACATGAGTCACTCTTCCCCATGGTTTGCTGGTAGCTATCACAAGAGTAGGAGGTAGAACTAGAGGTAGAAGGGCTACAGCAAGAGCCAGTTGTGAGCCAGGCTTCTCCTCAGTTTGACAGCCAACACCACACTGTTTGTGTGGGGGTGGGCGGGTGGGTGGGTCCCAAGTTTCTGGGTCAAAAGCCTTGAGGGTTGGTCTGATCTGGTTACATTCCTTCTCTGTGTGCTCTCCCCACTCCCAGCACTGGCACCCTCACCCAGGGAGAAACAGTGCTGGAGCAAGAGGAGCCGAAGTGGGTGCTTGGCATGAGTTGGGGTGTGGGCTGTGGTAGTCCCAGCACCAGTCAGAGTCCTGGACAGCTTCTGATCTGCTGCCTTCATAGGCACCAGCAATGTTCAGATGTTATGCTTGGTCTGAGCTGTCTCTCTCCCTCACAACTGCATACTCTTCTCAGGCATGGCAGCCCTCTCCCCAGTGTGGACCTGCATTGGGAGCAAGAGGGGCTGCAGCAGGTGCTCTGCTCAGGTTGATGTGTGTTACCCAGTGGTGGGAAACCAGCCAGAGTCCTTGTCAGTTTCAATCCGCTTCTTCTGCCTTTTTTTGGGAGTAAGCAAGTGTGTGCATTCTCTTCCTAAGTGGAGTCGAGGTTTCTCTTTTTCTTCTTTTTTTAATAGTCCGGCTATCAATCCCACTATTTTTCAAAATATCAGCTAAGGGGAATTGTCCTATTGGTGTCAGACCCCAGGGTGTAGCACTCAGTATGCGGTTCTCACCACTCACTCCCCAGGGAGCATCTCCGAACCTATGTAATTCTCCCTCTTCTGTGTACCCTCCTAAGGATGCAAGTCCTGATCCGATCACTTCTCTTCATTTCTACCCAATTCTGCGTGGATCTTTCTTACAGTGTTGATTGGATAGCAGTCTTTCCGCCAGTCTCCAGTTTGTTTTCAGTGAGAATTTTTCCACATGTAGTTGTATTCTTGATGTGTTCATAGGGAGGTGAGCTTTGCATTCTCTTACTCCACCATCTTGATCTCCCTCCTCTATAAACTTTTATATTTATCAACAAATTGCTTTCCATGGGGCATTGATATTTGGAAGTGCCTGATTCCCCTTGGCATCACCACAGATCATGTCAAAAAACTGTTGCACTCTTGCCAATTTGACAAAATGTTATCTCACAGAAATTTTACTATTATGAGGTTGGTTACCTTTTAATACGTTTAGGAATCACTTTTTTTTTTTCCATTAACTTGTCTTTCATACCCTTTGATTATTTTTCTACTTAGCTTTTGTTCTTTTTAATATCTATTTCTGCAAGATCCTTACATATGACAACATTAGTCCATTTTTTTCCAAGCTGAACTTAATGCATATTTTTCCTCAGACACTAAAATTATATTGGCTCATTCCAGTAACTTCAGTTTTCATTAAAAGTGCTATGTATATACAAGAAAAGCTATAGATGTAGACAATCCACCCAGGGATCAATCTATGTCATGGTGGCTGTAGTGAGGCATGCGCTTCACCTCAGTTCTGGTTCTCAGAGTGGGATACTGTCAGCCCTGCCATTTGCTTCTGCCTGTATCTGTCTTGTCCCTGGAGGTCTACTGGCAGATTTTCTCCTCTCCAGAAAAATCCTCAGACTCAATACCATCAGGAAACTCTTCACTGCTATCGGTAAGAACTGAGGTGGATATGGGGGTGGATGTGGGAGGCTCAGGGAAGCTTCCTATTCACTCTTTGTTCTCTTGCCCCAGGGGTTCTCCTCCCAGCTGTGCTCTTCACATCTGTTTTCTGGGTTAGATCCAGCTTCAGCACCACTATAGCCTTCTTGACAATATCTTCTGCCATCAAAAGCTTCGCCCAATCAGGAGCCCTTGTCAACTTCATGGATATTGCTCCTCGGTAGGGACCCCTTTGCCTGATCCTCACAGAAGTTCAGTTCATATCCAGTAATCTGCTCTGACACACACGAGTAAAATGTGACATGTACTATGGGTCATAGGAAATTTCAGCACCACTCCTCATCCAAATAACTCCTGGAAGGGACCCAAAGCTCGTCAACCACTATTAAATTAGTTTTTCCAGATGAAAACAGGAGTCAGTGGCTGCACTCACAGTTCAACTGTGGGAGACTCATGCCAATCTCTTTCTGTTGGGGAATGCAGCAGTTACACGGGACTGGGTCACTGAAAGGACTCATAAACTTCAGAGGGTATGCTTATGTAAGCCTTTAATATAGGTAGAGGATAGCAGGAGAAACATTTACCTCTGATATAGGAAATATCAGAGATGAGTGAGACTTCCAAATGTAGCTCCCAGGGACCATCCATGGACCGTTCACAGTCAACAGGACACACTTCATCTTCAGATAATGAACCGCCAAATTACATGGGAGATACCTTGGTCTTAGGGGAGCCAATGTCTCATCCAATGAGAGATCTTTTATACCTAAAAACAAGGCTTCTTAGCAGAAGCAAAGAGAACATATAAAGTAGGTGCCAACCATCAATTTGTGCGTTTGGTATAAAGAATGTTGACAAGTTAGTACAGTTTATACCTCCCTGGAAATCCCAGATCCTGGCACTGGATTATATGTATAACTAGTCAGTACATTTCACTCAGGTTTGACTAAGGACCAGCACAGCCCCAGGAATCCCCAGATAAACACAGAGTTGCAACAGATCAGTTGATATGAACTCTGTGCTTACACAGGAATATTGCTTTCTCCAGGTACAGTGCCTTACTCAGGGCACTATCACAGATCTTTTCTTACCTGGCAGGAGCCATCTCTCCCACGGTCAACGGATTTTTGATCAGTCAGGTAAGGTAAAATGGTCTGATGATGATGATAATCACAAGAGTCACCTAGAAAGGTCACCCAGCCTCTCATTCTCACCCTAGGCTCATCTCATGCAGAGAAATCACCACATGTTCAGGGTATGAAGTGAAGGAGAATGCTCCATTGTATGAGTTTATGCCTTATGAGTTGTTAGAAGATGAGTTTCTCATGCTAATCATCAAATTTTCTAGGAACAATCACAGCATTTATTGTAAAGTATAGAATAGCCAACTTTCTGATTTGCCTGGGGCTGAGGGCTT
The DNA here is from genome assembly GCF_042477335.2 of Ovis canadensis. NCBI lineage: Eukaryota > Metazoa > Chordata > Mammalia > Artiodactyla > Bovidae > Ovis > Ovis canadensis. Next base: position 46,369,708 of record NC_091264.1, on the reverse strand, counting down.
TCCTGGGATGTGAAGCTTTTAACGCTAAAACCTTGAAAGTTCCAGGCATCCGGAAAGAGTTGGTTATCCTATGTAGGAACCCGACAAATATTTATAGAACAAATGAGCAAGATGCTGAGTAGATGACAGAGTGAAAGCGCAATCTGTGCTTTGCACATATGTTCACCAGTGGTTACTATAGCAATTCCTCTGCCCAGTATTGCTTACATAGTGTTTTCACACTCATATAACCTTCTGTCCTGGGAGGTGCATTTAAAGTTGTCAGAATAAACAAATTCATCTGATGACAACTTCATATGACTCAGACAGTACAGACTTTTTCTGAGAAATATGTATATGACATTCACATGACAATCATTCTTTAAGTTTCTTGCAGTTTCTACCAGTAAGCCAGGAAAATGAATAGAGAATAACAAAGAAAGTGTATTTTTTTTGACATGAAGTCCTTTCTTTGTTTGGAGCTTCAGTTCTCTTCCAGCCCCTAAGACACTGGCAGAAAATGGCTGTTTAAAATAGAAATTCTCAAATTGCCCTTCTTTCCCTTGTTACTCACTTATTCATTCAACAAGTATGCAATGAATATTGGAATGAGCCATGCAATGTTTAAATGAATAAAACAAAAGTCTCTGCCCTTGTAAGGTTGATATGGTAGGGAAAAAAAACAACAACAGAAAATAAGCTAAACAAAAACATGATATACTGAATTATGGTAAGTGCTAAGAGAAAAAGTAAGGCAGGAGAGACAGTAGGGCATATAAGGTGGGGTGGGGTTACAGTTTTAAATGGGGTGGCTGAAAAAGTAAGAATGGGAAGAATGGGAAATAAGCAAGAATGGGAAACAAGCACATGGGTGAGATAAATGGCTACCTGAGGGGAGTAACATTCCAGCAGAGGGAAAGGCCTGGGCACCAGAAATTCTAGGAACAACCAGGAATATATAATTTAGGGCAGAGTTGGGGGTGGGGTCAGTGGAACATGGTGCCAGAGCCTTTCTGCAGCAGGATGGACAAGAACAAGGAGACTGTTGATAACTTGTGGTTTCCTGCCTCCAGGATCCAGAGCTTGGTTGGAGAAATGTCTTCTTACTTTCAGCTGCTGTGGGCGTATTAGGCCTGATTTTCTACCTCATTTTCGGCCAAGCAGAAGTGCAAGACTGGGCTAAATGCAGACATGCACCCGCTTCTGAACGAACCGAGTGACGCCTCAGATGCCAGCGCTTAGTTGTTCACTGTTTGCCCTCATGGACATTCCCCTTTCATACCTGCTTGACTAATTAGCCTTTCAACTTGAATTGGCTTTACTTCCTGTATCTTCTCTGATATACTATGTCATACTGAAAATGCTGCCTGGAGATTTTATAAGGGATGGTGAGGGGAAGGTTAGTTATTTAACTCTAAGCTCCTGCGAGCATAGGTGTGTCTGAATTTCTATGTGTTCTCCATTCTTTTCACTGTTATTGCAACATATTTGGTAGAGACGAAATACACATTTCTTAAAATGGCACAGAGCTCCTAAAACCCTTGTTAATTTCTTGAGTGATAGGGAAGAGAGGAGAATCTTTTATTATAATATTTGGTCTTTTTCCTTGGTTCCAGACAGAAGAGCTTCTAAGACCCTCAGTATCTCTGGAGTGACCAAGGTGTCTTTGTGGTATACAAATGAGTTGACTTGGGGCTGGGGGCTCTAGATAGCTTCAGGATGGGGGTTGGTTGCCAAAAGACCAAGACTTGATTAGAAGGTTGGAACTTTCAGCTGTGCCATCCCACATCTGGGGAGGGGAGAGGAGCTCGAGATTTAGTTATTCATCAATGGCCAGTGAATTAATCAATAATGCCTACACAATAAAAATCTCTGTAAAAACCCTAACAGTGGAGTTCTGAGGATTTCTGGGATGGTAAACACACAGAGTTTCTGGGAATGGTGCACCCAGAGAGGGCATTCAAGCCCTGCATCTCTTCCCACATAGCTTGCCCTATGCATCTTTTCTGTTTGGCTGTTCCTCAGATGCATCCTTTAGTATAGAAACCATTAACAGTAGGTAAACAATTTTCCTGAGTTCTGGGAGTCAGCCTAGCAAATTATCAAATTTGAGGAGGGGCCATGGGGACCCTGAATTCTGAAAATGAACAGAAGTCTGGGTACCTTGGGCACCCACTATTTTGATTGGTGTCTAAGTAGCTGTTATCAAAATTGAATTAGGTAGGATCTTGGTGTCCACAGAGAACTGGAGAACTGCTTGGTGTTGAAAACCCACATTTGCTGTGCTACTGCTGCTGCTACTAAGTCACTTCAGTCATGTCTGACTTTGTGTGACCCCATAGACGGCAGCCCACCAGGCTTCCCCATCCCTGGGATTCTCCAGGCAAGAACACTGGAGTGGGTTGCCATTTCCTTCTCCAATACATGAAAGTGAAAAGTGAAAGTGAAGTCACTCAGTCGTGTCGACTCTTAGCGACCCCATGGACTCCAGCCCACCAGGCTCCTCAGTCCATGGGATTCTCCAGGCAAGAGTACAGGAGTGGGGTGCCATTGTGACAGTGTTGTAAATGGAGAAACAATTTTTTTTTAGTTATCCAGATATAAGCTAGAGAGGCTAGAGGACAATTTCTTACCAAAGCAAAAGAGGACACCAGAACCATGGGGATGAAGACTGAGAATCACAATAGGACTTGTATCCAAACATCCAGAAGATGAATCCTGAGCACTGCTATCAAAAGAAAGCACCAAACAATGGAAGCCACAGTGTATAAATCCAAAGTCCTGGACCAGGAAGACAGAGCAGGGAATTAAGTAAGGAGGGATATAGGGCCATTCTGAGGCTTGGCTTGGATAGGATGCCCAGGTGAAAAATGTCAAAGCAGAATGGACACTAAAGACTGAATCCATTTTAGGATACTCCCAAGTGGTGCGGTGGTAAAGAATCTGCCTACCAATGCAGGAGATGTAAGAGATGCAGGTTCAAACCCAGGATTAAGAGGATCCCCTGGAGTACTCCAGTACTGGCAAGCTACTCCAGTATTCTTGCCTGGAAAATCCCATGGACAGAGGAGCCTAGTGAGCTCCAGGCCATTGGGCCACAAAGAATCAGACTCGACTGAGCATGCACACACACACTCACACACATTCTGTCTCTCACACACACACATGGCTGTCACTTTGCTGTGCACCTGTAAATATCATGACGTTGTTAATCAGGAATACTCCAATACTAAATAAAAAGTTTTTTAAGAATGACTGAATCCATTTGAACAAGAGTAAGAAGCATACCTGCAATGAATGGGGTGGGGTAGTAGACTTCAACTATTTCAGACAACTTGCTTTCTATGAAGGCTAGCTTTGGAATCAGAAGGCCCTCTTAATACTGCAGTGCTGGGGTGCTCTCCAGGGTCAGCTCTTTCCTTCTTTCTGGCGATCATGACCTCTGCCTGACATCTGGCGTGCAGCACCATGCAGATCCCTTGAATCTTGGTGAACAGACATTGTCCAGTTTCTCTCCTATTCATTCAAACACCTGTTCATGCCGCCACTCCTGTCTCTGATGTCCTTGCTCTGCTCCTATGCTGGAATTCTACCTGCCTTCGGAGGGCCTCATTTACTATTCACCTGTTAACATGTCTTCCAAAAATGAGCACAATTCCTGTGCTGGCTTGACTCCATCCCAAATATCTGGACAGTGTATATGGTATATCTGCTTTCATTAATCCCTCATGTGGGCAACATGAACATTAAATAAATATTCATAAACACATAACATGGAGCAATGGCAGAGACCAAAACCAGATATAGCTTCAACTTCTCAGGAGGGTGGATGGCTTTGAATCAAAATACCACTCAAATGAATGTGTGATGTCTGTGGAATGAAATCATGAGAGGTACACCAGGGTATGAGAGTGAATGATAAAGGCATATGCACATGTCTAAAGATGAGGAAGGGCCCCCATAATAAAGTTTCAATTTTTTGCTAGGATCCGAAGAACAATAGTTAATTGATACAGAAGGTGGATGGAGAGAACGTTCTAGAAATATGGTATAAAATAAGAAAAGATTGGTGGCAGGAGGGAGCTGGGAAGGCCTACCAAGTAGTTTTATTCTATCTTGCCTCCTATTTGGAAGAGGTGAGAGAAAGGTCTAAATTGCTCTTGTCAGATAAGAGGGCCAAAAAGTAGTGACACATCCTGCAGGCAGCCAGACAAGGTGATTGCCTCCCACAGAGTAATGCCAGTGTTACACATTATTCCACAACTGCTTCATTTATGACAGTTCCCTCTACCTAGTATGACTGTAAATTTCTAAGGTTTAGGAACCATGACATACACTAGTTTGTAATATTTTTAATACAGAAGATATTAGCATCTTGTACACAGTAAGTGCTAATAAACGTGTGTGTGTGTGTGTGTGTGTGTGTGTGTATGTGTATAAAATACTTGTTCAATCCCTGTATGAGTCAACAATGAAATGGCTTTGCGGTGATATGAGACATAAGTTAGGAAAGAAATGATGGGGAAAAAAGGATCCTATTTCGATCCAATTTTTCTTTAGCTCCCTTTGTTTTACAAAATAGGATCACTTACACCCATGGACTCTCTTCCTTATCTCATCTGATATTTAGATATTGAGAAACTAGGTCTGCTCCATTCCATAGCTATCACACAGTCAACTCCAGGCTCTCATTGGTGATGGTTAAGATGTTTGCCATCAGGGCACAGAGTTTCTTGTTTATTTAAGAGCCAACCATGTCTGCCTTTATTCACCTCTTTTCCTTCTCTAGGCCCTTTTCTTTCTTTCTAATCTGTCACTTTTAGTTGCTTCTGAAAACAAGTGATTTCTCTCTGGGCCTGACTTATATTGGGTTGGCAAAAAGTTTTGTTCATTCAATACATTACTCAATAAAGTTCTTGGTGAAAATTTTAAAAAAATGTGTCTTTTATTTTTACTTAACACTGGACAAACTTTTTGGCCAGCCTAATAGTTTTGTCCCTTCCTTTAAGGCTGTCCTTAAGCACAGAAAATTTCTTCAATTTTCTAGTAGCCCATACATCTAGGACATGGAGGAGTAAGAGCTGCAAATTGTGGAAAAGCTCTTTCACAAAGTCTTAGAATAAAATCTTATCTTCTTTTGCTTGTTTTTGGTTTATTTCAATGTCTTTTATAAAGCAATTAATGCAGAGTAGAAGACAAATAAATCTGGGTTTAAATTTCAGATGTGTTATAAACAATACATGGACAAAAGAGATGGCCACAGCGTGTGCATGGTGGCAGGAGGTGGGCTGGGGACTGGCTTCCTTGGAATCTCCATGCCATCTTCCTCCTTGGGTTGGTGACTGGAAGTCAATGACCCTCAGTCCCAACTCAGGCGCTGGTCCCTCTCCCCTACAAAAGGAGTTTAGTCTCAGGCTCTCTAAACACTCTGTTTTACACTAAGTTGTGTAGAGAAAGCAGAAAGCACACACAATGTCACTGCTAAGTCCTGATATCCAGTGGATATAAGAAAGTTTTATAAAACAGTTCTAAGGAATAGTCCCGCTTAGTATATTTTTTCAAGTTGTTTCCTTTGTCCGAATTACAGGTTATCCTAGGTATTTGTTACACTCTCTCCTCTTGACTTAAAAATGGTGCGATTTTGTCCTCCTTCCTTGTCCCTACTCTCACAAGTTTCCATGTCAATATCTTGCTAGGTCCAGGCATGTGGTATGAAGTCACCCACCATCTGCTCTAGACCTGTGCTGTAACTTGAAAACAAAGACACTGCACACTCTTGGGGTCTGGGATGCAGGTAGTCTAATATTGCTTCCCTCCCTAATAGGAACACATTTTATCTACAGCATTCACAAGGCACACTTTTTGTATTTGACCAAATTCCCATTCTCTGTAACTAATATTATTACAAAGAAAATGACAATGAAACTTCTTGTGACCCTCCACCAACCACACACACTGGTCCCACTCAGAAGCATCCCAGTCCTTTCAAAGAGCAAGCTACCAAAACCTGTGGCAACTGTAACAGGGCTCTCCGGAAAACTGGACGGAAGCCCAGTTTCATCTGGCTAGCAGGTGTCCAGATTAATTCATTTGCTGTAATGTTTTCCAAAACCCAAAAAAGGAAAGTGGCCAAGGTGCTTGCTTTGGGTATCAATCAGGGAGCCTATCTGGGCAACAGTGAGGAAGGCACACTTGGAACATGGCCATTCACACAAGCAGACATTTTCTGGGATTCCCAGCAGAAACAGTTACACTGCCTAATAGCTCTCAATAAGTACCCAATAAGAAAACATGTGTTTCTACATGTTAGCTGAATATAAACCTTTCTTTAAGGTAGGCAATCTTGATGCATTTTTTCCACAGCAGGGAAAATGCTAGGTAACACAGGTATTTCACCTATGACTGAGAAAAAAGTTTGTATCCCTCACCAAAATGTCACTCCTTTAAGTGTCCATAGTCCATTGGAAGAAATAAAGGTTTCTCTTGTTTCCTCTTTTCTGGGATGGCCTATATTTGGCCAAAATGTATGGTGACTAATTCTCTAAGAGGGTGTATAACAATATTATACTGAAGACTAGCTATAGGTGGCCATGTACAACAGCTATAAAATTCCAAAGTGAGGTGTTAGGGTACGTTATGGATATTATTGAGGATATGCTTTTTTAAAAAGCTGCCCTGGGTGTTCTTTGGAAGGAATGATGCTAAAGCTGAAACTTCAGTACATTGGAAAAGACTCTGATGCTGGGAGGGATCAGGGGTAGGAGGAAAAGGGGACGACAGAGGCTGGATGGCATCACCAACTTGATGGATGTGAGTTTGAGTGAACTCTGGGAGATGGTGATGGACAGGCAGGCCTGGCGTGCTGCAATTCATGGGGTCGCAAAGAGTTGGACACGACTGAGTGACTGAACTAACTGAACTGATGGTTCTAAAATCATTTAGGATTAGATAAAAGTAAAAACCTTGTGAGCATGGAATTGGAGACAGGCTTAGAAAGAATTTTAAAACGTATGTTTTCCCCCTAAGATCAAGAACAAGACAAAGGTATTCCACTCTTGCCACTTCTATTCAATATCCTATTAGAGGTTCTAGACAGGGCATGTAGGTAAGAAAACGAAATAAAAGGCAGGGTCTTCCTTTAGAAGGCAGTGGTAAAGAATCCACCTGCCAGTGAAGGAGACACAGGTTTTATCCCTGATCAGGGAAGATCCCACATGTCGTGGAGCAACTACGCCTGTGTGATACAACTCTGTTCTAGAGTCTGGGAGCCTCAAGTACTGAAGCCTGAGCACCCTACAGCCTGTGCTGTACAACAAGAGAAGCCACTACAATGAGCACCCCGCACAACACAACCAGAGAGTAGCCCCCACTAACCACAACTACAGAAAAGCTCATGTAGCAACGAAGACCCAGCACAGCTAAAAATAAATAAAGAAAATAATTTAAAAGGCATCTAGGTTATAAGAGAAGAAATCAGACCATATTCACAGAAGGCATAATCCTCTATAAAGAAATTGTAAGGAATCGCTAAAAAACTGTTTGAACTAATAAATGAGTTCAGCAAAGTTTTGGGGTACAAGATCAATACACATATACTACAGACTTGCAACAAACAATCCAAAAATTAAACTAATTTCATTTACAGTAGCATAAAAAGAATACATTTAGGAATAAATTTAGCAAAAGAAATGTAAGATTTATACTCAAAAAGTAAAAAAAACATTGTTGAAAGAAATGAGAGAAGATTTAAATGAACTAAAAAAATTGATGTTTATGGATTGAAAGACTTCAATACTGGTAAAATGGAGAAACTCCTGAAACTGGTCCACAGATTTAATGCAATTTCTATCAGAATTCCAGCACTTTCTCTGTGGAAATTGACAGTGATTCCAAAATTGATACAGAATTGCAAGGGACCCAGAATAGCCAAAACAATCTTTAAAAAGAATAAAGTTGGAGGATTCACACTTCAAAACTCTCCACAAAGCCAAAGTAATCAAGGCAAGAGTCGTACTAGCGTAAGGATAGACACATAGACCAGTGGAATAGAATTCAGAGTCTAGAAATAAACCAATATGTCCATGATCAACTGATTTTTGACAAGGATGCCAAGACCATTCAGTGGGGGAAAGAATAGTCTTTTAACAAATTGTCCTGGGACAACTGGATAGCTACATTCTAAAGAATGAATTTGGATCCCTAGGTTCACACTATTTATAAAAGTTAAAATAGATAAAAATAGGTCACAGATCTAAATGTAGAAGCTAAAACAATAAAATTCTTAGAAGGGAACATAAGGATAAATCTTCACAACCTCAGAGTTGGCAATGGCTTCTTAGATATATAACATCAAAAGCATAAGCAGCAAAATAAAAAGTAGATAAAGTGGACTTCATATATATTGAAAACTTCTGTGCGGCAAAAGGACACTGTCAAGAAAGCAAAAAAACAGCCTCAGAATGGGAGAAACTATTTGCAAATCACAGCTCTGATAAAGATCTAGTATCTAGAATATATAAACTCAACAATAAAAGACAATTCAATTGAAAAATTAGCAGGACTTGAATAAATATTTTTTCAAAGAAGATATAAAAATGACTGATAATGCAATGAAAAGATGTACCATCATTAATCACTGTTTAGTTGTCAGTGAAGTCCGACTCTCTTGCAACCCCGTGAACTATAGCCCACCAGACCCCTCTGTCCGTGGGATTTCCCAGGCGAGAATACTGGAGTGGGTTGCCACTGCCTTCTCCAGGGGATCTTCCCAACCGGGGATCAAATCTGGGTCTCCTGGATTGGTAGGCAGATTCTTTACCAGTGAGCCACCTGGGAAGCCCCATTAATCATTAGGAAAATGCAAACCAAATCCACTTCAAACCCAGTAAGATGAATATAATAAAACAAAAACAAAATAGGAAACAACAAGTGCAAGGATGCAGAAAATTGGAACCTTCAGACATTGCTGGTGGAAATGTCCAACAGTATCTCCACGATGGAAAACAGTAAGGTGGCAAAGACAAGTATGACAACACACCATGGATGAAATTCGGAGAGCTCTGTGGAACGTACTTCCTGATTCATTTAGTTGCTAAAGCCAAAATCTAGGTCCCATCCCAAGATTCTTCTCTCTCCTGCACAGTCCATAATCTCCCTGCCATGTCTGCCTAGCTCTGCCTCCAGAGACTGCATCTAACTGCTTCTCACCATTTCTTCTACATCGATCCTAGTCCACACCACCAGCATCTTTGGCAATGAGTTTCTAACAGCCTCAATCTGGTCTCCCTGCCTCCACTCGTTTCCCTAGAGACCATTTCCTAGAAGGCAGCCAGAGGATCTCTATAAAGCATTAATCAGGCAAGTCATTCCCCTCCTCAAAAGCATTTAATTGATTCAATTATAAACAGAATTACATTCAAACCAAGTCCTTCACATGATCTGCAAGCACCACAGGATCGGCTTTTAACTAATTCCAAATCTCATTTCTTGTCACTAGATTCCAGCCCCAGCACACTCTTGTTCTCCCTGTTAGGCAGACTCAGTTCACTCCCACCTCTGGGTTGTTTCCTTGCTTACTTTTGATACTTGAAGCACTCCTTCCCCTGACTGTCATGAGGCTCTTCTCATTACTGAACACAAATGTCACCTCCTGGACCTCTAGCTAAAGCAACTTTCCTGGACACTGCCATGCTACCCTCTTTCATGTTCTAAGTGGTCTATTAATTAGGACCTGGAATTGTCTTAACTTTCAGAATACATATATCATTCATCTTCTCTCCCCATTCCACCCCCAAAATATACACCTCACCACACACAACACAATGTAAAGCTCTTTTAGAATTAGAAGTCCTGATGATGTAGCTGACTTCTCAGTACTTATAAAAATTCTGTAAAAATTTGTTATCTGGTTGAATATTAGAAAGCAGGGGCTTTAAATCTCAGATCTATGAACTTTATAGAAAAAGTTACATCTTTATATCCCCAACCTCTGGTTGAAATTCAACATTTCTATTATGAATGTAAGTATCAAACCATGGTAATAGCAGTATTAATGACTGATTCCATATGAAATCAGATATTTTCTTATTTCAGTAATTAATATATCAATAATTTCAGTAATTAATATTTCAGTAATTAGTTTATCATTTCAGTAATTAATATATCAATATCTCAAAATACATTGTTTTGCTCACCCTGCTTATTTAACTTATATGCAGAGTACATCATCAGAAACGCTGGACTGAAAGAAACACAAGCTGGAATCAAGATTGCCGGGAGAAATATCAACAACCTCAGATATGCAGATGACACCACCGTTATGGCAGAAAGTAAAGAGGAACTCAAAAGCCTCTTGATGAAAGTGAAAGAGGAGAGTGAAAAAGTTGGCTTAAAGCTCAACATTCAGAAAACGAAGATCATGGCATCCGGTCCCATTACTTCATGGGAAATAGATGGGGAAACAGTGGAAACAGTGTCAGACTTTATTTTTTTGGGCTCCAAAATCACTGCAGATGATGATTGCAGCCATGAAATTAAAAGACACTTACTCCTTGGAAGAAAAGTTATGACCAAGCTAGATAGCATATTCAAAAGCAGAGACATTACTTTGCCAACTAAGGTCCATCTAGTCAAGGCTATGGTTTTTCCTGTGGTCATGTATGGATGTGAGAGTTGGACTGTGAAGAAAGCTGAGCACCGAAGAATTGATACTTTTGAACTGTGGTGTTGGAGAAGACTCTTGAGAGTCCCTTGGACTGCAAGGAGATCTAACCAGTCCATTCTGAAGGAGATCAACCCTGGGATTTCTTTGGAAGGAATGATGCTAAAGCTGAAATTCCAGTACTTTGGCCACTTCATGAGAAGAGTTGACTCATTGGAAAAGACTCTGATGCTGGGAGGGATTGGGGCCAGGAGGAGAAGGGGACAACCGAGGATGAGATGGCTGGATGGCATCACGGACTTGATGGATGTGAGTCTGAGCGACCTCCGGGAGTTGATGATGAACAGGGAGGCCTGGTGTGCTGCGATTCATGGGGTCGCAAAGAGTCGGACACGACTGAGCGACTGAACTGAACTGACTGATTCTGAAATTACAGTAGCTCTATTAGGCTGGTAGTTCTCATTATTTAATGAATTAATAAAGGAGCATATATATTATCATAAACACGTTTTAAAATATCTTTGATGACTTTCAACATAACTGTTCTCCTTTGGAGTTCTCTGAATTATATTCTGAATTGAGGCCCATCACAAAAAAGTTAAGCAGGCTTGCTCTAAAGGACTTCACAGGCAGAATGTATGTAACTTTATACAACTATTATATCTGGAACCCACTGAAATGCATTCAAAGATGCAAAATCAAAAAATTATAAAGACTGGAGAACTACATCATGCCCCAAACAACAAAGACTATTTGCTAAATTAAAAACAATGAGAACCAAATGAAAAAGTGACATCAGAAATCAACTCACAGATGTATACCAGACTGAAAAGGCAGGTGCATTCCTCTGGAAGTAAGAGAGGGTAACGCCCCAGGGCCGGGGGCTGCTATATCCTTCCACCAGGAGGAAGTGCATCTAGGAACCAGATCAGCTCAGTTCAGTTCAGTCGCTCAGTCGTGTCCGACTCTTTGCGACCCCAGATAGACCATTGCAATTGTGGCGTCCCATGCCCTTTAGCAGTGGCTTCTGGGTTGGAGGAGAAACACGTGGCTGTGACTCAGCTTTTCCTTCTTTTCCCTCAGTTTCTTAAATGAAGATGAGAAGTGGAGATTGACCAACTTTGCAACAGTGTGTCAGTTTGACCGACGTGAGAAATACTGCCGATTCCAGAAATACAACGCCCGTGCACTGCCTACGCCCGTGCACTGCCTAACGGCTGACAGCCCTTAAGACGTAGGTGAGGGAAGAAACAAGAGTAGCACATCAAAACAGAAGACAAGGCTGAGGAAAATGTCTCCAGAACTATCACAGTACCAGGGCTTGCGTTCCCTGAGCTGTCTTAGGGTCTTGCCTAGGGTCTGAAAAGCATATTTCAACTCCTGGCTCTCCAGCAGCAGCCTGATGGGAATATGGAAACAGCGACCAGGTGAACAGGAATATTGAGGAAATTCTATCCACAACATGTTTGAGGAATTACAATCTCTGGGAGAATCGGTCCTCGACAGAGAAAAGTAATTAGAAAAGTCGAGTATGTTAGATATTTTGGAAGGGAAAAGAAGGCAGAAAAAATATGGCAAGGTAAGGGGAAATGACCACATTTTCAAAGAAGATTTAATTAAAGTATAAACACAACCCAAACTTACAATATTTCATAAAATTTCCAAATTAGTAGAGGCAGGCAAGGGAGCAGGAAGAAAAGGAGGACAGAGAGAATATAAAATGACAGAAAATGAAGTCTATTTCTAATTGGAATGAATAGAGTTGGAGCTCAGCTAACATAGGAGACAACATTTGGAATGGGTGAAATCACTGAACCCAATTATGTATCCTTTGTATGAACACATGCAAATGAAATGACTCAGAAAGGTTGAATACAAAGACTATGAAAAAGTACTCCTGGGAATCTAAAACAAGCACAAATGCACAAAGTTTGAGGTTGCAATATCAATATCAGAAAGTCAGTTAAGAGTAAAAATCATAAAATGGAAAAGGCTGAGAGCTTTACAAAATTGAAATTAACTTGTCAAAATCTTTTGGAAATTGTAATATAATTCAGAATATTCAATAATGACTGCTTAGACATAAATATGTAGAAATAACCATAATGGAAAACTCTTATAACTTTTAGTATTTAATACATCAAATATATGCAAACAAGTAAGATTTATAAGGTCTGAGTAGTGTGATTGTTTTCATAGCTGTGCCCACTCTGTACCTTGGAAACAGAAGAGGAACTTTTGCTAATGCCTATGAAATATATCCGAGTGAACTGCGGGAGTTGGTGATAGACGGGGAGGCCTGGCATGCTGCGATTCATGGTGTCGCAGAGTCGGACACGACTGAGCGACTGAACTGAACTGAACTGATGAAATATATCCTAGTGCTGTTATGTGCTTAATCATAACAATGACCTCAGTAATTTCTATATTAAAATATTTGTATGAGATCCCATATTTTTCAACTGCTATTTATATTCCATTCACCTACAAAATGTAATAACAAAGACACCACTGATAGACATGTTTAAATCCAGATCCAAAATTTTGCCATTTCTAATCAGCAATCTTGGGCATAAATGCATTTTTGTGAATTTTTGTGAGTGTACCGTTTATGGAAATTTCTTGGTGCTAGCAAACTGAGTCAAGTTAATATTGGATTAATAATGATCAAATTTTCCTCCAACCATCATTTGGATCATTTCAATAATTTTGCTAAGTAAATAAATTTCAATAAATTTGCTAACTAGTTATTGCCATTCAACATGAAAAAATATTTCTGTATTAATAAGTTAGTCAGGAAACTTACGGCATGCACTTATTTTTTCTGTAGCTTTCCAGCCAACCCAGTTACATTTTCTAGGTAAACAATTGTATCATCAACTCATAATGGTAATTTTACCCTTTTCCAATGTGGATTCCTTTTCTTTCAGTTTCTCTCTACTTCTCTCTTAAGTGAAAACCTTGTAGAGCAACTAAGATGTGGGAGTAGAAAGACCTTACCTCCTCTTACAAGCACATCAATATCACTACTTGCAGAATCATCATTTATGAAAAAGACTGAAACCTACCAGAAAAAGATCTACAACTTAAGGCAGAAAGAAGAACCAAAATGAGATACGTAGGAGGGGCGGACTCACTATATAATCAAGTCCCATCACCTCAGGTGGGCTACCCACAAACTGGAGAATAATTATAGTCAGAGGTTTCCTTAAAAGGAGTGAGTGTTTCTGAGCCCCACATTGGGCTCCCCAGCCCAGGGGTCCTGCACCAGGAAGACAAGGCTCTCTTCATCTGTGATGTATACATGTGCATGCTAGCCAGAGCCCCTTTACCAGTCTCTGTCATGATAGTTTCTTCAGGGAGAGGAAGAGGGCACCTTGGGGAAGACCTGGGATGACGAATGAGTAAAGCAATTAGGCTGTGCCTTGCAGAAGCTCACATCTCCAAGGAGAGCTCTACCTCAAGTGCCCACCGGGGCACACCTGTATCCTGTGTGCTATGCTTTCTGGGTTCTCTGTGGACAGGGCCTCAGCCACCGCTTCAAGCTGAGTCTCAGATAGTATATATATGTCCAGGTAATTCAAGTGGTTTAATTCTGCATGTGCATTCCATTCTATCTCCAGCATTGTGAAACCTCACTATTGGATTATACCATCAGCTGATATACTACTACATCTAATTCTAAAACAACAAACATATAAAATTTCCCTGCTGTACCATGCCATTTCTCTGCTTCCCTTTAGAGGGCTGTCTATTTTGCTGTCTCCATTTCCTTAGCCACAGCAATCAGATGAGAAAAAGAAATAAAAGGTATTCAAATTGGAAGGGAAGAGGTAAAACTGTCATGATTTGCAGACGGCATGATACTCTCTATAGAAAACCCTAAAGTCTCAGCCCAGTGAACACTCTTTTAATCATCACCTTGGACATGAAAAGCAGACTATCACCAGGATCCCAGCAGTTTTCCATGCAGTTTATCCTCATCATGACCTCTCCCCCTAAAAGTAATGACTGTCCTGACACTGGTATAACATCTTCTGTGCATGTCTTTATAGACTTATCACCCACACATGTTAACAGACTTTAGTTTTACCAATTTTTAAAAAACGGTATGTCTTTTAAGTCTCCGAATCTAGAGATTTCCCCCTCCATCACTCTTCTTTTTCTTTATGATTCATTTGTTTAAGACAATTATAAAGCTGTTTGGATTTGCTGATGATATCCTTAGGATTTAGTTCAACATATTCTCTGTTCTCTGTATTTTTTACAAAACAGTAGCTGTATCCAGAGGTTTGACCACATTCACTTTGATCTTTTTAGCAAGACCTTGGTGGTGGTGTGTTCTTGCACCAGGAGGTACAAAACATCTATCTCTGTGATAACAGCCTGATGCTCAACCCTAGATCTCTTAATTCACTGGGGTTTGTAAAACAGGGATATTCTACATCTATCAATTCTCATTGATGTATTAGCTAAACTAATTCTACAAAGGGACATTTCTCCTACTGTTTACTTACCACTGATGGAGTTTAGACAAAAAAAGGCACAATATCAGATTCTCCTTTGAACTTTAATAGACCTTTTGTCTCCATCATTTACTTGAAAAACCATTCTAATTGGGATCATCTTTAAAGTACCTCTTGCCAAACCCATTAGTAAATTCTCAGAATCTTACATAATTTGACCCCTTGATAGCATTTGCCATGGGTACTCATTCCCACCTTTTTCAGTTTTCTTCTGAGATACCACATTCTTCAACCATCCTTCCTACTTCATCAAAGGCCCTTCTCAGTTCCCCTTTCAAGAGTCCACCTCTCTTCCTCACTTTTAAATGTTACAGAGGCCCATACTCCCAAATTTCTATCGCTAGCCACAATATCTCTCAAGAATTCTAGAGCAGTACAGCCACTGGGCGGCATGCCATTTCATCAAGGTGTCAAATAGTTTCAGACTTTACCTGGCTTCCTCTACTCCCCTGAACCTGCACCCCTTATTTTTTCCCATCTCAGTCAGCAACACCACAGTCTGCTCAGAGGCCATTTAGCTTCTTTCTATCCTGCATCCACAGTTTCAAAATCTGCCCTTAATTGAAACACTTCTTACCTTCAGAGATAGGTGTTTTGTCTTTCTTTAGCCCAGTCTTGAACTTCTGCTTTACCAAATATAAGGTAGAAGATTAGGCTTATCATGTTATTGGCTATCATCAGGAGGAAGATTTTAAGCCAGGGAGATTCTGCATCCTGAGGAATTAAAGTACAAACAATTATAAACTATTATGTTTTGTAACATCTAAAATATAGTATTAAAATTAATATAGGCTTGATGCAGGTCACTTAAACATGGCAAAACATTTTAATAAGGAACAAAAAGTTAAATTCTACTCTACAAAGATAATCACCCTTTGACTTATGGTTTGTGTCTACCTACATATAACTGTTCATGTATAAAATTGCATGAATATAGTGCTAAGGCCAAGAACGCATATGCTTTTATATTCAGAAATATCCCATAAACATGTTTGTATATTAGGAAATATTTGACTGTATTGTAACTGTTACTGACTTGTAATCCAGAGTTTAGATTTATAAAATTTATAAGAGCACCCCTTATTTCTTTTTAAAGTTGTTTTTCACTTTTTGTTGCTACAAGCTTGAATAAGTTGGTGATTAATTACAAACACAGCAATGCTCTTGAATAAGATTTATCAAATACTGTTTCCTTATTTATAAAAATGGTTGACACATTTTCTCTTTCAGCCTATTAATATGATCAGTTTCATTAATGCATTTTATTAATAAATAGAGCCACTTCACTTTCTTAGAAAAAGGCCTACTTAATCATGATGTTGTACATATTTTAATATATTGGTGAATTCTATGCACAGGTAATTTATTTTTGGCATCCATACTCAAAGATGACATTAAATTTCACTTATGTTTCAGGTTTGTTTTACTACTTTGCCCTTTACTTTTTGATCAGCTGAGGTTAAATTTTATGCAGTTAAATGTAAAATGCATTGTGATTGCATTTTGGTCTCTGATGTCATGCTTTTGAAGGATGGATGTCCTGTCTGAAGTTTAAATAATTATTAACTCCTATTTTGCTTTTAGTATCTTTATTAGATCCTTTCTTCATTTACATTTGTTATTGTCCATAATTAACTTGGGGGTAAATATGAGAACAGAATGTAATTATTTTTTTCAGGTGGGCTCACCGCTGTGTTTTTAAAGAAATCAATCCATTTCTTCTGGTTTGAGATGAAACTTTATTATAAAGAATGTGTTTTTTTCCAGAACTTGACCAAATCATCACCAGTTTCAATTAAAATATAATTAAGAATAGAAGTTGAAAAAAATGTTTCTTGCCAAATGAGATATTAAATATATTTAATTATAATGATTTCTATAATTAAAACATGCCAAATTTGATAGCTAATAGGTAAACAGTGAAGAGAAAAAGAACCAAGATGTGTTTAAAAATTTAGTGATAAAAGTTTTGATAATTTTAAATTAATAGAATTTATTGTCATTTGAAATTGAAGTTAAACCTAGAAATTTAATGTGCATCTCCCTTCTAATATTTTCACTGATGTTGCTCAATAAGTGTGCAGTCTTCTTCATATGGACTTTGTACAATTTTCAAAATACTCATAGGTGTTTTGCAATGTTAGTTGACACTGTGCTTTTTCCACATTATGCTATCTAACTTTGATTTCACCCCCCACTCCCTGCCAGCAAGATAATCACAATCTCTGTCTATAGTGTTATATTTTTCCTCTGCATTTACATGGTGTATATCAATAATTTAGTTTCCTTGACAGGTGTATTTGCTAGCATTTCAGAATGGTAAACAATAGGATGGCTAGCAATACACTTTTATTTTTCCTGATTTAAAAGTATATGAGAATAAAACTACTAATAGCTGTTATGCATTGAATACAAACATCTAATACTCCTATAAATGATCTGATGTGGTAATTACCTTAACTCCATGAAGTTTCTATGTCATCTTAGGCATTTACAGCTAGAGACACTGAGATTAAGAAGTGTTTCCAGGTCACATATCTTGTAAGTAGCTAAGACTTGAACAACATAGTTTTGCTGGAGAAATTGAAACTGCTAAGAAACTGTTAGGCCTTCCCTTGTGGCTTAGCTGGTAAAGAATCTGCCTGCAGTGCGGGAGATCTGGGTTCAGTCCCTGGGTTGGGAAGATCCCCTGGAGAAGGGAAAGGCTACCCACTCCAGCACTGTGGTCTGGAAAATTCCATGGATTGTATAGTCCATGGGGTCGCAAAGAGTTGGACATGAGCGACTTTCACTTTACCGTTAAGTAGCTGATTCTCAATGTTTCTAGTATTTTTGCTTAAACATTTTTTTCCTGATATCATCATCTCTGGTTAATGTTTACTTCATCTTTTTATGCTGTTCTTACAAGTTTCAATGTTTCTATGTCTATTTTGGGATTTCCTGGTGGTTCAGATGGTAAAGCATCTGCCTGTAATGTGGGAGACCTGGGTTCGATCCCCGGGTTGGGAAGATCCCCTGGAGAAGGAAATAGCAACCTACTCCAGTACTCTTGCCTAGAAAATTCCATGGATGTAGGAGCCTGGTGGGCTACAGTCCATGGGGTCGTAAAGAGTTGGACACGACTGAGCAACTTCACTTCACATGTCTATTTTAGGTATGTGTGTTATATATTTATTTTTTTATTTATATAATATTTATGTATTTTATATAAATAATTTCTCTATGAGGTATGCAACTGTGGATTTCAGTTTATCCTACTTGTCATTATGGGGTTTCTTAAAGGTGTGAATTGCTGTCTTTCTGTAAAACTAGAAAACAATCACTTTTTCTTCAAATTTAACTTCTGTCCTATTCTGTTTTTGAAACTCCAGTTAAATGTATGTTGGGCCTTCTCCCTGAGCCCACATATTCTATACCTTCTATATTTTTTTAATGTGATTCACTCTGGATAGATCCTCCAGATAGGTCAAGATAAAGTGAGTTATACTATAGATACTAATACCCACTCCCCAACCCCTCACAAATCCTAGTGGCTTTTAATGGCAGAGATTTGGTTTTTATTTAAACCAAAGGTTCATAGCTTCCCCAGGGCTCAGTGATAAAGAATTCACCTGCCAATGCAGGAGATGCTGGTTCGATCCCTGGGTCAGGGAGATCCCCTGGAGAAGGATGGCAACCCACTCCAGTATTCCTGCCTAGGAAATCCCATGGACAGAGGAGCCTGGAGTCACAAAGAGTTGGACACAACTTAATGACTCAACAACAACAACAACGTTCATAGCAAGTTGGCTAGAGATCATGCTCCATGTCTCTTCATTCCTGGCTCCTGGTTGATGGATTTGCAGTTGCTGTTCTGACTGTTGCCAGTTGCTATGTCAAAACAAGAAAGTTGTCTGTTGATTCTTAATGCTTGTCTTCAGAATGAACACATATCACTTTCTCTCATGTGTCACTGGTCAAAACAAGTTATATGAAATATATCTAACTTCAAGGAAGTGGGAAATGCCCAAGAGGAGAACCAGAAAAATTATTGTATCTGCAATAATTACTTCCCAGCCTGCCCTCTGCTCCACAAATGGATTCACTTACCTTCCTCTATGCCAAACACACTAATCAAGAGGGACTACTCCAAAGGCCCTCGAGCCCTACCTTCATTTGCTTCAGAGCTTCACTGAAGAACATTCAAACATTCACCAGGATGTGGCTCTCAAACTGTCTGCCTGGCAATGTGTCATCAGCATTGGTGTGTGTATGTGTTCATTCGTTCAGTTGTGTCTGACTCTTTTGCGATCCCATCAACTATAACCTGCCAGGCTCCTCTGTCCGTGGGATTTTCCCAGCAAGAGTACTGGAGTGGGTTGCCATTTCCTACTCCAGGGTATCTTCCTGACCCAGGGATTATACCCACAACTCTCACATCTCTTGCAATGGCAGGTGGATTCTTTACCACTGAGCCACCTGGGGGTTGTGTCCGCATAACTAAGGACCCATGGTTTCTGTTTGTCTCCCAATCCTTTTCTGAAAGGAAATATTTATTGCAGCTATTGGATTGCTATGCTACCATTATATACAGCATGATAGAACATGTAGCCCCTGGTATAGAGGGTTCTCTCCCAATGAAGGGGTGGACACATTCTGCACTTTGAACTTGATGCCATATCTAGATGGGACCTTGGGTGTCTGTTGACTTCCTTATAGAAGGAGTAAAATTGCTATGCATGTAAGTTTTTATACATTTTCAGGCCTTTAAATTGTCTTAAGAGAATTGGTCCAAATTCCTTACCTTTCCCGTGAATGGAAGCAGCTGCTACTGCTGCTGCTGCTGCTAAATCACTTCAGTCGTGTCCAACTCTGTGTGACCCCATAGACAGCAGCCCACCAGGCTCCTCTGTCTCTGGGATTCTCCAGGCAAGAGTACTGGAGTGGGTTGCCATTTCCTTCTCCAATGCAAGAAAGTGAAAAGCAAAAGTGAAGTTGCTCAGTCATGCTCGACTCTTAGCGACCCCATGGACTGCAGCCCACCAGGCTCCTCTGTCCATGGGATTTTCCAGGCAAGAGTACTGGAGTGGGGTGCCATTGCCTTCTCTGGAATGGAAGCAGAAGCCTCACGAATTCTCTCATTAGATGTATTTAATCCGATCTTTAATTTTTATATTTTTAATTGCCAGAAGTTAGATTTAACTCCTTGTTAAACCTTATGTTTCTTATATGTTCAATCCTTTTAGTTCTTTAAATATATACATATATGTCCAATATCTGATCTGATTCTGTGGTTTTTATTCTTCTCTCACATGACATTTCATTTCCTCAAGCATTTTGTAATTTTAATTGTGAAATCATATTCACCAAAACTTTATGCATAAGAAATTCTGGAGGATAAATTTTAGGGTTAGTTTCTTCAGAAAAAAAAAAATTATTTACTTTTTCTAGACATCTGTGGACTACTTGAAATTAATTTCTTCAACAGAGTTTGAATTAGGGTCTCAAATCCTTGTGAATGGTTTATTGTTTCAAATGTTCAAAGGAGTCTTTATTCAGATTTCCGTCTCCCTTTGTAGCTGAGGCCGAGGCAAGTTTCCTTACTGGGCAGAGACAACTTCAGACAGGTCTGGAGTCACGTTTCTTGCCACCTTTTGGGAAAGTCAGCTCAGAAGTTCCAAATGAGTTCACTGAAAGGCTGAACTGGCTGAGTGGGCTACATGCTCAGGAGGAGAAAACACACTCTGGTCTTTAAGAGTTCTTTTTTATTGAAGCCACCTCTCTGACCATGGAGTCTCCATGGTTATAGTGATGTTGTCAGCGTTTCTGATACCATAAATCCTAACACATGATGGTGGGGGGGCTGCCAAAGTTGTGGGATAAGGAGCATGTGGAGGATTTTCCTGTATACTGCTATTTCTCAGCTTAGTAGATACATGGTAGCAGTGGTATCAGTTTACGGTCCCTAGTGATTACAGTTTTATGTCAGCATTTTCATTTTGGCTCTTCTTTGTGAGTGGTTTTAGGGGTATTATTACTTGTGCTCTGTTTGTCCATAATAACTGAAGCTATAGATCACCCAGCATGGGCAATTTCCCCAAGGCAGCCAGGGGCTTTGCTGGTCATTTACCTCTCTGGAATCAAGCCCTTCCTTCATTTTCAGTCTCTGAAATTTTCTCTTACATTTCTTTTTCAAGGTCAAAGTGAAAGTGACCTCAGTCGTGTCCGACTCTGTGACCCCGTGGACTATACAATCCATGGAATTCTCTAGGCCAAAATACTGGAATGGGTAGCCTTTTCCTTCTCCAGGGGATCTTCTCAACCCAGGGATTGGACCCAGGTCTCCTGCACTGCAGGCGGATTCATTACCAGCAGAGCCACAAGGGAAGCCCTTTTCAAGGTCAGGCATGCCTTTAGCATGATTGCTAGAATTTGATAAGGCACTTAAATTTCTTTGAATATATATTATTAGGTTCTGGAACCACAGAATTCATCAAATTATGTTGGCAAAGATTGTACAGCCATTTGAATCCAGTGGGCTGGAGAAAGTATATTCAGGTGTTACAACAGTCATCGTATCAGAACAATAAATCCTGGTCAAAGATAAACCAATCTAACAAATAGTAAAGTGAAAGTCTCTCAGTCGTGTCCAACTCTTTGTGACCCTATGGACTATATAGTCCATGGAATTCTCTAGGCCAGAATACTGGAGTGAGTAGCCTATCCCTTCTCCAGCAGATCTTCCCAACCCAGGAATCAAACCAGGGTCTCCTTCATTGCAGGTGGATTCTTTACCAACTTAGCTAATAAATAATAAACTTATTATTAATAGTTAGTGGGTAAATAATCTGTGGCTTAAGAAGAAAAGTCAGAGTAAATGTGATGGTTGAGGAATAGTTTCCAATAATCACCATAGTGACTATAGTGATTTTGCCCCCAGGCAACCAGCTCTGGGAATTGAGTTTCTTTACATGATACTATCAATTTATATAATATTCATTCAGAATTGCCCATTTATTTATCATCTCTGTTGCCTCTTTTCTTTTTCATATCTCTAATCTACCATTTGGGATATTTTAATTTTTCCCTGAAAAAAAACTACATTTAGCTTTTTTTTTTTTTTCAGTGCTAGCCTACTTTTGATGAATTATCTCTCTCTCTTTTTTTTTTTTTTTTTGAAAATGGATGCATTTAAACTCCATTTTTTATGGTGGATTTTTTTTTTTTTGATGGACTGTAGAATTCTAGACTAGTAGTTATCTTCCTTCAACACCAGAAAAGGCATTTTAAGTATTTTTAGAAGAAGAATTTCAGGGAACTTTGTCCATGGAAGCAGAAGCCAGCCTTCATAGAATTGTTTTGTTTGGTCCTTTAAACTTGTCTTTGTTCCTAATTTTTCATTCCTTTCCTGACAAAACCATGTCTTATTACTTATATTACCATTCACCCAGTCAACTAGCTATTTTGATCAATGCACACATTAATTGTTAAAAAGCACAGAAGTCTACCTCTGTTTCAATAACCAACAGTTAAAGTTACCAGCATCATTAGTTGACATATTACAAGAAAGAAATTGTATCATCTGTGAATTTGGAGGCAATGCCTGATTTGACCAAGTTTAATATGACACAGAATCTCATAACTCACCTCTTGATGATGTTTCCTCTGCAATTTTTTATATGCATTACCTTCTTTTTCTGTACAGTTAATATTAGAAAAATAACTACCCATGTCTTGATGTTCCTTACCTCACTAAGGATGATTCCAGTCACAGTGGAAGCAATGAGTCCTCCTGTTAGTCCAATTACATTTGTAACTCCTCTAAGAAATCCATAATATCTATACAAAAATGAATGACAATACACCAATGAAAAGTAATACAAACGCTACAGGAAAAAACCATAATGTATTGAGAGTTTAAGAGAGAGAACTGTTGACTTCCTAAATTTCCCATTCCCACTATTCAAATTCCATTAAAATGTCTAAAAAAGTATATGGATATATAAGTAACTTTCTGGTTACACTACAGAGTCAGAAAGCTTGGCTTTAACAGTAAAGAATATTAATATATTGAGAAAATGAAAGCACATTAAGAGTGAAAGCCAGCTAGTTGTGAAATCTATGTTTGAGAAATTCCAAAGATGATGTGTGTTGATAATAGGAACTGGTTTGGATTCATACAAAATTGAAGGGTTCTGTTCACCTGGCCTCTTCTCACCATCCCAGAATTACTGGTCCCAGTGATTGTTCCCAGGCAAGGAGCAATGATTACTCAGGCAAGGAAACCAGAAACTTGTTTATAGCAACTGTGATTGGCCAATCCTGAGTGCCAAAACCAACTTCAGCAGAAAATGAGCACTGCAGAAAGCAGGGGAGCCACAGGGAATAACACATAAAATAGGGGTCAAATTTATCAGTCATCAAGAACAAGGAAGTGCCTTTTGGAGAACAGAATATGTCTAAACAAGAAATTAGTTCACTCCGGGACAGGAAGTCTGTGACTTTCCTGCCCAACACATTTCACCACCAAAGACTGTATGCTTTCAATCCTTCCCTTTTGTGACAGTGAGGGCTTTTTGTCTTTTATTTCCTTGGGTCTATTCCAATCTTTCTCTACCTTTACATGTTGAGTATGGTGGGGGGTGGGGGTGGGGGTGGGAGGGGAATGTATAATTTATTTATGGGTTCCTGATGAAAGAAGCGTCACATTTGGGCCTAGAGTCCCTGGTGTATGCTTTTGCTCTGGTCCCTCTTGCTCCAGTCCAAGAATTTCACCTGAAATGCACCCCTGGCCATCCCTCTTAAGGCTGGAACTACAATAGTATTTGATTGTCTTTGAACCTCTGCCTTTCGTTTTTGATTAATGAAACATTCTTGGCAAGTGGACCCAGAGTCCCTGGATTGTGGAGGTGTATGTAGTCACAGGGTGGAAATTTGAGTTGTCTCTTTTTGAGGGGAGCTGCAGAGTGTCTTTTAATATGTGAAGAAGAACATTTATGGTTATGAGCAGCTACAGGTGCAGATTCGGCAGAAACCACCAAATGTCTCCAGTATTCATTGCTGCCTTTTTTATTTTAGCAATAGAATCCCTGGGTTTAGGGCCACTTCTGCCTTTGGGAGCCTCTGTCACTTTTGCCTTCAAAAATTGTTTATAACATTTATAGTATTGTTTACAATATTCTATTGCTTTATTATATGCTAAAACTTACTACAATGCACCCTTTTTCATTTCTTATATTGATAATTTTTTCTTGATCTTATTAATTTTAAAAGAAGCAACTTTGATATTGTTGGCTTTACATATCATTTTGGGTTTTTTTTGGTCCTCATCTTCATAATTTCTTTCCTTCTACTTTCTTTGGGTTTAATTTGCTACTTTTTCCCCTTACCTACTTGAGATACAAACATGGTTACTGATTTTAAGACTTAATTGTCTGTCAATATGTAAGTTTAAAGCTATGCATTTCTCTCTGGGTATGATTTTTAAGTGCACCCCACATGCTTATCAATGATATGTCACATTTCATTATAATTTAAAGTATTTTCTAATTTCAAATGTGATTTGTCCTTTGACCTAAACATTAATTTCAAAGCAATGGGAGTTATCTATCATTGCTTTTGATAGCAACCCTAATTTCACCGTGATTAAAGAATGTCTTCTGAGTGATTACAGTCATTTAGTCTTAATTCAGTTTGCTATATGATTCCGCAGTCCCCAGGGTCAAGAGTCCTGAGTGCCATGACAGTTCTTCTGAAAATCCTTACGCATCCACGATATGGAGTGCTTCACCAACCTGAGGTGAGAGCTTTTTATGCTCCATTCCTCATGCCATCCAAACCTCAAATGGTAGGTATTTGATATGGGCAATGAAAACAGTCTTGAGATTGTTTTAATGCTGGACAATTCCCTGGACAGCAATTAGCTCTAAAATTGCTCAGTCATGTCCAACTCTTTGCGACCCCATGGGCTATAGCCTGCCAGGCTCCTCTGTCCTTGGGGATTCTCTGGGCAAGACTACTGGAGTGGGTTGCCATACCCTCCTCCAGGGGATCTTCCCAACCCAGGGATCAAACCCAGGTCTCCCGCATTGCAGGTGAATTCTTTACCAGCTGAGCTATCAGGAAAGCCCTGAGATGGTTTTAATGCTGGACGATTCCCTGGACAGGAGTTAGCTCTAAAATTGCTTCTTCAGCTGTAACATCACATGGTAAAAGCATTTTGGAAGTATAAATAGCTGTTGAAGCAGACTTTCAATTTAATTGATTTATATTTGATTTAATAATGATTCAGTAGAACCAGAACAAGATTCAGATGTCTAAACTATACTTTAGTCTCACATGGAGGGAAATTGGCCTGCAATATGGGAGACCTGGGTTTGATCCCTGGGTTGGGAAGATCCCTGAAGGATGAAGGACAGTATGCCAATCCACTGCAGTGCATGACCTATCCATCAGTCAAAAATAATTAAAAGCAATTAAAAAACATTTTGGAGCCTCCCTTTAAGAATGTCAAGGGGATGAACAGTGCCTTCTTAATGCATCACATAACATCTTTAGAATCCTCTGTGCTTTTCTACTCTTGCTACCCACCAAAGAGATGGTCACTACATTTCCAGGTCCACTCTATCTCACTCCATTTCCCAAACAATATTCTCATGGAACCACATCTGTGTCTCTTCTTCCTTCCAGACCTTCTTTCTTGGCATCTGGGTTCTACTCAAACAAATGTAATCATTTGCCTATTCCTTAGTTCTAGTCTTCCCTGGTGGCTCAGATGGTAAAGCATCTGCCTGCAATGTGGGAGACTTGGGTTCGATCCCAGGATTGGGAGGATTCCCTGGAGAAGGAAATGGCAACCCACTCCAGTCCTCTTGCCTGGAAAATTCCATGGACCAAGGAGCCTGGTAGGCTACAGTCCATGGGGTCACAAAGAGTTGGACACAACTGAGCGACTTCACTTTCACTTTCAGTTCTAGCAAAGATCAAATTCCCCTAGAAAGACAATTTAGTAATTTATCCTCTAAGGGAACTCTTTTTAAAAGCAAGGGAAGTATATGACTAGGAACATTAGGAATAAGTTTCATTTGACTCATTAATTAAAAAGTTTAAGAATTGTTTGTGACATAATGTATTAATACATATGCCCTAAATATTAACGATGATCTAGCTTAAGAGGCTAATAATATTTCCAAATTGTACATTAGTCTATCTTCTGTGACCTTACAAAATCACCTGGCTAACATGGAATTTGGACCCACTGGAATGATGCAATGCAGGTCAAGTTCTCTGATATTCAAGCCATTGCTGGCCAAGATATTTCCCATCCTATTGACCAGGTACTAGTGAATAACACTAGGGAGGCATTGACTACATCTAGGCAGCTCTGGAGGCAGATAAATCTAGGTATTTATCCTCCTTCTATTTATTACTAATCATGTGATTTTACATACATTCATTTCCCTGGTCTTTGGTTTCTTTTCTCATACTTTGTGGACAATATTATCTCACAGTGGGGCATGTTACATAAAAAATAATAAATGGTTGTTCTTGCTGGTTAGTCACCAAGTCATGTCCAACTCTTTTGCGACCCCATGGACTTGCAGCCTGCCCGGCTCCTCTGTCCATGGGATTTCCTAGCTAAGAATATTGGAGTGGATTGCCATTTCTTACTCCAGAGGATCTTCCTGACTTGGGGATTGAACACCTATCTCCTGCATTGGCAGGCAGATTCTTTATCCCTGAGCCAACAGGGAAGGCCCCCAAATTGGTAGCTCTTTATAATTTTCTTAATCTATTTGTAGATACATTTTTAATTTACCTGTTTCTCAGAGTGCATATAGCCCAACTGGCATTGTGTATTCTGTATCAAATAATCCTTTTATGTCTTTGTATAATTTCAAGTAGTCAGAAAACTTTCAGGCATTTTCAAGGAGAGTCTCAAAAATGAATAAATCAAATGCATACATGTCTTTGTTACTTTGGCCTTCACCTAGTATAGATCTGATGGACAAGATTCTTTACAGAATTGTGACAGATTAGAATATTCTTGGTTGATCTTTGCCTCTCTACCCCAGGCCGCAGATTTACAAAACTTCAGAGAATTCTGTTCACATTGGATCTATGTTCTCCAGAAAGTGCCAGCCCTGGACAGTGTCCCCTGGAGTTGTGCAAACAACAGAACTGCTTCCATTAGTCACACTTATTATATCTAAAAAGGGCATATAGCACAGTAAAAAGAGGAAAAGGTTTTTGTCAACTGGATCTGGATTAAAATCCTAGGTAATATCCAAGCCAGTGGTGAGATCTTAGGCTGATAATCAAGTATCTGAATGTCAGTTTCCTTAGTTGCAAAATAAATATTACTAATTGTTGGTTGAGGAGTGACAATATATACTTTTTAAGTCTGACCTATATCAATGCTTCTTCAGAACGTTTGGCCTGTTGACCATCAATTCCAAAATAGTTGAAATCTTAAAACATCCTTAAGAACTTAGATACAAGAAAGAGATTTTAAAAACCTACCTAGGAGCGATATCCAAGACGTTTATCATTAGTCCACCCATAGCAAAGCTTCCTGTTGAATTAGCAAGTATCAGGAAAATTATAGTGGCATAGAAGCTGTAACTCAGGTAAAGCAGGCAGAGGCTGAAGAGGGAAGGCAGGAGAAGTCCTATGGAGTGATTCAGACAACAGTCAGGTGCATGCCAAAGATGGGGGATACCCCAAAATACTTGAACGTATTGGCTATTTCTTACCTAGTGAGGTGAAGAGTTTCCGGATGGTGACTAGACTGAAAGTATTCCTTGTCTGGAAGATGTCTGCCATATAACCTGCTAGGACACCAAAAATCCAGGCAAACAAATGGGGGAGGGAAGACAGCAGCCCATTCTGAGGAGGAAATGTTATTGTGAGTGAATATGAGAAATGGAATAATCCCTACACTGAAATTCAGTATTGAAAGTTTGTATTGTCACACAGGAAACAATCAACATGCAACCCCAGAATTATTTCACGCTACCCAAGAGAAAGAGAAAAAGAGTTTTGAGGTCAGAAACAGACATCACAATCTGCTTAGTTTTCTATTGAATTATCATGGGGCCTGAAAGTTCTAGATGGTAGAGAGGAAAACTAAGTTGGGAATGGGAAATGCTGTCCCTGAGGAAAATGACAAATAATAATGATAATAGAAGACATGTATATGGTGCTTATTCTGGACCAGCTGCTGTTAATCTTTGCAACAAATCCGTGGTCTAGTGGAAGATTACACTGAATCATATGGAGCTCAGAAGACCTTTGTCATGCTAGTCCCTAGGCTGGGTAGTTGGAAATTCATTATAGAATGTCTCAAAGTGGCAAGCCCAGACTCCATTTCTAAAGGAGTCTTTCCTGGTTATTATGGCATCAAGCAACAGAAGGTTTCAAGCATTTGTACTTTTTCAAGTCAGAAAAGCAAGGAGAATGCCAGTTCTTTCAGAGCAAGACATGAGTCATGGGTTTACAGGATTCTTTGCCTCTCCCCCACGGAGAGGATTGGTATGAGCTGTGATGGGTGATAGACTCTGGCCAATTGACTTTCAGGGGAGGATCCCCATCCCTGCAGGGAACAATGGTATTGAGCTTTAAGGAATACACAGAGGTTGTTATTATAGGGAATGGGAGATAGGGAATCTGTGGGAACCTGGGTGGTATGTATTTCTGTGGGAGTGCTAGACAGGATGTCTACACCTTTTGTTCTGGGCAATGTTAACATAATAATTGGAAATGGTGAAGTCTCTAGGTAAAGAACATCAGCTAAATATTATGAGTGCTAAGTCGCTTCAGTCATGTCTGACTTTGAGAACCTATGGACTATAGCCTGCCAGGCTCCTCTGTCCATGGGATTCTCCAGGCAAGAATACTGGAGTGGGTTGCCATGCCCTCCTCCAGGGGATCTTCCTGACCCAGGGATTGAACCCTTGTCTCTCTGTCTCCTGCATTAACAGTCAGGTTCTTTACCACTAGCGCCACTTTGAAAGCCCAAATAATATAGGAATGGGCAAGAGCTAGGACTAGAGTCATGGGAGACAAAGACATTGGCACAAAGCCCTTCATAAAGTGAAGAGGAAAAGGCGTACTTACCTCTTTTACATCAACATGAAGCTTGTAGTCAATATATATTGGCGTATAAATACTCAGGAAGGTATTTGACCAGAAAAAAGCAAAATTACAGAGGGAAATGACCCAGAGTGGAGTAGACTTCAGCATAGCTTTGATGGGCACTTTGATGAGTGTACTTGAGCTGACCTGAAAGGGAACCCATTAATCATTAGCACATTAGGTCAAGCTGGAACACATTTCATTTGGCACAGAATCTGGGAGATACCAAAGTGGAGCATGTGGGTTCTACCTGCTGGGTGAGAGCGGATGTGATGTATTCCTTCTCTCTGATGCTTATATATGGGTGGTCCTTTGGGTCCTCATAAAACAGAATGAACCAGAGAACACTTAAGGCACAGCCACAAGCACCTATCAGAGCAGGACAAATTAGAATTGAAATTGCTCTGTCTGTAGTGAGTTTCTTTTCCAAATTGGCATTTTTCATTACTGGTCTGAGAACCAGGACCTCCTCTTTCTTTTTGGAAATTTGCAACAAGGCTTACATTTTTCATAATTTTATTTGTATCCACACCTGCCTCTCCAGAGCGAATTTTACAGAAATGGTAGCAAACCCTCTGGTCTCTTCTGACTTCTTAGCCTCTATTATTCTCCATGTAGGATAGCTGGGTCTCCTTGCTGTTAGGCCATCATCTCTACAGATTCTTAATGTGTTCTATTGTGAGAGGAGGGTGTAACTGGGCTCATATGGGCTTGACAATCACCTGGTTTTGAGAAGTAGGCCTTAGCCATACTCCTAAGATGCAGCCTAGGCCTTCAGGATTGTCCAAGTCCCATAAGAGTCTGCCAAATTATTTGTTGCTTTTTACTTTTCTATACTAATGATCTGATCATAAGGAATCCTCTGTTAGGATAGGGAATGTATATTGCTTAGTAGTCAGGCTTCCAGAAATGCATTCACTCATTTGACAAATATATTGGTTAAATGCCATTATGTACCATGTACCATTCTAGGTCATGGGAATGCAGCAGTGAATAAAGCAGGCACATGCCCTGCCTTTACAGAGTTTATTTTCTAATGGATGAGAGAGATAGCGAATAGTAATTAAGCAAAAGGTAATAAATGTCAGTGAGAAGAGCTAGGGAAGAGAGTTATGGGGAGAGGAACAAAGGAGCACTATGTTCAGGGAAAGTGAGGACATCAATGTGGACACAGATACTCCAGGCTGGGGGAGAAATAAGTACCAAGGCCAGAGTTATGAAGCCAGTGTCACTGGACAGCCAGCAAGGTGAGGATGGTAATGGATGAGGATGAGAGGTAATGAGATCAGACCATGTGGAAGGCTGGAGCCACTGTAGGATCTCAGACTTCTGCAACACACTTTAAGACAACATTAAAAGAATAGTTTGACAGTATACCATTTCCACCTCATTCTGTGACCTAAGTGCCGAAACCCAAGGCAAAATGTAAATAGACATGAACACCTAATAAATACACAGGAAATACAATATATTTCTCTAAATTACTGTAGTCAATCCTTAGAAAATTCATTTGATGCTATTAGCTTTCTTTAAAAATGGGAAAATAGATGCTCAGAAAGGTCTACTTACTTGCTCAGGGGCACATGGTTAGTAAGCGGTAACTGACACTTAAGCATGGATGATGTTGTCTAGAGAGGGAAAATAGCTGTAGAGGAGGAGACTGGAGAAAAGCTTTGAAGGAAGACAACAGTTAGTGGCAAGTAGAAGAGGAGAATCTCTGCAAGTCTCTGCAAAAGAGATTGAGAGGAAATGGCCAGAAGGATGAAGTCCAAGGCAGGGAGAGCAGGACCACAGCGACTCAGATGAGAAGGAAATGCCTGATCACTGAGGTTCAGCGCATGGAGTCAAAGGTACAGGCACCAGGGAAAGAATGGTATTGTTGGGTTGATTGATGGTACTTGTTCAGGTCAAATGTGGACTGAAGAAATTCAACTTGATTTATGGGCATCGAGGCTTGGACAGTTCTAACATTTGGGAGGCATATAAGGAGTTTGGAAGTCATCATCAAATGAAACTATAAACATCAACAATGCTTCTTTGATCTGGTAGAGAATTGAGGTCACAGGGCAAACCACTGCCCTCCTGTCTCTAGAGAGACAGACAGACAGTTGCAGAGAATTACAAGTTCCCAGAACAGAAGCCCAGAAACAGAAAACTCCAGTGGAACCAGTCAGTAGCAGGGTAGGAAAACCTAGCATTTGATGGTTTACTGTAGGTTCAGTGTGGACAAGTTTGAGAGATGAAAGGTCTGGGTGGGAGGGGGGCCCAGGCTTAAGCAGACCCCTCACACTTTTGTGAGTTTTATTTCCAGAAGACCTGCCAGATTATCACAGTGAATATAAGAATAAAATCTCTTAATCCTTCTAGGAGAAGATGGAGAAAGTAACCATTTTTAATTACATCTAGAGCATTCTGTTCTTCACAAAAACTACTCAAGGGGAAATTATTTTATCAGAGCCTCACCAACTTAAGGAAAGGGCAACACCCAACTCCAGACCCTTCTTCCTGTCTCACTTAAGAGGGGGGGAAAAACAAAACTGAGAAGAACTGGTGAAGCTCAGGGCACAGGCTCACCAAAACCCTGAGACCAAATCATAGACCACAGGACACTGTCTCACCACATACACACCTTACCACCATATCAGAAGAATCCTTGCATGTTAGTGGGATCCAGAATTGCATGTCCCAAATCTTATTTAAGAAGTCTCTAGAGAAACTAAAAAAACTACAGGAAAGACAAAAACAAAGATACTGGAGGAAATTGTAGCCTCTGAAACAGAGCACACAGTAAGCCAGATTAACCTGTAGCCAGTAAAACATAAAACCTCACACTGAAGGGCTATTTATTTCAGTTCATTTTAGTGTATTTTGTTGAGCTTTCAACAAGAAAACCACGAAGCATAGAAAAAAACGAAAACAACAAAAAAAAAACAGTTTTAAGAGACAGAGCAAGCACCAGAACTAGACTCGGATATTAGCAGAGGTATGGAATTATGAGATCAAGAATTTAACACATGATTAAAGAGCCTGTGAAAAAGACAACATATAAGGATAAGTAGTAATGTAAGTAGAGAGACAAATTCTAACAATCAAAAGAAAATGCTGTAAATTAAAAAACACTGTAACAGAAATGAAGAATGCCTTTAATGGGCTCATTAATAGACAGACAGTTGAAGGAAAGAAAATCACTGAACTTCAAGAAATGTCCATGTGAATTTCCAAACCTGAAATGCAAATAGAATAAAAGCATTAAAGAGAAAAGAATATCCAACAATGGTGGGACAACTACAATGGTGCAATATATGTGTAGTGGGAATATCAGAAAGAGAATAAGAGAAAGGAACAGAAAAAACATTTGATTACTAATGGCAGTGATGAAGAGCAGTGAAACTGAGAGGATGGAAGACGTATTTTCACATTATGGCTTGGCCAGTTGCTCCCTGTGGGTATTGGAGGCTCCCTGTAGATCCATTCTCCACCCTTCTTTACCCTGCTTTGGCCACAGATGGCTGACTTGAATGAACATCAACAGGCCCCCATGTCCTCTGCTTTCCAGATAGACTTGGGCAGAAGAAAGCCTAAGCAGAAGATTAGAAGGAGAGACTTGAATGAGGTTAGGGTGTCTCTTTCTCTAGTTATCACCTTCTCCAGCATTGCCTCAGTCTATACTCCCTTTTATGAAAAGTCACAGGTCCTCTCAATGTAGATATCTCTACAGGACTCTCTCCTAGTAAATTCCCCTCAGCTACTCCCTTGCTTGCCCATTTGGACCTGGATATGGTATTAGCTTCTAGCTAATTTTGATTTTGCTAGCACCAGATCACTGCTCTAACCCTGTGATTCTGCCACATCTTTATACCATTTTAAATAATCACTTCATAAATAGATCCCTCTGCATTAAGCCTCTATATTGTTATTTGTCTATCAAATGAGCATAAAAGCACTCATCCACAGTCTCTTATTGACAAATTTAAAATCAAGATTTGAAAGTGATTTTCTAACTTATCTGGAAACCCCAGTCCTTTATAGTTTTTCATTTATTCCAGTTTGTTGAGAATTTCATGTGTCACTCTAGAAACTAATGTGTTTGATTATGAGATGATAGGGCTTCCCTGGTAGCTCAGCTGGTAAAGAATCGATCTGCAATGCAGGGAACCCCAGTTCGAATCCTGGATCCGGAAGATCCCCTGGAGAAGGGATGGGTTACCCACTCCAGTATTCTTGGGCTTCTCTGGTGTTTCAGCTGGTAAAGAATCCGCCCGCAGTGTGGAAGACCTGGGTTTGATCCCTGGGTTGGGAAGATCCTCTGGTGAAGGGAATAGCTACCCACTCCAGTATTCTGGCCTGGAGACTGTATAGTCCATGCAGTCTCAAAGAGTCAGACATGACTGAGCAACTTTCACTTTCACATAAGATGATATACCAAATCATGCTTGGAATATTAAGTATACATAGTATACTCAAATGTTTGACCTGTTCTGATCATCCCTTTCCCCATGAGTTTACATAAGGGATATGTTTCTGTAGCACTGTTATAGAGTTGTGAAATTATGTACAATGATGCATGTATAGTTCTGAGCATGATGTCTTGCTTGCAATAAGAAATTAATGAATGTTGACTGCTCTTTTTCCCTCAATGTGATTTATTATTTTTAATATTGTTAACTTCATATAAATTATTAAATTTTGCATTTACTTTTAGGTTTTTTAGACCTTTAAATAATGACTTGGATTTTTATAGAAAGAGACTCACCAAAAATATAAAAGACCATGGGCCATCCCAGGGAGTCACAGATGAATCCAGTGATAAGCAGGACAATGCAGGGTCCTAGTAGAAGTCCTAATCAGAAGGCACAAAGAACATCCCTAATGAATGCAGGCATCTGGAAATGGAGATAACGTAGCTTCATGGTGGCAGTGAACAACTTCTAGTGAAACATTCATATAATACCAAACAGAAGAAAATAATGAATTATTTGCTTTCTTCTCTTTTTGCTGTTGTTAGAGATAAGGACACCTCTTCTCTGTCCTAGACAGTTTCCACATATTTAAAGTGTGAATGGTTTCCAAAGCACTTGACAGTTCAAAACGCAATATTTCTTAGGTTCTAGGGCAGAACATGCTACAATGAGATGACAATGGGATTAAACATTCTAGGCCCTAAGTCATTACCTGACAAACTCAGAGCAGTAAGTCGGCCTAGTTCCAAGGGAGGAGCCCACTTGATCCATATTACTTGCTGAGTTGTTAAAGTTATCCCCTGAAAGAATGATTAGAACATTTGATCTCTGACATGTTCTGTGAATTTAAACTCTAGTTTTTGCATTATCTTTTTATATTTTTAATTGGAAGAAAATCACTTTACAATGTTATATTGGTTTCTGCTGTACAAGAATGTGAATCAGCCATATGGCTCCCTGTGTTATACACAACTTTACACCAGCTATCTATTTCTTACTTAGTAGTGTACATATGCAGAGAAGGCAATGGCACCCCACTCCAGTACTCTTGCCTGGAGAATCCCATGGACGGAGAAGCCTGGTGGGCTGCAGTCCATGGGGTTGTGAAGAGTCGGACATGACTGAGCAACTTCACTTTCACTTTTCACTTTCATGCATTGGAGAAGGAAATGGCAACCCACACCAGTGTTCTTGCCAGAAGAATCTCAGGTACGGAGGAGCCTGGTGGGCTGCCATCTATGGGGTCACACAGTGTTGGACACGACTGAAGTGACTTAGCAGTAGCAGTGTATATATGTCAATGCTACTTTCTCCATTCATCCCACTCTTGCCTTCCCCCACTGGGTCCACAAGTCCATTCTCTACGTCTGTGTCTCCATTCCTTCCCTGCAAACAAGCTTCTCAATGCCATTTTCTAGATTCCATATATATGCGTTAATATATGATATTTGTTTTTCTCTTTCTGACTTCACTCTGTATAACAGATTCTAGGTTCATCCACCTCACTAGAACTGAATCAAATTCATTCTTTTTATGGCTGAGTAATATTCTATTTTGCATTATCTTTATACCTGGAACATTCCCTTGATTACTCGGCATATAATGACCAAAATTTCTCCAAATTCAGCTGCCAGTGGGAGGAGCAGAGTAAATAGAGAGCTGAAAAGTAATGCAAAACCAATCATTTTCTTTAAAGAGTATATTCCAGATAAATATCCTGCAGGAATTTGGCTGATGAGTACACCATAGAAGATGGAACTTAACATGATCCCCTGGATTTCAGTGCTCCAGTTATACACAGGGTTCTGAAAGAAAAAAGGAGATGGGTTTAGCCACTCTGCAAATCATTTTCTATAATGTTCAGGAATGTGGGAAAATTGGTCTTCCAGTCTTCCAGTTTACCCCATGTAAATATCTGCCCTCTGCCTAATCTCCTCTGTTATATGATTTATTTATTCCTGATAACATCATTTTCTGTTTGTAATTATGTTTTATCATTGGCATCCTCAACTATAACGAAGTCCTTGCTATAAAGGGCATCATCTGTTCCTCTCATACCTGCACAGCATAGACATTTAAAACTTATTAAAAAAAATTAGATGCAATTGGCATATTAGTTTCAGGTGTACAACATGATTGGCTATTTGCATATATTGAGAAATGATCACCACAGTAAGTCAACATCCATGACAACATATGGTTCTAGTTTTAGCTGTGATGAAAACTTTTAAGATCTACTCTCTTAGCAACTTTCAACTATACAAGATAGTGCTCTTAACTGTAGTCACTGTGCCATATGCTACACCATCATAACTTATTTTATAGCTGGATGTTTGCACTTTTTAACTCCTTTTACCCATTTTGCCCAGCCTCCCCAATCCCATGCTACTAGCAACCACCAACCTATTCTGTGTGTCTAGGAGCTTGGTTTTGTTTAGAATTCACATATAAATGAAATTATATAGTAGTTGTCTTTGTCTGATCTATTTCACTTAGTGCAGGGCCCTCAAGACCCATTCATGTTTCAGCAAATGGCAAGATTTCATATTTTATGTCCAAGTAATATTCTATTAAATATTACTACCACATTTATATTATCTATTCATGAATACTTAGGATATTGTAAATAATGCTGCAATGAACATGGGCTGTAGATATTTTTTCAAGTTAGTGTTTTCTTTTTCTTTGGATAAATACCCAGAAGTAGAATTGCTGGATCATACGGTTATTTTTTTTTGAAGAACCTTCATACATACTGTTTTCCATGACAACTGTAGTAATTTATATTATATCACCAGTGCACTAGTGTTCCCATATTTCTACATCTTAGCCAATACAATATTTCTTATCTTTTTGCTAATATACATTCTGACAAGATATCCATATTTGCCGACTAAGGTCTGTCTAGTCAAGGCTATGGTTTTCCAGTAGTCATGTATGGATATGAGAGTTGGACTGTGAAGAAGGCTGAGCACCGAAGAATTGATGCTTTTGAACTGTGGTGTTGGAGAAGACTCTTGAGAGTCCCTTGGACTGCAAGGAGATCCAACCAGTCCATTCTGAAAGAGATCAGTCCTGGGATTTCTTTGGAAGGAATGATGCTAAACCTGAAACTCCAGTACTTTGGCCAC
Organism: Ovis canadensis; assembly: GCF_042477335.2. NCBI lineage: Eukaryota > Metazoa > Chordata > Mammalia > Artiodactyla > Bovidae > Ovis > Ovis canadensis. The sequence goes on along the minus strand of NC_091264.1, from coordinate 46,332,837 downwards.
CTCATATGAAGAGTTGACTCATTGGAAAAGACTCTGATGCTGGGAGGGATTGGGGGCAGGAGGAAAAGGGGACCTCAGAGGATGAGATGGCTGGATGGCGTCACTGACTCGATGGATGTGAGTCTGAGTGAACTCCGGGAGTTGGTGATGGACAGGGAGGCCTGGTGTGCTGTGATTCATGGGGTTGCAAAGAGTCAGACACGACTGAGCGACTGAACTGAACTGAACTGATTCTGACAGGTGTGAGGTGATATCTTATGGGTTTGAATTACATTTCCATGATGATATTGAATGCATTCTCTTGTGCCTGTTGACAAACTGGACGTTTTTCTCAGAAAAATGTCCGTTTATATCCTCTGCTCATTTTTGCTTGGATTTTTTTTTTTTTTGCTATAGAGTTAGATGAGTTCTTCATATATCTTGAATATTAATCCCAGATCAGATACATGATTTGCAAATATTTTCTCCCATTCAGTAGGTTGCCTTTTCATTTTGTTGATGGTTTCCTTTGCCATGCAGAAGCTTTTAGTTTGATGTAGTCTCACTTGTTTACTTTTGCTTTTGTTGCCATTGACTTTGATGTCAAATCCAAAAAAATCATAGCCAAGACTAATGTCAATGAGTTTTTCATTTATATTTTCTTTTAGTTTCATGGTTCTAGGTTTTATGCTCCAATTTGGATTTATTTTGAGTTAATTTTTGTGTCTGTTATAAGATAGGGGTCTAGTTTTTCCAACACCATTCATTGAAGAGATTGTCAGTTCATCATGGTAAATTCTTGACTCCTCTGTCATAGATTAATTGTCCACCTTATGTATGGGTTTATTTCTGGGCTACCTACTCTGCTTCATTGATCAACGTGTCTGTGCTTATATCAATACCATACTTTCTTGATTATTATAGTTTTGGGATATAGTTCGAAATCAGAGGGGTTGATGCCTTTGTTTTTCTTTCTTATTGCTTTGGCTATTTTGGGTCCATACAAATTGCACTGTTTGTTCTATTTCTGTAAAAAATGTAATTGGAATTTTGATAAAGATTACATCTATCTGTAGACTTTTTGACAGTATGAATTCTTCCAATCTATGAGCACAAAATATCTCTCCACTTACTTGTATCTTCTTCAGTTTCTTTCATCAGTGTCACATAGTTTTTAGTGCATAGGTGTTTCACCTTCTTGATTAAATGCATTCCTGCTTTTATTTTATTCTTTTTGATGCAATTGTTTTCTTAATTTTATTTCTGCCAGTTTTTTATTAGTGCATAGAAACACAAAAGATTTTTGTATATTGATTTTGTATCTCACAAGTTTACCAGATTCATTTATTAGCCCTAACAGTTTCCTTAGTGAAGTCTTTAGAATTTTCTATATGTAATGTCATGTCATCTGCAAATAGTGACAATTTTTCTTCTTCCTTTACAGTTTGGATGCCCCTCCTTTTTAACCTTGCCTAATTGCACCAGTGAAACCTTCTAATACTAAGCTGAATAAAAGTGGTGGGAGTGGGCATCACTGTTTTTTCCTGACATTGGAAGAAAAGCTTTCAGATTTTCACCATTAGGTGTGATGTTATCTGTGGCCTTGTTACATTGCTGATCTTTACTCTGCTGAAGCATGTTCCCTTTATATTCACTTGCTGAGAATTTTGATCACAAATAGATACTAATTTTGTCAAGCCCTGCTGGCCACCAGAGCCAGGTGATCAAGGGAGCAGCTGCTAAAAAGGAAAAAAAAAAAAAATGGAGCACCAGAACAAGAGTGCCAGGTGAATGTAAAGCTGTCCCTTTGGGAGATACTGGCTCTCTGGAGTACAGCAAAGAGAGAACACGAGGATAGCATTCACTGGCTTCCGTCCCCAAAGAGAAAGAACCCCAGAAGACCCTGGATGTGTATTAAATTAGATGCTTGTGCCTCAAGTCAACAGTTTATGGTAAGCAAATAAACCTCTTTCATAGAATGTCTTGGTGCTTTTCAAACAGCTGCTTCCGTGCTGTGCCAAGGGGTAGGTGAGTCCATGGGCAAGCCATTTAAGAACCATTTCTCAGTTCCGTTTACCCTTGTGGGACTTGTGTTTGTGAGCCCTGTTGGCTTTCAGAGCTACGCCTTTGGGTGGCTTATCTTTCAGGTGCAGGGATGATGCCCAATGCAGGGTTCAGACTCTTCACTCCTGAGGGGGGTGTCTTGCTGGGTCACCTTGCCAGGGGTTTGCAGTGAGATTGTGTCTCAGCATTTCCTCTTGGTAATGGGCATTTTCTTGTTCTCTTGATGTGTAGGAGTATTCAGGTTTTGATTTTTTCCCAGAGGAAAATTTTCCATAGGTATCTGTATATTTGGTGTGTCTGTAGGAGGAGGTGAGTCCAGAAAATTTCTACAGGTTCACCTTCAACATCTCTAATACTTATTTCTTAAATATTACTAATAGATGCAAACTCCTCTGTAGAATACCATGTAGAACTACATTTACTGCAGTTATTAATTTCCACTTGCCCCTTCTCATCCTTTTTCTATATTCAGCTAACCTTGTTGACAAAACAACATATCCCCCTAACAACACACACACTGATCCCAGAGAGCAAAGTAGCAACAGAGAGAATATCAAACCATGAAGAGATGTTCTCAGGCTGAACTATGGGAATAATTGAATGGGATAATAAAGGAAAAAAGGCCATTCCTCTTCTTTCACTTGGCTCTGATGCAGCATGTTTTGTTGTCTGTCTCAGGAGTGAATTCCTCTGCTGGTTTTGGCTAGGGGTTCTTGCATAGTTTTGTTGCTTTATTAAACCTGACATAAGAAATTCTTAATATTGAACTTACATTTTGCACTATGAGGAGGTTGCAGTATTTTTGGACTCACTGCACAGGAAGAAATTTTAATTTTAGTAGGTGAGGACAAGATGAAAACTTCTTTGGAAATGTCTAAGATAGTCCCTTTCTCTAAACTGTCTATGCACTCGCATAATTAGTTTATTTTAGATAAAGAATGTATGTTCTAAATGGAACTCTTGGTTGACTATGAAATAATCAACTAGGTAGGAGTCTGAATGTTTGCTCTCTTGTCACTGTTATCTTGCTCCCTTCATCCTTTGTCTCCCTTTCTCAAATCCCTGTCATCCTATAGCTGTAGATAGTGATGTCTTATCTGATAGAAAGGACTTCCATGAGTGATTTGGTAGAAGCATCACTCTGAGTATACTGAATGCTAATAGTGAGGGGCCTCTATACAGTAGCCAAGTGGTCATGGAAGCTCCAGATCTTTTTCATTGGTGGGAGGTTACTCAGAGGATAGAACAAGATGCTCTGCCATATTTTTCTAAATGACAGGTATTTTCCCAAGGAAATCAATATTCACCTTTCCCCATATCAGGTGATTCAGCACACATTTGCTCGACTCTCCCTGTGCAAATTATTCAGAATATTGGGGTTTTTTTATGGCATAAAGCCATCACTCTTTATAGTGGAGGATAGAAAAAGAAGAAAAGTGGGCATCATAGTTGAATTCAAACCACTCACCTCAGATGAAATTCCCTACACCAGAAGAATAAAACCTGAGTATTTCCATATTCAATCCATTAACTAGTTATCATTAAATAAAGTACTCTGTATATAAATATGTAAATTAACCTATATAAATCTTAGGAATAAATATATATACATCTGTATGAGTCATATAAATGAAAAAATAGATAATATCCCAGTAGGTAAAATGGACTAAGGGTATCAACAGATAACTTATAAGAGAAAAAAATGGTAATGACCAATAAATATAGATCACAGAAATATAAAAATGTATACATTTATTAATAAATTTTAAAGTTATCACAGAATTTCTACCAGATTGGTAAATTTTAAACAAAATGAAATAATTATATATATATATATGGCTGTTTTAGCAGAGGGAAGACAGAGGATATTTCTCATTTATGTGTAACACTTTCTCATCTTCCTTCCTTTTCTTTTCTATACTCAGTGTCCCTTATTGCGCTCTCTTTGGTTTCTGTTCTCTCGTTTTCTTTGTTATTTGCCTTCTTTTCTAAAATGTTCTGTCTAGTATTAGTTCTGTCAATTTCTTTTTTTTTTTTTTTCCATTCTTCCGCTATCTGAGCAGAGACTTCTATCACCGGGCCATCTCGGCTTTGAGTACCTAAATGTGCGACACTATAGTGTTCCCTCCCTAGTTTTAGTTACTTTGCTAGTTTTTAGGTTCATTTATAATTTAAGTTTACAATTTAGATCTTCTTTGGGAAAATAATCTGGTGAGTTTTCATATTTGAGAATAATTATCTATTCGATTTCTTCATCTAGTACCTTTGTAGAGGAGAAAACTGAATTCCTTTTCTATGACTCTTATTTGAAGAAGGTCAGTTCTCCTGGATTACAGCAGCAGATTCCTGGCAGGAAGGAGAAGGGGAGGGGGTTGGTGAATGTGCCAAAGAAAAGTTCAAGCTTCTCAGTTTGAGCTGCCCCTTCTTTTACTACAGTGAAGAAAATAAAATACAGCTTTTGTGAGTAGCCATTTCTCTAGAAAATGGGGGTCTTGATATTTAAACCAAGGCAATGGAATACTCAAGAATTAAAAAAATTTTGAATAAAATTGATTTTTGATAGATTTTTTGAGGTACAGTTGACACAATAAACTGTATTTAATCTTTGTCATAAAGTATACAACTTCTTAAATTCTTAAATGTGTAACTTCACAGGATATAGAATTTTAGTTGGGCAAGTTTTTTTTCTTTCAGTACTTTAGAAATTTCACTTCGTTCTTCATGTTTGAGTGGTGTCTGATAAGAAATCTTCTGTAATTTTTATCCTTGTTCCTCTGTAGTCTTTTTCCTCCAGATTTATTTGAGATATTCTTTTTGTCTTAGTTTTCTGCAATTTAAATACGTATGTCTGGGTGGTAATTCTTGTTGTTCTTGATTAATTTTCTTTTTAGTATTTGTCCTGTTTGTTGTTCTGAATTTGTGGTTTGGTGTCTGCCATTAACTTCAAAAAGTTCTCAGCCATTAATTTTTCAAATATTTCTTCTTTCCATTTTTCCTACTCTTTCTGATATTCTAATCAAGCACATGTTACACCTTTTGGTATTGTCCACAGTTCTGGGATGTTCTGCTTAGTTTATTTTTTAATCTTTTTCATTTCAGCTTGGGAAGTTCATATATTCAAGTTCACTGATTCTTTCCTCACCTGTGTTGATACTACATATGAGCCCATCAAGGCATTCTTTATACCTGTTACAATTGCCATGATTTCTACTATTTCTTTTTTTATTCTAATAATATCCACCTCTCTATTGACATTACCTCTCTGGCATTGTATTCTTTTCCCATTAGACCCCTTGACATATTAATTACAGTTATTTTAAATTCCCTGTAGGAATTCCTACATATGTGTCAAATCTGAGACCTGGTTCTGATGCTTATGTTAAAAAAAAAAATCAGGGTGCAGTACATTACATATAGAGCATTACTCTTAATGTAAATAGGGGTGAAAATAAGGAAATATTTTATTTGCTTATGTATTAAAAAAGGGACATAAGAAAAGTATAGTGAAAAAATATTTTTTCCTATCTATTTCCATTTCTTTTGTACTACATCTTCTGACAGATAGTTATCAACCCATTACCTTCTGTAGGTGAAATTAACAAAACATGTAAATATACTGTAAGTTAAAAACATAAATAAGAAAGAAAATGTGTTGATTTCTATTTCTCATTAAAGATGTTTTCCTTTTTTCTCTTGTCTAAACTTAGACATACTTTAGTCATGGGACATCTTCATTTAGGTTTACTACTGATGAGGTAGATCAAGACATGAGCTTCTTTTTTGAATAATTACTATCATATCAATTACGATAACATTCAATCTCTACACAAATTAGTTAGCAAGATAGGATTTTAAACTTATGACTGTGTGTAATATTTTTGATATACCTTTATGTTATCCTGGAGCTCCTTTGTGGAGGTGTTGGACAAACCATGTGGCTCCGTGCTGTTCACCATGGCTATCATTGTGAGGCTCATACACACACGCTGTGACATTATTATAACATTACAGAGGAGCAGGAAGACAGCGATTCCATAACGAACAGAACAAAAATATGGAACTGGAATGTATGAGAGAAAATATCCATCGTTAACACAGCTGAGGAAAAAACCACATTTTAACATTAGGGGTCCAAATTTCCGAGTGGCCTTTCCTAATAAGGGCCAGAAAATATCCATTGTTAACACAGCTGAGGAAAAAAACATATTTTAACATTAGGGGTCCAAATTTCCGAGTGGCCCTTCCTAATAAGTGGCCTTCCTAATGTTTATTTTAAAGGGAACATTTTTAAAAACACCTTGAGTTACTCTTGGAAAAAAGTCCCCTGAATAACCAACAAGACCTTCCCTCAAGTAAACTACTTTATTCTTAAAACTTAGATGACTAGTTTGATTGAGAAACTCATATGTGCACATTGCAGAAGAAAGTTTAATTTTAAAAAAAAGTAATGTGTAACGTAATTGGCCTCCAATCAAAATAAATAAATTTTTTAAAAAGTAATGTATTTGGGGTAGCTTCAAGCTACAGTAATCAATGCAGTGTTCATGTAAGACCAAACAAATTCATCTATAGGAGAAAATAGGGAGTTCATATGATCATATGTTTTTGAATAAATGCACTAATGCAATTCAATGGAAGATATTAGTCTTTTCAACAAATGGCCTTTCTCAAGAGAAATAAAAATATATATCTACAAAAGGCTTGTACCAAATTGCTCATGGCAGCTTTATTTTAAATAGCTGGATCTTTGGAATGGATGAACATACTGTAGTATATTAATACAATGGATATTACTCAGAAATATGAAGGAAGGAAACACTGATACATTCAACAATCTGGATGAATCCCAACAAACATTTGCTCAGCTAAAGAAGCTAGACACCAAAGAGTGAATACCATTTTTATGCATGCTATTTCTATGAATTTCAAAAAATAGGCAAAATTAATTTATGTGGCTAGATATTAAATAATTCCCTCTTGGTAAGGAGGGCAAAGGGACATCATGGGACTTTAAACTAATGTAATGTTCTATGAGTCTTGTTTGTAAGTTTATACATTTCTCAAAGCACATCTAAATATATACTTAAGATCCATATTTTATTTTATGTAATTATACTTCAATAAATATTAAAATATTCAATAATATTGATGGGAAAACTGGACAATCACATGCGAAAGAATGAAACTGGACCACTCTCTTATACCATATACAAAAATTAAGTCAAAATGGATTAAAATTTGAACTCAAGACATGAAACCATAAAACTTCTAGAAGAACATATAGATGGTAAATTCCCTGACATAAGTCTTGGCAATGATTTTTTAATAAGACACCAAAAGCAAAAGCAGAGAAAGCAAAAATGAACAAAGGGCACTATATCAAACTAAAAGTCTTCTGCACAGCAAAGGAAATTATAAACGAAATGAAAGGGCAACCTACTGAATGGGAGAAGACACTTGCAAATCATTTATCTGATAAGGGGTTAGACTGCAAAATATAAAAAGAACTCAATTTTGTTTTTATTCTGTATTGGGATGTAGCCAGTTAACAAACAGTGTGACAGTTTCAGGTGGACAGCAAAAGGACTCAGCCATACAAATACATGTATCAACTCTCCCTCAAGTTCTCTTCCCATCCAGGCTGCCACATAACATTGAGCAAAGTAAAAAGAACTCGCACAATTTAACAGGAAAAATTTTAAAAAAGCAAAACCAAAAAAATCTGATGAGCAAACTGAAGAGACATTTTTCCAAAGAAGACATGCATGTAGTTAAGAGGTATATGGAAAGATGTTCAGCATCACTCATCATTCAGTTCAGTTCAGTTCAGTCACTCAGTCATGGGCAGTTTTCATTCCAATCCCAAAGAAAGGCAAAGCCAAAGAATGCTCACTCATCATTAGGGAAATGCAAATCAAAACCATAATGGGATAGCATCTTACACCTGTTAAAATGACTTTTATCAAAAAAGGTAAGAAATGAGTGTTGGCAAGGATGTGGACATTTTTGGACTTCCCAGGTGGTCCAGTGGTTAAGACTCAGTGCCTGCACCACAGGGGTTGTGGGTTCCATCTCTCCTGTGTGAAACTAAGATCCCACATGCCCTGCGGTGCAGATAAAAATTTAAAAAGACAAAAAAAAAAAAGGATATGTAGTAGGCAGAATAATGCCCCAGCCACATACATCAAAAGAAATTGTGTAGAGAAACTATGATCACGTATCAGATTGGCATAGATCCAAAAGCACATCTGTTGGCAAGCCTGAAAGAAAAGAGGATGGAACCTCCATTATTACAAACCAGTAGAGGTTTTAAATTGCCTGTGGTTAGTATAAAGAAATAATTTTTTGGCCACACCATGCAGCAGGGGTTTAGTTCCCCCATCAGGGATTGAACCTGCATCCCAGGCAGTGGAAGCTCAGAGTCTTAGCCACTGGTCAGTCAGGGAAGTTCCAAGAAATAAATTTAACTTTTAATTACTGATGTTATATCCAGGTAGCTAGCCAAAAGTTAATCTTGTTTCTAAAAATTCATCTCCTAATTTGGAGAGGTTTTCTGTGTACGGAATGTGCAAATTATGATTTTATCTCTTCTTTTCCTATTCTTCTGTCTTTTACTTCATGGTATCATTGCATCAGAACCACGAGTATACTACTGATTGTATCAAGCAGTTCTGGTTTTATGCCATTGTTCCTGATTTACATAGAGTAATTCTAATGTTTTTACATTTTGGATAATGTTTGTTGGAGGTTCTGTTGTAGATATGCTTTATGAAGTGTATTTATTTCTATTGCTGTGTTAAAATTTTTTCACAAACTTAATGACTTAAAATGGCACCCTTTTAATAAAAGGTTCACAGTTATGCAGGTCATAAGTTTCAGCATGATATGGTTGGATTTTCACTCCTGGTCTCAAAGGTTAAAATCAAGTGATCAGGCAAGATGAGTTCTCAGGTGGAGGTTCTCTGGAAGGAACTATTGGAAGAGTCCAGTTTTCTGTGGTTGTTGTACTTCTGTTGCTATTTCCCTGGTGACTGTCAACTAAGAGTTATTCTCAGTTTTAAGATGTTGTGCATTATGCTGCTTGTCACACGGCCCCCTCTGTCCCCAAAACCAGCAAGGAAGAATCTCTTCTGTTAAATCCTTCTTGTGCTTTGAATCTCTCTAGCTGCTCTCTGACCTCTAGATCCAGATTTAAAGAGTTCCTGTGATTAGATCAGTCCTACCTGGCTCAGCTGATTATGGACCGTGCTTAGATCTGCAACATCCCTTCAAGCAGCACCTACCTTGGCATTTGCTTAAATAACTGGAGGAAGGTGTATGTATACCAGGGGCCAGAATCTTGTGGGCAGTCTTAGAACAATTCACTCTCTAGTCCCAGAAGATCCGTGTTCATGCCATATACAAAACATACTCACCCCAACCCAAAGTTCCTTAAGGTCTCATCTCATTACACTATCAACTCAAGTCCAAATCCTCATCAAAATGTCAGCTCAAATTTACAAAATTTAAAAAAACATGGATGAAGCTTCTAAAAGTAACCCACTATGGGAATAGTATCTATCAGCGAACTTGTGAAATTAGAGAGGCAAATTACACACTCGCAATGTTTCCACTTATAACAGTGGGACAGGCATAGGATAATTGATACAGACACTCTAGTTTCAAAAAGGGGAGAAATGGAGTGTAAAAAGAAGTCACTGATCAATAAGAGTTTTGAAGTTCAGTTAGACAAATGTTGAACTTTTCTTGAGGCCTGGGGATAATCCTTGGGGCCCTTGGCTCTACCCTCTGAGCTCTCTGCTTTATCCTCTGCCCTTTGGTTCCACCCAAGAGTGCAAAGGGGCCATCTCAGAGTACTATCCATCACATATTCATAGTTACCTAATAGTGTTCATCAGAAATGAGTGTTAATTTCATAAAGATTTTTTTTTAATCTAATGAGTCATCATATAGTTTTCTTCTTTAATTTGTATTGAATGACAATTATTTACTTTGTAATAGAAAACTATTCTTTCATTTCTAGGATTGATTGGACTTAGTTTTTGCGATTTTAAAAAATTTAAAAAAATTTGTTTTGCTAATGTTTTATTAGGATTTTTGTACCTTTTAAAAATAGTGTTAATTTTGCTTTACATATTTGAGTCTATTTAGTTACATAAGTTTTTTTTTCAATGATCCCACTGACTTGAATTTTGTATCATTGTACATTTTTGAAGAATTGTTTGAAACAGTAGATTTTAAATTAGATAAATCAGCAATTATCTAATTAAATAAATTAGATAAATTTATCTAGTTAAATTATCTAGTTATCTAATAAATTATCTGGTTAAGTTATAATATAGTCATACCAAATTCATATACAACTTTAAAAAATGATGAGGAAGCTCTTTCTGTACAACTGTAGGATTCCATTTAGATATATTATTAAGTGAAAAAAGTAACATTAGTACCTGGAAAATTAGTTTCTTGACAGATCTCCCTTTGTAAACAGATAAGAATATTAGATAAAAATTTATCTAAAGTTAACAGTTCATTGAAAGTGTGAATGATCTGGCAGGAAAGATGAGATACTCAGGCCAAAGATTTTGTGAACACAGAGTCCTCAAGGCATAGGCTGATCACTGAAGGAAGATTTTTCCCTGAAGACATTTGATCTCAGGTTGCTTTTTGCCTCCCAGAAAATAGGGCAACAGGAATCAGATACCAATGCCCTGGCAATGGAAGAGTCTAGTAAGTGACCCTTTCCTTAAATGTTTAGAGGCCAAAGACTTGCTGAGTCAGTGAGGGGAAAATCCATTGCCTCCTAACCTTTTCCAGGAGGCAAAAATTTTTGCCCTGTTTGAACCTTGAGACTGAGCAAAAGGAAGAAAAAAATGTCTTAGAAATTTAATCATTACCCAGCCCTTCCTCTGCCTTTAAACTCACTGGCCTTGGGTCATCTGCAAAACATTTCAAACCACACATGTATACATGCACACTGAGATGACTTGCCTCAAAGCTTTCTAAACAATCTCATCCTTTCTAAAATTCTCAAAAGCAAAAGGGGAGTAAGTAGACCTGAAAATCTGAAGGAAACAGTGGGAAAATTCCTAGATGAGAGAAAAAAAGCCTCTAGAGGGCAAAGGGGAAGCTGTCTTCACCATGTGTGGAATAGGGCTTGTCATAGTCAATTAAGGATACCCTTCTGAGTTTTGTTCTTTTCTCTACATTGCTCCAGAAAGAATATGAATTATTTCAAAATCAGTCTTGAGAAAAAGGAATCATAGGAGTTTAGAAAGGAATATTAAAAAAATGTATATGTGTGTTTAACAGTCACTTTGCTGTATAGCAGAAATTAGCATAACATTGTAAATCAACTATATGTCAATAAAAACAAAGAACGAAAAATCTGAAACTCAAAAAAAGAAATCACACACAAAAAGAGAAACCACAAGGAGTGTTCTAAAGTGCTTGGAACTGAGTAACAGTAAGATACTACATGTCAAGCTCTGGAAAGAGCAAATTCTACACCTCAGAACATATTTATTAAAAAAGAGAGAACTCAAAGACTTGGAAAATGAACAATGGAAAATGAAAAGATCCTAAAAAGAAGTAAATGTTAAACATAAAGGCAGAAATCAATTTTATATACATATATATATGTTTATATCTTTTATATGTTCACATATAATTAAAAGTCCATGGATAGATGAGCCTGGTGGGCTACAGTCTACAGGGTCACAAAGAGTTGGATACATCTGAGCACACAGACACTAGACTAGATAATTTGAATAAAAGGAACAATATGAAAATACCAAAATTATTAAGTATCAAAATTGACACAAGAAGAAATATAAAATTAAATAGGCCACTAACATTTATATAAATTGAAAAAGTATGCAATTTGTTGCTCACCCTCTCTTCTAGGATTTTTGTCCCCCATAATGTAGCTATAACTCTAATCTGATAGCAGTAATTCCATATTGTTTTTCCCCTGCCCTGCTTAAGATAAACAATCTAAAAAATATCCTGTAAATATCCAGCTGTTTATGTTGAAGGGTGCAGTGACTCAAGAACATTCATCCTGCCTCACTTCCATCCATGTATCTGTCTCTCTCTTCTTGAGATAGAACCAAAATAGTCCCCCCTCTTTCTGACATTCTCCACCAAGTGATAAACTGACAGGTGTATAAGAATCAAAATAACAGTGTGAATAACCTTGGTACATGGGTTATTTTATTTAGGGTTTTTCTAATGGAAAATCATGGCAGGGATATTCCCCCCCACCCCCCACCTCCTTTCCTGAACATTTCTAAGACGCTTTACATTTTAGTCCATGTGTTTATTTACAAAGTCGTCTCACATGGAATCAATAGTGCCCTGTTTAAGGAGAAGGAAGCCTATGTCATAGAGAATAATTTCTACCTTTCCTTGGAGAGACCTGGTTATCCACTTGCATAATGGTGTTATGGTTGTTTTTCTTCTTGCTGAAGGGTTTGTTTGCTATCCCCTGCAAGTGCAAAACATACTGACATCAGCATTACAGAGGGAAGAACTGGTTAAAATCCACCTAGCACCTCTCTCTGCTTTAAAACATTAATCCAAGGGAAACTTGCTTTGTCATACCAGTACCCATTGTTTTGACATTTCACTTTTATGATATTTTTGTTAATTACAAAATACACAGAAAACCTGAAAACTCTAAAAAGCAGACAAGACATCCTGCCAAGCCATAATTCTATATCTAGTGAAGATATCCCTCCGAAGTGAAAGAGAAAGACTGTCAAACAAAACTTGAAAGAATTCATTGCCAGGAAATCTACCCTGTAGGGAATGTGAAAGGAAGCTTTTCAGACAGAAGCAGATTATTGAAGGTAGCTCATCGGTAAAGAACCTGCCTACAATGCAGGAGATGAAGCAAAAGCCTCAGGTTCCATTCCTGGGTCAGGAAGATTCCCCAGACAAGGAAATGGCAACCCACTCCAGTATTTTTGCCTGGGAAATACCAAGGACAGCTCATGGGGTCGCAAAAGAATCAGACATGATTTAGCAACTAATCAACAAACTTGGATGTACAAAAAGAAAAGAAGGATGTCAGAAAAGGAATTAAAGGTAACATACAGCTCTTTGTTTTTCTTCTATCTTCGTAGAGCTAAAAGATTTTTTAAAAATGCTTTTACAAGGAGAGGGAAATCATTCTCCTCACTACCCTGGACAAAATGACTCCTGCTGCCAGGTCTGCATTTGTTGGTGGGAAGCTCGACAAAGTGGGTGAGTCAAAGAGTTTTGTCTATATCAGCATGTATGACATCAGATGCCCAAAAAAATACTTAAAATTTCTAAGGCTGGGTTTGCAAAGTATATATAAATCAGCAGTCTGTCAACCACCATTATTACTCATTGGGTCATCTGGGGCTGCCATTTATTTCAGTATACATATACACACACACCACCACCGCCACAAGCACACATACTCTCCACGCCACTCACACATACACAAGGACTAAACACCACACAATACACACTTCTTTTTCCTTTATTGACATAACTGTCCACCTCAAACTCATCCCTAGGAATGTTTTTTTCTTTCCCTTGTGAAAAATCTATAAAAACACATGTTTTGTCCAACTCCCCCATCCAAATTTCCCCAGATTGTTAAATAGCTTTGATAAAATTTCTAATAGAAGCCCTCCTGATTAATCCTTCTGGAGAATTAATTCTAAACTTTACTTTATGAATAATATATAAGCATATAGTTACTAACCTGATTTAGGACAGAAAAGCGATTCCTTTTTGCCCTGTGAAGACTTTCCTCTCAAATTTAAAAAATATTGAATTTCTGGATTTGCTAATTTCGCCACTTAAATCCTTCACCATATCCTTTGATCTCCCTAGGTCAAAGTTAAAAATTTAATTTTTAACTTACATTCTTGCCTTGAATCTTCAGGGGAGGGGAGGGAGTCTTAAAATCATCCAATGGACTAGAAACCTAGAAATCTGCCAGTCATTTCATGACTTTAATAGACAGACCCCCTGACCCCATCCCGCCCTGCCACCCCCCCAGGCTCCTTCTCTACCAGGAGGCATAACTTGCCTGTCCCATAAGAGTTTCCAGGGTTCTTTGATTGAGGATAGTTCCGTGTCTACAGTGCTATCTTGACAAGCATGCTATGGTGTTCTAAATGCTTTGTAAATGTCCTACTGGCTTTCTGCCCCATCTTCCTTCCCTCCCTTCTTTCCGTCCTTCCTTCTTCCCTCCTTTCCCTTCTGCCTCTCCTCTTGTTTCCTCTCCCCTTCCTCTTCCCGTCCCCTCTCATCTCTTCCAAAGGTCACATCTGTTTGGTATTCAAGCTACTCAGGAAGACGAGCATTTTACTGAGGTGTGTTATCTGAGGACTATGAATTCCCTCCTAGCTTCCCCTGCGATGACTCTAAGTTCTCCTGGTTCAGCCTCCCATCTATAGCAGTACTTGGGAGCATTTTACCTTGGAACTCTTTGAAGACAAGATACTGAGTAGATAGGGACATCTAAGCCCTGAAATCAAAAATTGTGCACTATAATTTCTCACATACTGAAGCATTTTAAAATTTATTATGCTTTCAAAGTGCTTAATACATGTTTGGCACATAGATGATGCTCTATAACATGATCAAGTTATTTTCTCTCTAAAGAAATGTTGAAAGAAAAGTAGAGTCACAGATATAGAAAACAAACTTATGGGTACTGGAGGGTAAGTGGGGGAGAGATAGATCGGAAAATTGGGAATGACATATACACACCACTATATATAAAATATATAACTAATAAGGACCTATTGTGTAGCACAGGGAACTCAATACTCTGTAATGGCTTATATGCGAAAAGAATTTTAAAAGAGAGTGGCTGTATATACAATTTGTAATTTATATGTATATATACATATATATAAAACTGATTCACTTTGCTGCACACCTGAAACTCATACATTGTCAATCAATTATACTCCAATAAAAATATTTTTAAAAATGTTGAAAACTTTAACTCATTTGCCCAAGAGTCTTTGATACCTTGTTATATTCACCTGATTTTTTTTCTTTTTATGAAACCCAGGTTGTGCTGATTTTTATCTGGCTCTTTCAGGATGTTTTTTACTATTTGTCCTATCTGACACAAAGGCTGTCAATTTCTGATATTTTCTGGGAAAGGGACCCATTTATTGACTGAAAGTCCTAAGTCAACAGTTGTTTAATGTCCATGTTTTAAGCAAACAACCTTCCCATCTGGTGTCAATATCCCCAGTTCTAGGTACTGATTACCCAGGAGGGAACCTTCATTCTGTTTGCTGACCCCAAAGCTTTATACTGCTTTGTGATACCCTTCGAAATTGCTTCTGAATTCTACATCTGGATTCTGTGTTTTCCTTATTAAGTTTTTAAGTTTAACACTTTATTATGGAAAGTTTCCAACACGTAGGAAAAAAAGTAGATCAATCTAATATAACCATAGACCCATTAACCAGTTTCCACAATTTTCAATATTTGGCCATTTGAGTTTCCATATACCATACCCAACAGTGGTTTTCTGTATTATATCATGTCATTTCTCCAACAAAAAGTACAGCATGGCTATATAATTCATTAGGACTTGGGAAAACATAACATGCCATCATCACCTCTAACAAATGAGCAATAACTCCTTAATATCATCTAATATCATGAAAATTTTCCTAATTGCTTCAAAGTTATTCATTTATACTCTATTTATTTAAATGAGGATCCAAACAAGATCCACAAATGAAACTTAATTGTTGTGGCTCTCAGGTCTAATTCCATAACAATCCTTCCACTCACCCACATTTTCTATTTGCTGATATTTAAAACAGTACAACAAAAGAGTCATTTGCAGAATTATTCTCATAATTGATTTGACTAATTGCTTCCTATGTCATTTGATATATTTCTTTATCCCCTTACATCCTTATTACTCTGAGTATGGAGAGTTGGTTAGATTCAGGAAAAGAGTACTTCATAAGGGTATCTGATGCTTTCAACACAGCAGGTTGTCTCACTTTTAGTAAGACTGATCAGTGTGTTCAGATATTCTCAGCTTGACTTATCCACTAACAAAGTACTTATCAACCTTTCACCTGTGGGAAATAGATGGGGAAACAGTGGAAACAGTGTCAGACTTGATTTTTCTGGGCTCCAAAATCACTGCAGATGGTGACTGTAGCCATGAAATTAAAAGACGCTTACTCCTTGGAAGAAAAGTTATGACCAACCTAGACAGCATATTCAAAAGCAGAGATATCACTTTGCCGACTAAGGTCCGTCTAGTCAAGGCTATGGTTTTTCCTGTGGTCATGTATGGATGTGAGAGTTGAACTGTGAAGAAGGCTGAGCACCGAAGAATTGATGCTTTTGAACTGTGGTGTTGGAGAAGACTCTTGAAAGTCCCTTGGACTGCAAGGAGATCCAACCAGTCCATTCTAAAGGAGGTCAGCCCTGGGTGTTCTTTGGAAGAAATGATGCTAAAGCTGAAACTCCAGTACTTTGGCCACCTCATGCAAAGAGTTGACTCATTGGAAAGACTGTGATGCTGGGAGGGATTGGGGGCAGGAGGAGAAGGGGACCTCAGAGGATGAGATGGCTGGATGGCATCACTGACTAGATGGACGTGAGTCTGAGTGAACTCCGGGAGTTGGTGATGGACAGGGAGGCCTGGCATGCTGTGATTCATGGGGTTGCAAACAGTCCGACACTACCGAGCGACTGAACTGAACTGAATGTTACCTAGAACTGTTATTTCATTATAAATTGCAAAATGGTGACTCTAGAATACTACTGTGCCCTCATTTATGAGCTGCAATTTTCTACAAAATAGGAAATTCACCTAGTCAAATATTTGGTTACCCTGAAATACAGATTTAAAAGGAAAGTCAGGATAAGTATTTCAAACTTTTCAGAGTAATAATAATTCAATGCCTTAGTAAAGATGACTAAGTAAAATGACCTCATGGAATCACAGTCCTTACTCTATTTTGATGCTCAAATTATCTCTTCTTTGGCCAGCAGGAGTCCGTTCAAGCTGGCTCCTATGTCATTATGACATGACCCTAGTGATCTTGGATAGCTTGTTTTCTAGCATGCAATATTTTCTAGGGTCCTCATATATTTTCTGTTCCCAGACCTGGACTTTCTGAAGGAGTGCTGGTTCCTTTCAGAAGGAAACAATATTAAGAGACCACATACTGGGCATTGGGGTGCATCTAGCTATTTCAGTGGAAGAACTCAGAAAAAGTATTTTTTAGAAAAAATAAATAAATTCTAATATTTCCAAATCAAACTGAATATTAGAGCAATTTTTTAAAAAGTTAAATTTTATACTCTTGCATTTTCCCCTTATGTTGAACACCTTGGTTCTTAATTACCTTTCTTGCTTTATTGTAATATAATCATATTAACATCAAAATAACACTAATATTATTACTTGAATAAATTTTTTGCCTCTTTTAGAACCAGACCTTGAGATCAAGATTCCTGTAAAAGTGATTTAATAGGTAGTATTTTCAGAAAAACAATAAAGACAGTAGGGAAGTAAGGAGAAAAAGAAAGGCAAGCAAACAAGGGTGTGGTAACAACCTAAATCTGGAGGAAGGTAATTTGGGGTTAATTCTGCAAGGGAACAATGGGCATAGCCTAGGCCACACCTCAGAGTTTTTCTAACCAAAGCTAAAGAAGTTGGAGTATTTATATGCCAGCATCTATCTATCACTGGCCAAGGGCTGCCTCCGGGAGGTCCAGAGTCCCCAAGCACTTCTCTCAGTGACTACAGGTCAAGTAGGTTCCAGCAGCCCAAGGACAGCCCTCAAACCAAGTGATGGGTGTGCCGGCTATTGTCAATGAAAGCACAAGGGGCATTGGTATTCACGCCCCAAAATGTCAAAGACCCCAGAAGATACAGGCAGAACACTGACAGCTTCCTATTCGTCACATTGTCCAGTTCCATTCTCTTTTCAATTAAGTTCATAGCACTGATTCTTTAGGAAGGAAAGATTAATGAAACATTTACATGCCCACAGCTGCAATCAGTCCCAAAGGCTTAACTGATATTCATGATCTTCCCTCATCCACCCCTTACAGGTCTCCTCTCTTGGCCAGTCCTTTTGTTGCTTTGGGTTGCTTGCAGAGTATGGTGACCCAATAATTCATCTCTGGAGGTTTGATGTCACAACTCTAATGTAGTTGCTGTAATTACGTATTCATAGTTAAAAAGGGTATGGGATTTCCCAAGCTCTGGACATACTTGTCCCTGCCCCTATTATGTAGTAGTAACCAACCATCTCATAACGATCAGGGCTAATTACTCTGGCCAGTCTGGTGACTCCTTTCTTTTGCTCTTGGGTCTACCAGCAAGAGGATCCCAAAATGACAAGTCAGCACTCATAGTTTTAGGCATTTTGGAACCCTTACTGAGCCCATTCCTGGAAGTATTCCTCTTTTCTGGGAACTAGGACTTCTATACATGCTGAAAATAAAGTTCTACTAACGATATGCCATCTGGCAAAACATATGCAATTAAGACTACCACTGGATTAAGTGGACTTCTCAGGTGGCACTAGTGGTAAAGAACCCGCCTGTCAGTGCAGGAGATGCAGGCCTGATCCCTGGGCCAGCAAGATCCCCTGGAGAAGGAAATGACAACCCACTCCAGTATTTTTGCCTGGGAACTCCCATGGACGGAGGAGCCTGGTAGGCTGCAGTCCATGGGGTCGCTAAGAGTCAGACACGACTGAGCGACTTCACTTTCACTTTTCACTTTCATGCAGTGGAGAAGGCAATGGCAACCCACTCCAGTGTTCTTGCCTGGAGAATCCCAGGGGCGGGGGAGCCTGGTGGGCTGCCGACTATGGGATTACACAGAGTTGGACACGACTGAAGTGACTTAGCAGAAGCAGCAGGATCTAACCTAGTTATTTGTCTCATGTTAGGTTTATTATTTGTTAGGTGTTAAAGGAAAAGAGAATAGAACTTAAACAGTCTTCAGAGAGGCTGCTATCTGCCAGTGGCAGAGCAAATAAGTTTCAGGTTTATCTAAAATGTGATATTAGCATAAGAGACATTTTGTGCCTTTAAATAGTCTTGTGTTTTTGCTAATCTAACAATCAAATCTTCAATCTAGTCTTTAGAGCATATCTTCTCTCTATTGGAGACTGTGATATCTATGTGCTGCCAGGGAGGTTTTCTGACTTTCATATCAGGTTCTTAGTCGCTCAGTCATGTCCAACTCTTTGCAACCTCATGGACTAGAGCCCGCCATGCTCCTCTGTCCATGGGGATTCTCCAGGCAAGGATACTAGAGTGGTTGCCAAGGTCTCCTCCAGGGGGTCTTCCATATCATATTCTGATATAATTCTCCTGTTTGAGTCCCTCAGCCAACCTTGAAGTTGTTATAATTGCTATTTCTCCATATCTCTCAAGACTAGAAGTATTGACTAAGCTAGTGCTTGCCCTTTCACCTGTATCTCACTTCCCATCCCAATGTTCTGCTACTGTTACAGTAGGCCAAGACCACTACTGCTACCTTACTAACATCAAATGTGTCCTTGTGGCATCCAACTTGAGTGATTCAACTCCAGAAGTCTATCCTGAGACTCTGTCTCCTAGGTTCCCTTGTAGAAACAGTTGTCTTGGATCAAATTCTCTAGAATCAGATCTTGAAATAATTCCTATGAAAATGATCTATTAGGACACATTCTCAAGAAAAACTGTCAGAGAAGATCTAGAAGGGATATCAAGTAAGTTTCAGGTCAATTCTTAGGGAGTTTGAGAGACAGTGTAGATTTTGTCTCAGAGTAGGAGCAAGGAAGCTGGAGGATTTATATCTCTGTGGCAATGAATTATTGGCCTCTTGTTCCTGGAAGACATAAATTCTCAGGCATGTTCCTGTTGGTAGACAAAACAGGCTCCAATAACCTTAGGGCAGCTCTGTAGTAAGGTGCCAGGTACTGGAAATGAAAGCTCACCTTAAATTAGTATGCATTCTGGTTAAGGCAAATGGAGGATGTGTATTGCAGTTACTGCATGTAGTTGAAGATTTTTTTTTGATGGGAAAGAGCCTCTACATTGATTTTTTTAGCACACATATAGCTAAGGGAGGGATTGTCTCAGGATGAACCTAAGCTGTTTCTGTTAATAATAGTAAAATCAAAGTATGCTTGGTTTATGGCGAAATCCAATGGAGTAATTCTCACCAGGAATCTCTTCGTAAGTGGCTAAAGATACCCTGGGAATGAGGAAAATCAGAAAAAAAAAAAAAAGAAAAAGAATAATGGAGGCAGGCACACAATCTCAATAATGCTGATTCAGTAACAATGACATAGTAAATAGAGGCAATTATTTTTTTTTAATTTTTAATTTTTTTAATTTTAAAATCTTTAATTCTTACATGAGTAGAGGCAATTATTGAGAGTAAAAGTGAGTCTGGTTCAGCCCTTCAGACTTCATGAGGAGAGAAGAGTCTGCAGTTAAAAACTAAAGGAGCAGTTTTACCAGAATCTCTTTAAGACACAATGCTCAAGATAGTTTTGCTTGAAACTCATGTAATGAAGTGGGAAGGGACACTTGGAAGATATTGGTTTCTGGGCTGCACCCCACAGGCCTGCAAGCCCTGTACTTCCCCATCCTCGAAACTGAAGAATGAGCCTAGAATCATTGACAGAAACATCAGTGGTGTAACAGAGAGAGAATCCTACATGTTTGAAGCCAGGTCCTGGAGTGATAGACCCCATGTGGGGAGGAAGGCAGGCAGGACGTGGCAGCAGTCTTAATTGGGTTGGGGTGGTGGGGCCAGGAGGCTACCATTTATAGGGGAATTGAGATCAGGTTGGCTCATCAGTTACCAGGGAAACCAGCAACGAGGGCACATCCCTCATAGCCCCTTAGGTTAACGACCATCAGAAGGCCGATGTTTTGCTTTAATAAACTAGCAGGTGGAGCCATTCTGGCCTAAGGGGCAGGGGGAAAGCATGCTCACGTCAGGGACTGAGTCAAGTTGGCTCATTGGTTGCCAGGGAAACCAGCAGAGGGGCATGCCCCTCATGGCCCCTTTGATAAGTAATTATAATAGAAATGTTCTGATCTAAAGTTAGAACAATCATTAACTGGGGCTGCAGCAGGTTTGAAGGATGGTCAGTAGTGTAGGTAGGGAGTAGCTGAAACAGGCACAGGATGAGCAGATGTATAGAGAGCAAAAGAACAGCCACCTTGAGCGGCCTGACAAAACACCCCTCTCCTATACACCCTGCACGATCCTTACATTCTTGCTCCCCCACCACTTACCTTCCACATTATCTGTGGGGTAAGGTATGCAGAGGTGAACTGCAACTAAATACCACAAATGCAATATAGATGACAGCAGCTAAAGAGTGTTAGGAGTCCAGGAGGTGGGCAAACTTGAGTCAGGCCCTTATTGAGTCAATTGTTCATGGAAGGTCCAGAGGAGGACCACATTGGCATCTCCCTGTAGACCCAGAAATCCAACTCATTTCATAGGGAGGCCACTGTTGTCACCCAGTCTGTGAACAGATTTCCTCTGCTCAGACTAGGGATGAAACATAAGTTGTTTAACAGGTGCAGTACAGGGGAGAGCATGACCATTAAGCAAAATAGAAGCAGTACCTGCATTCTGAGATAATACCACCCCTGTCTGTGGTTTCTGTCCTGGCCTGAGGACCTCGCTACCCATCCACCTGCAGACCCCATAGCTGAGGTCTGAATACTGCAGAGATCATATAACGAGACCTCAGGGTTAAATAGAATGGCATCCTTCTCCAGTAGGGGGCCTAGATTAGTTACCTTAGTCCTTTTAGGTGGGGCCCAGGAGGAGGAGACAGGTGAAACCTTTAAGTCCCTTTCTAATTTTCTTCCCCATAAGGCTGCAAATCCAAACCATGGGGACTTACCTGCCAGTCTCAGGGCCATGTTGTTATAATGTGGTTCACTGGGGAAGATCCTATGATGAGGGCAAACGTGAATTATTGTCCTGACCAACAGTTGGCAACAGTCCGTCAGTGGTCAATTAGTGAACTCGATGGCACTGACTAGTTGCCTCTGAGTTAAGATGGTGTCAGCACTGGGACCACTGCTTCTGGGATGTGTCCACTGCTGAGGGAGAGGGTTTCCTGTCTCAAACGTTGAAGCATCTCGTTCACAGCTCCAGCAGCAATGGAGTTGTGAGGAGGGGAAGATGCCACTGTGTGTCATTCTTATGGACCCATTCCGGAACTTCATGGCTGGAAAAGTGGATTCCCTCATCACTATTGATGTCCATGGGGGTCCTGAATCTCACACACAGCTGTTCTAGACCCCAAACAGTGGCTTATTCACCAGCTATCTCTTGGGAATCTAGTGAACCACGAGCATGGGGCTGCTACTTTTAAAGTGGAAAAAGGCTCTGTGGTTAACAGGATTTCGTCAACATAATGGAAAGAGAAAGATGCTTCTCATAGTAGACAGCTGCCACAAGGCCCCATATGCTAGTGAACAGCCTGCATGTTCAGAGTCACCACTGCAACTTTCTGTTCCTTGTCCTTATTTCCTAACATCTCACACTCACAAGAGTTTCCTCCATCTTTTGGCTGACTCACCATTCTGCACCCTGCAAGCCTTGTACTTGCCCAGCCTTGAGACCAAAGAGATAACCTAGAGACAGTGACGAAGACAGCAGTGGCTTATTGGACAGGAGACTGCATATGTCTGAAGCCAGGTCCTGAAGCTGCACCTCCACACCATACGGCAACCAAGGAGCAAAACATGCAAGGCCGGGGCCTGGGGAGGTTACCATTTATAGGGGGAATGATATCAAGGAGGTTGGCTCATCAGTTACCAGGGAAACCAACAGCCAGGGCACTTCTCCCCCAGCCCCTCAGGTTAACGACCATCATGAGCACAGCTGTTTCCCTTTAATAAACTAGCAGGTGGAGCCGTTCTGGCCTAAGGAGCAGGTGGAAAGCACATTCCTGTGAATAGAGTGTAGGTGAAGCATGTGTAGGTCAATCAGGAGATGTACAGAGAGTAAGAGATAAGCTACCTTGAGAAGCCTGACCTTACGCTAGTGTTTTAACTCAGTTCACCAGATATTCATTAAAAATGCTTATTTTGAAGACTCAAAGGAGCATGGCACAGCCTTGGAATGTCGGGGCCTTCACCATGTCAGTTACATCCATTTAGTGCTCTGAGTGACAAGATTGTTGTTGTTCAGTCACTAAGTCATGTCTGACTCTTTGTGACACCACGGACTACAGCACACCAGGCTTCCCTGTCCACTATCTCCCAGAATTTGTTCAAATTTATGTTCATTGAGTCAGTGATGCCATCTAACCCTCTCATGCTCTGCCACCCTCTTCTCTTTGCGCCTTCAATCTTTCCTGGTGTGAGGGCCTTTTCCAATGAGTTGGCTCTTCACATCAGGTGGCCAAAGCATTGGAGCTTCAGCTTCAGCAAGAACCTGTCATTTGTGTGGGCCCTTTCCAAGCTTCCAGTGGAGGAAGGCAGGGCACTAGAAATATGTTCATATAGTCTTAAGTGTTTGAACATTTTGACCAGCTTTTAATCACAGTTGTGTAAGACCACTATTTGTCTCCATTCTGTTGGTCTCCGTGAGTGCTGGGTGATGAAGTGATGGATGCAACTGTTTAATATTGATAAGGCAAAGCTTAAGTGGGAACGTGTTTAATTTGGGCTAGAAATTAGGGTATGTTTGTGTGGTTTAGGTCAATAATGGGTAGAATTAAATTACTGTTAGCTAACCTTGTATAAGAACAGCTTCCTGCTGCTAAGTTGCTTCAGTCATGTCCAACTCTGTGCAACCCCATAGACAGCAGCCCGCCAGGCTCCCCTGTCCCTGGGATCCTTCAGGCATGGAGTGGGTTGCCATTTCCTTCTCCAATGCATGAAAGGGAAAAGTGAAAGTGAAGTTGCTCAGTCGTATCCAACTCCTAGCGACCTCATGGATTGCAGCCTACCGGGCTCCTCTGTCCATGGGATTTTCCAGGCAAGAGTACTGGAGTGGGTTGCCATTGCCTTCTCCACAGCTTCCTGGGATACTTATTATATCATCCATAATGTCTACTCATGTGTGTAACGGAATTTAAATACAATGAAAAGGAGTGAATCAAATGAACATGGGATTTCCCAGGTGGAGCTAGTGGTAAAGAACCTACCTGCCAATGCAGGAGACCTAAGAGACACAGGTTCAACCCCTGGGTGGGGAGGATCCCCTGGAGAAGGGCATGGCAACCCACTCCAGTATTCTTGCCTAGAGAATCCCATGGGCAGAGGAGCCTGGTAGACTACAGTCCACAGGGTCACAAAGAGTAGGACATGACTGAAGCACGCAAACACACATAGCCAAAAAACAAAACAACTATGGTGTGGGGAAAACACTTATGTATTTGTTTTGAATTTCAGAAAAGACAACAGAGATCACTTATAAAAACTTGACTGCAGTAGGAAGAGAAGAATCAAATTTCTGTCTTTAGGAGCTTTCATTGTATAGTATATAACTTAAAAAATATAAGACACCTAAAGTTAGGATCATGTTAATCAACTGGTTCAATTTTAAGTCATCTTTCATTTTCAATGTAGGCATTTTAATAATAGATTAAATAATCAAGATCTTTCTTCTGATACAGCATATGGAGGCTTTAGGTTATATGGTCCACCAGGAAAAACTTACAGGTTTCATTAGTAATTTTTTTTTCTTTTGCCACATTAATATAGGGAAAAAAGAGGGTTCACCAAACAAAAATGTATCTACTTTGGAACCTCTTAATTTAGTTCAACAAGTGTAGTCAGGAGGCATTTTACTGAGGGAAAAAAAAAAGGATGCCCTTACCTCCCCGCCCCACCCCCAGCTTTATTGGGATATAATTCACATGTGACATTGTATAAGTTTACAGCATGTTGACTTGAAACACTTACATTTGCAAAATGATTACCACCATAGTGTTAGCTAACACCTCCATCATGTCACATTATTACCATTATTACCATTTCTTTTTTGTGTTGAGAATGTTTAAGATTTACTCTTAGCAACAGTCAAGTGTAAAATATATTATTCACTGTAATCACTATGCTGCACATGAGATTCCCAAACTTGCTCTTATAACTGGAAGTTTGTACTCTTTGACCAACTTCTCCCCTTTGCCCCTATCCCCCAGCCCCTGGTAACTCCCATTCTAATCTCTACCATTGTAATCTTGTTTCTATGAATTTGGCTTTTTTAGATTTCCCCTGTGAAAGTGAAAGGGAAAGTGAAGTCGCTCAGTCGTGTTCGACTCTTTGCAACCCCGTAGACTGTAGCCTACCAGGCTCCTCTGTCCATGGGATTTTCCAGGCAATAGTACTGGAGTGGATTGCCATTTCCTTCTCCAGGGGATCTTCTCAACCCAGGGTTCAAACCCAGGTCTCCTGCATTGTAGACAGACGCTTTACCATCTGAGCCACCAGGGAAGCCAGATTTCCCCTATAAGTGATATCAAAGTATTTGTGTTTATCTGACTTATTTTACTTAGCATAATGCCTTCAAAATCCATTCATGTTGTGCAGAATGTCTTTCATTTTCATGGCTTAAATAAACATCTTCATTTTCCATTCCTCACTGATGGACAATTGGGCTGTTTCCATATTTTGGCTATTGTGAATAATGCTGCAATAAACATAGGAGTGCAGATATCTGAGATACTGTTTTCATTTCCTTTGCATACATGGTACTGGTGCTGCTGGATCATGCAATAATTCTGTTGTTAATTTTTTGAGGAAATCACCATACTGTTTTCTTTAGTGGGTGCACCACTACCTTCCCATCAACATTGTACAGGGTTCCCTTTTCTCCACATCCTCACCAACACTTGTTATCTATTATTTTTTGATAATGGACATTCTAATATGTATGAGATGATATCTCATTGTAGTTTTGAATTGCATTTCACTGATGATTAATGAAGATCATGGCATCAGGTCCCATCACTTCATGGGAAATAGATGGGGAAACAGTGGAAACAGTGTCATACTTTATTTTTGGGGGCTCCAAAATCACTGCAGATGGTGACTGCAGCCATGAAATTAAAAGATGCTTACTTCTTGGAAGAAAAGTTATGACCAACCTAGGTAGCATATTGAAAAGCAGAGACATCACTTTGCCAACTAAGGTCCGTCTAGTCAAGGCTATGGTTTTTTCAGTTTAGTCATGTATGGATGTGAGAGTTGAACTGTGAAGAAGGCTGAGCACCAAAGAACTGATGCTTTTGAACTGTGGTGTTGGAGAAGACTCTTGAGAGTCCCTTGGACTGCAAGGAGATCCAACCAGTCCATTCAGAAGGAGATCAGCCCTGGGATTTCTTTGGAAGGACTGATGCTAAAGCTGAAACTCCAGTACTTTGGCCGCCTCATGCGAAGAGTTGACTCACTGGAAAAGACTCTGATGCTGGGAGGGATTGGGGGCAGGAGGAGAAGGGGACGACAGAGGATGAGATGGCTGGATGGCATCACTGACTTGATGGGTGTGAGTCTGAGTGAACTCCGGGAGTTGGCGATGGACAGGGAGGCCTGGCGTGCTGCGATTCATGGGGTCACAAAGAGTTGGACATGACTGAGTGACTGAACTGAACTGAACTGATGATTAATGATGTTGAGCACTTTTCATGTAACTGTTGGCCACTTTTATGCCTTCTTTTGAAAAATGTCTATTCAGTTCTTCTACCCACTTTTAAGTCGGATTTTTTTCGTTATTGAGTTATATGAGTTCTTTATATTTTGGATATTATCCCCTTATCAAACATGATGGGCTTCCCTGGTGGCTCAACAGTAAAGAATCTGCCTGCAATTCAGGAGCCGAAGGAGATACAGGTTTAATCCCTGGGTCAGGAAGATCCTCTGGAGGAGGACATAGCAACCCACTCCAGTATTCTTGCCTGGAGAATCCCATGGACAGAGAAATTCCATGGTGGGCTATGGGTTCCATGGGTTCACAGAGAGTTGCACATGACTGAAGTGACTTAGCATGCATGGAAACATATCATTTGCAAATATTCTCTTCTATTAAGTAGGCTGTTTTTTCATTTGTTGATGGACTTTTTCCTGGAATCCCATTCTTAAAGATTATTTCAGATTTTACATTTTCTTTCTATACGTTCAAGGCAGACTCCTATATTTGAATCCTTATTGTGTTTTCAAAGACCTTGCTCCATCTCTTCGCCCTGTCCTTCCATAACTTCATTCCCATTCCAGCATTTCTTCCCCAAAGCTTCCCTGGGCCAGGTTCCTTTCCCCACTAGGTCACTCTTCCTTTCCCTCTGTTCTCCTCTGGCTATATTCCCATCCCTTCCTCTTCCCATCTAAACTTTCTGAAAATAATTTTCTTGTTTCCTCTGCTCTCTCATGCCTCTTCACCCACCATCAAACTGCAAAATGACCTGCATACCCATGTCTCTGCTGAATATGCCATGAAAAAGCCCCCAGTGAACTACTAATCACAAGGTGATTGTGTTCCTTTCCTGACCTCCCCTAACTGAACTGCAATGTACTTGTTGTTGATCTGCCATGTTTCTTGAAGGCCATGAGTTCCCATGATAGCTGTATCCTCCCATTGTTCCTCACATGTACAAGCCTGCCCGTTTAATCTCTGTTGTGTGCGGGCATTGCTTATTCTGTCCACTCCTTGAATGTTGGCATTCTGTCTTTGGCTTGGTATTTTTTCATCCATAGGCTCTTCCAGAGCTCTACACATTTAGGTCTTTAGTACTGAGCATACATACTTTTATATCTTTGTCTCTATCCCAGTCTGTTTTGCAAGTTTTAGATACACAGTCAGGCTTTTTGTTGTACTTGCTGTTATGCATTGAATTGTCTCCTCCAAAGATGCTGAAATCCCCCAGAACCAAATGTCACCTCATTTGGAAGTAAGGTCTTTGCAGATAACCAAGTTAAGATGAAGTCATTCAGGTGGGCCCTAATTAAATACGACTTGTATCTTTATAAATTAGGGGCTTTATTTTTTGGCTGCGTCTGTGACTTGTGGGTTCTTAGTTCCCTGACCAGAGATCAAGCCCCGGCAAGAGCAGTGAAAGTGCTGACTCCTAACCACTGGGCCACCAGAGAATTCGCCAAACTGGGAAATTCTGACACAGAAACAGATGTGTAGAGAAGGGAGATGAGACGAAGACACACAGAGAAAGCTATCTACACGCCAAAGCATGGCTGGAGCTACCGGAAGAGAGGCATGGGACAGATTCTCGCTCACAAATCTCAGAAGGAACCAACTCTGCTGACATTTTGCTTTTGGACTTCTAGAATTTTGAGACAATAAATTACTACTGTTTAAGCCACAAGCCTGAGGTATTTTGTTATGGCAGCCCAGGAAAGATATACACACACCTGCTTGTTTATCCCACTTTTACTACTAATTCATGTCTCAAACTCAAATCATTATCTTCCCCATGAAAAGGACTCTTCCTGAATTCTCTGGCTTAGTTATTCAGACCACTCTCTATCCCATATCTGAGGTTAGGACTCCTATCTCCTCTCTTCTCCTGCATCCATCTAACCCAATGCCATGATCTTTCAGTTCTATCTCCTGAACATTATTCATGTCTTTCTTCTTTCCATGCCAGGTCTTCTAGCCCTAGGTCAGTCCTCACTGCTGCTGTGTGGACCACTGACTAGTCTCCCTGATTCTGGAATTGAGCCAGCATGTTCTATCTAGAGAGAAAATCTGCCCATGTCACTATCAATGCTAGGATACTCTTCAAGCTTTTTAACATGGCAAACAAGACCTCCGTGCTCTGTCACACTCACCTCCCTACCTTAATCTTCTGTCCTTCACTAACTGACCATGTAGGCAAGTGACTCCCTTAAGAATCCATCCTTTTTCTTGCTTTCATGCTTTTGCATAAGTTGTTTTCCAACATGGGAAATTTTACCATAACCCTCCTCGTTTAACATATAGATCAGGAATTACTTGCAGAAGATCTTCCCTTTGTTCTTCAGTTTAGGATTAGAACCCCTCATATGTCTCCTCTAATGACCTGTATGTTCCCCTGCTATTGTACCTAAGATAATGCACTGCCATGTATTATTATGTCTATCTTCCACATTTGAATAGGGACTGTGTCTAATTTACTCAAGTGTTCTAAGGGTTTAGATTCTAGACTATGGAAAATCTCAGTAA
The DNA here is from genome assembly GCF_042477335.2 of Ovis canadensis. Classification (NCBI taxonomy): domain Eukaryota; kingdom Metazoa; phylum Chordata; class Mammalia; order Artiodactyla; family Bovidae; genus Ovis; species Ovis canadensis. The sequence continues at coordinate 46,303,607 of NC_091264.1, read as the reverse complement.
TTGCTCTTGTTTATTCAAATGTGACCTTCTTTATCCTTGCCCTAATTTTTCACCCAGAACTAGTGTCTATAACATCAATTCTATATAAAATAACTTAATGGCTATAATCTATTCTACATGGTAAAGATCATCACGGGGAGCAACCTAGAATGTGGTTCTGGTCCCTCTGAACATGCTATGACCTACTGACACCCACAAATTATAATTTAAAGAAATACTGATCTATTTCATGTTTTGAGCTTTATAGATGACTTTACTGAAATCATTGGATCCTAGAAGAATAAACGTTGCAGACTCATAGTGGGTAATTTGAGGACAGTATTAAATGAGACTATTACATAGGGCTGAGATGGTGGGAAGAAAACCATAAGATATTCCAGGGCTTGCAACATAAAGGCCAAAAAAGGTTGGAAAGGACAAGGGGAGAGAGATGTTACAAGAAAGTATGGAGAGAGTTGTTTGCTAGGAGCTGTGAACTGCAGAGGAAGGATCAGCCACCTGCAGTCTCCATGGGGAGGAACAGTAGAGATAAATACTCCTATCCTCACTCTCTTGCCTCCACTGAAAATCCAGCAGAAGGCAGGAGAGAAAGTGTGGGGTGCAAACCACACAGGTCAGCCTCCTGGGGCCTGAGCAGGATGGAGGGGAGTGGAGCACACAAAGGAAGGAACACATGGACAATATTGAGCCCAACAAATATAAATCAGTATTTGTTTTTGCAAATGGGAGGAACCATTGTGTTAGTGAGGTTATTGTCCTGCATTAAGAGTTTCAAAACACTGTTTCCTGTTTAGAGATCCAAAATCTATGAATCTAGCATACTGGGTCCCGTACAGCAGCTCCTTTGAATCCATTGTTAATTCTGTGAAGATGACAACTTTTTTCTTGGCTATCATTTTATTTGGATTTTCATTCATCTGGTATTTTCCTCAAAAAGAAGTCTGAGTAAAATAAAGAAATGATCTCAGATTTGAAAAGAGCTACAGCAAAGAAAATTTTTTCTGTTTGTCCACCACTGAAGGCTTCTCATTTATGAAATAAAGTACCTAATGACTTTCCATCCAAAGTGGGGTAACTAAGAAAGAAAAATAACATAGAGTTAAAAATGTAATACTCCAACATAAAATAAAAATTAAAAAGTTTAAATAGTGCCTCTGTGGTTTTAACCATAGATGAAATCATTACTCTTTACCTTCATAAATGAGTAAGTTTTCTTTCTTTAGCCCAGTCTTGGACATCTGCTTTTCCAAAGATAAGATAGAAGATCAGTCCTAATGTGTTAATGACAAATGACAAGTAAAAGACATTCCTCCACCCAAATTCAGGGTCCTGAGGAAACAAAAGTTAAAGTAAGTATTACCCCTTTTATTCCCTTTTCCTATGAAACTCACATTAATAGTTTAGAAGACAATGTTCACTAGTAGGTCTTCACATAGAAATTCATTTCCTAAACACAGCTTAATAATTTGATGGAAAGAATTTAAAAATGGATTCAGAATGTTCTTTATAAACCACTACAATATTGTAAAGTAATTACCCTCCAATTTAAATTAATTAATTTAAAAAAATGGACTGAGGGATTTTTACATTCAACCTCCAGAATTGCATTTGTCATTATTTATCAAAGTGCCAAACACTTTCTCTTTTGTGCGAATCATGACTCTCTATATACATATTTACATATATATACACTAATAAAATTTCTTCTCCAGTGCAAGAAGAATCTTGCAAGAAGACAACTATGGGTTTTGAAGCTAGATAGGTCTAAGAAGAATTCTGATTCTACATCCTCTCAGTGGAAAGACATATCCTATCAGATTTTAATCATCAGGAAATGAGGATATTAATACTTTATTTTCATAATTAGTATGAAAATCAATAAATTAGATTCAGTTCAGTTAAGTTCAGTTTCTCAGTCATGTCTGACTCTTTGTGACCCCATGAATTGCAGCACGCCAGGCCTCCCTGTCCATCACCAACTCCCGGAGTTCACTCAAACTCATGTCCATCAAGTCAGCGATGCCATCCAGCCATCTCATCCTCTGTTGTCCCCTTCTCCTCCTGCCCCCAATCCCTCCCAGCATCAGAGTCTTTTCCAAGGAGTCAACTCTTCGCATGAGGTGGCCAAAGTACTGGAGTTTCAGCTTTAGCATCATTTCTTCCAAAGAACACCCTTACTGTATATGAAATACCTCTAATACTCCCTGCATGTATCAGACACTTAAACATATTTGCTTTCATTATCTCTTTGCTTTCGTATGGTTATGCAAATAAAAATTTCAAAATGTTGCATTAGACATGACAAGTTGCATATATGCATGGATTCATCATCTTCTCATAGGACATGTAAGTCACTGTGTGATTTCAAAGACTGGAAATTACCAGTGGATCACCAGGGAGTGCTTTGGTTTCAGAATGAGGTCACAAAAGAAACTGTTCTGTATTTTCCTTTGCTTTGTTGATCTTCATGACGAAGTTACTCATGATTTAATTTTATTCTCCAAAATGTGAAAACGTTTCTTATGCTATTGTCATTATGAGTAGATTTGGTAGAGCATTTTAAGAAACGCTGACAAGAAAACCCTACCTGACTGAGAAGAAATCCACTGACAGTTGGTGCCAGGACAGCAGATATCTGTGCAAACGCCCTTGAAGCTCCCATGAGAAAACTAGAATGCCTGTGGGTGACAGGAATGTTTCAGGCTAGATCCACATTGGTTTAGCAGCATGCTTCAGCCCCGGAATACATCATATATCAATAGCAATTCTGTCAAAAAGACTTGCTCTGTATATGTTCAATGAAAGGCATTGAGGCAAATCAATAAAGCCTTTCCCTCCACATACCTGAAAATGGCCACAATCATCATTGCCCATGATTTATAATTTTGCAAAGTTTGAGGCTTCCAGAAGTCTGCAGGCTAAATTTTTTTCAGAAAGTATGGAAATGAGAGTGGAGATTATAGTCCTACCTTGGAGCAATATCTAAGGCATTGATATAGACCCCTGGCTGACATAACAGGCCTAGTCCACAGGAGAGCGTCAGAAGGCTCACTGCTATGATATAGTTGGAGGCAACGAATGGCAGAATCAAAAGGAATGTTGAGGAGGGGACGTTTCCTAAGGAATGAGGAACAGACAAGTTAAACGACAAACATTTTTGGATGTTGTATGCCTTGTGAATTATCAGACATTTTGGCCCTGTTCTTACCTAGAACTGTGGCAATTTTCCTCACTGTAACAAGCCTAAAATTCTTGGTCAGAAGGAAATCTGCCAGGTAACTTCCCAGGAGGCAAATGACCCAGGCAATAATGAAAGGAAGGGCAGACAGGAAACCACTCTGAAGGGAAAACACTGAGTAAACCATCATAACAAAGGCCGTGAGACCACACCTTATACAGATAAATCACTAATAAGCATACTGACAACTCTGAAATCATACTTTCCTAAGCCAATGTATGGCAAAAGCAATACAGTATTGTAAAGTAAAATTTAAAAAAAATTAAAAAAAAAAAAAAGAAAATCAGTGGTCCCTTCCATCATACCTTCAGAAAAGCTACTCACATGACTGTTAAATTATTTCTGGTAATTAAAGGTAAATTTTTCTAGATGAATGATTTGTGAAGACAGAGTAATTTGAGAGTCATGCAAAGAGGAAAAATGGTTGGAGGGAAATATACTCACATTTTTAATATCAATGTTGAACACAGAGCTAATGTAAGTTGGTGCATATATAATTATTATATTAATTAACCACTGATGGCTGAAACAGCAAACACACATGGACCAGAGAGGTAGCGATCTGACCATAGCTTTGATAGGAAGAGGCTGCTTAGTAGAGTTGACCTGAAAACAAATTTGCTGATCAGAATAGTAAGATCTGAGACATGCTCACATGTTCGTAGTCACTCTGATAAATTCAGATACTGATACAAGATCTCTGGAGAAGATTGGAGTTTTATGTGTACCTGTTGGGCCAAGGAGGATATGATATATTCTTTCTCTGTAATGTTTATCCATGGATGAGTGACAGGGTCATCATAAACCAAAACACACCAGAGAAGAAAGCAGATACAGCCAAAACCTCCTGCAAGCAGAGATTAAATTGGTAAACTTCTGTGTGAATTTCTTTTCAATTGGGACATTTTCTGGCATGGGTCCTGGGAAAAGCTCTTGCTCATAATATCTTCTTTCTACTTCTCAAAAAATTTACATGAATATCACAGCTTTTTTAATAAGTCTAGAACCTATTACCTTACATTTCTTGATTATTTGTGTGCATGAAAATCACAGACCCTAGAAATGGCATTAAACTTGGTATCTCAACTTTTTAAATATTAGCTAAGGAAGACTTCAGTGAAAGTAGAAGCAGTAACAGATTTTTTTTTTCTTGGGCTCTGAGATCACTGCAGATGGTGACTACAGTCATGAAACTGGAAGATGCTTGCTTCTTGGAAGGAAAGCTATGACAAACCTAGACAGCATATTATAAAGCAGAGACATCACTTTGCTCACAAAGGTCTGTATAGTCAAAAGCTATAAGCTTTTCCAGTAGTCAGGTACAGATGTGAGAGCTGGATCATAAAGAAGGCTGTATACCAAAGAATCGATGCTTTCAAATTGCGGTGCTGGAGAAGACTCTTGAGGGTCTCTTGGACTGCAAGGGGATTAAACTGGACAATCCTAAAATAAACCAACTTTCAATATTAATTGAAAGGACTAATGCTAAAACTGAAGTTGTAATACTTTGACCACTTGATGTGCACAGCTGACTCACTGGAAAAGACCCTGATGCTAGGAAAGATTGAAAGCAAAAGTAGAAGAGATTGGCAGAGTATGAGATGATAAGATAGCATCACTGACTCAATGGACACGAACTTGAGCAAACTCCATGAGATAGTGAAGGACAGAGAAACCTGGTGTGCTGCAGTCCATGGGGTCACAAAGAATCAGACATGACTTAGCAATTGAAAAACAACAACAACAAAGGAAAACTATTTATCTACTCACAACACTTCCGATACTATCTGTGTTGGTTTTTTACACTAAGAGAGTCTCTAATTTTATTCATACACCAAGCTAGTGTCCTACAATTTAGCCTAATTCTGACAGTATCTGGTATTATCACAGACCCTATAGAGTGAGGATTCAGTCACATAGACTGCCCCCTACTTCAGACACTAATTGCAACTAATGAGTCCCCATATTAACTTTACTACAAATTCTGAGGTTCCTGCAACTCTCTCTCAGTTTGATAATTTGGTGAAATAACTCACAAAACTCAGGGAAATATTCATTTTTGTTTACTGGTTTACTATAAAGGGACTTCCCTGGTGGCTCAGAAGGTAAAGCATCTGCCTAAAATGGGGGAGACCTGGGTTCAATTCCTGGGTTGGGAAGATCTCCTGGAGAAGGTAATGGCAACCCACTCCAGTATTCTTGCCTGGAAAATCCCATGGATGGAGGAACCTGGTAGGCTACAGTCCATGGGGTCACAAAGAGTAGGACATGACTGAGTAACTTGACCACTTTCACTTTATTATAAAGGACATGATAAAGGTTCATGATAAATGAAAAGCTGGATGGCATGAATAGGGTGAGGTCTGGAAGGATCCTGATTGTAGAAGCTTCTGACCCTGTGGAGTTGAGCTCATTCTACCCTCCTAGCATGTGGGTGTGTTCATCAACCGGGAAGCTCTCAGAACCCTATAGCTTAGGGATTTTAAGGAGGCTAAATCACGTGGGTATACAATGCTGTGCTTAGTTGCTCAGTCATGTCTGACTCTTTGCTATTCCATGGATTGTGGCCCACGAGGTTCCTCTGCCCATGAGGATTCTCCAGGCCAGAATAATGGAGTGGATTGTCATGCCCTTCTCCAGGGGATCTTCCCAACCCAGGGATCAAACCCAGGTCTCCTGCATTGCAGGTGGATTCTTTACCATCTGAGCCATAACTTATTATTAATACAATCTGAAGCACCCTCTCCTCCCAGGAAGATGGAGGGTGGGGCTAAAAGTTCCAAGTCTCTAATCATGGCTTGGTCCTTCTGGTGGCCTCCATGCTGACACTATCCAGGAGGCCACCAAAAGTCACCTCATTAGACAAAAGATGCTCCTCTAACTCTATAGTTCATTCTGGATGGTTTCTACTGTTACTTTTAAGTTCATTAATCATTTCTTCTGTTGTATAATCTGTCATTAATTCAATCCTTATAATGTAGTTTTATCTCTAGAAGTTTGGTTTAGGGTTTTTAAAAAATATATTTTGCTTATCTTAACTCCTGAACAAATAGAGTTATGTTATAATATAGCTATAATAACTATTCTTGTGTGCTAATTCTAACATTTGTATCAATTCTGGGTTGGTTTTGATTGATTATTCTCCTTGTTATGGATTATGTTTTCCTGCTGTTGTCCATGCCTGGTAACCTATGGTTGGAGCCATTATGGAGACATTATGAACTATACTTTTTTGGGTGCTAAATATTTTTGTATTTCTATAAATATTTTTCAGCTTTGTTTTGGGATACAGTTAATTACATGGAAACACTGATCCTGTTAGGTCTATCATCATCATTTGTTAGAGAGACCCACAATTGTGTGTTCCCTGAAGCTAATTATTTCTCACTACTGGGGAAAGACATTTATGAGTATCCTGCCCAATGAGCCAAGAATTAAACTTTTCTTTCAGTCTGCTTTGTGGAAACGGGCACTATCCATGATGCTCTATAAGTATTGGGACACTATTCTTTAATCTTTTCCAGTGATTTCCATCCTCCCCAGGCCTCAGATATTGTCCTCACACATATACCCAGAGTATCAAGGAGGACTCTGCAGATAACCAGGGTTTTCTCTGTGTGCAGGCATCTCCTATCAGGTACTCTTTCCTGTTGGCTATACCCGCCTTACTCTCTCAGGTCACTTGGCTCCATCTCCTCAACTCTGATTTTTCTGTCTGTCACAAACCACTGCTTTTCAGGTTTGTCCCCTACTTTCTGCTAGGGCAGCAGATTTTAATCACTCTGCATTAATAATGCATCATGATGGACTTCTTTGGTGGTCCAGTGGTTGGGAATCCACCTGCCAATGCAGGGGACTCAGGTTTGATCCCTTTTGGGGGAAGATTCCATGTGCCACGGGGCACCTAAGCTTGTGTGCCACAACTACTGAAGCCTGTGCACCCTAGAACCTGTGCTCTGCCACGAGAAGCCACTGCAGTGAGAAGTTCATGCACTGCAAGTGGATAGAGAGTAGTCCCCGCTCACCACGACCAGAGCAAGCCCACATGCAGCAATGAAGATCCAGCAAAATTAATTAATTAATTAATTAAAGGTTTTAAAAAAATGCATCATGGCAGTTTAACAGCATCATAGGCAGGAGGACTTCCAAATTCTTTGATGGTGTAGGTTCATTCTTCCCAGCTATTATATTAAGACATTTTGTTTTACTAGGATCTTTCTGTCTTGACTCATTTCTTCCAGAAAAGTACACACAGTTAGATATCAGAAGAGTCACTCTAGATACGAAAACCTGGGCATGGGGAGATAGTAGCTTACCAAATATATAGAAGACAGAAGGCCACCCGAGGGTTTGACTGATGATGCCACCCAGCAGGATGGCGATGCAGGTACCCAGCAGCAGTCCTGCAAAGAGAGAATAAGGCCGTGGGGGCTGGGCTGCCACCCCCTAGGTGCCTACAGGACAGGTGACATACTAGAGAGCACTATCACCAAAAAGAGATGAGCATGGTAGAATATATATATGAACTTCAAATTTTGATTGAGTTCATAGGTTCTCCTAAAGACCCATTTTTCTGGCAGTTCCCTAGTATCACTGTGGATGACAACCATGGTTCCTTTTATGCTATTTTAATTTTTAATTGCACAATTCATATAACATATATGCTTATTGTAAAAGTAAATTACCACAAAGAACCAAATGCTCCTCCCACCCATTTCTACTCTTTTCTCTAATGTTAACCAGGAGCTACAATTTATTACATGATATATAATTGCATACTTTTCTTCTCTGTACACATATATAATATATATTGATATGCACATGTTGCTTTGTAAATGCATTTATGGAATATGTAGACAGCAAGTTAGATACATTTGCCTATTAATATGCTAACAACACTTTTTTATTTACATGACTTTACAGAGTATTCACATATATAGTGGGCACATTTCCCTTTTACAACTTTTTTAAAGCTAGACTATTAGGTTTTTAAAATTTCCCATATGAACATTAACATCAACTGGTCAAATTTTATATATATGTATATGAGCTATAATTAACTTTAAGTCAGACATAGGTACAATAATGTACCTATTGTCCTGTGACATTTATTTTTTAGTTGCAACCAGTCTTGTAAATATTTCCATGTCACTCTAGATTCTACAGCCATTGTAATTGCTGAACATAAGCTTAACTATCACTTCTGAACATAAACATAATTATTTCCAAACAGTAAATTATCAGAAGTAGACTTGCTAAATCAAAGATTATACATTTTTTATTTTGATAGATAGCACTGAAATATCCTGCTAAAAGGCCATACCAAATTAAGTTGCCAACAAATACTTATTCTTCATCTCTTGATAACACTGGACATTCTCAAAATTATAATATAGTTTTCCAAATGTGAATATAAAACAGTATACCTTTTTTCTTTTTATAGTGAAGTTGAATTACTTTTCCTATGTTTGTCATTTTTTTATTTCTGTGAAAAGTCTCTTCATAACCTTTTTATTTGTTTCTTTCACTTAACTTTGCGTCAATTTATAGAATCTTTATGTGTTATAAATGACTCTCTGTCATGCTGGCTGCAATTCTATTCTCCTACTTTTCACTTTGTTTATGGTGTGTTTTGTAATTCAGCAGTTGTAAGTTTTCATGGGGTTCAGATCTATGAGGTTCCTCTGTAATGACTTCTAGATACTCATTCGCTTAAAAGGGCTTTCCTGATCCTATAGTTAAAAAAAAAAAGATCACTTATGTTTTTCTTCTCATTTGGCCATGCAGTTTATTGAAGCATCTTATCTGTGTTAACTCCTTAAGCTGCTGGTGCTGTTGCTAAGTCGCGTCAGTCGTGTCCGACTCTGTGCAGGTTCCCTGTCCCTGGGATTCTCCAGGCAAGAACACTGGAGTGGGATGCCATTTCCTTCTCCAATGCATGAAAGTGAAAAGTGAAAGTGAAGTCGCTCAGTTGTGTCCAACTCTTAGCGACCCCATGGACTGCAGCCTACAAGGCTCCTCCGTCAATGGGATTTTCCAGGCAAGAGTACTGGAGTGGGTAGCCAGTGCCTTCTCCAATCTCCTTAAGCACCAATATCCAAATTTACAATTGAGGAAACAGAAACATGGAAAAGTTAATTAACCAGCCCAAGGTCATACAATTAATAAGAAGGAAAGGCAGCATTTGAAATGAGACTGCCTGACTTCAGGACACAAATCAATGAAGATGGAAATCAGTACCTTTTTCCACCACTGCATCCATCAAAGCTGCATTCTTTTCTCTAAACTCTCTGCCTTTATGCCATTTATAATGGGGGACAGGTCACTGCATCAATCCAAGACCTGGGCCCCTCTTGTTCTTTCCACCTGTTTGCACCCTATCTTAAATGTATTAACTCACCCCATTTTCCTTCTTACGTCTCACTCTGTGTTTTAAATTGGCTTAACAAACTGCAGTTATAACACCTGTGTTTTGTCTGTGAGCCTAACTGTTCCATGACTCCTGGCTTGGTTGGGTACCTGGGACTACCACTGCATTGAGGCAATTTCCCCATGATAGATATACTTTATTTATTCAGCATTTAGGTTTCTAAGACTTATCCATGTTGTTGCTTTCAGCTATTCATTTTCATTGCTGTATGATATATGATCCTTAGATTAAAGGTATATGTGTGTGTGTTTCCATTACCTATGAGACCTGCCTCAAATATGAGCTACCACATCTGTTTAGTCTGCTTACTCTTCTTCATTAATTTCTTGAGCTCCTCAAGTGGTTACAAAGCTTCCTACCTATAGGTATACCTTTGTGAGCCCATTAGAAGAAAATAAAATACAGTATATTTTGTCCTAGAGGCTAGCAGTAGCTGGGCTCTTCTGCTAAGGACTTCCCCAGTGGCTCAGTTGGTAAAGAATCTGTCCGCAATGCAGGAGATCCAGGTTCGATCCCTGGGTAGGGAAGATCCCCTGGAGAAGGAAATGGCAACCTACTCCAGTATTCTTGCCTGGAGAATTCCATGGACAGAGGAGCCAGGCAGGCTACAGTCTGTGGGATCCCAAAGAATTGGACACAACTGAGTGATGAACTTTCACTTTCACTTTCTGCTAAGGACAGGTACTTTTCTGAAAGTCCTCTTCCAATCTCAAGAGCTGAGTGATGCTGTCCTTAGTGTAGCCTACTAGGGAGCCCTAGCATGAGTGGAAATGGTAGTTTCTCTGAGAATCACTGAAGTAGCCAGGTAGGTTCAGCTCACCCCACCTGATGATGGGTTCCTCCAGGGACTTGTAGTCTGGGCCTCCCAGACAACCATAAGTTCTGTGTTCCCAGAACCAGGTTCTGGAGGCCATCTACCTGGGGCTGCTAAGATTCCCCAAAGCCAAAGACAAGGGAGACTCTAGAACTTGCAGTCTTGTACGTTTCCAAGATTCCTCTAGACACTCAGCTGACCTATTCCAGGTGCTCTGTCCCTATTTAACAGGAAATGAGAAGAAAAGGAGTTGCCACTTATATAAGGTCACTGCCTTCATTCCAGTTTTTAAAATTTTCTTTCATGCTTTCCAACTCCTGAATTTCTTGTACTGTATTCTGGAACAATATCTCGATATTTGTCCAGTTCACTGATAAGATGGCCTTATCCTCATATAGGTATTCAGATTTCTCATTTCAATTAAAAAATACTAGCAGTAATATTTTTAATTAACAACTATTCTTTTTAAGTGAATGTCATGTACACATATCCACCTGGGTCTCTCTGATATTATTCATTATTTAAAATCTCTTTTTCATTTGGATTAATTGCAGTTTTTGAGTTTGGTTTCTCTCTTTCACTCTCTTGATTTTCTCCAAGTTTTTGGATTTAGGAAGACCATTCCTTATTTATATTTGAGGACATCACTTAGTCAGCTATGATAACCAAAGTGAATCTCCTTAGTCTAAACTGGAGCCTCCACTCCCCTACCAGTGGATGTGAGCTCTGATGACAAAGATTAAACCTCTGGAGTTGTGAAGGGCTCTTGAAAGGCATAAGGTCAGGCGGGTGTGTATGTGTGTGTACATGGCTTGTTGTCTGTACTTGAAGAGTCCTTGGCTCTCTAACTCAGCACTCATACTTTGGCCATCTACAATGTGTTAGAGATGTCCATCACCAAAGGTTGTATATTGTCACCCTGCTTATTTAACTTATATGCAGAGTACATCATGGGAAAGGCCAGGCTGGATGAAGCACAAGCTGCAATCAAGATTGCTGGGAAAGATATCAACAACTTCAGATATGCAGATGACACCACCCTTATGGCAGAAAGTGAAGAAGAACTAAACAGCCTCTTGATGAAAGTAAAAGAGGAGAGTGAAAAAGCTGGCTTTAAACTCAACATTCAAAAAACTAAGATCATGGAATCTGGTCCCATCATTTCATGGCAAATAGATGGGGAAACAGTGGAAACAGTGACAGACTTTCTTTTCTCGCACTCTAAAATCACTGCAGATGGTGACTGCAGCCATGAAATTAAAAGATGCTTGCTCCTTGGAAGAAAAGTTATGACTAACCTAGCATATTAAAGAGCAGAGACATTTCTTTGCTGACACAGGTCTGTATAGTCAAAGTTATGGTTTTTCCAGTAGTCATGTATGGATGTGAGAGTTGTACCATAAAGAAAGCTGAGCACCAAAGAATTTATGCTTTTGAACTGTGGTGTTGGAGGACTCCCTTGGACTGAAAGGAGATCCAACCAGTCAATCCTAAAGGAAATCAGTCCTGAATATTCATTGGAAGGACTGATGCTGAAGCTGAAACTCCAATACTTTGGCCACCTGTTGCGAAGAACTGACTCATTTGAAAAGACCTGATGCTGGGAGAGACTGAAGGCAGGAGGAGAAGGGGACAATAGAGGATGAAACTGGTTGGATGGCATCACTGACTTGATGGACATGAGTTTGAGCAAGCTCTGGGAATTGGTGATGGACAGGGAAGCCTGGCATGCTGTAGTTCATAAGGTCTCAAAGAGTCAGACACAACTGAGTGACTGAACTGAACTGAATGTGTTAGCCATACTGTTTCCATTTTCCATTACTCCTCAGTGTAACTGAAATTTCTTCCTCTGGAGTTTTCATTCCCGGCACACTGTCCAGGTAGATCATTATCAGAAAGTTGTTCTCAGGACAACTGAGAGCAATTCGAAAGAAGATTAAGTTGGATCCATGCCTTACACTCAACCCAGTATGTCAGAAATTTAAATATAAAAAAAAATGAAACCATGCATAGTCAATAAAAACCATGGTTGGATGCTTTTGCAACATTTCCAACTATGAGTCAAAGTCTCAAAACCATAAAATAAAAGAATGATCAATTTGACTACATCAAAATACATTTTTGAAAAATGGCAAAAATCATTATAAGCAATATCAAATCACATATGACAGCCTGGGGAAAATAACTGAAAGTCATGTCAGAGACAAAGGACCCATCCCCCTAATTTATAAATAATTGATCAACATTAAGCAGAAAACAAAGAATCTTGTAATGAAAAAAAAAAGTGGTCAAAAAACAAAAAAGCCAAACTGTCGAAGAACTCAGTGAAAGAATGTTGGATTGTAGTGGACTCGTTTCAGTTATATGTTTCTACCTGATACGGCAATGCCACAGAGTCGACTTCGTTCATGTGGAGGACTCCATCTTTCCCAGATTGCAAACTGACCCCCATATCCTAACCCCTGAAATAAAAATAGAGTTGTTGATACATGGTCCTACAGAGAAATTCATATTCAGTCATATTTATAAAATATCTGGGTACCAGGCTTATGCCCTGAAGTATTCGAGTTGCAATGAGGAAAACTAGTCCAAAGTCAGCTGCCAGAGGGGTGAAAAGAACAAGAAGTGAGGATCCAAGCAGAGCAGCACCAACCACTCGCTTTGTTCCTACTCTTCCAGCCAGGTATCCACTGGGAGCCAGTGTCAGAATCATGCCATAGTTGATAGCACTAAAGATGATGCCCTGGATTTGAGGGTTCCAATCATACACAGGGGCCTTAAAGAAAAAGACAATGCTTTGGTAAGCCATGCATAGGAAGGCCCTTTCATAACTTAAGAAGCTTCTTTAGATTTTTCACTTACTTACAAATCACAGTTTCCTCCATTAAAACTTTTTAACATATAAATTCTAGAAAAATATAGGGAGGGAGGTGGGAGGGGGTTCAGGAGGGGAACACATGTACACCCATGGTTGATTCATGTCAATGTATGGCAAACCCCACTACAATATTGTAAAGTAATTAGCTTCCAGTTAAAATAAATAAACTTTTTGAAAATTCTAGAAAAATAAACATTGAAATGAACAGCAAAAACAAAAACATAACTTGAATCTTTCATTGCTTACCCTTGCAGGAAGACTCTTTGGGGAATTATTTGGATCACCAAAGGAATCAACAGGCAACCCCTCAGTAGAACCATTAAATGAGGGCTGATGACTTGTGTTGTTGACCATAGCAACCATGGTGATATTCATGATAATATTTTGTGCCATTATTATGAAATTGCAGAGATGTACGATGAAGGCTATTCCATAGCGAGTGGAACAAATGCTAAGAGCTAGAAATATTAAGACAGTGTATCAGCACTTTCCTTATCGAACCTTTATTTACTTTTCACAAGTTAAAATACAGAAAGGTATCTCCTGATGATTCAGATGCAATTCTATTGGCTTTGGGAAAGAAAGATTACAAAAGGAGGAAACCATTGAGTTGAGTCAAAGGATGTTTTATACCACAGTTTTATAGACCCTGACTTGTTCTGGGGAATTCTGTTCTTCTTGCAATTTTGTCTTTCCCATTCTTAGGTTATTGTAGTCTATGGCTGATGAAATTACTCATAGTTAAATATATAAAGATATGATATATATCAAAAATATATACATAAAAATAAAATATGTATATGTACATATATTTAAATTATATAATTTATAAGTACTAAATTTTATACATATATACATAGATAATGGAGAAGGCAATGGCAACCCACTCCAGTACTCTTGCCTGGAAAATCCCATGGATGGAGGAGCCTGGTAGGCTGCAGTCCATGGGGTTGCTGGGGGTCAGACATGACTGAGCGACTTCACTTTCACTTTTCACTTTCATGCACTGGAGAAGGAAATGGCAACCCACTCCAGGGTTCTTGCCTGGGGAATCCCAGGGACGGGGGAGCCTGGTGGGCTGCCATCTACGGGGTCGCACAGAGTCAGACATGACTGAAGTGACTTAGCAGCAGCAGCATACATAGATAATGTAAATTTTAAAATACTGAACAAGTTGTTCACTGGTGTAGATTTATTATTCTTCTCATATGTCTTAGTGAGGGCAAACTTTCACTTAAATTTTGAAATTAAACCTGTAAGTTTTCTCATTAGAAAAAAAATTGACACCCACAAACTATGAAACAAATAGTAAAAAAATAACAGAAAAAGAAATGAGCACAAAATTAAAATAATCTGTTTTTGTACTTTCAGGAAAGATGGCTATTGCCAGGAAGAAAGTATTGCAACAATCCAGAAGAGAAGTGAAGAAGCGTGGACTAGGTTGGCAACTGTAGAAGAACTGAGATATGATAAGATCCCAGACAGATCCCAGTAGGTGAGTAACTGAATCTTGGTTTCAAGTTTACAGATTGGGGGAGGAGCATTGGAGCGATTCTTATTCTAAACAGCAGGAAGAATGGAGTTGGCTGTTCACTGAGGAAGAGATCTGTGGAAAAAGGTTTGAGGCAGTGGAGTGATAAAGAACTTATTATTGGACAGTTAAGACAAGAATGCCTTTTAAGCACTCAGAAGATGCTGAGAACGTTGTTGGATATAAAACTCAAGAGTTTCGGAGAGATGTAGAGGCTGAGGCATGACACTGGGATTTAATAATCTACAGATAGTACTTGAAGCCATGATATTTAGAAAATGAGAATAAATAGAGAAGATAACCAAGGACTGACTCTAGGGTTCTCCAACACTTGGAGGTTGGATAAATGGGGAGAAACTGGCAATAGAAACTGAAAAAGAAGGGTAGGTGGGATAGGAGAAAACCAGGAAGAATGTGGTGACCTCAAAGCCAAGGCGTAAGGGGCTACAGCTAGGAGGGAGTCAGAAGGTATGTCAGATGTCTCTGGTAGGTTATGTAACATGATGACTGAGAATTAACTCATTTAACCCTCACAACAATCCTATGAGGCAGCTACTGCTATTGTTTTACGGGTGCAGAGATGTCAGCTAACAGAATAGCTCAGGCGTCTACACTCTTATCCACTGCACTGCCTGTATATGGTGGCTCCTATTCTGTCCCAGATGATTCCATGAGAATACCTTTGCCACAGCCCCAGTGCCCTATGGGGTTTGTAGGTGTAGGAGAGGAGGATAATACTATGCATCATCAAGTAGTCTTCAAAACTTCAAGAAAAGAAGTGCCTTGAGGTTTACAAAAGAGCCTTTCCATCAAGGCTATACTCTCTTAAGTGGGTACTAATCTGAATGTACTGAATGGAGGGAAGGAGGAAGAATTTGGAAGAAACTGGAGAATACACTGTAATTAGAATGAGGAGTTCAAAAATAATATCTTTGTAAAGTTATTCTTTTTCAGGAATGGATGATGATTTCCAATGTCAATCAGATCAGCTAATAATTTATCAGTTCTTGTGGCCTCTGATTTCTCCAATGTACTTTGGGATCATAGAGGCCAAAGGCTATAAAAAGGGATTATCAGCAAACCAGGTGACTGCTTCACAAATGGGTGGAGTGAAGACCCACCTCATGTGATTGCTGAAAGATCCACTCGAGAGTATATTTAAAAGGCTTAGTCTGCTGCTTGCTGCATATTAAGTTACAGGCAACACAGTGGTTAAGAGCATAGACACCTGAGCTATTCTCTTAGCTGACCTCTCTGCACCCGTAAAACAATAGCAGCAGCTGCCTCATAGGATTGTGTGAGGGTTAAATGAGTTAATTCTCAGTCATCATGGTACATAACCTACCAGAAACATCTGACATACCTTCTGACTCCCTCCTAAGTTTAAGTGTTCCCTACAGGTTACTACAGGCTTCCCTAGTGGCTCAGATGGTAAAGCATCTGTCTACAATGCAGGAGACCTGGGTTTGATCCCTGGGTCAGGAAGATTCCCTGGAGAAAGAAATGGCAACCCACTCCAGTTCTTTTGCCTAGAAAATCACATGGATGGAGTAGCCTGGTGCAGGCTACTCCGTTCATGGGGTCGTAAAGAGTTGGACACGACTGAGCCACTTCACTTCACTTCACAGGCTACTATATGTGTCCCAAATCTCTGTGTCTTTTTGACTGCCTTGAGCAGTTTTCAGAATCTTAGTTCCCTGGTCAAGGATCAAACCCAGGTCCCCTACAGTAGAAGTTCAGAGTCTTAACCTCTGGACTGCCAGGGAACTCCCACAATATGTGTCCTTAAAAATGGTTTCCTGTGTCTAGTGTAAATATATGAAAAATAATGTTGGTGCAACATCTCATGTGTTAAATTTTTAAAAGTCAGTATATAATACAAAAATACTGCATTTGGTCAAATTTACTTAAGGTACATCATTTGTGCTCCACTAAGAATCAACTGATCAACTAATCAACAAATCAAACTTAATAGATCCAAAACTAAATTCCTATGTTTCCCCTCCCAATCCTGCTCCACCCAAATTGCTTTCCAACTCAGCTGACAGAAATACCATCCTTCCAAATACTTTACAATTTATCCTTGATTTTTCTTCCATAGCCTACATCTCATCTACCTAGAACAGAGTGTTGTCTTTACATTCAAAATGTATGTAGAATTCTACAGCATTTGCAGTGCTCTAGTTATACCATAAATTTGGTCACACCCTTTCCTGCTCAGAATTCTCTATGTGGCCTCATTTTGTTCAGATTAAAAACTAAGGTCTCTATAAGGACCAATGGAAATGAAATATTTGTAACCATTACTTCAGATTTGTATTTTTCTTAGGGAAAAGGCCTGAGGAAGTACTAATTCCAACTGTAGACAAGTGTCATGTTAAAGGATATCATGAGATGTATATATACATGTATTGGAAAGGAAAATGGCAACCCCCTCCAGTATTCTTACCTGGGAAATCCCATGGACAGAGGAGCCTGGTGGGCTACAGTCCATGGCGTCACAAAAGAGTCAGACGTGACTTAGTGACTAAACAACAACAACATATATGTGTGTATGTGTGTACACACGCACATACATACAGATGTTATATATAATATATACAATGTTATATCTATGTAACTACATCTATCAGTTAATCTATGTATATGATGTGCTAAGTCGCTTCAGTTGTGTCTGATTCTTTGCGACTCCATGGACCATAGCCCACCAGGCTCCTCTGTCCACGGGATTCTCCAGGCAAGAATATTGGAGTGGGTTGCTATGCCCTTGTCCAAGGAATCTTCCCAACCCAGGGACTGAACCCACAGCTCCTGCGGCTTCTGCATTGCAGGAGGATTCTTTACTGCTGAGTCACTGGGATAGGTAAGGAAGAAAAAAAGCAGCTACACAACTTAAATATACAACCCCAGGAAGAATTTTCAGGTAAAAAATACTTTCTCTATTGGATATACAGGGAAAATAATATGTATCCTTTAAGAATAATGATTATAAGGCAAACAGAAACATGTGTGGTCCAAAATATACAACATAATATATACATCACAGAATTATGTAAAATATACATGTAAAGAGAGACAATAAAAAATCACAGTGGTTGAATTAAGCTTATTAATTTTTTCATTTATTGATTTTTTAAGGTTTCTGTAATTTTTAAAATTTTCCTAATTAAGCAATGAATATGCTTATAATATTACATGCAGTAACAAGCAGAGTACACAATACTGCAATGTACAATGTATAGATAATTTAGTAGCAATTATCAGGAATGTAAATGCATATGGATTAAGATTAGAAGGTAATCATCAAAAGTAAAACACTTTTTTAGAATAGTGGTATTTATTTCTTTCATTTTGCAAAGGTATAATAATAGTATTGAATACTTGATTTCAAAAAAAGAATTATACAACTTAAAAGATACGAATTCATTTCTTTGCATTACAACGTTGTAAAAATCCACCATAAAATCCTAAAACCACCTAGTCGAGACTGAGTTTACCTTTCCTAGGACTGAGCTTCTCATCCCCTTGTATATCTTGAGAGTTCTTCCCTGCTGTGGGGCTCAATTCTGTCATAGTGGTAACTGTGTTCTTCTCTTCTGATGTCTGTTTTTCACCTCTCATGGTGATGGAGTGTGATCCAGTATATCAGGCATGAGAAAAGTGACTCCTTTAAAACACTTTAAAAGTGGGCAACAAAAAAAATTAAATAAAAATAAAAAGTGGCCAACAGGCAAACAAAAGCTGGTGGGAGTCACTTGGAGTCAAGTAGTCCACCTGACCAGGAGCCTCTCTCCTATCTAGCTACCCCTTCGGCAAGGTAGGGCAGACCAAAGTAACCTAACTCTAATTCACATCTGGCTGAGTCTTGTCCAACATTTATTTACATTGTTTAACCTGTGATCAGAAGCAGCTTTGTTTCAGGAAGAATCTCAAGCTCTAGAATCAGAGGACCTCTGATACTTCCTAACTTTGCAATAGCAGATGAATTAATAGAGACTGTTCCTTTATCTGCCTCTGTTCCTTTATCTGTCAAACTACTATGATGAATTTCATTAAATATTACTGACTACCAAAAAAACAAGTTGGGCCATTCCACCTGGGTTGGGTAGAAGCGGATCACCTACTCTTGGCTCAATACAATGGGTATATGTAAGGTTTGGAACTGTTTATTATTTAAGTTCTGGAGTACTCACCATGTGCCAATTTCAGAGTGGTAGATTTGGAGCTTGGCATTCCTTAGTTCATATCCAGGCTTGTGAGTTACCTAATGCGTCAAGTGTTACCAGGAGCAAATTTGTGTATTTCAGTTTCCCATCTGTTGTTAATAACAATGACAACAACAACAGTGCAGCTGCAGCACCTTCATCAAAGATTTATACAGATTCAATGGACTGCACATGGTTGCTACATGGTTTATTTCCATCATTGCTGGAGTTTATTTCACTCAGCATAATTATTTTGAGTTTCATCTATGCTGCCCATATTAATACTTCATTCCTTTTTATTGCTGAGCAATACTTCACGGCATGGTTATACCACAATTTGTTTATCCACTCACCTTTTGATGAAAAATGGCATTA
Organism: Ovis canadensis; assembly: GCF_042477335.2. NCBI lineage: Eukaryota > Metazoa > Chordata > Mammalia > Artiodactyla > Bovidae > Ovis > Ovis canadensis. Next base: position 46,284,136 of record NC_091264.1, on the reverse strand, counting down.
TTTGCAGTTTGTGGCCATTAAAAATAAAGCTGCCATGAACATTCAAGCACAGGTCTTTGTTTAGACATGTGCTTTCATTTTTCTTAAATACCTGTAAGTAGAATGGCTGAGTCATATGAAAAATATATGTTTAAGTTTTTAAGAAAATGATAGATTGCTTTTCAAAGTGGTTGTACCATTTTACATCCTCACTAACAGTGTATGAGAGAGTTCCAGATTCTCTACATACTGAACAGTTTGGTGTGGTCAGACTTCTTAATTTTAGGCATTCTGAAAGATGTGTAGTAATATCTCATCATGGTTTAATTTTTATTTCTCTAATGAGGTGGAGCATCTTTCTATGTGTTCATTTGCTATCCATATATCTTCTTTAGAGAGGTATCTCTTCAAATCTTGGCATGAGGCATTCTAATTCCCTGGTGTTGCCAGGACTTTTTAAAAAAATAGACCTTTTACACCTGAAACTAACAATATTATAAACCAACTATACTTCAATTTTACAAAATAGGCCTTATACACATAGGTTAACTGCCCTGATTTTAAGCACAAATATTGTTTGGGAAATTCTTGACTAAATAATAAATATGTGGCCAGATGCATTATCTTGTATAACCTGGCAATGATTAACAAGCATATGTTGTTTTTATTAACAACTTTTCCCCATGTGTGATATTTATTCTTAGTTCCATGTTCTGCTGTGATGTCAATGTAACTCTGTGGTTATGAGATTTTACCATCCACCTACTCTAAGACTATTTGGACTGGAACATTCTGAATGTCAGATTACTTCCAGTTTTTTACTATCCCTATTCCAGACAACAAGGCATGCCTTGTCTTGGAAAACAGAGTGTCCAGTCCCAGCAGATGTGACCATATACATGGAGATAATTCTCCCGGGAGATTTTATAAGCATTCACTCACACAGCTAAACAGGTGGCTAAGCATAGAGAGCAAGTAGAGATCCACATACGGGAAAGGTCCGAGAATATTTGACCATCAAGGGAGTATCTGAATTTCAGGAAAGCTTAGTGACCTCAAGAAAGTTTTCTGGCTGGATGCCCTGGCAGTGAAGTTGCCAGGATAATTTCACTCCCATTAGCCTCCAAGGCCTAGGGATATGCAAAAGAAAGTACATATATATCATATGTGTTTTCTATTTATATATGTGTTTACACCCACATGTACACTCACACATATTTTCTAACAGCTACTTTATTTCCCACTATTGGTCGAGAAAACCCTGCTGGTTGCCTGAATCAGAGAAAATATGGCATTGTGAGATGTTTCTGGTTTGAAGTCATGTTCACAGAGACTCATTCTGAGGTTTATCTCCCTGCAGAGCCCCCTGGGCTCTGGGGTGTTTTAGCAATAGCACCCTGTCTACACATCTGAGAGGCCACAACGACCACCAAAAACTTGTAACTTCTACATCCCTGCCTTGAGGATTCTCCCTGATCACCTCCGTCCAACTATTCTCAACCCACCTACCATTTTCTGGTGGCCCTGGTGACCATTCCATTGCCTCTTCTATCCCCAACCATTTTTGTTTGGTTAAATTTCACACCATCTCACTGGTTCTGACTCAGCATTCCTCTAGATGCTGTCTTAGATCACAGTCAGCCCCAGCTCTGTCTTGTGTCAAAGTCCTGGACCCTAATTGATCTGGGTGGGAAACCAAGGCAATGAACTTGATTACAAAAGGCTGGAGTCCTTTAGGACACTGGGAATAGCCCTGTTGCTGCTGTGAATCTGCCCAGGAGAAAAATCCTGTGCAACCTTAATGGGGGTGGGAGGGAATGACTCTTCATGTAAGAGGTGATGCGGTTGCTAATGCTTTCTTATCTGGAGTGTTCTTTCACAACCACTCTATAGCTCTTCCTGTGTGTCCCATCAGCTGTTGCGACAACAGAAATTATGATAACCACAGTTATTAACTACTAACCCAGGCAGTTCACATCAATACCACGTGGAGATATTACTGACCCTCTTCATCCAGCTCATCCCATTGGTAAATGAAAGTGCTGATGTTTGTTCACAAGCCCCCAAATTGAATTCCCAAATCTCAGCCTTTAAACATTTCACTAGAGCACCTGTTTCTTGGAAAGGTCTTCCACAGTTGGCATTTTCTCAAAGTTTTGGGTTATCAGGCACAAAACTTCAGCTTCCTGCTTCTACCTCTCTTCTATCCATGTTTTTAAGGAGATGGGGCTTTTATATCTTCACTCACTTTTTTTTTTAATCAATATGAGAAAACCTGAGACTTTGGGGTATACAAAATTGTCAAAAATATACAACTGTTACACAGAAAGGACCCTTTGAGGTCTTTCACAGCAACACCAAGATAAGTGACTTACCGATTTAGTGTCTGAGGAAGGACTTCGATTTAGAACCTGCTCTCCCTTCAAGCTCTCACCCTCTACAGCTTTGCCTGCAAGCAGCTGCAGATGCTTTGCCACCTTGGAGCTTGACTCGGTAATCATTAATGAGATTCATCAAACTAGAAGCTAAATGAGAAGGCGTCTTGCCAAGTGGCCGTTGGGGAAATGTGTCTTGAATATTCGGAATCTGAACCTCCTCTGCACTTTCGCCTGCTTATCCACTGATGTGAGATTCTTGACCTTTCTCCTTGGGTTCAGTTCAGTTCAGTTAAGTTGCTCAGTCATGTCCAACTCTTTGCGACCCCATGGACAAAAGCCTGCCAGGCCTTCCTGTCCATCATCAACTCCTGGAGTTTACTCAAACTCATGTTCATTGAGTTGGTGATGCCATCCAGCCATCTTATCCTCTGTCGTCCCCTTCTCCCCCTGCCTTCAATCTTTCCCAGCATCAGGGACTTTTCAAATGAGTCAGCTCTTCACATCAGGTGGCCAAAGTATTGGAGTTCCAGCTTCAACATCAGTCCTTCCAATGAATATTCAGGACTGATTTTTTTTAGAATGGACTGGTTGGATCTCCTTTCAGTCCAAGGGACTCTCAAGAGTCTTCTCCAACACCACAGTTCAAAAGCATCATTTCTTTGGCGGTCAGCTTTTTTTATCATCCAACTCTCACATCCATACATGACTACTGGAAAAACCATAGCCTTGATTAGACAGATGTTTGTTGGCAAAGTAATATCTGTTCTTTAATATTCTCTCTAGGTTGGTCATAACTCTTCTTCCAAAGAGTAAGCGTCTTTTAATTTCATGGTTTGCAGTCACCATCTGCGGTGATTTTGGAGTCCCCCAAAATAAAGTCTGCCACTGTTTCCACTGTTTCCCCATCTATTTGCCATGAAGTGATGGGACCAGATGCCATTATCTTTGTTTTCTGTAAGTTGATCTTTAAGCCAACTTTTTCACTCTCGTCTTTCCCTTTCATCAAGAGGCTGTTTAGTTCTTCACTTTCTGTCATAAGGGTGGTGTCATCTGCATATCTGAGGTTATTGATATTTCTCCCGGCAATCTTGATTCCAGCTTGTGCTTCATCCAGTCCAGTGTTTCTCATGATGTACTCTGCATAGAAGTTAAATAAGCAAGGTGACAATATACAGCCTTGACATACTCCTTTTCCTATTTGGAAATAGTCTGTTGTTCCATGTCGAGGTCTAACTATTGCTTCCTGACCTGCATACAGATTTCTTATGTATGGTCAGGTGGTCTGGTATTCCCATCTCTTTCAGAATTTTCCATAGTTTATTGTGATCCACACAGTCAAAGGCTTTGGCATAGTCAATAAAGGAGAAATAGATGTTTTTCTGGAACTCGCTTGCTTTTTCTACGATCCAGCGGATGTTGGCAATTTGACCTCTGGTTCCTCTGCCTTTTCTAAAACCAGCTTGAACATCTGGAAGTTTACAGTTCATGTATTGTTGAAGCCTGGCTTGGAGAATTTTGAACATTGCTTTACTAGCATGTGAAATGAATACAATTGTGCAGTAGTTTGAGCATTCTTTGGCATTGCCTTTCTTTGGGATTGGAATGAAAACTGACCTTTTCCAGTCCTGTGGCCACTGCTGAGTTTTCCAAATTTGCTGGCATATTGAGTGCAGCACTTTCACAGCATCATCTTTTAGGACTTGAAATAGCTCAACTGGAATTCCATCACCTCTACTAGTTTTGTTCATAGTGATGCTTCCTAAGGCCCATTTGACTTCGCATTCCAGGATATCTGGCTCTAGGTGAGTGATCACACCATTGTGATTATCTGGGTCGTGAAGATCTTTTTTTGAAAAAATATAAATTTATTATTTTAATTGGAGGTTAATTACTTTACAATATTGTATTGGTTTTGCCATACATCAACATGAATCCTCCAAAGGTATACACATGTTCCCTATGCTGAACCCCTCTTCCTCCTCCCTCCCCATACCATCCCTCTGGGTCATCTCAGTCAGGCATCCAGTATCATGCATTGAACCTGGACTGGCAATTCATTTCATATATGATATTATACATGTTTGTACAGTTCTTCTGTGTATTCTTGCCACTTCTTAATATCTTCTGCTTCTGTTGGGTCCATAGCATTTCTGTCCTTTATTGAGTCCATTTTTGCATGAAATGTTCCCTTGATATCTCTAATTTTCTTGAAGAGATCTCTAGTCATTCCCATTCTATTGTTTTCCTCTATTTCTTTGCATTGATCACTGAGGAAGGCTTTCTTATCTCTCCTTGCTATTCTTTGGAACTCTGCATTCAAATGGGTATATCTTTCCCTTTCTCCTTTGCCTTTCACCTTTCTTCTTTATACAGCTATTTGTAAGGCCTCCTCAGACAGCCATTTTGCTTTTTTTGCATATCTTTTTCTTGGGGATGGTCTTACTCCCTGTCTCCTGTACAGTGTCACGAACCTCCGTCCATAGTTCACCAGGCACTCTATCAGATCTAGTCCCTTGAATCTATTTGTCATTTCCACTGTATAATTGTTAGGAATTTGATTTAGGTCATACCTGGATAGTCTAGTGGTTTTCCCTACTTTCTTCAATATAAGTCTGAATTTGGCAATAAGGAGTTCATGATCTGAGCCACAGTCAGCTCCTGGTCTTGTTTTTGCTGACTGTATAGAGCTTCTCCACCTTTGGCTGCAAAGAATATAATAATTCTGATTTTGTTTTTGACTATCTGCTGATGTCCATGTGTAGAGTCTTCTCTTGTGTTGTTGGAAGAGGGTGTTTTCTATGACCAGTGCGTTCTCTTGGCAAAACTCTATTAGCCTTTGCCCTGCTTCATTTTGTACTCCAAGGCCAAATTTGCCATTACTCCAGGTGTTTCTTAACTTCCTACTTTTGCATTCCAGTCCCCTATAATGAAAGGGACATCTTTTTTGGGTGTTAGTTCTAGAAGATCTTGTAGGTCTTCACAGAACCAGTCAAATTCAGCTTCTTCAGCATTATTGGTCAGGGCATAGACTCGGATTACCATGATATTGAATGGTTTGCCTTGGAAACAAACAGAGATCATTCTGTCGTTTTTGAGATTGCATCCAAGTACTGCATACTCCTTGGGTATATCTCCTCAAAACCTCTGATGCCTTCTCTAGTTCAGACATCACTGTGTGGTTTTTGCTTTGCTTTGTTGTATCTTCAATGATTTTAGTTTGCTTTTGAAAAGATTTAAAAAAGAAAGACAATGTTATAATTAAATAGTTTAGTATTTTTTCCTTCCTTGTTGTATTTGTGTTTTTTTTTCCTTTGAAATTTTGTTAATTTTTACCCTTTGAAATACTGAACTATAACATTACAGAGTGAACTTCACTCTGTAGCTTTCCCTGGGTCCTTTCTCCTTTACACACACAAACACACACCCATAGGAACAGGGGCAAAAACATCTCACATAAATTTAGTGACATTTCTCCATATTTTTCTATTTTTGCTACCTATAGTTTTCATTCACAAACTATAAATTAAGGCTTTGTATTATTTCTAAATTTGTGTGCATGCTATTATATGCTATGAGCCATGCTATAAGTCACTTTAGGGAATAAACAACATGCATATGGAACTGGGCTTCCCTTGTGGCTCAGCTGGTAAAGAATCCGCCTGCAATGTGGGAGACCTGGGTTAGAACCCTGGGTTGGGAAGATCCCCTGAAGAAGGGAAAAGCTACCCACTCCAGTATTCTGGCCTGCGAATTCCATGACTGTATAGCCCATGGGGTTGCAAAGAGTCAGACATGACTGAGCAACTTTCACTTTCATGTGGAACACCTATATAGGCATAGTGAAAGCCAACCTCTCCCAATTTCTTTAGGTGTATTTGTTTTTATCTACATCCCTACACAGTTGAAAACATTCTCACTGCTTTCCCAGTGTTCATGCGGTTCTGCTTGTCTTCATCTCAGAGATGAACCAATGCCTTCAGATCCCCAGCTTTATGTAGATGGTTCATTTCCAACTCCTTGCATGCTCTGTGCTTGCAGCCAAGACACCTTTTTCTATGTGACATAGACTCAATCTCCAGCCATGGAATTTTAACCCTAGTTCTACTCCTATGAGTTCTTCTGGCTTAAGTTCCCACTTGTCACTTTGATTTTAAGTTTCTTCTTAGTTCTTAGTTTATGGCCACTGAGGAGATCTTTTTTTTTTTATTTTAAATTTGACCATTTATACCTATTCGGACTATATAGTGGGAGAGTAAACCATCTCCCAGCATTGTGGTGGAGAAGTGAGATACTGTCAAAGTCTATCACTAAGATCAAGGATTCTGAAGGAGGTGCCTGGGTCTTGGGGAGTCCAAGCTACTACTTCCAATCATTTATTGTATGTCCCCCTCACAATTCTTTCAGGTAAATTTTATTATATTCATTATGAGATTATAAGAGGAAAGAAAAACAGATTTGTTCCATCTGCACTTTGGGAATTTAAGCATGGAAATCTAAGTCCATTATGTTGAAGGAAGGGATATAAATTTCACCTTCCTGTGTAAAAGATTTTTCCCTGAGTCATTTTTTGAAGGACTCTGGACCATGAGATAAATGATCAACAACTTTAGAATTCAAATATGTCTAACCCTGAATTATTATCCAAGTCAGAAAATGTGACTTGGTTTTGCAACTTAATTTTTAACTGCATCTTCAAATGCTCATGAGTTCTTTGTCCTGAATTTGACTTGGTAGAAATAGATGAACGTTGTCTCTGGGGAAAAAAAAAAAATCCAACTTAGCTTCATTTCTATAAGCAATTTTTAAACACTTGAATATAGATTGAAATGTTTCTTTGGCTTATACTGTGATATCCACCTATTAAAATTTTTATATGTTTTTATTTTGAAAATGGTTAGTTTTCAAATTGCTTTCTTTTAGTCACTTAGAATTATTAGACAGGATAGGGCACACATTTCTCCTTTAGTAACTTTTAAAATTATCCTCTGAGCTGTTTTCATAGGACTGTCAACAGCTGTCATTGATAATTAGACACATGACAACTCAGCAAGATGTTGGCTTTCATTCAGGGTAAAGTTTCTGGGCAACTGCTCCAGTCTACAATCCTACTGTGATCATAGAAAGCCTATTGTTCTAGTCTGGAAAGCCAGGATGGGTCCTAGCAGAGGAAGCATCTCTCTTGTGCACACTCTACTCCAAACCTCACAACGCCCAGTAGTGATTTAGGAGATTCTAGGGCAGCTGTCAAACAATCACATCAGATGAATCTGAATCCTGAAATGAAAGTCTTGACTAAATGATAATGGTCATTCTCTGGATCTGGAGATTGATGCTTTTTCATATACATTCTAAACCATGAACCCAGTGATGTCTCATGTCTGCTCAGAATCTTCAGCTCCTATCATGGTACTGGCAAATCCTCTTTTCTCCAAGTTCAGGTCAAACTCCTATTTGGCCTCATCATCTCTATAACAAATGCAATCAATCTGGTCACTGAACTCATATTGGAAAACCATCTTTATTATTCTGAATTCTATCAGCTGAATAGAATGGTATATCTTTTGTTATCTACACAACACATTCAATTATGTGCTAGATTGTGTGTGTGTGTGTGCTCAGTTGTGTGCAACTCTTTAAAACCCCATGGACTGTAGCCCACCAGGTTGCTCTGTCCAAGGGATTTTCCCACCAAGAACACTGGAGCGGGTTTCCATTTCCTCCTCCAGAGGATCTTCCTGAACCAGGGATTGAACCTGCATCTCTTGCATCTCCTGCATTGCAGGCAGATTCTTTACCACTGAACCATCCAGGAAGATCATGTGCTAGATGCCATACTGCAAATACTCTTTCTCTTGTCCTTAGATGTGGCTTTCCTTCTTCTAAGGAGTAAGTGTCTTTAATTTCATGGCTGCAGTCACCATCTGCAGTGATTTTGGAGCCCAAAAAAATAAAGTCTGACACTGTTTCCACTGTTTCCCCATCTATTTTCCATGAAGTGACGGGACCAGATGCCATGATTTTCGTTTTCTGAAAGTTGAGCTTTAAGCCAACTTTTTCACTCTCCTCTTTCACTTTCATCAAGAGGCTTTTTAGCTCCTCTTCACTTTCTGCCATAAGGGTGGTGTCATCTGCATATCTGAGGTTATTGATATTTCTCCCAGCAATCTTGATTCTAGCTTGTGCTTCTTCCAGCCCAGCGTTTCTCATGATGTACTCTGCATAGAAGTTAAAGAAGCAGGGTGACAATATACAGCCTTTTCCTATTTGGAACCAGTCTGTTGTTCCATGTCCAGTTCTAACTGTTGCTTCCTGACCTGCATACAGGTTTCTCAAGAGGCAGGTCAGGTGGTCTGGTATTCCCATCTCTTTCAGAATTTTCCACAGTTTATTGTGATCCACACAGTCAAAGGCTTTGGCATAGTTAATAAGGCAGAAATAGATGTTTTTCTGGAACTCTCTTGCTTTTTCCATGATCCAGCGGATGTTGGCAATTTGATCTCTGGTTCCTCTGCCTTTTCTAAAACCAGCTTGAACATCTGGAAGTTTACTGTTCATGTATTGCTGAAGCCTGGCTTGGAGAATTTTGAGCATTACTTTACTAGCATGTGAGATGAGTGCAATTGTGCAGTAGTTTGGGCATTCTCTGGCATTGCCTTTCTTTGGGATTGGAATGGAAACTAACATTTTCCAGTCCTTCAACTTCAGCTTCTTCAGCATTAGAGGTTAGGGCATCAACTTGGATTACTGTGATATTGAATGGTTTGCCTTGGAAACGAACCAAGATCATTCTGTCATTTTTGAGACTGCAACCAAGTATTGCATTTTAGGCTTTTTTATTGACTATAAGGACTACCCCATTTCTTCTAAGGGATTCTTGCCCAAAGTAGTAGATAAAACGGTCATATGAATTAAATTCTCCCATTCCCATCCATTTTAGTTCACAGATTCCTAAAATGTCAATGTTAACTCTTGCCATCTCCTGCTTGACCACAATCAATTTACCTTGATTCATCAATGTAACATTCCAGGTTCCTATGCTATTCTTTCCAGCGTCGGACTTTACTTTTACCACCGGATGTAACCACACTGGGCATTGTTTCCACTTTGGCTCAGCCTCAGCCTCTTAAATATACTAGTATACATTAAAAAAAAGTTGAATATTATTTCAAATAAACTTGGAAAATAGGAAATTTGCCCCAGATTCATCATCCTCACATCTGCCCACCCCCTAAATTTCAATATTATTTATTTTCGTTGTTTTTTTTTTACCCCTACTTGCTTTTCCATTGTGTTGGGAATCACAGTGTAGATAAAATTTAAGGCAAGTACTTTAAGATATTTCGTTTTCTCTTTATATTACAAAACTTTAAGAGCACCAGGGAATCCTGAAATATTCATTCAGTTATGTAGCATTCAAAATATTATCTTACATCCATTTTGTTTCAGGCTATTTGTTAAAAGCTGAAAAGGAAAAGATGGTTACCACCCTCTAGGAGATTACATTCGAATAGGACAAATAAAGGTGTAGAACATTACAATAAATGTGAGCTATTTCAAATCTTAAAAGATGATGGTGTTAAAGTGTTGCACTCATTATGCCAACAAATTTGGAAAATGCAGCAGTGGTCACAGGACTGGAAAAGGTCAGTTTTCATTCCAGTCCTAAAGAAAGGCAATGCCAAAGAATGTTCAAATTACCATGCAATTGCACTCACTGCACACACCAGCAAGATTATGCTCAAAATCCTTCAAGCTAGGCTTCAGCAGTACGTGTACCAAGAACTTCCAGATGTACAAGCTGGATTTAGAAAATGCAGAGGAACCAGAGGTCAAATTACCAACATATGACTGCCTCAGCTTGGAATTATTTTATAAGGCTTCCTAGGGAAAGGAGTGTTTGTATAAGAGTTTCCAGGTGGGAAAGCATGTACAATGAAGGAAATATATGGAAGACTGTGCTGGTTTGGGAGTTGGGAATATGTATTATGACTAGTGGAGAGTCCTAGGGTTTGATGACTGCAAAGAATTAAGGTTTGCAGGTGCTTCTGGATAAGTGGGATGATTACAATCCAGGAAAACACAAGTCTATGGAAAGGAAGAGTTTGTAGAAAGCCAATAACACATGAGGAAGGGGAAAAGAGAGGTTGTAACACCTGAGGGGAGAAATAGCAATGCTGAAATCCAAGTATAAAATAGGGAGGAGGCTGGCAGATGCTATGAAATCCTTTTATGGAGCAAAAGGGCAGTGACCTTGGAATTGCTGAGCCAGCAGTAGTGACATATTCAATGCCAAATTATGTGCTGGAAAACAAATTAAACAGAAGTGGAGAAAAGACCAGACCACGTAAGAGTTTTCAGTAGCAAAGCATACAAGAGAACCTGCTCAGTTGATAAGGAAACCAGGGGTCCCTTTCAGGCACCCTGGAGAACCAGACCTGAACATGATGGATCCAGGTACAGAGCCTGATCACCAAACAGCTTAGTCAGGCAACCACCCACCAAAAGCCACCCCTTCCAAATGTTGCTGCCGTGTTTAGCTGGGCTCTTGATAACCTCGTCAGTTGGGAAAATTGATTTTAGGACAGAAACAGGCCAACCTGCAAGATCAGTAGGCATTAACCTCAGGCTTCCTCCCATGCACACTACTCATGCACACTTGGAGAGCACATAAATTCTGGTTACTTTGTGCTCCCAGTGTGTTCTGAAAGCTTTTCGTTAATTAGCCTCTCCTTAAGGGTCGGACACGGCTGAGGGACTTCACTTTCACTTTTCACTTTCATGCATTGGAGAAGGAAATGGCAACCCACTCCAGTGTTCTTGCTTGGAGAATCCCAGGGATGGGGGAGCCTGCTGGGCTACCGTCTATGGGGTCGCACAGAGTCGGACACAGCTGAAGCGACTTAGCACCAGCAGCAGCAGCAGCCTTCATTTAAAGTCAAATGCCAAACCTATCTTGTAAGTAGAGCCATTTTAGCTAAAGTAAGATTTGCTTGGATTAAATTTTCTCCCAACTGTTAGCTATTTCTCTACAAGTTCTCTTAAAACACTGGTTACACACTAAGAAGATTCTCAGCACACTGCATAGCATCATAAACCAAAAGCCATTAACTTCTACAATGGTGTCAACTTATATCCTTTCTCAAAATCATTGTTATCTTCAGTTTCTGAAAAGAACCATTTCATGTCTTCCAAATTTTCTTGATCGTTAAGATCCAACGAGACCGCCAGGATTCTAAATCCTGTTATGAACATCTTTTTTTTGCCCCTGTTGCCTCATTGTAAAATTAGGGTCAAAAATACTACCTGCTTGTTGGGTTGTTGTAAGAATTAGCTGGCACATAAGAAACACTCCGCAAATGTTAGCTAATTCATGGGGTCGCAAGGAGTCAGACACGACTGAGCGACTCAACTGAACTGAACTGCACTGAAATGTTGGCTATTATGTTACTGTTTTCATTATTTTTTCTTCTTATTCATGCTGCTTATTTTGTCTCATTTTTCTTTACCTAGTAATTCTTACCAACTTTCAGTGCTCAGTTCAACTCAATGGTCACTTTCTCAGTGAGGCTTTCCTGGGCTTCCCTGGTGGCTCAGTGATAAAGAATCCACCTGTCAAAGCAGGAGACACTCATGCGTGGAGCAACTAAGCCCGTGCACCACAACTATTGAGCCTATGCTGTAGAGCCCTGGAACCACAACTACAGAAGTCTGAAGGCCCTGTGCTTCACAACAAGAGAAGCCACAGCAATGAGAAACCTGCACATCACAACTAGAGAGTAACTCCTGCTCCCTGCAACTAGAGAAAAGCCTGTGCAGCAATGAAGACCCAGCACAGCAAATAAATAGAATCAGTGAGGTCTTCCTTGGCCACCCTGTCCTTCTTCCAATCATTCAAATTCTTCTACATTACATTCCCTTAGGTCTCATCCTACTTGTAGTATGTGATTGATTTAGAATCTACTTTCCCCCTTTCCCTCCCCTCTGTAGGACTTTAACCAAATGTCAACTTTTCAATGAGTCCTTCTTCCCTGTTTAATTTTTCTCCTTAGCATTGATTGCTTCCACACAATATGTAGTTTACTTATTGTTTTCCTCTATATCACATGAACAGGAACTGTATCTCTGCCTGCCACTGCTTTAGCTCAAAAAGGCTGCATGGCCTAAAATATTAAGCATACGATAAAATATTTCCTTTTATTTACAAAGTAAGTCATTTCTATTTTTGATGACAAGTTTTAGATGTCAAGTTTAAAATATTCAGCAGAGTACCTGAAAAAACTTTTTATGTGACACACAATCAAAACAGTTTGAAAACCACTTCTCTACACAAATTGTCTATTTTTAAGCAGTATCCAAAAAAAAAAAAAGGCTTCCCTGGTCATTCAGATGGTAAAGAGTCCACCTGCAATTCAGGAGACCGGGGTCTGATCCCTGGGTTGGGAAGTTCCCCTGGAGGAGGGCATGGCAACCCACTCCAGTATTCTTGGCTGCAGAATCCCCATGGACAGAGGAGCCTGATGGGCTACAGTCTATGGGGTCACAAAGAGTTGGACATGACTGAGCGACTAAGCACACACCAGATAAAATGAGGAATGACTTCAATTAGAATATTTCATGACATGATTTGATTTTAATAAAAAGTAACCATCTAATTTTTTTTGTTGGAGGATTTTATCAAATACATCTTGAAACTTGGTCCAGGAAAATAGTCCAGCTTCATTTGGAAGAACTAGTTACCTAACCTGCCTTGCTTCAGTTGCTCTGAACTCAGAACATTCCAACTCTGACCAATCTTCTCCTATAATAAGAGCTACACACAGCAGACAAGAAAAGGCAGGAGAACCAAAAACCAGATGAATATTAATCATTAACAGGTAATTCCCAAACCAATATTTGGAAACTCTTTGTTTACCCTCTAAGTATCGTTCCACAAAAAAACGTGTGGATGCCACTTTTTTTTTTTAATAGAAAGAGGGATAGTGCGAACATAGGCATATTTTCAGGAAATTTTAGGAAATAAATTGGAACTTAGGGAGCTTGATGAAGACCTTGGGAAATGTGTTCATGTGCTTTTGGCACTGAGAATTCCATGGAGAAAATAAAGTAAAAGATCCAAGGATGAAAGTCAGCTGAAATTAGAAGACAGATATAAGGTTCTAGCATATTGATAAATAGATGAAGGATTTTCAACAAACAGAGAAGAATCACTAATTAAAGCAAAATTGAAGGAAACTCTAAGACCACTAGATAAAAAGCAAATCACTGATATTGTTCAAGGGAACATCAATTGGAAGTGATTAACAACTTGGAACATCTCGGTCAAAGTATGGAATTTAGGTTAAAGATAGAATCTTATATCACTGAGTCTAAATATACCTCTCTTAAAAAAGTTAGCTGGCTGATCAGACTTCATTATTATATTAGATACAAGAAAAGACTCGAAGGAAGTCAATACTGTCCAAGTTAATATTTTAATGTATTGAGGTTCCATAATGATAGCATTCCTATGAAAAAAGAAATTATTCACTATTATGGGACTCAGGAATATTGAAGTACTGTTTTAAAATATCTCCACTGAAATATATTCAGAAGACGTGGATGCAGGGAGTGGGTTCATGAAAAAAAAAAATGTTAGTGGCTAGGGCTAGGCTAAGGTAAGCAAGAGGTGCCCATGGTACAGAATTAAGGAGATACTCTCATATGCCAATTCTGTGCTTGGACAAAATGAGCCTGATAAAGAGTGCCTCCCTGGCAGCTGGCTTGCCTCACTCTAGTGACCCTTGAATTAAGTTCAAATAACAGTGACATTTATGATATTCAATGGAATGCAATTCTCATATGCAAAGTACTTAATGCGACACTAGTACATTAACTGCAACAAGTTAGAGCAAAATTTCAGAGAACAGCAATGAAGCCAAGGCGCTGTACTTAGGTGAGACGTTCAGATGGACCAGTGAGCAGCACTGAGACATTATTCACCGTTTACTCCATAGGTTATTAACTTGAGAAATACAGCATTAAGATAACAATAAATCTGGGGGCACAACACAGCAAAATGTAATCTTCCCACACAAGAGGACTTAAAGTCTTCCTCTATGCCTTATTGTTTCATTTAAATAAAAATAGTCAAAACAAAATTTGTAAGTAAAACAAAGGGAAACAGGAAGCAAGAATGACAAAAGATAAGGCTAACATATTAAAAAATAAGAGACAATTTATTGAGAGACTCTCTTTGAAATAAATACATTTAATAAGAGACAATTTTATAAGAGACAATTTAATAAGAGACTCTCTTTGAAATAAATAAATCACTAAGTGATCTAATGAAGAAGCAGAAAGCAAGCACACAGGCATCATGTCAGAGGTACAAAAGAAGCTCAAACCTCAGCTATAGAAAAACATGAATATATTATAAAAAGATAGTTGACAACACACTGGAATATTTTACAAATATAATTTAAATTATGTATAAAATGGATGATCTTCCAAGATATCATAAGCTGTCAAAACGGATGGAAGAAAATATAGAGCCCTTTGACAGGCCCATAACATGAAGGAAATAAAGGCTCTTCTCAAAGTAGCTTTGGTGGTGGTTTAGTCACTGTTGTGCCTGACTCTTGTAACCCCATGGACTGTAGCCTGCCAGGCTCCTCTGTCCATGGGATTTAAGCCTACATAATTATAAACCAATGCTTTCAAGCCTTCAGATAATAACAACCATAATAAAATTTCCATTCTAGTTAATTTTTTCAGAGTATTGGGGAATAAGCAAAGTTCTCCTTTCTTGTTTTGAAATCAGCATAAGCCCCATATCCAGACATGACACTCATGCATCCAGAGCCAATGTCATATACCAATAAAGCAGCAGAAGTCCTGAAGAAGCCATCAGTGAATCAGAGTCTGGTCTATCAAAAGAATACTCGAGAAACAGTTTACTCAACATTAATAACTATATTAAGGTACAATATTTAATAATCAGAGAAGCAGATCATCTCATTCAATAGATATCAATATGATTTTTGAGAAAAGCAAATTAATTTACATTAAATGTTAGAAATGAATATTAGAAAAGAATCATTAATGTTAGAAACAACTCTTTGGGATGGGGGAGATGGATTAGAGATGCTTCCTATCAACCACAACGCATCTATTCTGAAGACATTAGGAAATGTGGAGGGTAACTGTTTCAGACCATCAAATGGAGAAAGATAACTGAAGTGTCTCTGACACACAGATGTTATTTTTCAGGAATAATCAAAGCAGGTGCTCAGAAAGTCTAGAAATGCTGAGCCATTGTTCTTACCTTTACTTCCAAAGACAACTGATGCTTCCAGGGATAGGGTTTCTTGGGAAGCCTGAGCTCACTCATTTTGCTGTTTAAGAACTTAGACTTTAATCCAGAATCTGACAAGAGACTGCCCTGCTGCCTCCTGCTCTGATGCTGGTGGATCAGGCAAAGAAGGGGGACGCAGAGGATCAGGGAGAATGGGAAAGTAGAGAACAGGGCTCCTTCCCAGGTGTCTGTTTGTCAGACCTAAGCTGAAGAGAGAAGAGAAACTTTGAACTGGATGAAACATTGAGCTTAAGTAAATGTTTTACTTTTTATACACATAAAAATGTACAAATCATAAATGTACACTTTTCACAAAGTAAAAACACCCAGGTGACTAGCATCCAAGTAATGGATTATTACCAGTACCTCAGGAGCCTCCTTTAAGTGCCCTCTTCCCTCTCCTACCCAAGGGGAATCCTTACCTTGATTTTTAATAATTAGTTTTGTCTGTTTTTAAAAACAAAACTCTATTTAAACTTTGTTTTAGATTCTTATTACTCCCTACTGAGTACTCCTCCCTTTTCACTAACTTATTATTTTCTATTGGGTTGTAGCTGATTAACAATGTTGTGATAGTTTTAGGTGAACAGCAAAGGGACTCAGCCATACATATATGTATATTTATTCTCCCCCAAACTCTATTTAAACTCCTAAAAGAAGGTAACTTTTGTCTTGTTTCACTTGAAAAGTGTTCATGAGATCCGTCCATGGTGTTGCATATTGTGGTCTATTTATTCTCATTGTGGGAATAGACCACAATTTTTAAATCATCTTTCTCTTGACAATTAAGTTGTTTGCTGTTGGGCTATTATAAATAGTGCTCCTATGAACATCGTTGTACATCTTTTCCCAAATATCTGTGTACATTTCTAAGTGAAATGTCTAAATCATTGGACTGTCTAAATTTAGCTTCAGGAGATATCACCAAGAAACTTTTCCCGATTTCTTTTATACTCACAGTCATAGGGTGTGAGAGTTCCAGTTGCCTCACAGCTTGCCAGTGTTTGCTGTTTTCCATTTTCTTTTATTTTTCCTTTCCTGTTAAGCATGTAGTGGTATCTTACTGTGGTTTTGATGTTCATTTCTCAGAAGTCTAAGAAAGTTGAGGGCCAATTTATACATATAGACCACTTGAATTTTTCTTTTATAAAGTCTTTGTTCAAAACATTTGCCTATTGGGTAGTCTAGGTTTTCTCTCTTTTTTTCCTGTGTTCAATTTGCCCATCCACTATACTACTCCTCTCTTTTATTCTTCTTTTGGTTTACTACAAACTCTCCTTCCTCTCTAAACTGCAAATACCCAGAAGACAGAGTCAGAATGTTCTCATCTCAGCATCACCTTCAGAGCCTGGCAATCAGGTTCCTTTAAAGCACTAGCTCAAAAATATCCATTGATTTATATTAGGAGATTCTCGTTGTCTTCTAAATTAGCCCAAGGTTCTAGTCCCCATGGTTCTACTTGGCTTCTAAACATGCTAAGAATTTCTCCTCTAGGATGGCTGTAGCAAAACCGCTATCAGCTCTTTGTGTAGAGACAGCCTAGAGGGTGTATTTTAAGTACTAGGAGTCAGAATTAATTCCTCTTGGGGTAGATGATGACTATCTGAGACTCTTGAGAACATAAGGAAACTCTAAAAAAGGTCAAATGATCTTTTTAATCTTGAAAAGAATTTCTCTGGTGTGTGATATTGTTCTATGATTTCTTACATCTTATGTCTTTAGGTTTCTTCTCTTCCATTTAAACCTTCATTTCATTTGAAAATGTCTTTGTTGCCTTCCTCCAACTTTCACTCTATGGTCCAAACTATCTCATTGTCTCCTCTAAAAGTTACCACGTTGCCTCCCTTCACATTCATTCTATTTACATTACAGGTTTTCCAATTCTATCTGCTCTCTCCTATGATATTTAGCTAATCTAATTTAATCTCCTTGTCATTTCCTGATTATTAATCTCCTGGAAATAGCTAGATAAGTAAATATCTATTTTGCCTGATGGAAATAATCCTAGTGTAAATAATTTTAAAATGACCCATTTAATTTTAGCATGTGAATTTTAATAAATGTAACCACATAAATAAACATCCATATTTCTCAAGGTATAAAAACAATAAAAATGTTAATTCTGTGGATTACAGCTTTAAAATTATATCCTGTGCTGAGCTATATAACATATGACTATGGATATAGTAGATATTTTCTGTACCTATAATAACCCCCATGAAGGTACTTATCAGTGATTGTTTTCTCACAGATTTTTATTTTTCTAGTTCTTTCCAAAAAGGAAAATTCAAAGGCAACAGGATTGATGTTTCAGGTTTTCCCAGCAGTTGTAAACCCTGGGTGTGTGTTACAAATACTGGGGAGTGTCTAAAAACTAGTGATATCTGGGTTCTACCCCAGACCAATTCATTCAGAATCTCTGGAGTAGATCCCATTCACCGGAATGTTTTAGAAATTCCCCAGGGAAATCGAACATGCAACCAAAATTGAGACCTGCCAAGTCTGTGGCCAAGAAAAACAATAAGTAAAAAAATGTTGAAAAGTTAATGCAAAGTACTACATTTAAGTTTGCAACTATATCCTCAGAGACGGGTGAGAGTTCTTTCTTTGGCCCAGTGCTGGATTTCTGCTTGTCCAAATGTGAGGTAAAAAACCAGGCCAAACATGTTGACAGCAGCAGCTAGGAAAAATACATTCCTCCAACCAGACACAGAATCCTGGAGGCAAAAAAAACCAAAAACACCAAAAATCAGAATTATCAGTCTCAGAGTTGCTTCTCCGTCAGTTCTAGAAAACCTCCATTTTGTATATTGCAACACTGATCATAAGAATCTAGGGAATGATATGCAATAACCACTTAACACCTTGAATTCTCAAAGAAAGTTTGGTGAAACTGTTGGAAACAAGAGGATGCTAAAAAGCACACTGGGTTCTGACTTGGAATGAATTTTTCTTTAAGCGCCCCCAAATCAACCTGTACTAATATTTTTCGAGAAATCTGGATCTAGAGTCTTGAAAATATTGTATTACTCATTTAAATTATGCCTAAAATAACAGCTTGAAGATCGTCACTCTTCTGTTTTTGGCTGTTGACATCAATCGCAATAACCTCCTGAATGGACACCTCAATATGATGTGAGTCATATTTGGTCTGACTGTATGAGTCTCCTCTTGAAACCCTTGTAAGTCATAGTTTATTTCTGGCATTACAGTCACAGTGGATTCCTAGCAATTTGGTAAAAAAGTAACCTGAAAATAGGTCACCTAGAGATGTATTAAAATGACTGTTTTGTTTTTGATTTTGGTAAGCTGACTCATGCCTGTCCTGCCATCCCAGCCTGGTTCTGCCTTTCCATCTTCCCTACCAGCCCATACTTGGTACTGAGCAAGCCTCATGGGCCATCCTCCCTGCTTTGTCTCACAGCCATTCATTTAACTCATGATTTAAACTCTCTTTAAGCTGGTCTTGGGACCCTTCGTGTTTCCCTTTCATAATTTTTTTAGAAATTTGGATTAATATGAACAGACTCTTTATAACTTTCCCCTTTTGCTCCTGTGACTTCATCTCTTATCCTTGACATGTATCATTCACTCTAGTCATAAGAGCTGTTTCATTCTTTTTTTCCTCTAGGAAGTCACATGTGCTATTTTCTCTGTCCGAACTGCTCATTTTTATCAATCTAACAGCTATTCATTTTTTAGAAATTCAGCTTATACTTCTCTTTCCCTGGGAAATCTGACTTACCAGGGTCTGACTTAGAGTCCCCTACAAACAGAATAATTGTGCTGATATGGATGTTGATTTTCCCCATCAGATCACACAGTCCTTGAGAACTGGGGCCCAGTTGTGAATCCCCAGTGCCTAAAACAACACCTGCCACTTGCAGACGTTCAATAAACTGGCCCCACCTGACTGATAAGGAATCCGGTGGCAGTGGAAGAGATGATTCCTGCAATGAGCCCAAATCCCCTTGAGATTCCCATGAGGAAACTTGCATATCTGTGGAGAGATGATTTTATAGATGATTTTATATAGAAAGCTGCCTATGTCTTTTCAGTAACTCAACACTAATGCAGTTTAGCTCTAATAGCAAAGTCATTTAGACTACTGCAGATTTTTTGTTCACTTCAACACAGCTCAGGCAATATCAGTTTGCAAATCCTGAAATCACTTATCTTTACCAACTCAACATCCAACTTTTTGGGACCGCATGGACTGTAGCCCACCAGGCTCCTCTGTCCATGGGATTTCCCAGGCAAGAAGACTACAGTGGGTTGCCATTTCCTACTCCAGGGGATCTTCCCAACCCAGGGATTGAACCCGAGTCTCCTTGTCTCCTGCATTGGCACGTGAATTCTTTACCACTGTACCACCTGGGAAGCCACAACACCAGCTCAACAACTAGGAAGCAATTTTATCTCCCAGAAGCCCAGGTTCCCACCCCAGTATCTTAGTATGGCAGACAGATAGAGCAGTGGACGAGACAACAGATTCTGGAGAGATGGCTTGGGTCCAAATCCTGACTTTGCCTTTGCATGACCTCAGGCATGTCATTTAAATTTCTTGTGCCTTTATCATCTATCTCTCTTATAAAGTGAAGATACCAATAAGGCATGTAATTGTGCAGATCAGATGTGTTGATATATGAGAGTGAAAGTGAAAGTCACTCAGTCGTGTCAGAGTCTTCATAACCCCATGGACTATACAGTCCACGGAATTCTCCAGGCCAGAATACTGGAGTGGGTAGCCTTTTCCTTCTCCAGGGTATCTTCCCAACCCAGGGATAGAATGCAGGTCTCCCACATTGCGGATGGATTCTTTATCAGCTGAGCCACAACGGAAGTCCAAGAATACTGGAGTGGGTAGCCTATCCCTTCTCCAGCAGATCTTCTCAACCCAGGAATTGAACAGGGGTCTCCTGCATTGCAGGCAGATTCTTTACCAACTGAGCTATCAAGGGGGTTGATGTGTGAGAAGGGTTTGGTTCATGACAAGCATATATATATATGATATTATCTACTATATATATATATAGTAGATAATATCATCAAACACTATGGAAGCTTTTCCAAAACACATATGCATGGGTCCTTTCCTAGAACACACAGTCTCAAGTGGGGAACCTAGGGAAGTTTTTCACCTAAATGTTATCAGCCAAGATTGGGCACCATTGTTCTAAAAATGCCTTAAGTCATGGCCACATACTGACATTTCTGGCTATTTGTTAGTACTCTGCCATCAATTTGTGCATGTCAACAACAACAAAGAGTTACAAAAAGACTGAGTCTAAACCTCCAGAAAAGCCTGGGGAAGGGGACAAACAGGTAATGATCTTACCGGGGGGCAACATCTAAGGTGTTGATGATGAATCCAGAATCACACAGGTTACTGGTCCCAGGAATAAGTATCAGCAAAATAATGGTTGTTGTGTAACTGGAAGCCACAAAAGGGAGGGCCACAGCACATAGTGATGGAAGGAGGAGCCCTGAGCAATGGGGACACACTGTCAGGAACCTCTGACCATGTGTGGAAAAGGGATTTGTTAACTGAGTTTTGCCTAGACTTACCTAAGGATGAAAAGAGTTTTCGGACAGTGATTAATCTAAGAAGATTCCTGGACAGGAGGAAATCTGCCAACTGACCTCCAAGAATTGTACAACTTGCAGCAGCAATAAAAGGCAGGGAGGACAGAACCCCACTCTGAAGGAAGGAAATGTATAGAATGAGTAGTTATAAGGGTACATATGACACCAGATTTTATCAGTGACACAGACCAACCATTAGCCCACCCTCCTGACACTCTGAGTTGTTTTAAAGAAATTAGCATCATTTTCTATAAGAAGAACACTGTCTCAGGTAAGACAGCCAGCACTTGCATTATACTGGTCTCCAGAGAAGAGCACAATTCATTTCTAAAGGAAATTGAAGCATCAGCTAGCATGGCAACCTTGCATGGTGGTTAAGAACACAGATACTGCAGTAGCTCAATCACTGAGTAACTGTGTAATCCAGGGAAGTCTTCTCTCTCTATGTGTCCTCATTTATACACCTGTGCAATATCATTACAAAACCTCTCAATCATTGTGAGGGTTAAAAGAGTGATTATATGCAAAGCCAAAATGTAGTAGGCGGCAAAGAACTATTTTTCCTCTTACCATTAATATGTTCATAAAAGTACAGGAAGCATACTCACGTCTCTGATGTTGACACGGAGCACAGAACTGATATACGTTGGTAGATATGTTATGATTATAGTGCATAACCAGAAATGGCTGAAAAATCCCGTGAAAATGGCCCAAAGTGGTAGGCATCTGACCATAGACTTTATGGGGACAGATCGTCTAGGAGAACTGGACTGAAAGGAAACATCTAATCAACATGGGTATTAGAACAGGTCAGAGGGTGCCTTTCCTGAGAGCCCCACACCCTACCCTGGAGGTCTCTGCATGGTCCACAAGTGGAGGGTTGCACGGTACCTGTTGAGCCAGTGAAGACACGATGTGTTCCTTTTCCCTGATGCTTATGCATGGGTGATGCAAAGGGTCATCGTAAATCACTGTGAACCACAGGAGACAGCAGACACAGCCAATGCTACCTGGGAAGCCGGGACCCAGTTAGTTTTCAGGTAGATTTGTGAGCTGGGGGAAGGGAGTTTCCTCTGAAGTAGCATATCTCCCCCCAAAACACACTTGTTAATTCATGGTAATTTCACCATAAGGACCTAAATTTTACCATTTTCCATTTCAACCCATCTACAAATCTCCTTTAGAATGCCATTTGACAATGTCAGAGCCCTCTGGAGAAAGCAGGAGCATGACATACCTTTGCATAGCTGATTAATTACTCTTCAGACTCCAATGGATGCATAAAATTGGTGTGGCAAGGAAAAGTTTCCAACACATTTGCAAAAGATAGTGTTATCATATTCAAATGATATATCCATTATGGATTTTGAGAAAAATATTTCTTAATAGTACCTGATTAACATACGTGGACCAACATGACTTGGGAGTAACATCATTAATGAGAAAGTCATCCTAGCCAGAACCATATTGCTGCTGCTACTGCTGCTAAGTCACTTTAGTCGTGTCCGACTCTGTGTGACCCCATAGACGGCAGCACACCAGGATCCCCTGCCCCTGGGATTCTCCAGACAAGAACACTGGAGTGGGTTGCCATTTCCTTCTCCAATTCATGAAAGTGAAAAGTGAAAGGGAAGTCGCTCAGTTGTGTCCGACTCTTAGCGACCCCATGGACTGCAGCCTACCAGGCTCCTCCATTCATGGGATTTTCTAGGCAAGAGTACTGGAGTGGGTTGCCATTGCCTTCTCCGAGAACCCTATTGAATGATACCAATTAGTTAAAACAAAAAAATAGAAACTTGGTCTCATTGCTGAGATTTGTCATTTGAAAAGATTCTATTTTAAAGACTCTGTGGATTAATGTTCTTTAAATTCCCCCAGTTACTGGATTTATCCAGTATTTTATTTGTAAAGCTATAGGTTAGGCACTGTGATAGTACCAAAGTGATGAAAAATTTATGGAATAGATTTCTTGCCTCAATCATCTCACAGACTAGTGGAGAGGAAAAGGGGAAATAAATAATTACATGCCAACACAGCCTAGAAAAGAAATTATCAGTAACCATCACAGAGGACAGAAAGACTTAATCTGATGGGAAATCCTCATATGGAAGGGGACACTTAATTTGAACTTTGCAAGATTCACCTGGTAGAGAATAGGTTAAGGGTACCTTGGCAGAAATAATTATAGCAAAATATGAAGACAAATTGAAAATGTGCTTTACCAGCTTTGACATCTTAACCATATATGGCAATTAAACATGGCATTTCAGATGTGGTGGCAGAGATTCTAAGAAGCCTGGGGTGAGTGTGTTAAGGCTGTACTCTTGATTTCTCAGAGGTCAGCACCATAAAGATGCATTTTCTCTCAAATGGGAAGAATATGGGTCATGGGTGATATAAACATGAAAACAAATGCCTGGGAAGTGGAGATGTTAGGATTTAAGAGAAAGTGACTCACCAAAAATGTAGAAGATAAAAGGCCAGCCCAAGGCCTGGGAGATTAGTCCCCCAACACAGAGAATGATGAAGGACCCAAATGATGCCCCTGAAGAGAAGAGGGATTAAAAAAAAAAACAAACTGAGGAAAATAGCAACGGTTGAATGACTTCCCTAGATGTTATCCCAACAGTGAGGTGGCAGATTTAGAATTACTGGATAATGAGAGACTTTATTGCAGCTCACAGATTTCCCCCAGTAAAGTCATGGAAAATAATTAGAATTAATAAATCATAGTGATATGCCAACTGAAGCTTCAGTGGCTTCTTTAACACCAATGTGACCAAATCCAAATCCCACTTGTCACAGAAACTCTCTGTAAACATAGCCCACAATATTTATTTATAACTAGAGTTACATTCTGGCAGGGGCAATATGAGATTGACAACAGAAAAGGAAAGTCTTACAAACGCTAATGACCTCAAGGAGATTTCAGCCCAGTGAATATGAACAAAATTCACTATTAAAGTGTAATATACTGTAGACCTTCGAGTCTGAACATATTTTTCAGAGACTCACAATAAGAAATGTATTTTGCATGGCAACACAGTATATACACAAATACAAACACACACACTTCAAACAGAAATTTCATGAATCAATACTTGGCCTTACTGTGTGAAATTCACTCCAAAATTTTCTACTTTATTCTATTCAATTTTATTTTAAAACACTGGTTTTGACCTACTAAATTGATTTTATGACCACTTTAATGGGTCCCAATACGAAATTTTGGGGAAAAATGTGAAATATAAATATGATAGTAAAACTATAATTTTCTATGAAAGTATAAGGAGAAATGAGGAGACATGAGGAGAAAATTAAAATTGATGATAAAATCAACAAATTGTTTACACACCCTAAGCAGTAGGGTGGATGGAATTTTTGTAGAAAAAGAGAGACTTTAAGTGCATTTAGTATGTAGTATGACCTGAGCCTTGCTTACAGAGGAATATTGAGTGGGAAGGCAAGAGGAGACCATATGGTAAAGCATCTTTCAGTTCAGTTCAGTCGCTCAGTCGTGTCCGACTCTTTGCGACCCCATGAACAGCAGCACTTTATACCCGTGTTATAACATCTTTATCTTAAGATGGAGGAATACATTGAAGATTCCCAGGCAAATTAGCAAAAATGCCCCACCTATGCTTTAAGGAGATGACTTGATGAAAAGGGAGGTTTGAAGGAAGCAAAGAGGAGAAAGACCAACTGGGAATATTCACAGTTAGAAGACATGATAACTACACTGGAAGGAGCCAGAATACAGGAGGGTTGTTTTTGTAGTAAAAATCTGCAGGATGGAGCCACGCATTGGACCCGGAGTGAGAGGCTTTATGACCCTCAGTTCTGTTCTTCAAGTATAAGGCAAAGAGCAATGATGAAGTTAGTCCTTAGTATGATTACACACTCAGAAGGGCACTGTAGTGTGGTGATCCAGAGTGTGCACTCTGGGACCAAACTGCTAGGGCTTAAACCTCAATTCTACCACCTGCTGGCTATTTGCCTCTGGGTAATTTAGCTCATCTTTGCATACTTTAATTCCCTGCTGTGTAAAATGAGAGTTTAAAATAGTTATCACAGGGTTGTTGTGACTATTAGCTTAGAAGAGTAAAGAGCTCAGAAAACTGCACTCTTTAAACTTTACTTTCAAGCGTGATTTATCTCCTTACCACTGATAGTCTTAATTCTCATTTTATATCTTTGCTAACATGGTGTTTATACAGTTACTTGATTTTTTCCACTTATACAAACTCTTAAAGTTCTAAACTTTTCCCTACAATGCTTTCCCGATTGCCCTCACAATGCTCACAGTGGTCTTTTCTGTCTGAAGTCTTTGTGACTTTATAGCACAGGTATATTTATCTAATTTGTTGTGTGACTGTCTTACACTGTTGAATTTTTTTTTAAAGTACTTTTCTCCCTGTCCTCCAAACCAACCTAGGCATAGAAGGAAAGATGTGGTACGGTGAAGCAGATTACAAAGTTGTGATCCATACATGCATCCTTACCTGATCCCGCAATGCTGGTGAGCTTGCTTCGTTCAAGTGGAGGAGCCCATTTTGCCCAAATTGTAAACTGACCTGTCCATGCCATACCCTGAAATGACAATTAGTAAGACTCGATCTCCAGTAGAATTCAGGAACCTGTATCCCACACAGAATGAGAAAGTAACTGGTTACCTGAGCCATGCCCTGGACTGTCCGAATCACAATAACCAGAATCACTCCAAAGTCAGCAGTCAGTGGTGTAAAGAGGGTGAGAAGGGAGGAGATCAGCAAACCAGCACCAAGCATCTGTTTTGCTCCAAATATCCCTGCTAAATAGCCGCTTGGGATCAGAGTTAGTATTATCCCGTAGTTGATGGAGCTAAAGATGATACCCTGAGTTTCTGGACTCCATTCATATACAGAGACCTGGGGTTGGGGTAGGGGTAGGGGGGAAGGAAAATTCTTTACTAAGAATTTATTTTATAAAAAATCTAATTTATAGCCAGAGCTGCTTGTGCTCGGTTGTGTCTGACTCTTTGTGACTTCATGGACTGTAGCCTGCCAGTCTCCTTTGTCCATGGGATTTCCCAGGCAAGAACACTGGAGCAGTTGCCATTTTCTACTCCAGGGGATCTTCCCGACCCAGGGATCAAATTTGTGTCTCCTGTGCCTCTGCATTGGCAGGCAGATTTTTTTACCATTGTGCCACCTGGATTCAGGCCTGCCTATATAATATTACTTTTGGTTTCTCTCCATTTTTTACTAAACTTAAATATTCCAGCTTTTCCAAACAACCCATTATATTCCTAAATTGATTCTCTTAGATGGAGACAAAATAGAGTAAATGAAGAGGAAAAGTGATAAAGAATGATTATATAAGTAGTTGATAGGAAGATGTAAATGAAATATAGTGAAAGACCTCCTTTTAACTATTTTGGTTCTAGCATATAATTTGGGTGACATGCTGATTCTCATTTCAAAAAATTTCAAAATACATCTTTACTGAATGCTTATCAAAATCAGTCCCTAAAATCAAATTTAAGAATCATGGTCTATCCTAGCAGAACTGACTTCCTAAAACACATATTACACATTAATAAGACCACATTTCTCTTCTGATATAACCCAATAAATAATTTTTGGTAGCCACTAGATAGATACATGGCACCATGGTATAAATTTAAGAGCCCCAAAATGTAAAATACAAAATATAAAATAACTATAAATAAAGCAAGATACATGATTCATGTCCAAATTCAAGCCTGAGGATGAACGGCAGTAAAATAGGGACTTTGAGAAGACGGAAGAACAATTTGGGAAGGTCCCAGTAAGGAAGAAGTACTTAAACCATTTTTTGTAGAATAACTATGATTTGTATAAAGAGAAATAGGAAAACTCATTGTCATTGAAGAAATACAGCAGAAGTGGACTTGTAGCATTTGGAATGATACACAATGATTAGAAACTAACTGGGACTCTGACTTGCTCAGAGCAAGACTGTTCCTGAGCCACTGACAGCAGATATGAGTGTGCTGAGAAGCGGGCCAGGTTCTGGAGAAGTGCAGCATTTCAAGAGAGGAGTTGGCAACTTGAAGGTATCCTGGATTCTTATGCACAGGAGTGTGAATGTGTAGAATGAATAATGGAAGAAAGATTCGAGGCAGAGAGGTCATTATAAATAAGCTGGCTCCAAGGTAACAAAATCATAAAATTAGAGGATGATTTTACTGTACATTTAGAAATGTACAGTAAATGATAGTTTAAAGGAAAACATTTAAATGGGGTATAATGATTATTCTCATAGAAATATAAGATGAACAGGTGATATTTTATTTAACTAATTGGCTAATGAGGAATTGGTAAGATGATACAACTGGTCCAAAGGAGAATTCAAGGAACCACATACTTATAAGCAGGAAGTAATGCTGAAATATATGTTAAATATATAGCAAAACTGACTTATTCAACTGAAAGGCAAGTGGAGGAGAGTATCAATTGATTTTCCACAAGACAAAAAATTCATTTTCAGAGCTATGGGCAAGAATCATTTTATTACTGTTAATATATAGAACTTAGAGTTGTAAAATGGCTCAAGGATAATAAAAGGTACAGAGAACTGCTTAGAATCAGGCAGAAAGATGTACTGAGACAGTGCCTAGTTTTTCACTGAAGATATCCAGTAATCTGTTCCTTTCTAGAAGCATCCACAACTTTTTCCAATAGTCACACCCCCAACCTTGTAATCATAATAATCTCAGTGAAAGACTAATCACAGAGGTAAGCAATATCTTAGAGAAAAATAGTTCCAGACATTTTTAGTTTGTTATTGATAATTCATGTTCTGTACACCACAGAATCAAGATTCAAGTCCTCTTTTTAAACTGGATTTTCCCTCTCAATAAAGAGACTTGTTCTTTATTATACTTACTTCTGCTGTATTAACTTCCCTGATGGATCTGTTGGAGTGATTGAAGGTGAATGCAAGAGGTCTTTCTGTGGAGGTATTGAGTAAACCAGGCTGCTGAGTGCTATTCACCATAGCAATGATTGCAATGCTCAGACTCACACGCTGGGTTATCATGGTGAAGTTTGAGAAGTGCATGATGAAAGCCAGTCCATAGCGCAATGAACAGAATTCAGGACCTAGAGAATAACAGATACCTGCAGTGAGTGCCTTTTTCCACTTCTCCCACTGCTAAATTTGAGAAAACTTCAGATGGTATTATGCAGTCTCACCATTTTTTCTCACTCAAATAACCATGACTATAACCCTCTTTTGACATAATCTTTAGTTGATTTCAAGATAATAAATCAGAGATCTTACAATCAAGTAAGATCCTTTTTCAGAGGATTCTTAAAATCAAGTAAGGCCTTCTTCAGAGGCATGGGTAGCACATGAAAATACAGGACAAACTAAATGAAGGTATTTATGTCACAGTGTTCCAAAATAAAGTGAATGGGGAAGATAAGGAAGAGTCAGTCACAGAACCTGAGTCTCCCAGCCTCAAGTCTGGGATTTCATCCATTTTGTATATTCATTTACCATAAAGCTTGAAAGTTTATACATAGAGAGCTGCTTTGAATTAAGCAAATCATATACCCAAGGGTTCTCTTTTAAAATACCTGAGAGAGAGTGCACAAATGAGCATATCCACTAATTCCTCAGTGTAATTTTCACTTGGAAATATTTTTGAGGTATGTCACTAAACTCTGCCTTCACATATACTCAGCTTTAAAAAAGCTAATATGAGGAACCATTTTTACTGGTTGTAGGTGATATGGCACCAGACAAGTTGTCCTATTAGAAGAGCAACACATTTTTAAAGTCTCCACACAGTGGAACAATGGACCAATATTGAAAGGGTTTCCATGTGAACCCCAATGTTCACTGCAGCACTGTTTATAATAGCCAGGACATGGAAGCAACCTAGATGTCTATCAGCAGATGAATGGATAAGAAAGCTGTGGTACATATACACAATGGAGTATTACTGAGCCATTAAAAAGAATACATTTGAATCAGTTCTAATGAGGTAGATGAAACTGGAGCCAGTTATACAGAGTGAAGTAAGCCAGAAAGAAAAACACCAATACAGTATACTAACACATATATATGGAATTTAGAAAGACGGTAATGATAACCCTATATGAGAGACAGCAAAAGAGACACAGATGTATAGAACAATCTTTTGGACTCTGTGGGAGAGGGAGAGGGTGGGATGATTTGGGAGCATGGCATTGAAACATGTATAATATCATATAAGAAATGAATTGCCAGTCTAGGTTTGATGCAGGATGCAAGATACTTGGGGCTGGTTGACTGGGATGACCCAGAGAGATGGTATGGGGAGGGAGGAGGGAGGGAGGTTCAGGATTGGGAACACGTGTACACCCGTGGAGGATTCATGTTGATGTATGGCAAAACCAACACAGTATTGTAAAGTAAAAAAAAGTAAAATAAAATAAATAAATAAAAATAAAAAATAAATAAAAATAAATAAATAAATAAAATAAAAAATTTTAAAAAAAGAAAGAAAGATTAAAAGTTTTCTCTGCGTACTTGGGGAACTGGGACTAAAGAGAAATACAAAGAAAACTTGTGAAGAAACAGATAAAATATACTGGAAGAAAGTATTTTTTTTTTTTTGCCATTAAAAATGGGTTGCCTGCAAACGAATTATTTCCCTATTAATGGAGGTTTCCACACTCAGAGGAAATAGCTCCTGGGCAAGGGTGTTACAGCAGGAATTCATACACAGGTGAGGGGGTTTGTTTAAAATGACCTTTTCAGGACTCATTTCATTCCTTATGTTCAAGGATTTATTGATCATTTGACCTAATTTCTCATAGATAACTCAGTGCTCCCTAAGGAAAAAGCAATAGGTAACAGGATGAGAGGCTGGAGCTGGTCCAATATTACACTGAGACAGTCTTCACAGTGAGGAGGCTTGATGGAAAAAGGAGGAGAAAGGAGAGCAAGGTTGTGTAAAGAACACTGGAAATAAGCTTCTACTTTTCCATAAGTAGGCTGAGAATAAGAGATGTGGCTTTACTTTTCCTGGTGGAAGGCTTCTCATCCATTTGGCTCCTCTGGGAAATGGTACCACACTTTGTGGTGGAGATTCCCTCTGCCCTGAATCTCTTTTACCACGACAGGCTTTTATCTATGGGGAAGAACAACAATCCAAAACAAGACACACAAACAATTTTTTCATGTTAATGCTGCCTTTTCCCAGCATCAGTGAAAATTGTGACCCAACACAGCTGTATGATTTACATTTTGCAGTACACTTCCTTATTGTCATGCTTACAGAGGACTTGATTTTTATAAGAAAATCTGACTGTGAGTTCCAGCTAAATGATTTAGAGCTAGTCATTTAAATTACCTAACTAGCCATTTCCTGTCCAATAAAAATAAGTCTCATTTCTGAGTGGTGCTGCAAGAAATGAATGAGAAAATTGCAAACCACAGAGAACCATGCAAAGGTAAGAAGTATTATGGCTTGAGGCAGGTCAGAAGACATGAAAATTAATTTAAGCTCAAGAGCTGGAGGAGGAAAGCTCCAGCTACCATGTTTCTGTTCTTTCTGTAAAAACAGAATAACATTCACTCAACGGTGTCTTCTTTGAACATGAAGAATGACATTGTGTAACAGATATATATTACTGTAATATGTAACACCTTAAAATGCTTATTCTTATCTTTGCTAACATAGTTGGGACACTTTGCTGGGCTGAAAAGTTCTTCAAATCACCTGTAAAATCATATTGAATGAGGGCTTTCTACTACAATTACAAATAAATTCAGCTATTTGACAGGCAAAGAGAATTCATGACTTCAAATTGGACCCATTTAATTTGATACTTATACACTGATCTTCAGGGGATTCATACATTTTTTTTCTTTTCCAAACAATCCTTATTCTAAGGACATTATCAGTTTTGCAGCCTTTCCTAAACTGAAGCATCCATGACCTCACAAACACATGCATCATACTTACATTGCATCATTCAAAGCTTCGCATTCTTTCTGAACATAAATTTAACAAGACTTATCTGCATCCTTAAGAATATTCATAATCTATGCCCATAGGATGAAAAAATGATAATAAAAGAGACAGATGAATAATTTTGTCCAAAAACATTGTTTGTAGTATTAGTTATTACAGCATAATATTGGAGACAAATTAACCTAAGCATAAGAGTTTAATGAATCAACTTTAATAGATTCTTGCACTGGACTTTACTTAAAAAATGTCTTTGAACATATTGCATAACATTAAGGAAATGCCTGTACTCTAGTATACAAAGCAGGCACTATGCCTGTGTTGATATATGTGCACCCAAAGAGAGAGAAACAGATGTACGCAAGTAACAGCAATGGCCTTTTCAGGGTTACAGAACACACCATGGTCACGTTATGATTTTCCATATTTACCAAGTGGTTTTTCAAACAATTCAGTTCAGTTCAGTTGTGTCTGACTCTTTGTGACCCCATTGACTGCAGCACACCAGGCCTCCCTGTCCATCACCACCTCCTGCAAACTCATGTCCATTGAGTCAGTGAGGCCATCCAACCATCTCATCCTCTGTTGTCCCCTTCTCCTCCTGCCTTCAAGCTTTCCCAGCATCAGGGTTTTTTCCAAGGGGTCAGATCTTTGAATCATGTGGCCAAAGTATTGGAGTTTCAGCCTCAGCATCAGTCCTTCCAATGAATATTCAGGACTGATTTTCTTTAGAATGAACTGGTTGGATCTCCTTGCAGTTCAAGGGACTCTCAAGAGTCTTCTCCAACATCATAGTTCAAAAGCAGCAATTCTTCAGCACTCAGCTTTCTTTATAGTGCAACTCTCACATCCATACATGACTACTGGAAAAACCATAGCTTTGACTAGAAGGACATTTGTCAGCCAAGTAATATCTCTGCTTTTTAATATGCTGTCTAGGTTGGTCATAGCCTTTCTTCCAAGGAGCAAACACCTTTTAATTTTATGGCTGCAGTCACCATCTGCAGTGATTTTGGAGCCCTAAAAAATAAAGTCTGTCACTGTTTCCACTGTTTCCCCATCTATTTGCCATGAAGTGATGGGACTGGATGCCATTATCTTAGTTTTTTGAATGTTGAGTTTAAAGCCAGCTTTTTCACTCTCCTCTTTCACTTTTATCAAGAGGCTCTTTAATTCCTCTTTGTTTTCTGCCATAAGGGTGGTGTTATCTGCATATCTGAGGCTACTGATATTTCTTCTGGCAATCTTGATTGCAGCTTGTGCTTCACCCACCCTGGCATTTCGCACGATGTACTCTGTATATAAGTTAAATAAACAGGGTGACAATATACAGCCTTGACGTACTCCTTTCCCAATTTGGAATCAGTCCATTGCTCCATATCTGGTTCTAACTGTTGCTTCTTGACTTGCATACAGATTTCTCAGAAGGCAGGTAAAGTGGTCTGGTATTCCCATCTCTTTAAGAATATTCCAGTTTGTTGTTATCCACATAGTCAAGAACTTTGGCGTAGTCAATAAAGCAGAAGTAGATGTTTTAATGGAACTCTCTTGCTTTTTCAATGATCCAATGTGTGTTGGCAATTTGATCTCTGGTTCCTCTGCCTTTTCTAAAATCAGCTTGAACATCTGGAAGTTCATAGTTCACGTATTGTTGAAGCCTAGCTTGGAGAATTTTGAGCATTATTTTACTAGTGTGTGAGATAAATACAATTGTGTGGTAGTTTGAGGATTCTCTGGCATTGCCTATCTCTGGGATTGGAATGAAAACTGACCTTTTCTAGTCCTGTGGCCACTGCTGAGTTTTCCAAATTTGCTGGTATATTGAGTGCAGCACTTTCACAGCATCATCTTTTAGGACTTGAAATAGCTCAACTGGAATTCCATCACCTCCACTAGCTTTGTTCGTAGTGATGCTTCCTAAGGCCACTTGACTTCGCATTCCAGGATGTCTGGCTCTAGGTGAGTGATCACACAATCATGGTTATCTGGATCATGAAGATCTTTTTTGTATAGTTCTTCTGTGTATTCTTGTCACCTCTTCTTAATATCTTCTGCTTCTGTTAGGCCTGTACTGTTTCTGTCCTTTATTGTGCCCATCTTTGCATGAAATATTCCCTTGGTATCTCTAATTTTCTCGTAGAGTCTCTAGGCTTTCCCATTCTATTGTTTTCCTCTATTTCTTTGAATTGATCACTGAGGAAGGCTTTCTTATCTCTCGTTGCTATTCTTTGGAACTCTGCATTCAGACTGGTATATTTTTCCTTTTCTCCTTTGCCTTTCACTTCTCTCCTTTTCACAGCTATTTTTAAGGCCTCCTCAGACAACCATTTTTGCCTTTTTGAATTTCTTTTTCTTGGAGATGGTCTTGATCACTGCCTCCTGTACAATGTCATGAACTTCTGTCCATAGTTTTTCAGGTACTCTATCACATTTAATTCCTTGAATCTATTTATCTTTTCCACTGTATAATCGTAAGGGATCTCATTATAAACAATTAGTAGTTACTTATTTTACATGCAGAAAAAGCTAAGGTGTCTTTGAAAGAACAATGATGAGGCTTCATACAGCGTAGTCAAAATACTTTTCTGCTTGCCAAATGTCTCTAAAGTTCTGAGAACGAGATCACTCCATTTAAGTTTTAAAATTTTCTTTTTCTACTATAAGAGACAAAGTAGATGGCCAGTTGCTAACAAGAGAACATCGGCACCAGGAAATATGTTGGCTTTTGCTCTGTTTTGGAAGGCTTTCCAGTTCTACTGACATCTGGATGACATCAGGAATTCAGTTCAGGACTCAACACTCAGATCCCAGCTGAAGAAACTGGAGTGGCCACCTGATTGACCTGGAGTTTGGACTCTTTTCTGTTTGATCTCTGTTGTTATGTAAGAGTCCAAGACTTGGCTGAAGGCAAGTTTTTAACTGTATGTGCAGCTACAAGTATTTATACTCAAAGTTTTCTCATCAACCACTCCAACCAGTCTTACAAACATAGAACTCTAGAGCTGAAAGAGATTCAAAGAGTCTCTAACCCAAATGTTTGTTTTATTTATTTTTAATAAGAAGACTGATGTATAGAAAGTTTGAAAAATTGCTTCAAGTCACAGAGTTTACTGAGTCAGTACCAGGTCTCCTGATGCCCAGACTGCTGCTTTTTTTATACCTGTTAATACAACTTCCTCTTTATGTTCACATTTTAAGCACAAGTTTATTCATGTCAATGTATGGCAAAACCAATACAGTATTGTAAAGTAAAATAAAAAGTAAAATAAAATAAAATAAAAAAGAAAGTTCACCTAAAAAAAAATAAAAAAAAATAAAATGCAATAGGGTAGTTTCATTGTAAGGTATTCTAGACAGAACTTTATATAATTTTAAGTTGTTTTTAAAATTGAAATATAGTTGATTTACAATATTATAATAGTTTCAGGTGTATAACATAGAGATTCAGTATTTTTGCAGATTATCCTCCATTCTAGGTTATTACAAGATAATGGCTATAATTCCCTGTGCTCTACAGTATATTCTTCTTGCTTGTCTATGCTTTTAAATTAAGTTTTAATCATTTATTCCAGAAGGAAATTTGCTGATGGAAATACTTTAAGGTTGAGTTTCAAATATTTAAAGAAATAAAGAAGACTACTCTTTCTTGCTTTTTTGGTTAGTGAAATTATAACACAAACCTATGACTTCAATTGTCCTTCCCTTCCATCTGCTGCCATCCCTACCTTAGCTGTCAGGGTTTCAAATGCTATTCTAAATTTTGCCTCAACAGTTAACTTCTGTTGTTAATTTCCCTGCTTCCTGGTATGAGATAAATACAGAAATCAGGCAGACATCCCAAACCATTTTAAACGAGGATCCTTCTGTGACATAGTAATGGAACCTATTTTTCTAAAATAATCACAGAAGCATATAAAAGTATGGGATCTGTGAATTGGCATAACTGATATCACTGAAAGACAGTGGAATGATTTTTAGCCTAATCATAAACATTGTCAAGGGTGTTCCTACTTACGAGTGACATTTCTAAGAAATAGTGACTCCTACTGTTAAAAGTTGCAAATAGACATAGAAAAATTGAATTAAAATTAAGTTAAAGGAAAATTCTATACTTTAAAAATAACTTCATAACACAAAACAGAGTTGTATCTAGTATAAAATTAGTAATATAGACAGATGATTTAGGCATCAGCAAAAGATAAGATTTTTTCTTCTTTTATTGGTAGTCTAGAACTCACTATTTTGTTATCATTTTGTTTCTATTGCCATTAGATTTCCCTTAATACTGAGCCTGTCTTGCATCATCTCTATTAGCCGAGTCCCCTAGTTTACTCAGAGTAAATGTTACATGTGGTTGAAAGAGCAGGAACCTGCAGTTCAAAGGGTATCCAAGGACCAAGTTTTCCTCTGTCATTCAGTCTTGAGTAAACAAACCAGAGCAGATTTTATAAGATCCCAGAATTTTCACTGTTTCATAGGAAAATGGGGATAATGTTATTTCATTGAACTGTTGAGAATGAAAACAAAACAATGCGACATGCCTTCTCAATGTTAAATATTATACACTGCAAAATGTTATTGATACTAACAACAGGAATAATAGCAGTCACAAGATTGGCACTTGTGCCCTCTCAGATTAGTAAATACAGGTTTATAGTAAATGAAATATCCTTCTATAAAAATGCTTTTGATTGATTGCTAAATTGGTCTTAAATGCTTCCCTTTAGAGCTGGGTTCTTCTGGACTAGAATCTAGAAGGTGGAGGAGGAAGGGATCTATCTTGCTACAAACATCAGATAACATGCAGAGAAGCAATTTCTCCCATGTTAGTAAAACTGAGACCTCTTTTTATCACTTATTTACCTCTCTGAAAGATTGGCAGTTCGAGAATAAAATTATTTATTTCAGTAGATCCTGTACATCATGCTGTTAATTCATATGTGTGTAATCATGAAGAAAAAAATGTGTACCAAGCACTAATACTGGGTAATCTTAGAAGGCAGGATTATATCAAAATTAAGGTGCAACTGGGGCCCTGCCCACAGGGAACTCAGCTCCACTTGTAAAAGATGACACAGGAGTGCCTGAGCACCTTTCCTCCAAGCAATGACCACAGGCTATGCCTATATGAGTCCATCTATGCTATGGAATTGGGAATTTCCCTGGGCAGGTTGGGAGAGGGCACCTTCCGTGGGTCTTTGCCCCTGGCTTCCCATCATAGCACTGACAGGTACCAACCACAGTCTCTGTGGACATCTTTCCTCAGTTACACAATGAAGGCCACAAACCAGGTGATCTCCACAAGTATACAAGTTTTCTTGCCTCAACCTTATTCACAACTTTGTTCATATTCTCCTGTTTCTGAGAGACAATTTCAACTATATACAGAAATCTGAAAAGGCTAATGAGTCACAGTTGCTGCTGCTGCTAAGTCACTTTAGTCATGTCCGACCGACTCTGTGCGATCCCATAGATGGCACCCCACCAGGCTCCCCTGTCCCTGGGATTCTCCAGGCAAGAATACTGGAATGGGTTGCCATTTCCTTCTCCAATGCATGAAAGTGAAAAGTGAAAGTGAAGTCGCTAAGTCGTTCTGACTCCTAGCAACCCCATGGACTGCAGCCTACCAGGCTCCTCTGTCCATGGTGTTTTCCAGGCAAGAGTACTGGAGTGGGTTGCCATTGTCTTCTCCATGAGTCACAGTCCCCAACCCCAAACCTTGTTAGTTCTGATCCAGTATGTTATTCTGCAGCCGAAGCCTGTCTGACTCATCAAGGTGTTGCAGTAAATACTCACGGAATCCTTGGAGAAGTGACCATTGTCCACAGAGTCCGTTGGCACTGGTGGCCTCTCAAGTCTTGCTCTAGGATCTTGATTGAATCGATTGCATTTTTTTTAGAAAGTCTCTTCTTCATTTTGAAACCAGGAACCATTCCCAGAGGGAGATCCTTATGCTGCTGACAGTGCTCTGACTTCCCCTCAAACTGTTCCCTCGCTTTAACAGATCTCTGATTAGTAATTATCTTCCAACCCAAAAAGAAGAAATGTACTTACCTTCACCATTAAACCAGTATTGTAAGCTCTAGACTATAAGGCTACCTTTAAGAAAGAAGGCATTTTCATCCCTTCTTCCTTTTCAAATAATTCCACAATTTCACAAGGATAAATATGTGTCACATGGCAGACAGACTGAATCAGGTTTAGCTGTACATTCTCAGAGCAGAGAGCCTGAGGTTGGCTTTGCCGCTTAATTTTTAACTTCATTTTCAAGTTCTCACTGATAAAATGAGTATCTCAAAAGATGACACCATGTTTTTCTGCTTTGAACTCTTCAGACAGCCGACAAAGTCAACAAGCCTTTTTTCCTGAAAGGAAGGCAGGATGGCATGGAAGAAAGAGCAGGGCTCCTGGAACTAGAGAGATGAGATTAACCCCTTCTTCACTTCCTAGTGTATTCTGTGGCCTTGGACAAGTAATTTAACTTTTCTGTATTGGTTTCTGCTTTAGTAAAACTTCCCTGGTAGTTCAGTGGCAAAGAATCTGCTTGCTGATGCATGAGACTCAGGTTCGATCCCTGGGTTGGGAAGATCCCCTGGAGAAGGAAATGGCAACCCATTCCAGTAGTCTTGCCTGGGAAATCCTATGGACAGAGGAGCCTGGCAGGCTAGAGTCCAAGGGGTCGCCACGAGTCAGACATGACTTAGTGACTAAACAACAACAATCTCAGTAAAGCAAGGGTTATAATGTTCAATTCATGGGGTTACTGGGCAAACAAAATTAAATACATATGCTAACCAGTAGTAGGTCCTCACATGGCAACTCACGCCAGTCTTTTTGCCTGGAGAATCCCCATGGATGGACAAGCCTGGAGGGCTACAGTCCATAGAGTCACACAGAGTGGACATGAATGAAGTGACTTAGCATGTAGGCATGCACGCAGTAGGCCCTCAATAAATGAGATATTCTCCCATTAAAGAGTGCTGTAAATCAGCTAGGGGCTTCT
Source organism: Ovis canadensis (assembly GCF_042477335.2). Lineage (NCBI taxonomy): Eukaryota > Metazoa > Chordata > Mammalia > Artiodactyla > Bovidae > Ovis > Ovis canadensis. The sequence goes on along the minus strand of NC_091264.1, from coordinate 46,245,869 downwards.
CAGGTGGTTCAGTGGAAAATAATCTAACTGCCAATTCAGGAGACATGGGTTCAATCCCTCAGTTGGGTAGATCCCCTGGAGAAGGAAATGGCAACCCACTCCAGTATTATTGCCTGGAGAACTCTAAACAGAGGAGGCTACAGTCCACACAGTTGCAAAGAGTCAGACACAACTGAGCACATACGCACACAAATCAGCTAGGCTTTCCTTAAGCATTTGGTGTCCACAGCTTAATAAATGTGAACTTTGGCTACTCTGACATCTCACTACAAAGTTACCCTGCATCTATCCTTCCTGCTTCTTATCTGTGCTCTTTCTACTCCAGTCTCTGCTTGACTCCTAGTACTTGTACTTGGGTTTTTATTTATTTATTGACCACAAGGCATGTGAGATCTTATTTCCCCAACCAGGGGCCAAACCTGTGCCCCTTACACTGGAACCATGGAGTCTTAACAACTGGACCATCAGGGAAGTCCCTGCACTTGTGTTTTATTTGAGGTTCTTAAATTTTGGACTGTAGTTGCTACTGGGTATTTCCAGTTAGACTCTCAGCCCTTATAAAATGAGGTGAAGTCCTGCTGTTTCTGCCTTTATTAGCTTCGGACTGCCTTATTGAGTTTACTTGTCCCAGTTAATCTCTCCATACTCCCCCAAGGAGCCAACTGGGGCTAGCACTTTAGCTTAGCTACTTGGTTCCTCTGTATTAGTGTTCTATTGTTGCTGTAGTCAATTACCACAAACTTACTGACTTATTAATTACACAACACAGATTTATTCTTACAATTCTAGAGGTCAGAAGTGCAAAATGGGTTTCACTGGGCCAAAACTCAAGATATCATCAGGGCCACATTCTTTTTGGAGGCTTTAGGGGAGAATCTTTTTTTCTCTTTTTTTAACCTTTTCTGGCTTTTCATGTCATCTGGCTTCTTTGGCTCATGGCTGCTTCCTCCATCTTTAAAGGCAGCAGCATAACATCTTCAAATCTTTCTACCTCTGACCTCCTACCTCCCTCTTTATAAGGAAACTTGTATCGATAATTATATTGGGCTCACTTGAAAAATACTAGATTGTCTTCAGGTCTCAAAACCCTTAATCACATATGCAGAGTCCCCTTTACCACACAAGTTAACAGATCCACAGTTTCCAGAGATTAGGATGTGAAAATCTTCAGACGCCATTACTCAGCCTACCACAGTCTACTTTTCAAAAGTATATAAGTAGCTGCTGCTGCCGCTAAGTCACTTCAGTCGTGTCCGACTCTGTGCAACCCCATAGACGGAAGCCCGTGAAGAATTAAAACAACAGTACCTTCTTTCCTGCAGTTGAAAAGCACGACCTGGTAGCAGCCCTTGTGGAAAAAGTATTTGAGACTGGATCTGCCAAAAAAGGACTAAATATGGTAAGGAAGGAGTGTTCAACAATGTCCAGTGCCACAGTAAGATTCAAAATATATTTTTCAAGCTTCATATTTTGTTTAAATTTAGTCCTATAGTTGGATTTTGAAAGCTCCCTGAAGGAATCTTGTGTATTTTGAGAACTGGTATATCCATAGCTCTTGGTACAGTATCTGGTCTACAGTATATGTTTAATAGACATTAATTGAAAAGCAGAGACATTACTTTGCCAACAAAGGTCCATCTAGTCAAGGCTATGGTTTTTCCAGTGGTCATGTATGGATGTGAGAGTTGGACTGTGAAGAAAGCTGAGTGCCCAAGAATTGATGCTATTGAGCTGTAGTGTTGGAAAAGGCTCTTGAGAGTCCCTTGGACTGCAAGGAGATCCAACCAGTCCATTCTAAAGGAGATCATCCCTGGGTGTTCTTTGGAAGGAAAGATGCTAAAGCTGAATGAAACTCCAGTACTTTGGCCTCCAGTACTCTAGCCTCCAGTACTCTTCACCTCATGCGAAGAGTTGACTCATTGGAAAAGACTCTGATGCTGGGAGGGATTATGGGGAGGAGGAAAAGGGGATGACAGAGGATGAGATGGCTGGATGGCATCACCAACCTGATGGACGTGAGTTTGAGTGAACTCCGGGAGTTGGTGATGGACAGGGAGGCCTGGTGTGCTGCAATTCATGGGGTCGCAAAGAGTTGGACACGACTGAGCGACTGAACTGAACTGAACTGAATTCACTGAACAGATGAATTCTTGAGTCACATTTGCCATTAAAAATCAAGACTTCTGCAGCTGGTTCAAACTCCTTAGCCCCCATCTTGATTTTTACATAACAAAGTGTAAATCAGCTCAGTGAGCACCATAATAAGTACCTACAACTTATTTATAAATATCAAGAGTAGTGTAGCAGAAAATATCAGAATCTTAAAAAGTTAAGTCTCTTCGGTCTGGCATTACCGACTGTTTCTAGTCAGAGAAGTTCAATTCCACACTGTTTTTTGAGAATTTATATGTTCCGGACAGGATGCTAGCTTCCAAGAATATCAATTTGTTTAAGACTTGGCCCATGACTCCACAGAGTTTGGCGTCCAGAATCAGACTACACACAAAGACAGACAACCAGGATGAAAAGTAATAAAAACCAATACATGCGTCCACAAAGGGCTTCCCTGGTGACTTAGGGAATGCAAGAGACACAGGTTTGATCCCTGACCAGAGAAGATCCTACAGGCCGTGGAACAAATAAGCCCGAGCACAACTACTGAGCCTGTGCTGCAGGGCTGGGAAACCGCAACCACTGAAGCCCGTATGCGGAAACTACTGGAACCCTCTTGCTCTAGAGCTCATGCTCCGCAACAAGGGAAGCCACCACAGTAAGCCTGCGCGCCACAACTAGAGAGTAGCCCCCACTCTCTACAACCAGAGAAAACCCAAGCGGCCCCGAAGGCCCAGCACAGCCCAAAATAAAAATAAATAAATAAAATTATTTTTTTAGAAAGTGTGCACAAAGCACTAGGAGACAACAAATAAGGACCCCTGTCAACACAAGGGTGTCAGAGGAAGGCCTCCTGGAGGAGGCAGTCTGTGGTTCGTTCTCACGAGTGGTGTGAAAGATCCAGGAATAATATAGAGGAAGGATCTTCCAGAAAGAACAAGGTCATAGAGACGTGGTGAGGTGAAGTAGAATTGTTCAACATCACTGGGGATTAAAGTACACAGGCATGAAGGAAATTTGGTCAACTAACTGGAAACATGACAAACATTAAAAAAAAATCAATTGCTTTCGACCCCATGGACTGCAGCCTACTAGGCTCCTCCGTCCATGGGATTTTCCAGGCAAGAGTACTGGAGTGGGGTGCCATTGCCTTCTCTGTAGCAGCAGCAGCAGCAGCAGAAATAACTAGCCAAGAACAGAAATTGAAAGAGACTTTTAATATTCCATAGTCATAAAAACTCTAAATTTTTAAGGAATTATTTGAACAAGGACAGTATGATTCAAAGGAAGAAAACAATAAAATTGTACTAAAAGACATAAAACAAGATCTGGCTAAATGGCATTATATACTATATAATTGGGTAGGATAACTTAATATCATAAATATATTAATCCTCTGTGAATTAATAGACAGATTTCAGTAAAAATCCAACTAGAAGAAGAAAAGATGGAAGGACAAACTGGAAATAGCCTAAATGCATATCAGTGGGACTAACAGAATACACTGTGATGCAGCCTTATCATAGAAAATTAAGCAACAGCTTAAAAGAATGAGTTGCATCTGTATCATTTGACCTGGAAGCTTGAACAATGTCATGCAATTTTAAATGAGTAAAGCAAATGTAGAACACATAGAAAGGGATTCACTTTTTCTAAATTTTTTATTTATCCAATTTCTAATTTATTTACCCAAGAAAACTCTCTGAGTATTTTTGTATGAGATTCTATGAGCCAGACCAGACTGTTAACTTCGGTTATCTGGTTTGGGTAACTAGTGAGATGCTAAAAGAAACCTGCAACACTAAACAAAAAGGTGACTAAAAAAAAAAGCAACAGTTATAGTCGATGCATATAGAACTGTGTGTGTGTGAATATATATATGCACACATTTGTCTGTGTGTATGTACATGTACACACATACATGTGTTCAATATGTATGGTTTTCTTTCTCTTTCTGTTCTGTGTTCTGAACAAATCTCTTAAAAAATTTTCTTCCACTGTCCTAAAATAGCACTTCTTAAATTTAACATGCATATGAATTACACAGGGAACTTACTAAACTGTTAAATACCTCAGTGAGTCTGGAGTGGGCCTGAGGTTTCACATTTACATCAGGCTCCCAGATAATACCAGTTCCCATGCTGGCCCATTGCTACTTTGTCAGTCGCTCAGTCGTGTCTGATTCTTTGTGAGCTCATGGATTGTTGCCCACTAGACTTCTTTATGTAGAAAAAAATGCTCTTATACTCTTCCACTGTATTTCATCTATAATTCATTGCAAGAATAATAGTCAAAAATTTATTAGCAATAAAGTTTCTTTTTTCAATGCCCATAGTTTCCCTAGGAATTCTAAATTTTAAAAATAGTCAACCTTTCTTATTTAATTTCTATGTATTTCAGTTTCATAATTTCCTGGTGATTTTAATTAAAAGTTAATATTTCATTTATTTCCTTAAGCAGTCCAAACATAGTTATCGTTGTCTGACTTTGAAATTATTTTCTCTTAAAGCAAATTCATGTTCCATTTGTTGAGTCTGACTCCTCTCTTTTAGGTCTATAATCTTAAATTTTGAAATTTTGGTGTGCAAATCAAAAGACAGTGTTTTTATTTATGTCTCCTTCTCAATCTCTCTCTTCCCTCCTGCGTCTCCCTCAGGGCTAAGCTTAAGCTATGTTGCCTTCATCTGCATTTTAAGGTTCCTGTTCCAGAACCACTCCAGGTCTTGCCCTAGCATTCTAAGTTTCCTGCCCTATGACAGTATTCTGATTATCTCAGATCTGGTCTCTAATCCTGTGGGCAGCTTGACTGAGGTCCCAGTCATCAGCCTTAGTCTGTGTTTGCCCCCCTGCCCCCTCAGGACTCTATCTTTCTAAGGGCTATAGCCCTGAATGTCATCAGTCAAAGATTGATCTGCCGCCTATTTCATCATGTGTTAGATTCTAAGATGACCTTGGTGATCCCTATCTCCTCGTGTTCCTTGAGTGTGAGTGTGAGTGACCTGGGATTTGCTTCCAACCAACAGAATATGGCACAGGTGATGGGATGTCATTTCCATGAGTGTATTATGTTATATGCTATATTATCCTCCATCTTGTAACATGTTTGCTCTCGTTCTCTTTTGTCGGCTTAGAGGAAGCAGGTGGTTATATTAGGAAACCCCTACAAAGGCAGAAACTAGGAGACTATTGGAGCTGAGGCAGTCTCCACAAAGAAATTTAAACCTTGAATTCTTCATCTACAAGGATTTTTGTTGGATTTTTGCCAACAACTCAAGGGAGCTTGGAAGTAGATATCTCCCCCATTATACTTCTGATGAGAGTTTAGGTTTATCCAACACCTGAACTGTAGCCAGGTGAGACCCTGAAGCAGAGAACCCAGCTAAGCCATGCCTGAACTCACTTACAAACACTGGATAAGAATAAATATGCATTGTTTGAAGCCACTAAGTTGCTAGCAATTCATTTTGCAGCAATAACTAAATACCCATGAGCCATATAGTCTAATATCAGCTCCAGACGTCCAGCAGTGAGCCTATCTCTGGTCTCATGTCCTTATGGAGACTACTCTTTATCTCTGTCCTTTATCTCTCGTACTGTTTTAGGCACCTCTGTGACCCTGAAAGGTGTTAGAATGTAGAGGAGTTTTCCCAGGGGTGGAGACTTACAGGAAGGGATGCTGAGATTGAGTTTGACTGTGGCTAAGAGTTAGCAAAGGGTTTTAGTTCATCTCTGGAAGGAATCAGGTTCTGTCTGCAGTTAAGAGGTCCTTGGGATCTGGACTTAGGCTGTCTGGGCCCCTTCAAGGGAAGGGGACTGGGTGAAAAAGAGGAAGAGCCTAGCTCAGAAAAAACAAACAAACAGGTTCATTCTTCACCTTCCCCCAGCACTCTGGATCAATGGAGGTATTGAATTTTTCCAGCCATATAATCACTGCATAAGGGAAATGTCCACAGGAGAGAGGAGGAAGCAGATATGAGTTCTGCTAGATCCCCAGATTTCTTTGAAACCAACCCTCCTGATGAAGCCCATGCTCTCAGTCCTGGAACTTCACTGTATTTACATAATAAGGAATATTTTTAATGACCCTGATCTTTCTACAAGAGTCATTCTGTAATCCTGAACTCCCTTTTCTTGGTGAACTTTCACTTCTTCTTCAGAACATAGATCAAAGGTTAGCACCTCTGCAGAAGTTCTACCAGGAGTTTTTGCTTCTTTGTTTTTCTTCCTCAGCCTCTATACTTTTTTTACCTTGTGTAATATTTAGAACATAATTAATTAAAAAAATTCTTTTTTACTTTCTGGAAATTTTTAAAGGAAATAAATTTTTTTTAGTTGATATATTCCTAGGATCCAGGCTAGTGTCTGCCATAAAAAAGAAAATGAAAGTGAAGTTGCTCAGTCGTGTGTGACTCTTTGCAACCCCATGGACTGTAGCCTACCATGCTCCTCCATCCGTGGGATTTTCCAGGCAAGAGTACTAAGAAAGCTGTTCAATAAATGCTCATTATGTTAACAAATGCTTACATTTTAAACGACAGGATTTAATTGTCATTGTTAGCATGAATCATTTAAAATCATTTATAAGAGCCAGATTAAATTTACATTTTTTAAAATGTCACGTCAAAGAAGTAGTTATGCTTTCATAAAGGCAAAGCCGTGGGGACATAAATGTGAGAGTGCCATCTACTGGTAAACATATAAACAGGTAAGGCACTAAGAAGACTGGTAAAATATTAATGAGTGTGTGTAAGTCACTTCAGTTGTGTCTGACTCTTTGTGATCCCATGGACTGTAGCCCACCAGGCTCCTCTGTCCATGGGATTCTCCAGGCAAGAATACTGGAGTGGGTTGGCATGTCCTTTTCCAGGAGATCTTCCTGACTCAGGAATTGAACCAATGTCTACTTTAAATAATGTCTTCCTTATGTAGCTTATATAAAATGTGAAAGAAGGATAGAAGCAAAATGGACAGATGTTGTGTGATATTTTCCTGGAAACTATTCTTATCCTATTAATACATGGAAAATGTAATGATATTTTTAAATATAAAAGGAAACAGTAATAACAATAAATATATGAAATGACAAATTATCAAAAGTTTTTTCCACCTCTGTCCTTCCCCCCAGATTAGAAATAAAACTAGGATGCCAACTATTTCAGTTTATATTCACTATTGGGAGGTCCTAGCCAGTACAGTAAGGGAAGAAGAATAAAGGTTAATGTTAAATGTTAATTGTTTAAATCCTCCAATTAAAAGGCAAAGATTAGTAGAATGGATTTAAAAAATGCCAGAACTGAACATATATTAGCTAGAAGAAAAACACCTGAAATACAAAAACACAAATAAGTCTTAAATAAATGTATAGAAAAATAGGTATTATGCAAGCAGTAAGGGCATCGCTGGTGGCTCAGATGGTAAAGAATCTGCTTGCAATGCAGAGACCAGGGTTCAATCCTTGGGTTGGAAAGATTCCCTGGAGAAGGGAATGGCTGCCCACTCCAGTATTCTTGCCTGGAGAATTCCATGGACAGAGGAGCCTGATGGGCTACAGTCCACAGGTTCTCAAAGAGTAGGACACGACTGACGACTGAACGACTAACACGTCACACTTATGCAAACAGTAAGCATAAAAAGAATGGAGTGTCTATATTAATAAAAAATAGAGTTTAAGACAGAGAGCATTTCCAGAGATAGAGTACCATTCTATACTGATAAAAGGGTCCATTTTTTCATAAAGAAAACATAATCATAAATGTGTATGCGCTTAATGACAAGACTTCAAAATACATGATGCAAAAATGGAAAGAATTAAAGGGAAAAAATAAGCAATTCTATAATCCCAGTTGGAGATTTTAATACCTTTCTTTCAGTAGTGATATAATAACTAGATAAAACATCTAAAAAGTCACATAAGACTGAAAAACCCTATCTATCACCTTGAACAAATTGGTATTTAAAGAACATTATACTGGATACGCTCGGAACCGGGGAAATGGGGAGCGAGGCTACCTGGCCAGCTCGCGGCGTGTTGGCGACTTGAGTACACGGCTGACCCCTCTGAACGCTCTCCTGGTCAGGACCCGGCGCTGCTCTGAAGGGCCTTCTCTACTAGCACCGCTTGAGGACCCACCATGAGGCGCTTGGGGTCGGTGCAGCGGAAAATGCCGTGTGTGTTTGTGACGGAGGTGAAAGAGGAGCCTTCCACCAAAAGGGAGCATCAGCCATTTAAAGTTTTGGCAACTGAAACTGTAAGTCACAAGGCATTAGATGCAGATATATACAATGCAATTCCAACAGAAAAAGTGGATGGAACATGTTGTTATGTTACTAACTACAAAGGTCAGCCATACCTCTGGGCTCGGCTAGATAGGAAACCTAACAAATTAGCTGAGAAAAGATTTAAAAATTTTCTACATTCAAAACAAAACTCGAAAGAATTTTTTTGGAATGTTGAGGAGGACTTCAAACCTGTTCCAGAGTGCTGGATACCAGCGAAGGATATAGAACAGTTAAATGGGAATCCGATGCCTGATGAAAATGGACACATTCCTGGTTGGGTACCAGTGGAGAAAAACAACAAACAGTACTGCTGGCATTCGTCTGTAGTCAGTTACGAGTTTGAGATCGCCCTGGTCCTGAGGCATCATCCTGATGATCCTGGCCTTTTGGAAATTAGTGCAGTGCCGCTCTCAGATCTTCTAGAACAAACACTGGAGCTCATAGGAACCAATATTAATGGAAATCCTTATGGGTTAGGAAGCAAAAAGCATCCATTACATCTTCTTATACCACATGGAGCATTTCAAATAAGAAATCTACCTACCTTGAAGCACAGTGATCTGTTGTCCTGGTTTGATGGTTGCAGAGAGGGTAAAATTGAAGGAATAGTATGGCATTGCAATGATGGTTGTTTAATCAAGGTCCATCGCCACCATCTTGGTTTATGTTGGCCGATCCCAGACACTTATATGAATTCAAAACCAGTTATTATCAACATGAATCTGAACAAATATGAGTATGCCTTTGATGCTAAGTGTTTGTTTAATCATTTTTCAAAAATAGACAATCAGAAATTTGGTAGGCTCAAAGATATAATACTTAATGTATAAACTGGAAGTGCAATTAAAAACCAGCTTCATTGTTGTTCTATTTCAGTGTTGAATACTCTGCCACGTTTATAAGGTAAAAATATCTCAGATTCAGTTTATTATTCAGTGTCTTAATATAGCAACATGTCTTTTAGCATTTGAAGCAATCAATTTTCCAGCTGCAAATATCTATTCAAATTTTTATTTAGAAACAGCAAATGAATGTTAACCTCTGGAATTAAAAATATAATAATAAGCTCTCCATCTTGTACAAAGGTTGGATTCAGTCCATTGTACATGGGTAGTTTAAAAGACAAACCAACAATTTTGGACCATTACTTTAACAATTAAATAGTTTAAACTGAATTTAAAATTGCTAGACATTTAACAAAACATATGGCTCAACTTAATAACATATATATAGACATAATTTCAGAATCTTAACACATATATGAATATGTAAGTATATATAAAATCCCAGTTTTAGATGTTTAAAAAACTTGGTACAACGTTATAAATGTATAAAAATTTAGAGAGGAGCGGTCCCCTGGCACCCCGGACGTCTCCTGCCTTTCCTGGCCCCCATGGGCCCCCCTCTTGGGGCTCGCGCCCACCACCACCAACACCCAGAGCCACCGCTGGCCCCGGAGAACACTCTCTCGCCGAGTACCGGCGCCTCCACGGCCCTCACGGGCAACTTGCTCTGCCCAGCTTTCCCCCTCAGGGACTGAGGGCGCTTCTCTGCCCAGAGACGCCACCGGCCATGGAGGCCAGGGAAGGACGCCCACATGAGGCGAGGGCGGTTAGGTCCTAAACAGGGCCAGAATATTGGAATGGGTTGCCGTTTCCTCCTCCAAGAGATCTTCCCAACCCAGTAATAGAACCTGTGTCCCCTGTCTCCTGCTTGGCAGGTGGATCATTGCCACCTGGGAAGCCTTTAGTATGAGCTTCCCCAAAAGGCAATTCCACTCATGGGACTGGAGATACACAGAATTCATGGTGACTTCGAAGGAAAGGAAGAAGAAAGCTGAATGTCCACGGATGTGTGCTTAGTTCAAACCAATATTCATCTCTTCTGATAATGACCTGTGAATACATAGGCTAGGTGTCAAATATTGTGAAAGAAAAAGGTCATAATTATCCTGGGGAACCAGAGAGAAATGAGAGGTCAATGGGAGCATTCCACGCTATTCTATTTAATGCATATTCAGTATTCACCACAACACTGATGCATATTTTTCTGACCTAAGAGATTCTTTTGTGAACATTTTTGTACTTAAGCCTTTGGTGCTGGGTTGCTTCATCGTGTCCGACTCTGTGCGACCCCGTAGATAGCAGCCCAACAGGCTCCTCTGTCCCTGGGATTCTCCAGGCAAGAATGCGGGAGTGGGTTGCCATTTCCTAAGCTTTTACAGATGAGCAATTCAAGGGTATATACCTGGAAGTGGAGTTTTGGGATCATGTAGAAGGGCATCTTAAACTTTCTCAGGTATTAGCCAAATGAAATCTAAAGTACCAGAAGATATTTCTGTTTATATGCCAGCAGTGTGTTAGAGTTTCCTTTACATTTTTATGAAAGAATAATATTTTAGACTATTTAAAATCTATATTAAACAGGTGTATAGTAGTATCATTGTCATTGTGGTTCAGTCGCTCGGTTGTGTCTGACTTTTTGCGGCCCCGTGGACTGCAGCGCGCCGGGCTTCCCTGTCCTTCACCATCTCCCGTAGCTTGCTAGAACTCTTGTCCGGTGGGTTGGTGGTGCCATCCAACCGTCTCGTCCTCTGTCGTCCCCTTTTCTTCCTGCCTTCGGTCTTTCCCAGCATCAGGGTCTTTTCTAAGGAGTCAGCTCTTCACATCATGTGGCCAAAGTATTGGAGCTTCAGCTTCAGCATCAGTCCTTCCAATGAATATTCGGGACTGATTTCCTTTAGGATTGACTGACTTGATCTTCTTGAAGTCTTCCCCTATGCCACAGTTCAAAAACATCAATTCTTCAGCACTCAGCCTTAAAAATTAGTATTTTAGACTGTTTTAAATGCATAGTATAGGTGGACACGGGGATCATATAATCTTTTCATTGGAATATTCCTGATCATCAATGCCATTGATTATTCTTTTGTTTTCTGACTATTTTGATGATTCTTCTGCAGATTACGTGCCCATCCAAATTTTTCATCAATTATGCTATTGGTCTTTTCCCTTTTTGTGTGTGTACATTTAATATGTATCTTTGAGACTAACATTGGTGACTTAGTTACATTGCATATTTGTCATAGTATTTAAGGTCAAATTTTTAAAAATAAATTCTTTTTTCCTGTGGAAAAAAAAAAAAAAAAAAAAAAAATAAAAATAAAAATTTACCACAGCTCATTGCCTATTTGACAGACATACTAACAGTCTTCAAAAATATACTTTCCTAATATGTTGAAATTTTTATATAATTTTATTTACTAAAAATTCCAATTTAAGTAAAGCTATGAGGTATTGGGAAGGAAATCATGTAGGTCAGACTTGCTTGATTTCCAGATGGAATGTTAACTTACAAAGTTAGTAAATAGTTAAATAAAACTATAGTTAGAGGTGGCCTTTTAGTATATGGGGAAATTAACAGGATTTTCCTCCTCATCTTCAAACTGTTCAGAAGCAGCAACAGGACTAGTTAATTCAACTCCAAATTGTTCAGAAAGTTTTTTTAACTTCTCCTCTAAGAGAATATTTTTTTTCACTTCTTCTTTGTAGTTATACTTCAGATCTTCTATTTCTTCAAAAAATGATGGATCAAAATTTTCCAGTTCTTTTTTCAGCTTTTTTATTTCCTCCTAATAAGAATATATTATCTTGTAAAGGTGTACACAGGAAAAAAATACATTCTTTAGGTCTGAACTAAAGAGAATGATTTACAAACATGAAAGCCAAAGAAACTTGAATAGTCAAATACAAGGCAGAAGTCAAATTATTCTCTAAGTTATGTCCTATTCTGGCACTATAATTTATCAACTATTAAATCAGAGGGGATTTAATCTTTCCCCAAAAGAGTGTTATGATGTTCTCAGTGTCAAAAAACTTGGTTATTCACAACACTGAAGTTATTCTGGTTACAATTCTTTGGTTAGGCGTCATTTGTATTTTCTTTACAAGTATCTAATTTTAATGAATAGTGGTCACCTGTTATAAATATATTTATGATCACGGAAACTATGGCTTCTGCCTGGCTAAAAGTTAGCATCTAATAAAGAAACACTTTGAGCTTTAATGACCAGGTAGAATAGCCAGTGAGCACTAGTTAATTTTCATATTTATGTTCCTTTATTCTGTTTAGAGTCTTAAAGAGGTAAAGCATATCAAATATCTTTATGTGAACCATTTCTGAAAATAATTGAAAAAGACACTAATCCCAATGTGACCCAAAACTTAGGAAAATATGAAAATAATGAGCTATATTTGTGACAATAAAAAATAATTAACTCTCTAAAGAAAAAAAAAAAAAAGAACATTATACTGAATTATACTGAATATCTGCATCCACATTCTTTTCAAGTACATGTGGTTATAGTCATAATGATAGACATATTCTAGGCCACTATACAAGTCAATAAAGTTAGAGGAATTTAAATCAGATAGCATATGTTGTCTTGGGAATTCCCTGGCAGTCCAGCAGTTAGGATTCCAGTGCTTTCACTGCCAGGGCCTGGGTTCCAACCCTGGTCAGGGAACTAAGATCACATAAGCCCCCAATTTGTGGAAATTAAGCAACATGCTTCTAAATTAATCTACCATGTAAAAATCATAATAAAAATTATAATATATTTGAACTATAGAATAAGGCATATATAACTTTGTGAGAGGCAACTAAACAGTGCCTACAGGGAAATGTATAGCTTAAACTGTTTACATTAGAAAATAAAGATAGTCTAAAATCAAAGCCCAGATCCTGCAAAGGTGATATGTCTAAAAGAAGACACCTCCATTACCACCAATAAAACTGAGATCCCAAAGGGTGATAAAGGTGAACTAGAAGTAAACCCATTTCACCTCCTAGAATCTGAAAGAGCTCTGAGAACTCTGGTGCTGAGGAGGGTGCAAAGAAAAGAAAAAGAGAGAAATAGACCCTGGTAAGTTGTAACAAGAGGCCAATTTTTATACATATTCGGGGTGAAATTTCATATCACTTGGGTTATCAAAACAAAATTATTAGTTTGTTCCTTCTTTTTATTGCTGTAAAAGAAAAATATTCTTCCTACCATCTCCCCTCCCTTTCAGCACAAGCTGAGTGCCAAAGATACGGGCCATTTCACCAGTTTCCTCCCCGGATCTTATAGGGCCCCGCCTTCTGAAGTAGTTTCACTTTTGTTTGTAGTTAACTTCCTCACCCAGACCTCAGGAACCAGCAGCTACGGAGGGAACTAGCGCGAGTATGTGACTGTCTGCTGTGTGGAGAAGGGAGTGGAAAAGGTCAGACCCATGTTTTCTCATGTTTTCTCCACGGAGGGATAGGAGATGTGTGTTGGAGGAGGGGATGGGGTAGCCGGGTCTTTGTTTCATGGCTCTCACACAGGGTCTGCTTTCTTTTTCGCCAGATTCCATGTTAAATCTCTGAAGTACAGAAGGTGAGGTGAGTGAAGGTCCAGGACAGGCGCCCTGGGGGCTCAGAGGAGGGGAGGTCCTCCTTCCCTAGGAGCACAGCACCAGTGTCAGAGAGGAGCCTAGTGTATCGCTTGGGGGAGATAACCTGCCAAAGAACAGAAATCTCCAGAAGAAATTCTCTTTGGATCCAAGAGACTGGTCCTGGTTATTAGAGGGACATAGCCTATCCAGTAACTTTAGTTGAATCCTTGCTTTTGATTCTGGCCCTGTCAGTTCAAAGGAAAGGCCACTCTCAACTTCCTTCATCCTCTGCTGCCCTCCCCGACAAACTCCCAGGAATGAGGAAGCAGGGAACTGAGCCAGGTTCCCAAAGCAGTCTAAGCTGTGGGTGAGAGGGTCGACTCCTTTGTCTATTGGTTGTCAGGTCCCTAGGGGTTAAGCCCTCAGGGTTGAGAGGCCCTGCTTTCCCATCTGCTTCTCACCTTCCCCTATCCTGGATTCTGCAAACTCCCTGTGTTCCAGTCACTCTGAGCTTCTCCTGAGACACAGGTCCTGCTTGGAGAAGAGACAGTCACCTCCCTAGCTGTCAAGGAGTTCTGCTCCCCTTCTCTTCCCAGCTCTTTTTTCCTCAGGTCAGGGAGCGGGGAAAAGAACTTGATTTCTTTACTTGTTCTTCTGGTTGTCTTTTTTGCTTTCATTATCATCCAGTTAGGTTTCCACTAGGGACTTTATTATGGTGTCTTTTGTTCTTTGTGGGGCAGGAGTGAGGGTTTAATTAGAGTCAAATTTGATTGTCTCAATCAAATCCTTAATAGACCACCCCTTTACCTAAGTGTTACTACCACTTACAAAGAAACAATTCTGGTACTAATTATTCTTGATGTTCATTAGAGGGAGAAAAACTTTAACAGTCCCTCACTGAGTTCTCTCTCTTGCTGCAGCTTTGGTTGAGGAAGTCAGCTTGGTTTCTCTCCCTCTCTCAGTGAAAACTTCACAATGATGGAATGTTCTCCATCGGGGCTTTCATATAGCTACCAATCACCTGCAGCTATTAAGCAATTTAAATATGGCTAAGAGGTGCGAGAAATAGAATTTTAAATTCTATTTAATTGTAATTAAAGTGGCCACATGTAATAGTCATGACCATATTCCACAACACAGCTACATTCAATGCATCGTCTAAATTCCAACCTATTTCTTCTCTCTCTAGAGCAGACTCCATGACCTGTTGAAACCAGTGGCAACCAGTGCATTGCACAGAGACTCAGGAGAGGTAAAGTTCCATCACTGTGGGAAAATTCTGATTACTTCATCTCTGTGTCTAGATTCAATATTGGAGCTTTACAGGAGAAACCATGGCCTCAAAGAAGATGAGGGAGGAAGCCACCTGCTCCATCTGCCTGCACCTGATGACTAACGCAGTGAGCATCAGCTGTGGACACAGCTACTGCCACGCGTGCATAGTGAGCTTCTTTGAGAACCTCTACCAGATGCAACCATGGCTGAAGACATTCTCCTGTCCCCAGTGTCGAGCACCATTTAACATGGAGAGCCTCCGGCCCAACAAGCAGCTGGGAAATCTCATCGAAGTCATCAAGGAGATGGACCAGGAAATGTCATGTGAGGAACATGGAGAGAAGCTCCACCTGTTCTGTGAAGACGAGGGCCAGCTTATCTGCTGGCTCTGTGATCGTGGAGCCCAGCACAAAGGGCATGCCACAGCTCTGGTGGAAGAAGCATGCCAAGGCTACAGGGTGAGTGGTGGCCCACAGGGCTTCGGCAAGTACTTGGCCTCATATTGCCCCCTGAGACCTGAGATTCTTTGGCCTGAAACCCAAGATTAGGATCCTGAAATCCTATATCCTGTCATTCATCTGAAAAGTAGAATGATGGGTCCTCACTAAATCAAGTCCCAAAGGTTACTTTTGTCCCTATCCTTTCTGGCTCTGATGAACTCCTCCCTGCTTTAGAATGCCATGTGCACACCTGCATGTTTTATTGCTTCATACCATGTGTGTAATTTAAGAAACAACAATATGCAAGACCATGGGAAAGAGTCTGAAAACACAGGGGTCAAAGACACACCACCTTAGATGTCTTACAGTCTAATAGGAAAGACAAATCAGCAAACAGGCTGCCTCGAGTCCCCTGATTTGGATGGTGGAGCAGAGCACTAAGGGGTGTGGAGTAGTAACTAAGGAATCTTCCCAAGAATGACTCTTGAAGAATACATAAAAATTAACCAAATATATTAATAGAAGTATGGAGAAGGGAGAGGACATTCCAGACAGAGGGGACCACATGTGCAAAAGCACAGCCATGGGAGCATACCTGACTTGCTATGACTAGGCCGGGGGGTATGCAGGGGAGGCAGGTGATGTTACGGGAATGAAAATCAGGTCTGCATCCTAGCCCAGAGTAGTCCTGGCCATGGGGGGATTTTCATTTGCAGAGTGAAAGATCGGGCTAACAATGAAAAGAACATTCTGGTACTGATACAATGAAAGGAACACTAAGTAGTAAAATTCAGATTATTCCTGTGAGAAGTGGAAAGAGATCAGTTCTAAGCCAGATTCAGGAAAGAGTGTGAGTGGAAGGATTTGGAAGTGATTGGTCGTCAAGGATAAAGCAGAGAGTGAGGTTTTGAGCAACTCCTGAGTTTCTCACTCAAAGCATGTACTCACATTTTGAGTGAGTACAGTACTAATGTGTAAAACAGAAAGCTAGCGAGAAGGTGCTATATAGCACAGAGAGCTCAGCTCTGTGCTCTGTGATGATGACCTAGACAGATGGAATGGAGGGGGCGGTGGCGGTGGAAGAGATGCCCGAGAAGGAGGGGATATATATATATATATACAAATGGCTGATTCATGGTTTTGTACAGCAGAAACTGACAACATTGTAAAGCAATTATATTCCAATAAAAAGACAAAACCATTTTAAAAAAATCATGTAAAGGAAGACTGACCTTTGCAATCATGGAACCTAGTGGGCATAGTCTTGCTACCTATTCCTTCTCTGTCCTGCCTAGATTTGAGAAAATTGTTGTCCCCAGTGTGAGCTCCTTGTCCCCACATTCCATGAACTGGAGGTGATCTTCTATTAAGGTTCTGAGTCCTCCATCAGTGTATGCCAATACTGACCACCACTCAGCACATGACAGCTCTTCCTTAAACTCCATGGAGCAGTTAATTGCTGTAATGGGGATATTCCCATTGGAATTATTTTCCCACCAAGTAGTAAAAGAAGCACCATGGGGTGATGATTCTAAACCTAGAGAGTTAGACTGCTTAGTTTGAAATTTTAATTCAGCTACCCATTTGATGGGTGGCTTTGAGCAAGTTATTTAATGTCTTCATGCCCTTGTTTCCCTAACTGTGAATGGGGATAAGAGTAGTTCCCTTCCTCCCCAACATACATGCTCAGCAGGTTGTTATAAGGCTTAAGGACATAATACATGTAAAGCTTAGAATAGCATTTAGCACATAGCAACTGCAGTACTGACTTGCTAACAAGTTCTGCAGAGCCCTTTCTTGACAGCATGCAAGAATTAATGAGTATACTTACTGGGTTTAGGACAGGAGCCAATTCTTTTAGTATTGATCACAGCTAGCAATTTGATTTAGCTTAAACTTACTTTCCATAAAAATGTGAGACACTGTCTTGAAAAATAACCTAAAAGCTTGATATGGATACTAAGTCACTTGAAACCATTTAGTTTCATGATACCATTTTTCAAAAGGCGTCAGAGCCGCCCTCCTCCATTAACTGTTTCTAATAACTTTGGCTGGCAGCCTAATCTTTCTTTCTTGACTCACCATAATATGTACAAAGTTCCCTGTGTGCCAAACACTTTGGCATTGGTTCTGTTTGGATCAGTACATTATTAAATAAAACATTTTTAGGTGATTATTATCTTGTTTTATGTGCAGCATTTCCTTGGCAAGACAGTGGTGGTGGATATAGCTCAGACTCTGGGTCAGCAGATGAACTGGAATCACAGTCCAACCACCCACCAGTTACAGCCCTTTGGGCAAGTTATTTATTCCCTTTCTAAGCCTGTTTCTGCAGCACAGAAATGATGTTAAAAATCCTACTAACTGCTCAGGGTTGCCAAGGGAATCAAATATGTTACTGCATATACAACCCTTGGGCTTCCCTGATGGCTCAGTGGTAAAGAATCCGCCTGCCAATGCAGGAGATGCAGTTTGATCTTTGGGTTGGGAAGTTCCCCTGGAGAAGCAAATGGTAACCAACTCCAGTAATTTCACCTGGGAAACCCCTTGGATTTCCAGAGGAGCCTGGCAGCCTATAGTCCATGAGGTCGCAAAGAGTGGGACACGACTTAGTGACTGAACAACAACAGCAAAACACAGTCTTTGGCATGCTTCCTGGCAAAGTGTGAGGACTCAATGCATATTCAGTTTTATTCTAATAGTCTTGGAGGGCTGGGCTGCCCCTTATGTGGCTAATGAAGAATTGTTGAATAGACTTTATTCACTCAATTTTTCCTTTAGGAAAAGCTCCAGCAAGCTGTGACAAATTTGAGGCAACTGGAAGAGGAATGTATGAACCTGAAGGTGTTCACGGCAGAGCAAATAACCAAATGGAATGTAAGAATTTGGGCTTATTGATCTCAGGCTATTTTCCATCCTAGAGCTTAGATATAGGGGGTGATTGGGCAAAGCATAGTGAAAGCTTATTGTCACTAAATCAGACCAAACAGACAAAATCCAAAGAAGAAACTACTGTTTTTATGCCCCTCGTTTTCTAAAATCTATGAGAATTTATCTCCAACCCCTTCAACCTTTCAGTAGTAGTTGGCTAGGATTCTGAAACCTCAGTCAGGAAAAGCAGAACTGGTATGCTCCTTTACCTAGAGTCATTCTTCACTAAGTTTCAGTTCTTAATATCTCAAAGTACCTTCCTGATTTGAAGGCCTTATTAACCTTATTGCTGTGGCATGCGTACTGCAGTACAGGGCACATGTACTACAGTACAGGCTGTGGCTCTCAGCCTTACGAGTTCAGAAATCAACCCTTGTGACTGCTAAGAAAATAGAATCACTCCAGGTTGAGATTCATATTACTGAAGCTCATGAAGCTGATGAAGGAAATCTACTTGGATTATAAGGAAGATCCAAGTGCTCCAAGAACCTACACACTTAGTACTGCAGACTCTCAGGTCTATAAGACTATTTTCATGGCTGACCAGCCTCCCCCTGATCAGAGATGCATCTCTTTACAGAATATTTATGTAATTCATCAACTTGCAGACAAATCCCACAGGCAAGTTAGGCATTTTGCCTCTTTCAGATGCCTCTTCCAACCTTCCAACCTCTCTGCTCCAATCCTTTAGGTATGGTTGTTAAACTTGAGCTCTCAGAGGACACTCTTACCTCTCTCATTTCTGGGATCTTAGGCAGTGGGGAGGATCTTGACCATCAGTGACCCTTCAACCACATCACAGCCATCGAAACACTGTATGAATTGAGAAATCATCCATGGAGATTGCAATTCTTCTCTCACCCCAAATGAAAGCTGAGTCTGACAAGCTGTATCATGTGGTTTCTGTTACTCTTACACATAAGGTTGAGTACATGGACCCAGGTTGGTGGATGACTATTTCATAGTTAACCATGACAAAAGTGTGCTACCCAGACCTCCTGCTGCTGAGAATAATGGACTCTCCTGTTAGCTTGGGTGCCTTAAAGTCCAGCCTTGGTGATGTTCACTTTAAGCTTTTGTTTCAAGAAATCCTCTCAGACTCAGAGCTACCTTCTTACATCTCAAATAAAAACTCATTTTTATCCTTTTAACTGATAAAATTTTTGACCTTGGTTCTAGTCCCATGATTAAATTATTTATCACTCCTGCCCATCTCTTTTGCATGTTGGCTGAATAAGGAAATAGTGTGACTCTAGAGAATTGTGATAACCTTTCCCACATCTGAATATCTGCCTTCCAGGCATGACTCTACAGTGGGACAATTTTCCAGCTTGAATGAGTCATGGGAAAATAATCTTATGGTAGCTGAGCAAACTTACTTTTGTGTGTCTATGTATTAAAATATACATAACAAAATGTCCTGTTTAACTATTTGTATGTGTACAGTTCCATTCCTTCCTCCTCCCAGCTCCTGGTAACCTCTACTCTACTTTCTGTCTCTATGAATTTGACAATTTTAGGTACCTCATATAACTGGAATCATAAAATATTTGCTCTTTTTTTCTGGTTTACTTCACTTAGTATAATATCTTTAAGATTCATCCATATTGAAGCATATATCAGAATGCCATTCCTTTTTAAGACTGAATAGTATTCCACTGTATCTATAGATTGCATATCAGTTCATCCATCAATGGGCATTTGGTTTGTTTCCACTTTTCCTAACTCAAGGAGAAGATAGAGGTTCGGAAACAAAAAATCCAGTCTGACTTTAAGACTCTCCAGAGCTTCCTTCATGAGGAAGAGAAGTCTTATCTATGGAAACTGGAGAAAGAAAAAGAGCAAACTCTGAGGAGATTGAGGGACAATGAGGCCAATCTTGAACAGAAGAACCATGAACTCCAGAGCCACATCCTGGAGCTAGAGAATAAATGTCAGTGCTCAGCCCAGAAATTGCTTCAGGTAAGACCATGCACTTGGAGTAAGGAGGGAAGGTATTTGTTCTTGACCTTTCAGCAGGAGAATGGTGAGGAACCATGGGAAGCTTGGTGAGGCTTGCCTGTTTCACTCAAAAATGGCACATTAGTGTAGGGAATTTAAATTTAATGTTCCTTTTAGATACACATCAATGTTTGCAAGGTGGCCCCCACCAGTCTATAGAGTGCCTTTAGCTGAATTAGAAATAATATGGCTATAGTGGGCTCCTTGGCTAAATGGAACCATGGGACAACTTTGGCTACCATTTATTTCTGTACCATGTTTACAAAACTCTGACTGTGAAAGTGTCTGCTGAAATACCCCTTCAGATGACTGATGGGTGACAAAGTGGGACAGTCAAAATGAGTGATTACTTTTTCCTTGATTTGCTTGTAGAGCCCTCCAGAGCTCTTTTGGGTCCAGCCCATTACAATAAACTAAACTATGACTGTAGCTGTTTTATCCTGTTCCTACTAACAGAACTAGGGGTCACCCTGTAAGGATGAGAATGTAGTTCGATGCCCTACCACCATGTGATACCTGCTGCTACCACCATAGTGGCCCAGTCTCAGGGCTTAAGCCTGGGTTCACTACTTTGGACCTTTGCAATAAGTGTCTCTAATATGGGCTCACTCTGAAGGAAATGAGGTCACTGAAAGCAAGTCTTTCCAGAGGGAGCATGGGACAAAGCTCCTGGCCTTCTTCCACATAGCAAGGAAAGTAAACACCCTGATATGCTGACTATTCCATGGGGCCAGGATGGAAATCATCATCTCTAGGTATTCATCAATATCTAAGTCCAGGATTAGTCTTTTTTACTTCTTTGGAAGGAGTATTAGAGAGAACAGCCTCACATGCCAAGTCCCATGAAATACTGATGTTCCCACACTTATCTTTTGTCTTTGTCTCTTCATAGGATGTGAAAGATACTTTGAGCAGGTGAGTCCTATATGAGTTCAGGAGGGAAAGAGGTGTGGGTATACAGAGTTAAATGGAATTTACACTGAAGAAGTTTTGGTTTCTGCTTATTCTAGGAGTTGGGCTGTGAAGCTAGAACAACCAGAGGCCCTCTCTTTGGACCTTCATACTGTGTGCAATGTTTCTGAGCTTTACTTTGATGTAAAGAAAATGTTAAGGAGACATCAAGGTATGTGAAGAAGCCCTAAATGCTACAGATAGACGGGACCTTAAGTGGTAATGAAGTTCATCACCTGTCCCCAGGCAGGCTCACAGCCAGAGAGGTTATTCAGGTATCTTTAGTGTAGCTGTCATTCTCCCTTGTTAGTTTTCTCCAGTGCTTAGACAGGGACATGGGATACTGGTTATCTGTGCAGACCCAGTTGGGTCCTTTGCTTAGGGTCTCACAAGGCTGCAGCTAAGGTGTTGGCCTGGCTGTGTTCTTATCTGGAAGTGAGACTGGGAAAGAATCCTCTTATAAGCTCACTCAGGTTGTTGGCAGAATTTATTTCTTTTGGGTTTGGCACTTAGGGCCCTAGCTTGTTGCTGACTGCTGGCTGGAGGCTGCCTTGGATTCTAGAAGCCACCCTTCAGCTGCTTGCACTTGGGCCTCCCACCTCGGCCAATTATTTCTGCAAAGTAAGCTACAGAGAGAGAGAGTCCCTAGAGCAAGTCTGCCAGAAAGAGAGAGGCTTATAGAGTGAAATATAGTCACATCTCATCATTATTGCCATAGCCTACAGGTTGGAAACAATTCACAGGTCCTGCCCACAATCAAAGGGAAGGAATTCCATAAGAGTATGAACACTAATGAGGGTAATGAAACTATGAGCCATGTCATCTAGGGCCACCCAAGATGGATGGGTCATGGTGGAGAGTTCTGACAAAACGTGGTCCACTGGAGAAGAGAATGGCAAACCACTTCAGTATTCTTGCCTTGAGAACCTCATGGACAGTATGAAAAGGCAAAAAGGTAGGACACTGAAAGATGAACTCCCCAGGTTGGTAGGTGCCCAATATGCTACTGGAGATCAGTGGAGGAAAAAACTCCAGAAAGAATGAAGAGATGGAGTCAAAGCAAAAACAACACCCAGCTGTGGATGTGACTGGTGATGGAAGTAACGTCCAATGCTGTAAAGAGCAATATGGCATAGGAACCTGGAATGTTAGGTCCATGAATCAAGGCAAATTGGAAGTGGTCAAACAGGAGATGGCAAGAGTGAACACTGACATTTTAGGAATCGGCAAACTAAAAGGGACTGGAATGGGTGAATTTAACTCAGATGACCATTATATCTACTACCATGGGCAAGAATCTCTTAGAAGAAATGGAGTAGCCATCATAGTTAACAAAAGAGTCTGAATTGCAGTACTTGGATGCAATCTCAAAAACGACAGAATGATCTCTGTTCGTTTCCAAGGCAAACCATTCAATATCACAGTAATCCAAATCTATACCCCGACCAGTAATGCTGAAGAAACTGAAGTTGAATGGTTCTATGAAGACCTACAAGACCTTCTAGAACTAAAACCCCAAAAAGATGTCCTTTTCATTACAGGGGATTGGAATGCAAGAGTAGGAAGTCAATAAATACCTGGAGTAACAGGCAAATTTGGCCTTGGAGTACAGAGTGAAGCAGGGCAAAGGCTAATAGAGTTCTGCCAAAAGAATACACTGGTCGTGACAAATATCCTCTTCCAACAACACAACAAAAGACTCTACACATGGATGAATATAGAAATCAGATTGATTATATTCTTTGCAGTCAAAGATGGAGAAGCTCTATACAGTCAGCAAAAATATGACCGGGAGCTGGCTGTGGCAAAAATCATGAACTCCTTATTGCCAAATTCAGACTTAAATTGAAGAAAGTAGGGAAAACCACTAGACAATTTAGCTATGACCTAAATCAAATCCCTAATGATTATACAGTGGAAGTGACAAATAGATTCAAGGGATTAGATCTGATAGACAGAGTGCCTGAAGAACTATGGATGGAGTTTCATGATATTGTATAGGAGGCAGTGATCAAGGCCATCCCCA
The DNA here is from genome assembly GCF_042477335.2 of Ovis canadensis. Classification (NCBI taxonomy): domain Eukaryota; kingdom Metazoa; phylum Chordata; class Mammalia; order Artiodactyla; family Bovidae; genus Ovis; species Ovis canadensis. Next base: position 46,222,437 of record NC_091264.1, on the reverse strand, counting down.
TGAAAAGGAAAGGTAAAAAGGCAAAATGGTTGTCTCAGGAGGCCTTACAAATAGCTGTGAAAAGAAGAGAAGGGAAAGGCAAAGGAGAATAGGAAAAATATACCCATCTGAATGCAGAGTTTCAAAGAATAGCAGGAGAGATAAGAAAGCCTTCCTCAGTGATCAATGCAAAGCAATACAGGAAAACAACAGAACAGGAAAGACTAGAGACTCTTCAAGAAAACTAGAAATACCAAGAGAACATTTCATGCAAAGATGGGCATAATAAAGGACAGACATGGCATGGACCTAACAGAAACAGAAGATATTAAGAGGAGGTGGCAAGAATACACAGAAGAACTATACAAAAAAGATCTTCATGACCCAGATAATCAAGATGGTGTGATCACTCACCTAGAGCCAGACATCCTAGAATGTGAAGTCAAGTGGGCCTTAGGAAGCATCACTACAAACAAAGCTAGTGGAGGTGATGGAATTCCAGTTGAGCTATTTCAAATCCTAAAAGATGATACTGTGAAAGTGCTGCACTCAATATGCCAGCAAATTTGGAAAACTCAGCAGTGGCCACAGGACCAGAAAAGGTCAGTTTTCATTCCAAGCCCAAAGAAAGGCAATGCCAAAGAATGTTCAAACTACTGCACAACTGCACTCATCTCACACACTAGCAAAATAATGCTCAAAATTCTCCAAGCCAGGCTTCAACAATACATGAACTGTGGACTTCCAGATATTCAAGCTGGATTTAGCAAAGGCAGAGGAACCAGAGGTCAAATTGCCAACATCCGCTGGATCATTGAAAAAGCAAGAGAGTTCCAGAAAAGCATCTACTTCTGCTTTATTGACTACGCCAAAGACTTTGTGTGGGTCACAACAAACTGTGGAAAATTAGAGATGAGAATACTAGACCTCATTACCTGCCTCCTGAGAAGTCTGTATGTAGGTCAAGAAGAATAGTTAGAACTGGACATGGAACAACAGACTGGTTCCAAATCGGGAAAGGGGTATTTCAAGGCTCTATATTGTCACCCTGTTTATTTAACTTATATGCAGAGTACATATAAGTACTGGATGAAGCACAAGCTGGAATCAAGATTGCTGGGAAAAATATCAGTAACCTCAGATATGCAGATAACATAACCCTTATGGCAGAAAGTGAAGAACTAAGGAGCCTCTTGATGAAAGTGAAAGATGAGAGTGAAAAAGTTGGCTTAAAACTGAACATTCAGAAAACTAAGATCATGGCATCTGGTCCCATCACTTCATGGCAAATAGATGGGGAAACAGTGGAAATAGTGATAGACTTTATTTTTTGGGCTCCAAAATCACTGCAGATGGTGACTGCAGCCATGAAATTGAAAGGCACTTGCTCCTTGGCAGAAAAGTTATGACCAACCTAGACAGCATATTAAAAAGCAGAGATATTACTTTGCCAACAAAGGTCTGTCCAGTCAAAGCTATGGTTTTTCCAGTAGTCATTTATGGATGTGAGAGTTCAACTATAAAGAAAGCTGAGCGTCGAAGAATTGATGCTTTTAAACTGTAGTGTTGGAGAATATTGAGAGTCCCTTGGACTGCAAGGAGGTCCAGCCAGTCCATCCTAAAGGAAATTAGTCCTGAATATTCATTGGAAGGACTGATGCTGAAGCTGAAACTCCAATACTTTGGCCACCTGATGCAAAGAACTGACTCCTTGGAAAAAACCCTGATGCTAGGAAAAATCGAAGGCAGGAGGAGAAGAGCATGAAAGAGGATGAGATAGTTGGATAGCATCACCGACTCAATGGACATGAGTTGGTAATGGACAGGGAGGCCTGGCATGCTGCAGTCCATGGGGTCAAAAAGAGTTGGACACAACTGAGCAATTGAACTGAACTGAACAGATGAACACCAAGAGGCAGAATCATGGAAGGCTACCTTTTTGTCTGAGTGACATCATGACGAAACCTGAACTGAACTGAAATGGGACAATTTAAACTCTTTATTTATCCTGCTTAGTTTGAATTTCTGCTTTACCGCAGATATGCTGATGCATTAAATTACAAGACACTGCCTTAGACTTTGAAAAGTGAAAGTGAAAGTGAAGTTCACTCAGTCGTGTCCGACTCTGGAGACCCTGTAGACTATACAGTCCATGGAATTCTTCAGGCCAGAATACTGGAGTGGGTAGCCTTTTCCTTCTTCAGAGGATCTTCCCAACCTGGGGATCGAACCAAGGTCTCCTGCATTGCAGGAGCATTCTTTACTAGCTGAGCCACAGGAAAGCCCAAGAATACTGGAGTGGGTAGCCTATCCCTTCTCCAGGAGATCTTCCCAACCCAGAAACCGCACCGGAGTCTCCTGCAGTGCAGGTGGATTCTTTACCAACTGAGCTATGAGGGAAGCCCACCTTAGACTCTACCAGGGGTCTAATTAGAACATTTGTATTTCTTGCCTTTATAACATCAAAAATATTCTGAATTTCAAAACCCATTTGGCCCCAGGGGTTTCCGATAAGGATAATGAACCCTTATTCAGTTCCCCCTCAATTTATCAATGACAAATAACAGTAACAACCACTACCAAGGTCTGTGACTGATTTCCAAAGAGCTCAGTAGTCAACCATCTTTCAGGTGATATTACTAACCTGTAAAAATTTGATTTTCTTGGCTTGATTTTCCTGGATCATCCCAGGAATATTAATTGAAGCCCTAAACTTTGTGAGTCTGGCTCATAATAAAGACTCACTGAACAGAGTTAATAAAGGGATATTTACAAAGATGAGGATTTTACTGCTAACAAGAAACAGTGAAGCAACCCAAGGCTAGGAATAGGTAGGAAGTCATCACCTTCCCAGGGTTTCAGTAGCAGATGGAGGGAGCTGTAGCTAAAGGAGAGTGTGACCAAACACAGACCCGCCAAATCACAGCCAGTGGGGAGGGACTTGGGGCGCTAAATACTTCTAATTCTGCTTCTTTTTGCCCTATGGTCTCCTCTAGTCCTTCCCATTGGCTTAACCAAACAGCAGTCAGAGGGAAGGGAGCCTTGTTGAGGTCCAGAGGGGTTACCCTTCCTGGACATGGAGCAGGCTGCAGAAGGGTAGAGAGTGATCTGGAGGAACAAAGGGAGAACATCCAGCACAGGAATTGTTTCCTAATACTTGATTTCCCTTATTACCACAATCCAACTGATCAGTGTTTAACCCAGTAACAGAGTAGTTTCTTAACTCTCTTGCTGGAACACTCTACTACCACTTTTCATTTTTAAAATTGCACTGCTGGTCAGTATCACAATTTAGTTTATCATACCTTTTTCTGTCTTACTTGACTCTAGTCAGGTATATTATTCTGTATAATCCCTATAGGATATTACCTGAAACAAGAAAGAAGAGCTGAGGTGTATGTCCTGAAGCCTGGGTAAAATTCTGGGATTTCCAATAACAAGCTATGACATCAGTTATATCATTTTCCTTGTCTGATCCTCAGTATAAATGGTAATTAAGTAGAGATGAGGAAGGGCTCATTTACGCTTCAATATTCCATGATTCCTAGAAGTCCTCCAAGAGAGAGGAAGGACTTTGGAGAGGACAGTTAATCATGCTAACTATGGTTAGTCCTGCCCCTTGGCTTCTCTGAGTGACTAAGATGGTGATGATGTTGTAGATGATGATGTTATCATTATTATTGGGCACTTATCTTGGTGACAGATATGATGATTTCCACTTTATATTTAACAAAACTGAGGCTTAGAGAATGAACTAAGGCTAAGCTCATGACACCTAGTAAGAAACAATGCTTGGATCTGAACACAGACTGGTATTATTTAAAATAAACTGTGCTCTCAGCTACAAAAATCATGTCCTTATTTTTGTTTGCAGTCAGCGTGACTCTGGATCCAGATACAGCTCATTATGAACTAATTCTGTCTGAGGATCGGAGACAAGTGATTCGTGGATGCCCTCAGGAGAAGCTTGATAATTCTTCTAGGAGATTTAGTGCCTTGCCCTGTATCCTGGGCTGTGAAGCCTTCACTTCAGGGAAACATTACTTTGAAGTAGATGTGGGAGAAGGAACTGGGTGGGATTTAGGAGTCTGTATGGAAAATGTTCAGAGGGACACTGTCATGCCGCAGACGCCTCAGTCTGGATTCTGGGCCATCAGACGGTGCAAGGAAGGCTATGTAGCGCTTACCTCTCCCCTAACTTCCATTCAACTGACAGAGAAGCCCCTGGTTGTGGGGATTTTTCTGGACTTTGAGGCTGGAGTTGTGTCCTTTTATAATATGACCACTGGCTCTCACATCTTCACCTTCCCGAAGGCCTCCTTCTCTGACACTCTCCGGCCCTATTTCCAGGTCTATCTGTATTCTCCTTTGTTCCTGCCTCCCCCAGATGAGTAAGGGACAGACCAAAGTCTCCTCCTTGGTTTAACTAGTATACAAGTATAATCTAAATCTCATGAGCACAGAAATGTGGTCTCTTTTCTTCACTGCTATTTCCTTGTACCTAGAACAGTGCTGGGATTTTAGTGCATAGTTAATAAATTTGCATTGAATAAATGGCTATAATGACTATAAAAATATCCCAAAGGGTCACACTGAACTGGGGGAAAGCAAGATAATAGCAATGATTTTGCTTGGTCCTCTCCATCCCTCTTCAATGGATTTAGAGCTTTGATTTCTAGAGTAGAGTGCTTTTTTTCAGAGAAAATTCTATATCCTTAAACACTTATATTGCTAAACAAGAAAAAATGATGATGAAAATAAACATTCAAGTAAATAAATTTAATTAATGAAATAAATATTTGGAAACTATAAGGATAATAAAGATAAAATTAGAAGTTGATTTTGATGCTGGCAAGTTATAGAAAGAAAAATAAGTCCTACTAGTCCTTTCAGGTTAAGAATGATACTATATTAGATAAACCACTGGCTGCTCTAATAAAAAGGAGAACACATAAAAAAATAGAAACATGAAAGAGCACAAACTGGAATAATAATTTTGAGAGCAATTTAAAGAATTATGTGCAAATAAAATTGAAAATCTTAATTAAATGCCTTTTTCAAAAGAAACTAAATGACCTAACTGACTCAAGAAGCAGAAAGAAAAGCTAAACAGACTAATACATAAAAATGTAATTCAGAAAGTTACAGAATGCCTATTAATATTTAGGGAAACAAGGAAAACAAAGAGCAGATGGTTTTATGGTTGCATTTTTTCTAAAGACAGCAACTCACTGTGCCCCTGAAGATTCAGTTAAGTTCTGTAGAATAGAAAACCCAAATGGACAGTGACTGAAACAAGTTCTCTCTCTCGTGAAGAAGCAGTCCAGATGTGGAAGTACAGGAAATCCGGTCTAGGGCTGGTATGGCAACTCCATGAAATTGCCAAGCCTTCCAGCAACCCTTGCACTATCCCTAGGATCCAAGGCAGTTTTTAAAGCTCCAGCCATCACACCTGCATTCGAAGCTTTAAGATGGAAAGAGAGACACGGAACTAGAGGAAAGGGCATGCATTCAAGAGCTATCTTTTACTACTTACCCTACAACCTTCTGCTTTAATGTGATTAGCCAGAACTTGTCCAAAGCCACATTCCTCTTTGTCCACCTTGATGAGGCAGTAATGAACTTGGGCAGCTTAGCTCCACCTTGTTAGAATTCTGAGCAAGATTCATCAGAGAGCTACAGGGAATGTGACTCCCACACCCACCCAACCCAATGTCTCACGTCAGTCTGGAAAACCCTCTCATAGCAGGCAGAATCTGTGGGCAGCATTTGGTACCCACATATTTAGCCAAGAAACAAAAGAAGAAATGTCCTCTGGTGCCCCGTCCTCATACCTGTTTGATATCCCATGCCCTGTGATTGCATGAGGTGTTAGGTATGTGAAGTGTATGTGGTGCTGCAGCAGCAGACCAGAGACACAGGAAAGAGAGGAGTAACAGGACAGCAACTGAGAGAAGCAGAGACACAGAAACAGTCCAGATGACGCAGTGTCTGTTCTCATGTAAAGTTCAAATTCCTCACAATGGCCTAGAAGGCAGATTCTGGCCCACAGACCTTGCCTTCCTGGAGTAATAGTCTGCTCTTCCACTTCTCACCTTTCATATACAGTAGCCTTCTCTTTGGTCCTAGATAATGCGAAGGTCATTCTGACCCAAGAGCCTTTGAGCATATGTTCTAGGATCAGAGTAGTCTTTTCCATATCTGCCTTTTCTGAAGCTGGGTGAGCTCATTTCAATCACCAGCTTGGCAGATAGAAAGTATTAGGGAATTAACATCCCAGGAGGAAAACTTCAACTGAAGAGGGAATGGTGTGGGTGGATAAAGCTTCACCAAATGAGCTTCAGACAAACAATTCTGAGACTTCATGGACATCCAGGAAATGGCAGCAAGCACTCAAAGTGGGAAACAGGTCAGTATTGCACTTGAGACTGCCTTTTCCACCTTTTGTGATACAGCCCCTCTATTCCAGCACCCTGCATCCTAGTTACCACCTTCTCTTACATCCAGGTCTCAGCTCAACGTTTCAGTGACATGGGACTTCCCTGTGGTCCAGTGGCTAAGACTCCATGCTTACCATTCAGGGAACCCAGAATTGATCCCTGTTCAGGGAACCAGATCCCATATGCGACAATGAAGAATGCTGCAACTAAAGATTCCACATGCCACAACAAAATCCCATGTGCCACAATTAAGACCTGGTGTGGCCAAATAAATAAATAAATATTTTAAAAAATAAATTTTCAGAGACAGCAACTACTGCTATCTCCCCCTCTCTTTTCCTTTTTCAATATATAAATATGGAAATAGCTTTAGATATTAAATGATTAAATTAACAGATATATTTTATGGAATACTGTAAAATACAGTAATAATACTCTAAGTTCTAAGCAACGCACACTCCAAATCACCTTCCCCATATGTATGTTTGATCTTGATTTTTTTTTTCCTCCTTTTCCCCATGGCATTAAACATTATGTTAAGATGTGGTTTTAAATGACTAGTGATCTTATAATCGCACATACACTCAGTTGTCTGTTTCAATTTAACTAATATTGAAATAAACGTCAATGTATGTAAGTAGGTTTTTACTTATCTTGTTTTTCTCAGGTGCGTTTTTGAAAAAGAATTTCCGAGTCACAGTATATGAACATTTGTTTAAAATACTACTGATATATTCTTATCTCCCTCCTTCCCTTTCTTCCTCTTCCCAGACCTGCCTCTATGTTTCCACAACTCTCACTGTCGTCAGTCAAACCCTCTAAGAGCTGGGAACCTGGAGGAACTTTGATAATGTGGAAAACCATGGGCTGGGGAATCAGACTGGAGAATCTTTCTGAGGAGATGGGAATCGAGACTGCTAAGTGAAAACATCACTGGAGCCTAGACCGCTTCATTAATCCTCATTTCTGTTTCCTAATGTAGGAAAGGGAAGGATATAAAAATGGACAAAATGGAGGGGAGAGGGGGAGAGAACAAGGATCTGGATATATCCAGGATTTGGTACAGAGCATGGGTTGCTTCTCTTGAAGGACAGGCAGAATTGACACTGTTCTAGAAGACTAATTCATGGCCATTCACTAAGCATGTGCCAATTTTTGATGAGTATCAAACCACCTGAACAAACCACTACCATTTGTTCACTTACAATTCTGTAGCTCAGCCAGTGGTTCTCGTAGTCAGGGTTAAATTCTGCTGGGTCTTCTCAGGTGTTTCCATCAGCTGGAATGTTGACTGGTATCGGGTGATATGGGATAGCCTCACCTGCAAGTCTGGCAATTGGAAGGCTATTGACTTGGGTGCTTTAACCTCCAACCAATGAGCTCAATGTCTTTCACAACATGGGAGTTTCAGGGTTGTGAGAGAATCAAGATGTGTACAAGCTGCACTATGCCAGGCTATTTTCAACCATCTGCTTGGGTCACATTTGTTAAATCACTTGGTCAAACCCAGTTTCAAGAGACAGAGAAAAAATTAAACTCCAGTTCTTGATGGAAGGAGAAGCTACAAAGTCACATTGCAAAGAGCAAGTGGATAAGATAAATTTAGGAAATTTTTGCAATTTATCCTAAGAAACTTGATGCATAGTCTCAAAATCTAAATTAAGGATGGACAGAGATACAGAGACATTCTGAGTCCCTAGCCCTCAACAGACCCAGCGCCTGTTTCTTTCCACAAACAAGATTTATTAGAGCTCTCAGTGCTGTCAGTAATTACACTTTCTTCATCCACACAAACAGCCTCAGTGCCTCGGATTCTGTGAGAACTGATCCTCACATCCTTCTCTCTCAACCTTGCTCACGCACACTACCAGCCTGAAGCGGAATCTCTGCACTAGTTCTTTTGGGACTCTCAGGGAGGGAACACGGAGAAGGCGATGGCACCCCACTCCAGTACTCTTGCCTGGAAAATCCCATGGATGGAGGAGCCTGGTAGGCTGCAGTCCATGGGGTCGCAAAGAGTCAGACACGACTGAGCGACTTCACTTTCGCTTTTCACTTTCATGCATTGGAGAAGGAAATGGCAACCCACTCCAGTGTTCTTGCCTGAAGAATCCCAGGGACAGGGGAGCCTGGTAGGCTGCCGTCTATGGGGTCGCACAGAGTCGGACACGACTGAAGTGACTTAGCAGCAGAAGCAGCAGCAGGGAGGGAACAAGTGTTTATGCAGCAGCAGGGATTGAAAACGCAGGAAGCTCCACACCTAGGCACTTCACCCCAAATCGTCCCTTCTTCACCAGGACTAAGGAAGACAAAGTGATTGTTATTTAAGAAGGTGCTTGATTAGAATATTAATGAGCTTGTGGACCATAGACTATGCTAATCTCCTCTCTTTGAGTTTATCCTGATTTCCCCATTTTTTCCAAATAAAAACGATCCAATCTGTGATGTTCCAAGAACTAGGTGTTGCCTCAACACTGTAGTCCACAGGCAGGGCCTCCGATCTTCAAAGCTCCCTCTCCTTCCCATGTCTTTTATCTTAGCCATGTGTCCCTTTTCTCCAAGACCTAAATTCTCTGAGGATGGGACTGAATTTTTTCTTCTTTTTTCAATCTTGATGCCACTCCTGAATTCCTGCTTTAGTTTGCTGGACATCCTGGATCCATTAAAGATATTAGGTAAAGTTTAAAAATAAAATGATCCAGTTTCCTAGGGTCCAGTCCAATTTCTGATTTTAATGAACAAGTGACACTACCTCTCTGGGCCTCCACCTCCTCAAGCGTAATAGTGGGCAATAATCCCAGGCTGTAGTGAGAAATGCTCAGGCACAAAGCACTAGCTATACAACAAAATAGACAGGCGTTTTTGTTTTTTATATAATGATTGCAAAGCCCTTTCATACTTTTAAGACTTGCTGAAGAGGAATTCTTGGGCCACCATCACTTAATCTTTGTGGCATCCTGGGTAATTCAATTATTTCTCTGGGCCTTCCGCTGCTTCAAAAATATTAACTCGAGAGATCGACAAAGAACATTCACTACTGTGTGGGACTCAGCCCACTTATGTGGTTCTCAACCGTTGAAGCAAATTCCTAGAGATATTTCAAATAATTTAGGGAAGCCTGGTGTGCCCCAAATTAAAAAGGGATGTAGATATAACGGAGGGGAGCTCAGGCAGAGGTCTGACATTCTGAGATTCTGCGGGTAACACGGAAGAGTCTTCTCCCCTGGGGGTGTGGTCAGGCATCACTTCTTTGGCCTTACGCAGGCCCACCATACCCCGAGATAAGCCACAGATGACTTCACCACTTCCCCCAAATCCACGGAGCACTCTCATTTCTCTCCAGATGCGGGTCCTGGGAGGAAGGAGGGGTTCAAGGTCTCGGCCCAACTCGGGCCATGTGTGTCCTCCCCCCACAGCTAAAGCAGGGCGGGCAGCAGGACCTGTGGGGGTTGCCCTTTCGCTGCGGCCTCACATTTTCTGGTGGCCGGCGCTGTATGGAGTCCAGGACTCCGCGAATTCCGCGAACTGGTGGGGGCTGTTCTATGAGGATGAGGAGAGGAGAGGGGTTTAAGTTGCATATCCTTTCTCTGCCACTGTCCGTGACGTATTTCAGGTAAGTTCTAAGGTCACGAGTTTATTTCTTAAAAAGCTGCTTTTCATGTTTTGTTTGTTGGTAAGGACGAGACTCGTCTTTCCTCATTTGTGATTCTTACACCCGAAATTCGGTTGTTCACGAGACACGGGCGCAGAGAGCAGCAAGTAAGCAGCCGCTGTGAAAACAAATCCATCGAGTCGCTTGCGCCACAGACCTAAGGCGAGGAAATCTCGCGAGGACGGATTCCAGCGTCACCAGCTTTAAGCAACGCAGCTCAGAGCCAGGGCCCGCGCGCCGCGTGGGGTCCCGACCTTCGCTCTCCGCAGAAGCCACGCCCACAAAGCTGGCCCCGCCCCGGCCTCCGCGAGTACCGTTACCGCTCCCGCTCCCCCTGCTACTGCCTTTACAAGCCCTACGTGCACCCCACGCATAACTTGTTTCTCGGCTTCTCTGATTGGCCAGCATTCTTGGCGCAGACCCAGCATCCTTTCACCTGAGAGTTCACTCCGCGTCCCTGGTCCAAGTGAGGGTCTGAGGCTGGAATGCAGCAAGCATCTTGGGGATCTCTGCTGATTCTTTTTTCATTTCTCTCTGAGAGCGAGAACTCTGGGAAAGGAGCTGATCCAGGTGGACTCTTCAGGTGACGAAGATGGAAACCCCAGGTCTGCCAGCAAGAAAAGAGGCAGGGTGAGTAAAGACAGTTCTAGGGTGGGGTGGTAGGAGGGCGAGGGTGAGGCTGGTGTGGAGTCCATGAACCTGCAGTTCCTTCTAGCCGCGCTTTGTAGTTACTGTTTTGTTTTGTTTTCCTGTGAAAGACTTCAAATAGAAAAGTACAAAAACTAAGTGGAAATCTGCGTATCCAACCCCCAGATTTTTAAAAGCTATCATTTGACTTACTGCTTCATATTGTTTTTAGAGAAATAAAAAGGTGACACGCTGAGGGAAGACCACCACTTATCTCTCTTAGGGGTATCCATGCTTCTGAAGATAGGTTCTATTCTCCCAGTAACTGCTTTTGTTAAAAATATCTAAAAGTATTTTCCCTAAGATTAGATGGATATGACATAATTTCCATGAATTTTTAAGGTCAAGCAAAGCAATATCCAGCACTCCCTGGTGTCCTTGGGTGTTCCCTTGTGACTCAGCTGGTAAAGAATCTGCCTACAATTCGGGAGACCTGGGTTCGATCCCTGGATTGTGAAGATCCTTTCGAGAAGGGAAAGGCTGCCCACTCCAGTATTCTGGCCTGGAGAATTCCACGGAAGTCCATGGGGTCGCAAAGAGTCACACGATTGAGCGACTTTCACTTTCACTAAAGCAATATTAAATGCTGTCTTGCTGCACTGACCTTTTATATCTAAACTTCTGTCCCTTGCTTTTTTCCCCACGTGGTATTGATTTTATCTATGTAGATGCACACAGTGTAGTCCACCCCATTGAAAGAATAAATCATAATGTGCTCCAGTGTCTCTGTTGAAGAACATTTAGGTTGTATACTTCCACAGTGTGGAGAACTGGCAGACTTTGCTACTGTGATCTCATGCTGTTTCTGAGATGTTTCCCAAAGACCTTTCAACATGTGTGTAGTAAGACCTTTCCTTGTTGTTGTATGTCTAATTTTTCTAAATCCTATCTAATCCTAGTGCTCCTCCCTCAGGTGTGTGCATCTCTTCCTCTCCTCCCTCCCATCCAGTTTACCTTTTCACCCTCCCAGTGGTTCACTTCAGTTGCTCAGTCCTGTCTGACTCTTTGCGACCCCATGAATCGCAGCACGCCAAGCCTCCCTGTCCATCACCAACTCCCGGCGATCACTCAGACTCGCGTTCATCGAGTCAGTGATGCCATCCAGCCATCTCATTCTCGGTAGTCCCCTTCTTCTCCTGCCCCCAATCCCTCCCAGCATCAAAGTCTTTTCCAATGAGTCAACTCTTCCCATGAGGTGGCCAAAGTACGCCCAGTGGTAGACTTTCAGATTCCAACAGTTACTCTTAGTAAGTGCTGCCAATATGATGTCACCTAGGATTCAAGTAGCATAGTCCTTAACCTCAGGGTGTCCCTGGTGACTCAGATGGTAAAGAATCTGCCTGCAATGCAGAAGACCTGGGTTTAATCCCTGAGTCAGGAAGATCCTCTGGAGAAGGGAATGTCAACCCACTCCACTCCAGTATTCTTGCCTGGAGTATCCCATGGATAGAGGAGCCTGGTGGGCTACAGTCCATGGGGTTGCAAAGAATCAATACAATGATCAACTAACTCTAGAGAGAGCTAACTCTAGCTGCTCATCAGGAACCCTGATTTAGACCAGGTGGTTCGAGTTGGAGATCCCATTTGTATGAAGGCCCAGGGTATGTGCTGGGGTGGGGAGGGAGAGAAGGGAGAATCTAGAAAGGGCCTGTTCTCCAGCTCTTCCCATTTACTTGTTTCAGTAAGTGTAGTCTTACCATTAAGTATTGATCTTTTTAGTTTTGTCTAGCCAGTATTTTCTTTTGAAATTAAAGTGTTCACTAAAGTTTAACATATGTTTATATCCCCATATTCATGAATGAGTTTATCTGATAGCTTTTCCTTGATAGATAAGCTGATAAATGAGGACAATGTGAAACAACCAGAATAATGCAACTTGGAAAGTTGAAGGGTAGCTTTTGTTAAGGAGGGCAGCTTTTAAAACCATAGGCTAAAATAAAATTTAGAGGTTGTTTTTAATTTTAATTGATCATGCCAGTGTTTATCCCCTTTTTTAATATATAATAATGAGTTGATTATACAATTCTTAATGTTATATTGTGCTTAATTATCCTAAAAATAATTGTCACCCCCATTCCAGCCAATAATATAAAAAAATCAACTTTATTGAAGGATAACTTATACACAATAAAATGCACCTGTATTAATTATATGTCAATGAGTTTTATAGACCAGTATGTGTGGTTACCACCTTAATCAAGACACAGAATATTTCCATCAACTTAGATAGTTCCCCTGTGCCTCTTTGTAGGCAATTCCCTGGGCTATATATCAACTTGGAGAGAACATCTTGACAATTTTAAGCCTTGATTAGGGTGGTGGTAAATGCAAATGTACATTTGTCAAAACTCATCAAGCTGTACATTTAAATTCTGTGTAGTTTACTGTATAAAGGGGATTTCAATGAAATCGAAAATAAAGATCAAAATAAAAATTACCTCAGCTACTACCTCTTACTATTGACATGACTCATAATCATCAGAATCATTTGGCTTGTACATCTTTTTATCAGTAGACTCTGTGTTTGAGGTGCTGCACTGGTTCATTAGTTTCTTAATATCTTAAAACCAACCAACTGATGCTGGCCTCTGTGATGTGGCAGGATGAGGAGAAGGGTCACAGCCAGACAATGTGAATCAGCAAAGCACCTGTGTCAGAGATTTTTTTAACTTTTGTTAAGCATGGTCCCTTTCCTCTTCTTCCTGGATTCAAAGTTAGACTCCTGCTAGGCCCTTGTCGTCCAATGACTGAATAGTAGTCTGTAGAAGGTAGGCAAAAGTGGTGTGTGCGTCTTCAGAACTGCCAGTTACAGTTCTCCATCTGTTTTCTCTTTAGAGTCCATGGGTCAGAGACTATCCCCAGGGCATCCTTGGAGCCATGACCTGAAGAGAGACAAGCCACAGACTGGAAGGAGCTACCTTTGCATCACCATTGGAGAACAGTCACCCCCAAGGGATTTGGAGAGAAGTCGTCTTTAACGCCCACTTTTAAGTTCCAGTTGTATCTTCCTTTATTCTCCCAGCACTCAGTGTGGTTGAGGAAAAATTCTAGATTTCCCATAATATCTTGGTCATGAAAGTGAAATGAAAGTTACTCTGTCATATCTGACACTGTGTGACCCCGTGGAGTGTAGCCAGCCAGGCTTCTCTGTCCATTGGAATTCTCCAGGCAAGTATACTGGAGTGGATAGCCATTCCCTTCTCCGGGGGATCTTCCTGATCCAGGGATCAAACCTGGGTCTCCTGCGTTGCAGGCAGATTCTTTACTGCCTGAGCCACCAGGGAAAAGGTCTTTATGTATATGCAAGGCAAAGCAGATCAGGACCAGGAGAGCAGGCTGCTGTAAGACTCCACAGGGTAAGGGAGACCTTGTAGAAATGCGGAGCAGTGGTGCAGAGGTGAGCATTGGCATCAGGATGGGTCTTTGGGGCATACCAGCATCCACCAGAGACCGGAAGGACTATTTAGAGAAATTGATAAAAAAAAAAACTTTAGGTTACTTACTCCTGTCGCAAGGGGTTGGGCTTAGAATGATGGGTAAATCAGGCATTAACATCTACATTTTACTAATGAAGAAATTAAGTTTTATAGAGAATAAGAGTGTTTGTTTTTGTACCTGTTACAGTACTTAGTTCATAGTAGATATACAGTAAATATTTGTTGAGGGAATTCCCTAGTGATCCAGTGGTTAGGACTGTATGCTTTCACTACCTTGGGCCTGGGTTAGATCCCTGGTCAGAGAACTAAGATCCAGCAAGCCAATAAATAAATAAGTAAATAAATAGATAAATATTTGTTGAATGAGTGAATGATTCTCTAGTCTAAGACCTTTAATGGTTAGGCCTTCTACCAAGAATTGAGAACTTGCCTAGTTGGTAGTATATAGAGGGGTAGGGGACTGGGAAGGAGGACACATACCTTGTAGTTGGGTACAGAATGTATGTGCTCTCTGGTGTCCCCTTGGCCCTACTACTCCCCATTGCCTTAGGAGTCATTCCATTTACACATTAATGTCATCAGACTCCCATGGGCTTTAGTTGTGTGGAATCTCTTCCTATACGTCTGGAGTTGTCCCCACCCCTATCAGTTTGCCCTCTCCCATCTCCTTCCCATTGCCTTTCCCACCTCTCCCTCCCATCCTGCCATATCTATCCGCATATGTCTTCTGTATTTTTTTTTAATGTTATAAGCATAAATCCTTAGGCAGCTGTGCATAATATGATGCACCTGGAGCCCTAAGCAAAGAACAGAGTTGTGACAGATATACCTTCTACAAGTCTATGTTACACATAATAAGATATATAAATATTGTAAGGGCCCCTGTGGCTCAGATGGTAAAGAATCTGCCTGAAGTACAGGAGACTCAGGTTCGATCCCTGGATCGAGAAGATCCCCCGGAGAAGGGAATTGCAACCTACTCCAGTATTATTGCCTGGAGAATACCAATGGACAGAAGAGCCTGGTGGGCTACAATTCATGGGATTTAAAGAGTTGGACATGATTGAGCGACCAACAGATCACATCAAATATTATTGTACCCTGTGGTTATTAGGCAAACACAATAAGCAGTGCTTAAAAATTATAATGTAACCCTTATAAACATGTCAAATTTTATAGTTATTCTGTGTTTACTAGCTGCTATTAACTATCTGGGCATCTTGTATGAGTTAATTTTATTGTATTTTCTTATCTCCTGCAGGAAGGGTTGGAAGGCATTGTCTTTAAGGAGCTTTAAAGGTCCATATCCAAAGCTCTATGACTGTATGATTACTGTTTGGACAGATAAAAGCTAAAGCAAGGGAAGTAGGGAGTGATACAGTTGCAGGGTGAAAGTTGCGTGATGACCGGGCAGAGTTCTCCCAGAAACATCTGGGACCACTGAGACCCATTTCTCTGGAAATCTTGAGACTGAGACCAGATAATTGGATGAAGCTTTACATCCCCATCCTATTCCTTTCTGGTTACTTTCCAAATTGTCACCTCCTGGTTATGATCCTCCCCACAGTCTGCTTGTTATCCTCTCCACTGGGACCCCAGGATCAAAGGATGACATCCCTGATACATACATCACAGTACATACACAGTGCCTGTGGGTCCATGAGGTGTGGGAAGGAAATTCTCTCTGCATCCCTTCCTGCAGGGCTCAGGCCTTCTCTGATGAAGGTTGCTTTTTGAGGAGGTCTCTCCTGGAATTTCTGCTGGGTTTGGGAGCCAATCCCCTCCCCATGCTCCGCCTTGGCAAACAGATTTCTCCTCCCTCCTCATTTCTGTTTTGCCACCATATCAGACCTTGCTTTTACCCAGGACTTTTGCCCTTTTTATAGAGAAGACCAAAGCCATGGGTAGGAACTCCACCCACATGCAGTCAGATTTATGTATTATGTCTTGCTGAAATATGGGAGATAAAGAAGTTTTGGCCTTAACTGGGTTTTGTTTTATAGCTGGAAGACAGAGAAACATGATTAGTAAGCTTTCTACTAGCCATCACCCTTGTAATTCATGCAATAATCCAAACTATATGTTCAGTTCAGTTGCTTAGTCATGTCCACCTCTGTGACCCCATGGACTGCAGCATGCCAGGCCTCCCTGTCCATCACCAACTCCTGGAGTTTACTCACACTCATGTCCATTGAGTCGGTAATGTCATGCAACTGTCTCATCCTCTGTCTTCCCTTTCTCCTTCCACCTTCAATCTTTCCCAGCATCAGGGGCTTTTCAAATGAGTCAGCTCTTTGCATCAGGTGGCCAAAGTATTGGAGTTTCAGCTTCAACATCCAATGTATATTCAGGACTGATTTCCTTTAGGATGGACTGGTCGTATCTCCTTGCATTCCAAGGAACTCTCAAGAGTCTTCTCCAACACCACAGTTCAAAAGCATCAATTCTTCGGTGCTCAGCTTTCTTTATAGTCCAACTCTCACATCCATAAATGACTACTGGAAAAACCATAGCCTTGACTAGATGGACCATTCTAGGCAAAGTGATGTCTCTTGCTTTTTAATATGCTGTCTAAGTTACAAACCTTCAAATCAGTTGAAACTTAAATGTGTCCTATCTGATAACAAGTGTAATAACACATTTAAAGTTTTTTTAAAATTAGGATTTGATAGAAAATGTTAAATAAATTTGATACAAAAGTAAATATAGTTCTTTTTGTCCTAGTAAAAAAAAATTTTTTTTTAATGGGTAACCCTGTTTCTAGTCACTTTGAAGTAGGGAACATGATGGTTATTAAAGGCCTCCAATTTCCACTGTCTCTGTTGTCAGCCTGCCATCAGCCAGAGGCCTCCCTCTGCTGGACAACTCTGGGAACACACAAGATCCTCATTCCATAATTTCTTCTCTCCTTGTTCTAGGTGAATACATCCCTTTGGGCGTCCTCTTGAAGGTGCTCTTGAAGTCCTGCACCCTGACATTTTCATATCACCTTTGTTTCACTTGAATTCTAGAAGTATCAGCTTGTTGTCTTTAGGAAGGGCCCCTGTAGCTGCAAATCTCTTTCTAAAGTGAAGTGAAGTCGCTCAGTCGTGTCCGACTCTTTGCAACCCCATGGACTGTAGCCTACCAGGCTCCTCCCTCCGTGGGATTCTCCAGGCAAGAGTACTGGAGTGGGGTGTCATTTCCTTCTCCAGGGGATCTTCCCGACCTAGGGATCGAACCCGGGTTTCCCGCATTCCAGGCAGACGCTTTAACCTCTGAGCCACCAGGGTCGTAAAGAATCAGACGTGACTGAGCGTCTTCACTTTAACTTTTCACCTTCATGCATTGGAGAAGGAAATGGCAACCTACTCCAGTGTTCTTGCCTGGAGAATCTCAGGGACTGGAGAGCCTGGCGGGCTGCCGTCTATGGGGTCGCAGAGTCGGACACGACTGAAGCGATTTAGCAGCAGCAGGCACAGAGTGGAAATTTCAAATATTATCCAGTCTGGGCAGTTCCGACTCCAGGAACAGAGAAATCCGTAAGAGCTTTTGGACTTTAGCTCTCAAATTCCAGGTCAGCGAAGTTCTCCTGAGCCTGGCGGGAAACTAGCTGACAACCTACAAATGGTCCCCGGGTAAGTCGGCTGAGCCTCGATGGCGCAGCCTGAGGCTTGCGAGGCCTAGCTGGTGAACTCGAAGACACCAATCTGAGCGCAGGTCAGCCGGCGGATCACCGTCGTTCCCAAGGTCACCTTAAAAGCATTTCAGAGCCAAAGCCAACTTAGCGACAGCAGTATGGCCCAAGAACGTATGTCCCAGCTTGTTTCTGACATACAACTACAAATGGAAGCTTCAGGTTAAAACGGGACTAGGGAAATAGTTTGAGGCCCAAAACACCAGCTTCTAACCCCACAGCGTGAGTTTAACTTAGCCTCAAAGATTCTGATGTAGAGCTAAGAGTGGCTTGCACACATTGTATTTGCATGAGGGCAAAAAAAAAAAAAAAAAAAGTTATGTGGTAATAAAGCTCTTTCCCTGAAGTAAGTTGGTGGCTCTTAAAAGAGCCGTTGGTTTATTGGAAGCAGCTTCCAACCAGAACTCTTACTTCTTCTTGGGTGCTGCCTTCTTGGGTTTGGCAGCGGTCTTTGGCTTGGTTACCTTCACTTTGGCCCCTTTGGGTTTCACAGCCTTGGCTTTGGCAGGGCTCTTGGCTACTTTTTTAGGCTTCACAGCCTTAGGCTTCTTAGGACTCTTTGAGGACTTTTTTGTCAACACAGGCTTTTTAGCCTTTTTTGGAGCCTTGACAACTTTCTTGGCAGCAGCCGCCCCAGTGGCCTTCTTGGGCTTCTTAGAAGCGCTTGTTACCTTGGTTTTCGTTGCCAACTTTGTGGCGCTGGGCTTGGCATCCACGGAGGCTACTTTCTTGTTGAGCTTGAAAGAACCCGAAGCGCCGGTGCCCTTGGTCTGCACCAGGGTGCCTTTGCTCACTAGGCTCTTAAGACCCAGCTTGATGCGGCTGTTATTCTTTTCTACATCGTAGCCAGCGGCCGCCAGCGCCTTCTTCAGCGCGGCCAGGGATACACCGCTGCGCTCCTTGGAGGAAGAAACGGCTTGCACAATCAGCTCCGAAACTGAAGGGCCCGCTGTTTTTTTCTTGGCGGCCGCTGCAGCCTTCGCAGGCTTCTTCGCCTTCTTACCAGCTGAAGGCTTCTCGGGGGCAGTGGAAGCAGCTGGAGCAGGGAGCGCGACTTCGGACATGGCGGAAGTAAGGAAAAAATAACTAAACCGCTAGACCCAACGAGGCAGTAAGACGCGGGTCGCTCCAGCGCGCGATATTTATAGGGCGGGGCCGCGCTGTGATTGGTGAGCGCTGGCGCCCGCCCTCGGCACCCTAGCGACCCCTGCCCTCCGGACTGGGTCTGGCAACACAGCCTCCAGCGGCTGTGGCCTATGGTCCCGCTTTCCCAGCGCTTACACCGAGGCACCCAGACAGCATCCTTTTCCACCCCTCACCCCTCACGCCCAGTGGAGACGGAAATAATCCACTCCGCAGGGAAGGGTCCGGGCCATTTTTAAATGAGGGTGCACCAGAGGGTACAACTTTAAAAAAAAAAAAAAAAGCAGGTTTTTTTTTGGTGTGTTTTTCTTTTGGGGGTGGAAGAGCTGCAAATAAGGCAATTGCGTAAGAATCCAAGGAGTTTCACCTGAAACCTCGCCTCTAGGAAGCACTGCCAAGGGATATCAGTTTCTAATCTGCAGTCAATTCAAAAGGTTATATCTTGAATGAATGAAAGGGAGAGAAGAAAGCGAGAGTATGTAGGCCTGGTCTGCAGGTTTGGGAAAAGTTCTCATTAATGCCACTTCCTTTCCTGGCAACGCTGAGTATGTGTGGCAAAGACCTGAGACCCGGGTGCCCTTGGTCTGAACCAGGGTGCGTTTATTTGGGACAAAGAATTGTAGAAAACAAAAGAATTGGTTAACACTGCAATTGACAAGCTGCACCTGTGGAAAGCTTAGCCCGCAATTTCTGTAATTACGACTTATATCCACAGCCCAATGCACGTAACAAATTTTGGATCCGCTTTCATCCTCATAAGATATACCAAGCC
Organism: Ovis canadensis; assembly: GCF_042477335.2. Lineage (NCBI taxonomy): Eukaryota > Metazoa > Chordata > Mammalia > Artiodactyla > Bovidae > Ovis > Ovis canadensis. The sequence goes on along the minus strand of NC_091264.1, from coordinate 46,202,651 downwards.
GCAAACCTAGCACACGAAAGACATCAAGTAAGCTCTGGGTGGACTAAACTGGCATTGCACACAGGGAGGATGTGGGAGCAGGGGGAAAAGTTGCTTTAGTATGAAAATGAGAGAACACAACCCCAAGATAATATTTTAGGGCACTCTCCCTTTAACTTGTTTATGGCTGTAAAAGCAGCAACAATGGTAAAACGACTTCACAATGCGAATCAGACTAACTGCTGAGAGAATAAAACTCCCCTTTCACAATACTGTTCTGGGCAATCTCCTAGCAGTAGCGAGAATGAAGCAGTGCAGTGACAAGTCATTCCCGCGCCAGCGCCTGCGGTTTTCAAACAAGTCCGCACTGGTCTCAGTGACCCGAATTTTCCCCAGTAACCCTCAAAAAATCTTAAGAGCTCGTTTCCGCCTTGTGGCCAATAATAAAATGGTTCCAGACACAGGGAATGGCAACCCACTCCAGTAATCTTGCCTGGAGAATCCCAAGCACAGAGGACCCTGGCAGGCTACAGTCCGTGGGGTCGCATAGTCGAACACGACTGAGCGCTCATTGGTTCGTCCAGACATGAGAGTCGCCCATCTTTACCCTTTCTTAATTGTCGTTTTCTTGAGTCTGTATTTACAGAACCCATTATGTAATTTCTAATAACTTGGAAGAGATAACAATTGGAGCTAGGCGTCTTAAAGGACAATTATCACACAGGTATAAAATCTTCCTCCAAGAGGAAGGTTTCATAAATGAGCATTTCTGGAAAGACATAAACAGGCTTTTCCTATAGTAATAAATGTGGCATCTAATCAAAAGTTTTTAAAAGGGAACTGCTGCACGCAACAATTTCTTATTTAAAGAATGATTTGTGCCGCCTGTGTCTAATGAAAGGGAAATGCTCCATGCAAATGAGGGATGCTATATGTGCATTGTTACTGGCTAACAAGTAAAATGGACTCTACCAATCAAAAGGTAGAATCTGGATGACCGCTTTCATAAACGGTTCACATTTGGCTTTTTAAAAAATAAAATCAGTCACTGGCAGTAGTAAACTGTCTTCGTTTTGGTCCATAACCTATTTACGTAGTTTAGTCCATCGCCTGCTTCCCATGGGGAAATTCCTCTGATCCCTTGTGGCTGTCCCGCCGTTGTCTACCCGGCATTGCACCAGGCTTAGTGTATTCTAGACTTTAGAAAATACTAGTTTCAGAAAGCTCCAAATGTAAAGTCAGAGTATAAGAAAAAAGTGCCTTATTACAGAAAATACTTCTGGAAAAGCTAGTGTGATTGTTCTTTTTTTTTTTTTTGGCTGTTTTTGTGGTTACATCTTGTAGGTTTCAAAGAAGTTCCTCGGTCAGTTTAAGCTTTACAGAGGAATCTCTTTTTTTTTGTAAAATGGCTTTAGAAATTTCTAACCCGATATCGGGTTACCGACAAGGGAATGTACATCCCTCAATTCCCATACCACTCAGGGGACTAAGAAACCTACATTACTACAATATCAATGAAGTGAATGTCTATTTTTCCGAAAAGATAACGCCCAAAGCATTGCATTTACAGGAAAATCGTGTGTGGAAAAGAACAAAAGTTTAAAAAAATTTGAAAAGAGCCGAAGATAGAAGGAAGCGGCCAATTAAACTGCACGCTTTTTGGAAAGTTTAAAGCTAGACTAATCAGAACCTGTAACGTAATATTCAAACTTTTCTTCCGCCCAATCACTACCCTTTAGGTACTATAAATACCAGCAAAACCGCTGGGCGACTTATTTGAGCTAGTGTTAGGCATATCTGCTTTGTAGTTACTTATCATGGCCCGTACAAAGCAAACTGCCCGTAAATCCACTGGCGGCAAGGCGCCACGCAAGCAGCTAGCCACCAAGGCGGCTCGCAAGAGTGCACCGGCCACCGGCGGCGTAAAAAAGCCTCACCGCTACCGTCCTGGCACGGTGGCCCTGCGCGAGATCCGCCGCTACCAAAAGTCCACAGAGCTTCTTATCCGTAAATTGCCTTTTCAACGCCTTGTGCGTGAGATTGCCCAGGACTTCAAGACCGACTTGCGCTTTCAGAGTTCGGCGGTGATGGCACTGCAGGAGGCATGTGAAGCCTACCTGGTGGGTCTTTTCGAGGACACCAATTTGTGCGCTATTCACGCCAAGCGCGTTACCATCATGCCCAAGGACATCCAGCTAGCCCGTCGCATCCGCGGAGAGAGAGCATAAATTCCACAGAGATTTCAAGCAAAGGCTCTTTTCAGAGCCACCCACGTTTTCAAGTAAAACGGCTGTAAGACGAACCAACTACAGTAATTGAACATACTGCTTTGGGATGGAAGAACATGCATCAATAACACTAGGGTCATGGGTGCTTTTTTTTCTGTTTTTCAATATTTCCTGCATATGCGAACAAGCTGACCCTTTGTGTTTAGTACTGTTCTCTCATATCTTAATTAAGAGCCAGGGTTTCGGAGGCACGCAGTGATCGACATTTGCAGAACGTTTTTATAATAGGGCCTCTTGAACGTCAGAATACTATAACCATTTTTACATTTCTATCTCTGATCTTGACATTTTTACGATTATGAAAAATTACTGATAATAAATTTTTGCCTTTTATAGTATTTGTTCTACCTAGGATATTTGGAATATGTCTGCTCTAAGCCTGCTCCCTCTGAGTACTTTAAACAGTGTAGCCCCCCAGCCAAGCAACCAAAGACTATTGGTCAAACTGAGCTCAGCCCGCCTAGTCAACCCGATCCGCCTCTCCCTTCCGGTCCTTCAGTTCCTTTGGCGCCAGTTCCCGGGGCTTGGAGGAGGGATTAAGGGCGGGGATTGATGGCGTCACACTTCCGGCTTGCACGCTTTCCCTGCTCTTCGTGGGGGGAGGGGCGGAGGGAGTAGGTATATAAGACTCGGTTCTTGGCTTACTCGTCGGTTGCGGTTGGTTTACTTCTTACAAAGCCATGTCTGGACGCGGCAAAGGCGGCAAAGGTCTGGGGAAAGGCGGCGCTAAGCGCCATCGCAAGGTTCTGCGCGATAATATCCAGGGCATCACCAAACCTGCTATCCGCCGCCTGGCTCGTCGTGGCGGTGTGAAGCGCATCTCCGGGCTCATCTATGAAGAGACCCGCGGGGTCCTGAAAGTGTTTCTGGAGAACGTGATCCGGGACGCGGTCACCTACACCGAGCATGCCAAGCGGAAGACAGTCACCGCTATGGACGTGGTCTACGCTCTCAAGCGCCAGGGCCGTACCCTCTACGGTTTTGGTGGTTAAGCTTTTCGATTAGCTCTCAGGAGTTTGATTTCAACCAAAGGCCCTTTTCAGGGCCACCCAACTACTCTTAAAAAAGCTGTAAACTATTAGCTGAGAAACAGGTAAGTGCTACAGTTAAACACTAGCCCTGAGCCAGAAGACATTGCGGGGTTTAGTAATCTGTATGTATGTACGGAATTACTTGCTGTCATGCACTGGACAGCGGCGAAGATTTAATTACTAAAAGTGGAAAAGAACTAAAAAGCTTTTGAACTAAGAAAAACTATGTCGCTAAGCCTCACCCATGAGTGTCAACCTGTCACAACTGGTGATCTGTGCTTTCCCGCGGCGACCTAAATAGGGGGTGGGGAAAAGGGCGAGAAAAGGCAAAGCCCGGGTTTGGTAAATTTTTTTTTTACGGGTTATGAGACGGAAACAGCCTGTCATGTCCTGAGAACAGTGCTGAAATTACCGCCACTAACAGGGTGATTTGTCTCGATTAAAATAATCTGAAGTGAAGTGGCGTGCAAAAGAAGCCTGATTGAGACCGCCGGGAAACCCAGGCATTTAGTTCAGAAATTATGAAGAAAACGCCCTTCCGTCTAGGTGTCAACACCGCTCAGCAGTAAACCATACTTTTTTGCCTCCCATCACAGAGAAATGGAAATTAGGGTAATTGAAATATTCTCAAATAGACTGTAGTGATGGTAGTACAGCTAAGTAAATATACTAAAATTTATTGTTTGTACACTAAAAAAAAGTAGATAAAATTTTATGGTATGTAGTTTATATCTCAGAAAAGCATATATATATATATATATATATATATATATATATATATATATAATCTCCAGGCAGGGTAGCAGGAGATGAAGTTTGTAGGGTAGGCCTGTTGGTCTGTGAAGATGTTCTCTTGCTAAAGTATGGCCTCCTTGGTCTATGCTTGGTCTGTAGTTGTAGCCACAGAAAGTTTTTAAGCAAGAAAATATCTCCTACAATTATATGTTTCAGTGGCATATCAACTGAAGGAACGTGAATTCACTCAAGGTTGGCTAGTAGGGAAAAGTATTCCCATCTAAAAGATATTCACAAATGCCTCTATCACTGGGTTCTTTTTTGTATCATTTTTTTAGAGGGTTGGCTGATTCCAGCCTCAGTATGTTCTAGTGTTTCTCCTAGTCTTTTTCAGTCTGTTTCCCACCTGATAACTGTCCTTCAAGACTTGGAGGGGAATGATATAATTACCTAAACTGCCTTAATTTAAACTGACTGGGGAGGGTTCACAGCTGCCTTTTGGATGACTCAGTTCAGTTCAGTTCAGTCGCTCAGTCGTGTCTGACTCTTTGTGACCCCATGAATTGCAGCACGCCAGGACTCCCTGTCCATCACCATCTCCCGGAGTTCACTCAGATCTCGTCCATCGAGTCCGTGATGCCATCCAGCCATCTCATCCTCTGTCGTCCCCTTCTCCTGCCCCCAATCCCTCCCAGCATCAGAGTCTTTTCCAATGAGTCAACACTTCGCATGAGGTGGCCAAAGTACTGGAGCTTCAGCATTAGCATCATTCCTTCCAAGGAAATCCCAGGGCTGATCTCCTTCAGAATGGACTGGTTGGATCTCCTTGCAGTCCAAGGGACTCTCAAGAGTCTTCTCCAACACCACAGTTCAAAAGCATCAATTCTTCGGCGCTCAGCCTTCTTCACAGTCCAACTCTCACATCCATACATGACCACAGGAAAAACCATAGCCTTGACTAGATGGACCTTAGTTGGCAAAGTAATGTCTCTGCTTTTGAATATACTATCTAGTTTGGTCATAACTTTTCTTCCAAGGAGTGAAGCGTCTTTTAATTTCATGGCTGCAGTCACCATCTGCAGTGATTTTGGAGCCCCAAAAAATAAAGTCTGACACTGTTTCTACTGTTTCCCCATCTATTTCCCATGAAGTGATGGGACCAGATGCCATGATCTTCATTTTCTGAATGTTGAGCTTTAAGCCAACTTTTTCGCTCTCCTCTTTCACTTTCATCAAGAGGCTTTTTAGTTCCTCTTCATTTTCTGCCATAAGGGTGGTGTTATAAGCATATCTGAGGAGCTAAAATGGGCCTGGTTGGGAGAGTAATGTAATCCTGGTGCCCTTCAGGACATATGTGTTGATTTTGTGTAATGTGCCAGATATTGTTTAGGCATTGGGGTACACCAGTAAGCAAATTAGAATTTCCTGTCCTCCATTCAGATATGTAATAAAATATGTGGATACAGATTTCCTACACTGAAGGGAAGTGTGGCTGCTCCATAGACCACCTTCTTTTATGTTTTTTTAGTTCATAAGACTTGTAGATTGTATTATACTCATTTTAGTCATATCCACGACCTGGGTAAAAAGGTATGAACCTTTCTCAGACCTAACACTCCTGAAGTCCTTGTTCAGAACAAAGATAATGCTGCCTGATATACCACTCCTGCATCATTCCTAAGAGCCAGAGAAAACCTGTCATGCTGATTGATTCAGGCAGTGACAAGTCAAAGAATTATAGATAGGGAATCAATCATGGCAGCACTATGGTGGGCCTGAGGTTGGGAGAGGGCCTGTGTCCTTGTGTAGAACATTCATGCCTGCATTCACCGAACTCTGCCACGTGAAGACAGTAGGAAGACAGCAGACTATGAAGTAGGTCCTGGTCCTTATCACACACCCGATCTGCCTGAATCTGCCTAACACCTTGATGCTGGACTTCAGTCTCCAGAACTCTGAGAAATATTTGTTGTTAAAGCACACGGTCCACAGTATTTTCATTGTATCAGCCTGAACTAAGACACCATTTTATGGATATATTTTATCTGGTCCATTTTGATGACAATTTTTATTGCTTCCACTCATTTACAAACAACGTGCTGCTATAAAACATTTAACTTCTTAGTACTCTCATCCAGTTTGACCATTTATATGTTGATGAGTCTCCAATTTTTTTCTCTAGTCCAGAAGTCTCACCTGAAATTAAGAATCTCACTTTCTCAACTGCCTAGTCAGTATCTCCTCTAGGGGTCAGGAGACAGAATGACGAGGCAGCAGTGTTTCCTAGAGCAGTCATCAATACACATGTCTCAAACAAAAAATCAAGGAGGCTGATTATTCAGTCAGTCGACTGGTTTATCAGTTTGAAGACACACGTCAAAAAAAACTTTTGTGACCATACTGTCATTTTTGAAAGTTTCATTTTGAAGTATAATTTACAGCAGAGTACAGAGAGAGACGAAGAGTCACTTTACCACAAAGGGTCTGCCTACAATCTCAAAGGCCCTGCTAGAGGCCTAAGGGTTCAGAACAGGGTCTGCCTACAATCTCAAAGGCCCTGCTAGAAGCCTAAGGGTTCAGAACAGAATCGCTTAATATAGTAAATGGAAATTTACAAACTGCTTAGCCAGACGCCTCCAGCCTGAGGATGAAAATCAGCAATGCCAAGGCACTTCAAAAACCAAGACCACTGGGTTTACGAGGGGTCACGGCACTCAGCATGATGGATGGCTCAAACTCCAAAGTACCGGAGGCGGAGGTTCGGGGCGCGACCCGGAGGACAAGGAGGTGGTGGGGCTGCAGAGATCAGAGCGCAGATCCTGGCGTCGCTCCCTGCAAACACTAAGTAACACCCAGGCTCTTTCTGGCAATGTATTTAATTCATCTGGCTTGTCAGCGACCAGCAGCACCCCGGCAGTTTCTGGCAATTTGCACAAATATTTATTAAATACTTTGGGCTTCCCAGGTGGCGCAGTGGGAAAGAAGCCGCCTGCCAATGCCGGAGACGCAAAAGACACGGGTTCGATCCCTGAGTCGAGAAGATCCCCTGGAGTAGGAAATGGCAACCCACTCCAGTATTCTTGCCTGGAAAATTCAAAGACAGAGGAGCCTGGCGAGCTCTGAGTCGGCCGCGACTTAACACACACATGTACACCCAGTTTTGCCTCTTCGACGAAAATTTTGGCCTGTAGTTGATAGTCCTTTTACAGACGATTTGGGGGGTAGGCAGGATCCCTCCCACGAGAGCGGGTGCCTTGAAGTTCTCCAACAGGGCACCGGGACTTCCGCCGCATACTAAGCCAAACAATTTTACTGCCCTCTTGACCGAAGGCACCGCTACTCTTCGCATATGAACAAGGATTGGATTAACTTAAGTGTTATGGTAGAGAACCGCACAGAAAAACTACTTTAGTATTGGAGAATACATTTCTAATCCAAGTAGACACTGAGCACAGCCCTTTCCGAGAGGGAGTGGGCGGCCCTGAAAAGGGCCTTTAAAATAAACGTACTGGATGAAGCTTTAGCCGCCGAAACCATAGAGGGTGCGGCCCTGGCGTTTGAGCGCGTAGACCACGTCCATGGCGGTGACAGTCTTGCGTTTGGCGTGCTCGGTGTAGGTGACCGCGTCCCGGATTACATTTTCCAGAAATACCTTCAGCACCCCACGGGTCTCCTCGTAGATGAGCCCGGAGATGCGCTTCACACCACCACGACGAGCCAGGCGACGGATGGCGGGCTTGGTGATACCCTGGATATTGTCGCGCAGAACCTTGCGGTGGCGCTTAGCGCCTCCTTTCCCAAGGCCTTTGCCGCCTTTACCACGTCCAGACATGCTACCTGAACTGTTGCAAGCGTGTGCGATACAGCAGTGCTATTACCGCTTGGTTGAGAGTAATTATAATCTGTAGTCGGACCTCATTGAGAACTGAACGCGCGGGCGGGAAAAGACTCTCTGAAACCACTCCCTTGGCTCCGCCCCTCTCTGGATCCAGTGACTGTGAAAGGGAGAGAACCTAGTATAATGCATATGTTAAATTTTACTCTGGATTGTTTTGCTCCCTTTGGTCTTTGAATCTGAGTCTATTTATATTTTCGACTGAGAGTTTTAGTAAGGGCTTATTATTATTATTATTATTTTTTGGCAAATACTGTACTTTCTCATTCACGAGAAGGTGACTGTTAGTTGTGAATGGTAGCAGAATATGACTCTCACCCTTCATATGCTACTTTTGAGCTGGGTCTTTTTTTTTTTTTTAAATACCAGACATAGAGTAGAATTTACTTTTTTGTGTGTGTGAGAATTTATTCTTTTGTGAAGGACACTTACATTTATAAAGGGAATTTCAATGAATGTCTTTCTCTCTGTACCAGGAAGATAGGATAACTGGATCACCAGAGAATCTCATCAATGAGAAGACCCTGGACTTAATTCTGTGTAATAACCTTACTCTTCTTTGCTTTCCTGGTAACCTCTCATAACTAGCTCCCTCCTACTTCTTTTGTTTTTAGCTGAAGATATTTAAAGTGGGGTCTTGGACAAACTTGCAGAATTTTACTCAGTTTTTCTAGGTATCTTTTATGCATATGTGAGGTTTAAATGTTATTAAATTGTTTTTCTCATGTTAACCTACCCTTTCAGCCAAGAATTTAGAAGGGTAGAAGGAAAGTTACTGTCCCTCTCCTATAAGTATGTTGATTATTTTGAGCTGTAGCAGAAAAACAGCAAATGCATAGAGGATTTCTCTGAACTCCCATTGTCTACCTAAAGACAGACAAAAAGAACTCAATAAATCCTTCCCCAAAGAGTTTCACTAACTAGGGAAGAGTGATACTTATTAGAGAAAAGGACACTTTTACCACGCCCACACAAACCTTGTCACAAACTATTGTCCATGAAAACGATCAATCTGAGAAAGAAACTAGGACTTCATTAGAGCCAACCTGAGGAATATCACCTTCGAGACAGTCTTTCAGAAAGCTCTGAGGACTGTTCTGCTTGTTAGCATTCAAAACATAGTATATTCTTAAGACAAAGAGTTATATCTTAAAGTTACTATTGACAGACTACATAGTCCAGACCCACATGTATAAGGTGAGTAGTGGGGCATTGCCGTCCCTTCCAGGATTGAGAAAGGAGTGTTATCTTCTAAGAAGGTACCTTGCTGGCACCAGGAGAAAATTGCTCTTTTCAGTCAAGCAGGTATTCATATGTCTTGTAAGGAGATTTGGTCAATGTACTGCTATAATGTGCACAATGTACAGTGAAGAGGGGTGTGGCCCCAGTGAACAGAGAGATAATTTTATGTCTATAAGTTTTATTATCCTGCTTTAAACATAATTTATTTTATCACTATTGCTTCTCCCCATCTATTCTCTTAAGGATCCATTCATCTTTCCTAAAAATCGTTTACTCACCCCTATTAGGCTTACACACCACCTCTCACTCATTTTCCCTATTAAGATAGTATTTAAATTGGAATTCTAAGCTATTTTTAGGAGTTACTCATTTTCCCCCAGATAACTCCCATGTATACATAAGGGCTACATGTTACTTCTGCTTGTTTTTCTCTTGTTAATCTTTTATTTCAGGGGTTCTCAGGTAAGAACTCAGAAGGGTAGAGGGAAAATTATTTAACTTTCCCTACAGGTTATGAGCTGTGTGACCATATAACCTTACCTTTGTTTTCTACATCTGTAAAACTGGGTAATGATAGTAATGATGGAACTCTAATAAGAATTTAATTTAGCCATTGTAAACAAAGTGTTAGAGATAGGCTGAGAGAAGTTGTGTATGTGATTGTTTTCAATTGGTATTACTTCTTAAAGAACCTATCTAGACTTGGCCACCTGATGGAAAGAACTGACTCATTGGAAAAGACCCTGATGCTGGGAAAGATTGAAGGCAGGAGGAGAAGGGGACGAGAGAGGGTTAGATGGTTGGATGGCATCACTGACACGATGGACATGAGTTTGAGTAGGGTCCGGGAACTGGTGATGGACAGGGAAGCCCGGTGTGCTCCAGTCCATGGGGTTGCAAAGAGTCAGACACAACTGAGCCACTGAACTGAACTGAGACTTGAAACATTACCCTGAAGTCTCATTTTTCCTTCCAACACAGTATCAGCCACAACCATATGTATATATTAGTGAGGACTTTTTTTTAAAAAAGCACAAAAGCTCCAGGAGTTGGTTATGGACAGGGAAGCAGCCCTGCTGCAGTCCATGAGGTTGCAAAAAGCCAGACACGACTGAGTGAACTGAACTGACTGATGGCATCTAACAAAATACAAGACATCAGCTCATTCTGTTTTGGCATATGTGACATGTTAAATATGATGGTCCAAATATGTTCATTTGTGCCCTCTCCTAAGGTACATGGACAGTCTTAGGCTTCTAGCTTTCCTGCAGCCAAGCCTGGGGTGCCTTTCAAATCTCCATACCAGCTTCCCACTGTTGTGTTAAATCTCCTGAAAATACTCATTAAGCAGTGACTCACATCTACTAGGACAACTGAAAAGGCTACCACTAAATCTGAAGTCTGAAAAATTCACCCTGACCTTGACTTACTCTTCCTCTTCTTTGATAGTCTTTATAACAAACCCAAATTTTAGACTTCAACAGCATTAGCTTAAACCTCAGCTTATGGTATAACATCACTCTGTGCACCTGGGAAAGAAAAACTCTTTTTGACTGAAGACCTTGCAACAGTCATTCAAAAGATACAATCTATGCATTAAATATCCCCATTTATCTCCAGCCCCACTTTAGTCACTCCCCTAATATAAAAGATGCTTAAAGCAATGATATTAAAATGCTGGTACCACCCCACCCCCCGTCCAAAGTGTTCAGTAAATTTTCTTCCACAAATTTGATTTTCTTCTTTAATTTTTAAATGTCTGCTGAATTTTAACTTCTAAAATGAGCAGAATCTGTGCAAGTAATGCCAAATGAAAAAGTAGTAAAGCTAGCATTTGAACTCAGGTAAACTAGCATTGAAATGCTGCCGACTTGCAGAGTATACCCTAAAAAGATTAACAAGGTTATGAATTCTAAAATGGCACTAACCTTTTTTTCCTAGATACTGCAGTTGTTTTCTTGAGGGGCTCGAGTAAATTAAAGACTTAAAGCCAAATTCGTGTTCCTTGGCTGGGGAGGAAAAAGAACAGCCATTGTCCACTCTCTATCAGATACTAAGACAGTAATGGACACGTTTAAAATCCTTAGGTCAAGTGGTTAAAATCCTGAACAACTACAGCAAGTAATTGCTAGAAGAGACAAAAGCAATGGGGCAGGAAAAAGTGCAATTACGTGGAATACTTACAAGTAGGTTTGTTACAGCAGCGTTACAGTAGATATTTGGCTCACGGCAAGAGAAAGCAACGTGCACCTGGAGTATCAGAAAAGACTTTATTTCACACTGACCTGGGGTTTCCCTGGTGGCTCAGATGGTAAAGAATCTGCCTGCAGTACAGGAGGCCCAGGTTCAACCCCTAGGTCAGGAAGATCTACCCTTGAAGGAAATGGCAACCCACTCCAGTATTGTCTAGAAAATTCTGTGGACCGAGGAGCCTGGTGGGCTACAGTCCAAGGGGTCGCAAAGAGTCGGACAAGACTGAGCAATTAATAGGCAGACAAGGCCCAGTGGAGTCACCTCCAAAGGCTGAGCACCCGACTCAGGGTTTGCTTGTCTTCTATACACACAAGCTATGGGGTGAGACAGAACTTCCATGAAACTGAGGTGTTTCTTAAGGGGTGCCAATCAAGGATGAGAATGTGTAAGGTGTCTTGTGTTCTCAGGCAGGTCTGCAGTTTATCTTCTTTTGGTGCCATCTCTGGCTGTTGATTGATGCAATAAACAGGCAGGGTTACAAAAGCATTAAAATGCTAAACAGAGTGTTACATGGAAGATTTGCTGAATTTTCCTTCTCATTCCCTCCTGTTGATCCTTAAGCTGCTTTAGCCGACTTAGGGATCATCTGCCTTAACTACTCAACAGGGAACCTTAAGGGAACAGGGGTGAACAGGGGTGAACCGCTCTGGCTACTTCCAGTTGGAACAGGGATGTAGACTCTCCTCAAAGTTCCCCGCTGGAATCCTCTATTGTTGTATAGTGGTAAGTCCTCATCATCATTTGGAGCTTTATGGTTTCTAAGTGAGAAGAAATAAAATGGGTTATTGCATTGAGAATACAAGGACATAGCAAGAGGGCTAAAAGGAGCATCAGAACTGGGACCCATTAAGAGGCATATCTAAGTCCAGAGTGAACTGAAGGTTGAGGACAGCAAGTTGGATAGCCAACTTCCTTTCCCTACCTGAGCCTTTAGGTCATCAATCAACTTAATATTTCTTTTGAGGACCCACAGGCTTTCTTCCTTAGCTGAGGTATTTACATAAAAGCCACAGGACTCGTTGAGCACGGGGCACAATCCCCCTTGTTGTGCTGTAATCATATCTAGTAGCCAGCAGTTTTGTAGTACTACCTGAGCTAAGGAATCTAGGCTTTTTTGTTCTTCTATCGCTGCCACTGTAGACTTCCAAGATTCTTGTATTAGCATGGTTAGCTGGAGTACTGATCTTTCTAGCAGGGGTATTCCTGCAAACCAGAAAAATCCTCGAAATACAAGGTCCAACACCAGGCCTTTCCAGGATGGGGTTATCATGGGCACACCCTTCCCAGTCATTCTGTTTTACCCTGGGCTGAGGGTTTGCAGGTGATAATGCTTGCTCTAGAAATGATCCTAGGTTCACAATGTTTCCAGAGACTGCCATTTCTTGCGAATTTTAGAACTGTAAACTTGGGATGGCAAATACCTTTCCATCGGCAGGGAAGGATTCCCCACAACCAGTTTCCGCAAAGAAAATTAAACCCAGTTCTTAGTAGCAAGACACCGGTAGTGGGCCCTTGGATCCAGGCCTTAGTATAGGTAATTTGTATAAACAGGCCTTGGGATTTTATGAATAGGTCCCAACTGTCATATGCACTATGGCCCTTTGGTCTGTTGCTGGAGAAAAATTCATCTGCACAGAGTGCATTATATTTGGTCTCAGAGCTATCATGGGTATGGGATGGGCTTTGACACGCTATGTTTCGAAATATCAATTGAATCTGTGAAGGGGACCCTCGACTAAGGTCCTGTTGGTAATAGTAAGGATCCTGGGTCTTGGCCAATAGCAATACATTCTCCTGATCCTGAGCAGAACTGTTAACAAGTACAAAAGTCTCATTGTACCATTTAGTTGCATTTTTGGCTAAGCCTCCCTATGTAAAATTATGTTCCCTAAAGTCAGGTGTATAATAAATATACCTCGTAATCTTCATCACCAAAGGGTTCCCACTGTAAATCTGTTTGGTCAAAGGATAAGGTGTTATTTTTATTGGGTTCAGAAAACCTACTTCTTCAACTTCTTCTAAGTATTTGTTTTGAAAACATAGAGATAAGTTCCCCTTTAGTACAGCCCCGTGGGTGGAAAGCTCTCCTAGTCTCTCCTTGTTTCCAATGAGGGCGAGGCCCACCTCCTACCCTCGTCCTCTTGTTACACAGAATGGAGGGGAAATCTGCTTAGGGAAGGAAACAGATTAATGATGTCTTCCATGGAGGCTGGATATGCCGGGAGGGCAACTGTCGGCTCTTCGTATTGTATGTCCTCTGGTAAACAAGCCTGACATTAGGTGCAATTTGCTAAGAACGCCATCTGGGTCACCACTGGGACCCAAGGGTGAAAGAGTTTTCCATCACTCAGGTGAGTTGCAAAAATTTGTATTAGGATCTACCACTTATTTAGGATCTATATGCAGTCAATGGTGATGAAGCAGCTAACCAAGGAAAGAAAGAAAACTACCAGTAAAAGCCTTTTATCCCAATGCCAATTGACTGGAACCATTGCCGTTAACCCTATGGTGAAAATGAAAGCTAAGAGCACACAGCCAGAGAGGAGCAGAGGGTGACTGTGCCGGAGCATCACAGTGAAAGAACTAACATAGGGGACAGGAACAGCATAATTATCTTTTCCAGTGACTGACTCTTCCAATCCTTGGGTGGATTAGCAGGACTCAAAAGAACAGTGCTTGTCCTTTCTCCTCCTGAGGGTGACAAGCAGTGGGTTGTTTTGTCGGGGGGTCGCCTCCCAACATGGTTGCTCTTTGGTAGCTGCGCTGCCTTCACCCTGGAGTGATGGAGCAGCCTGTCTAAATGGACCTGGATTCCTAGACGAGCCTCTTGAGGAATCGGGTACTGTTGCAGTTTTACAGGCTGGATTCCTGGTTTCAGATCAATCAGGATGGGGGCATGCTGTCTTACCAGACCCGGAAGATTCTTTTTGGCCCAGACCAGTGGGTACTCAGTCTCTAATTCAGAAGGAATGGTCTGCTCTTTTGAAAGCAAAGAGTATAGGCGCCATTCCTCTTCCTTCTTTTCAGCGAGAGCCCAGGAGGAGAGTCACTCTGGTAACTTTAGCTGGGCTGACCTGTGGCAGAAATGGAAACTTGGGCTCCCATTTATGCAAGGACATCCCTTCCCATCAAAGGAATGGAGCAGTCTGGCAGGTAGAGGAATTCATGGATCATCTCATGGCCCCCTAATCAGCATCTCTGAGGACCACAGAAGGGCCTGCAGGTCTGAGTGCCTGTAGCCCTGATGATAGTGACTTCTCTTCCTGAGAAGGGGGCTATCTGCTCAATGAATGACCATCGAATGCTCAGCACCTGTGTCTACCATAAAGTCCACTGGATGGCCCACTAGTTGAACTCTGACCATGGATTCTCAGGGGCCAAATTGAAGAGAGCCTGCTCCCCTCTAATGGGATTCTGCTCCTGCTAGGGTGATCAGATTAGTGCTGGGTGGCTCAGGTTGATATCAGCTCGGTGGGGCTGCCGCTTTGGTTCTCTTCTTAGGGCAGTCAGGATATTCATTCTTCCAGTGTCCCTTTTCTTTACAATAGGCCCATTGATCACAGCTGAGAGGGCTTCTCCTCTTCAGATCTGGGCCCCTTGCTCTATGAGGTGGTCCTGTCAGGGGTGCAAGCTTTGACAGAGCAGCTGCCAGGAATGCAGCTTTCCATTCCATCCTCTTTTCTGCTTCATGACAGGCTGCTTGGTCGTGGTTAACAAAGACTTTATTGGCGATCTCCAGCAATTTTGTGGCGTTTTTGTCCATGAACCCTTTAAAGCTTTATAATTTTCTCCAGATGTCTAACTGGGCCTGTCCCATGAAAGTGGGGTTTACCATCCGTTGGTTTTCTGGGGCCTCAGCGTTGAAAGGACTGAAAATCCAGAAGGCCTCACAGTCTCTCACAGAAGTCTGCTGGGCTTTCATCTGGCTTTTGTATTACCTCTGTGGCTTAAGCCATGTTGGTGGGCTTTTTAGCCCCTGCTTTTACTTCCTGTAAGATGGCCAGTTGATACCTCTCCAGTCTATTTCTTTCTCCTTCAGTGTCCCAGCAGAGCTCGTCTTCCGGGAAGGTTTCTTCGTCCACTTGGCCCCCTGGGACATTGGCCTGGAACCATTTTCTAGCCTCTGTTACGATACGTTGGCGCTCCTCCGTATTGAACAAGGTGAGGAGCGGCTGTCGGCAGTCTACCGAAGTGGGGCGGTGGGTCTGTAAAATGGACTCTAGGAGATTGATCAGCACTTGAGGCTTTTCAGAGTATGAGGGGGTGAAAAGCTTCCAGTTAAGATCGGTCATGCAAAAAGGCTGGTAGTAGAAGACAGGTCCCCCCTCTTTGAGGGTTCCATCAGCAGCAAGGTGCTGTGGTGCCCAAGTCTCTCCTAAGTGCATTTCTAGCACTGGGGTAGCTGGTCCCTGAGCTGATTGGAGGTGCCTGCTCATCAGTTCCGGGGTGCCTGGTCACGGGACATGATAACCTCAGGATCATCAGAAGGAGGTGAAATAGATGGTGGTGGGCTATCTGGCAAATGTGGACCTTCGGCCACTTGAGGGGGAGCTGTTGGCGCATAGGGTGGTGGCACTATTGGTGGTGAGTCTTCAGCCTCTCCTTGGAAAATGGGTGGCTTTTCTTCTGGCGTGGGGCCTTTCTTCTGGTTGGGCTACTAGGACCTTACACTTTCCCTTACTTGTGGTGCAGAACCAAACCCAAGGAGGCCTCAACTGAGCAATTTTCAACCAACCATTGGTCAATATATGGGAACTGGTCTGGCTGGCCAGGGTCTCCAGTTATGACTCAATACACTGCTTGGTCAGCGGGCACATCTAAGGTGCCCTCTGAGGGCCACCCAACCCCAAAGGAGGGCCACTCTAGGGTGCACAAAATGCACGATTTTACAGAACTCAGTATTACACCATAATCCCCAGAGAATCCTTCCTTACTATTTTTAACCATACACTCTAGTTTGAATTGGAACTACCCATTATGTGAGTTCCCACCCTGGAATGGTGTCCCGCAACAAACAAAAATGCTTTCGCCAAGCTGGTGGCTCCCTTTATGGGGACATTGGGTGCCTCTTAGCTATAGCAGGTCAGTATATAAACCCCTGTTTATCCTCCTCCTCTTGTCAGTATAATAAACCCCTCACAGGCCCGCACTGAGGTACAATGTCCCGTAGGACCTGACGCTACCCTGAGCTGTGTGAGGTCACCAAGAAACCGCAGGTCAGGACCCATTCAGCCTCCGTAGCTGTTCCTGTGGAGAAGGTACACTCACACAGATAGACATACAGTGCTAGGACACCAGACATCTGATACGGAGAATTCCCTATCCTGGGCAGCACTCCATGTTGCGGCAGGCGATTAGTCTCCCCTTCCGCCTTCAAGGTGGGCCTGAACTGAGTCCTGGGTCCCCGGAGACACTCACCCCATCAGACGTCTGGCCCTGGTCCTGGCAAAAATTTTCTGAATCCTCCCCAAGAGTCTGCTCAAACGCGGCAGCGGCCTGCTACTACCGGCCCGACGAGGGTCAGGGTGCAGTGACATCACTGGTGGCGCGCCATCCTTCCCGTCTCGGGGGCCTGAGATAGCCGAGCTTCCGTCAGTTCTCGACAACGGTGGCACAAAGGGTCAGCGCGGCTGTCGGTTTCCCGGCCAATGCACCAAAATGCTACAGCAGTGTTATAGCAGATATTTGGCTCACAGGAAGACAAGCAACACGCACTCGGAGAATCAGAAAGTGTAAGTCGCTCAGTCGTGTCTGACTCTTTGCGACCCCACAGACTATACAGTCTATGGAATTCTCTAGGCCAGAATACTGGAGTGAGTAGCCTTTCCCTTCTCTGGGGTATCTTCCCAGCCCAGGGATCGAACCCAGGTCTCCCTCATTACCAGCTGAGCCACAAGGGAAGCCCAAGAAAAGTGAAAGTCACCCAAGTCATGTCCGATTATTTGCGACCCCATGGACTGTGTAGGATCAGGGCCAGAATTCTCCAGGCCAGAATATTGGAATAAGTCGTCGTTCACTTTTCCAGGAGAATCTTTCCAACCCAGGTCTACCTGCATTGCAGGTGGATTCTTTACCAGCTGAACCACCAGGGAAGCCCAAGAATACTGGAGGGGGTAGCCTACACCTGCTCCAGGGACCTTCCAGACCCAAGAATCGAACCGGGGTCGCCTGCATTTCACGCGGATTCTTCACCAACTGAGCTACCAGGGAAACCCCAAAGGATCAGAAAAGACTGTTTATTTCACAGCAGTGAGGGCCTAGCGGAATCATATCCAAATGCAGAGCACCCAACTCAGGACTCAATGTTTGCCCGTCTTCTATACAAGCTGTGGCAGGGGCGGGGTGGGGGCGGGGGTGCGGCACAGAGCTTTCATATAAATGAGGTGTTTCTTAAGGGCAGCTAGGCAAGGAAGAACATGCGTCATGTGTCGTGTTCTCAGTCAGGCCTGCAGCTTAAACTATCTTCTTTTAGCGCCATCTCTGGCAGTTGGTTAACGCACAAACAAGCTGGGTTACAGCAGCCAAGGTGCTAAACCGAGATTACATGGGGGATTTGCTAATTGCTTCTCAGATTCATAAAGTTACATAAAACTAGGTATGGAGTGCTACCTGGAAGGCGAATACGGTTAGAACCTCAGCTCTCACACAAGTCCAGGGTTTACTTGGCTGCGGGAGTAGGGATAGGACGGTGGGATGGACTTCCGCTCTGCTCCAGCTTTGTTGGGAGTAGGAGTAATCCTAACCCTTTGTGGTACAACCCTTATTTGATGATGTGGGTGGCTCTGAAAAGAGCCTTTGGGTTTAAAGTTGGCAGTCAAATGGAAAACAAATTTACGCCCTCTCCCCGCGAATGCGGCGGGCAAGCTGGATGTCCTTGGGCATGATAGTGACGCGCTTGGCGTGGATGGCACACAGGTTGGTGTCCTCGAAGAGCCCCACCAGATAGGCCTCGCACGCCTCCTGCAGCGCCATCACGGCCGAACTCTGGAAGCGCAGGTCGGTCTTGAAGTCCTGCGCGATCTCGCGCACCAGCCGCTGGAACGGCAGCTTGCGGATCAGCAGCTCCGTGGACTTCTGGTAGCGGCGGATCTCGCGCAGGGCCACGGTGCCAGGCCGGTAGCGGTGCGGCTTCTTCACGCCGCCTGTGGCGGGAGCGCTCTTGCGGGCCGCTTTAGTGGCCAGCTGCTTGCGCGGCGCCTTGCCGCCAGTGGACTTACGAGCAGTCTGCTTAGTGCGAGCCATGACAAGCGACGAACGGATAACTACTGTCCCTCCAACGCCAGCAAGAGGCAGGCAGCCGCCCTCCTTTTATACAGCCAGGCGAACATCTATTGGACCCGAGAACATTCAAAAATACCCGCGCCTTTCCCTGATTGGTCCATTTCTCTGCCTGGCTGCCCGGAAGAATGAAGAGCTGCTTTCCGGTTGGTGAACGAACCTGCCCTTTTACTATACCAACTCCAATGGCCTGACTTCGGTTTATTTACCCTTTCACTTCTAAAATATACTGGAAAGTAATTACAAAGCAACACGGACACTACCGATGGATTACATATTTAAGTACAATCACCAAAGATTATCTTGGAAGTGCTTAGAAAGAGTAGGTGGGCTACATCTAAAATGACACTCAGGTTTTCACGGGTGTAACACGAACATTGTGGACAATCAAGATGTTTTTGACGTGTCAATGATCTGTAACTTACTCTCAATTGTTTCAGCGTAACATGTTTTCATAAAGTGGAATCTAGATGCAGAGTGTTTGGGTGTTCCATTGCATTAACAAAAAATGTTTAGAGTTCAGCACCTTTCACTAGTAAACTCACTCTCCAGTGGGGAAAACATGTCATACGTCACCGCTGTAATTAGGAAATACTGTTTGACTAGAAACGGACTCAACTGTTTAACCAGCCAATATAACTCATGTGATTTTTCTGTTAAAAATTCCTCGCAAACATTTTGATTGGAGATAAGTCTTTCCTCGGATAGTGAGGAAAACTCATTTCTTACTTGTGATTTTTGGCCTGATGTTACAACCTTCATATGGGTACAATTAAAAAGCATAACAGCTCTGTAAATGGAAAAAGTAGGTGGCTCTGAAAAGAGCCTTTGTATATATCGACTTTTCTTGGTTACTGAAAGAAAAAGTGCCGTGGGAACGTGAACACTTTACTTGCCCTTGGCCTTGTGGTGGCTCTCAGTCTTTTTAGGCAGCAGCACAGCCTGGATGTTGGGCAGCACACCACCCTGAGCGATGGTCACACGGCCCAGCAGCTTGTTGAGCTCTTCGTCGTTGCGGATAGCCAGCTGCAGGTGGCGCGGGATAATGCGCGTCTTCTTGTTATCCCGGGCAGCGTTTCCCGCCAGCTCCAGGATCTCGGCCGTCAGGTACTCCAGCACCGCCGCGAGGTACACAGGCGCGCCGGCCCCGACTCGCTCGGAGTAGTTGCCCTTCCGGAGCAGACGGTGCACGCGGCCCACGGGAAACTGGAGCCCGGCCCGCGAGGAGCGAGTCTTGGCTTTAGCGCGAGCCTTGCCACCCTGTTTACCACGGCCTGACATATCCCCTAAATCACGAAAAAAAACAGCCTCACAGGAAAAAGCAAACAGAAGATAAGTAAAATGAAAGCGAGAGAAGTATTTATACTAACTGAAGGTAGGCTTGTGCTATTCTCCCATTGGCTAACATTAATAAACCAATGGGAGACTAGAACCTGCATCCTTAATTTGCATACAAGACTTCTGTCTATAACAAAAACTTTCTGAAAAAAGTACTAATAAAAGTCTATAGTAAATAGAAGCTAGTTGTACATTCTTCCCATTGGTTGCTACTTGAACCTATGGGAAGTCGGAACCTGCATCCTTTATTTGCATACAAGGCTTTCTCATCCAGTACGATGGACTTTTAATACTATTAATAATGGAGTGATTTGGTTTTCTCAAAACGACTGTTCTTAAAAGAAGCAGGAGTGGCTATTTTCATTGTTCTGAATTTTTAGCTATTGGAATTGTGACTCAATTTTTAGAAAGGAATAAATTCAGAATAATTCGTAAAGATAATATTTAAGAGGTAAATATTAGTATGCTCAGTGTATATCTCTTCTAATTCTTTAACAGGGAAAACGAAGAGAAGAAATAATAGTTTTTTATCTTGGCCCAAGACTTAACCTGTCTGAACAGTAAAAAGTTCCATTTCATTCAACTTACCTATGAGGCCTTCCAGGATCACCTGGGAGGCATGTAGAGACCTGTCCTCATTTTAGAGAACGCGAAACAGACACAGTTTATTTGCCTTGGCTAAATAACACTGAGTTGAATGGGACCAAGGATTCCAAACTCCTCGCTGGAAAACGGTCATCATTTTCCAGTGCCACTCCCAACCTTCCCATCTTCCCTTTTTTTCTCACTTGGCTCCCACCCACAGGACACCAATTCCTTCAGAAAACCCCATCATCATGCATATCGTACTGGACTTCTTGCTGTTAGAGAACTGCAAACTGCAGCACATAAGTCTCCGGATTCCTAAGAAATGAGAGAACAAACCACCCCCATAGCATATAAATACTCAAAATGAGATTACAGTATATACTGTAATACACTATGTTAATATTAGTACAGAGTGTTTGGTCTTAAGCTCTCATGTCAAGAACCTAAAATTGAGAAGTTGCCAAGTGAAATCTTGCCATTTTCTTCTTATAATGGTCCATGAAGTAGAAATAGATGGGGCCCAGAAGGATGTGGACTATCATTTCAGGAATTTTCGAGGACTCGAGCCTCTAAGTCTACTAACTCCTAAGCAAGATGGTAAAAGGAACAGGAACCTGGTTAGGAAAAAATTGCTCTTAAACCAATTCTGTCAGAGAACTATGTTTTGATTCAGGTGACCAAGAAGAGTTTCTTTTTTACCTTCTCTCAAGTCTTATGACTACTATGACTTTTTCTTAGCGATATTCAGTTCCTTTTTATTATTATCTTCACCATGGACAACAGCAATACACATCCATAACACTGGCCCAGTGTCTGAAATGTTTCAAAACCCATAAGGGAGTTGTAAAAAGATAGATGCTACCTCAAAGACTTCATACTATTTTGAAAAGGACGGGGGAGAGGAGGCAGGGGGTTGTATACCTGAAGTTTAAGTAGTAGAGCATAGTCGGCATCAGAAACGGAAGGTTTCAAACAATATAAGAGCCCAGGAAGAAGAAAAATCACTGTGAATCAGAAGGATGAAGAGAACTTAAGAGAAGTGTACATTCAGCATTTATTCACATATATTTGGTGAGCAGTGTTAAGTGCCTTTGTTCTAGATGATGACATCGTGTGCCCTTGTGGTCTTGGAGAGGAAAAAAGAATCCTCTACCCTTCTAGGTTCTTCAACCTGATCTAAGAATTAAACTGGTATGAGACTGATTTACAGGGAAAAGTCAAATTTAGTTTCATTTGGGGGTTGGATGAAATAAAAATTAGACCCAAGCACAAGTTACACAGTTGATGCTTGTTATGCCATCTCAGATTAGGGGTTAGGGGCTTGGGACTTCAAAGGGCAGTTCACAGGCAATTCACTGTAAAATGAAAAAAGACAAATGTTTTGTAAACAAATGTTTGCTGGGCCAAATAGAAAGAGTGAGACTCAGAAAAGAATTTTAATTATAAACTGCCATGTCTACAGTCCTAGTTCAAATTATACTGTTGTTACCTAGGGTGATAGCTACTTTCCTCAAACAGGTCTGCTTACAGCTATAGACAGCATGCTTTTAGTGATTATGATAACAAAAGCCTCAAAAGTGAAGGTTAAAGTCACAGTTCCAACATGGTGGAAGACTTTGCCTCTTCCCTGTCACATTTTAATGAGTAAAGTTGGTAGCTCATTAGAATTAACTGGGGAGATGTATGAATTTTACTTTTGGCTTCTCTTCATTCCTCTACTATAGTTTTGAAGGCTAGCCTGAAGTCTAGTCATATAACTTTTTTTTTTTTTTTTGGCTTGTTAAAGATCAGTCATGTATTTATTTGTACAGATGTCAGAAGGGCCTACCTTTGAGATTAGGAGGCCCAGGTTTTGGTTTGGGATTGCATTTAAGGGTATCAGTTCAGTTCAGTGGCTCAGTTGTGTCTGACTCTTTGTGACTCAATGGACAAAAGCACGCCAGGCCTCCCTGTCCATCACTAACTCCCAGAGTTTACACAAACTCATGTCCATTGAGTCAGTGACGCCACTCAACCATCTCATCCTCTATCATCCCCTTCTCCTCCTGCCCTCAATCATTCCCAGCATCAGGGTCTTTTCAAATGAGTTAGCTCTTCGCAACATGTGGCCAGTGTATTGGAGTTTCAGCTTCAACATCAGTCCTTCCAGTGAACACCCAGGACCGATCTCCTTTAGGATGGACTGGTTGGTTCTCCTTGCAGTCCAAGGGACGCTCAAGAGTCTTCTCCAACACCACAGATCAAAAGCATCAATTCTTTGGTGCTCAGCTTTCTTTACAGTCCAACTGTCACATCCATACATGACTACTGGAAAAACCATAGCCTTGACTGGACGGACCTTTGTTGACAAAGTGATATCTCTGCTTTTCAATATGCTGTCTAGGTTGGTTATAACTTTCCTTCCAAGGACTAAGCGTCTTTTAATTTCCTGGTGGCAGTCACCATCTGCAGTGATTTTGAAGCCCCAAAAAATAAAGTCAGCCTTTGTTCCACTGTTTCCGCATCTATTTGCCATGAAGTGATGGGAATGGATGCCATGATCTTAGTTTTCTGAAAAAGCCTACTTTTTCACTCTCCTCTTTCACATTCATCAAGATGCTTTTAGTTTTTCTTGACTTTCTGCCATAAGGGTGGCATCATCTGAATATCTGAGGTTATTGATATTTCTCCCAGCAATCTTGATTCCAGCTTGTGCTTCTTCCAGCCCAGTGTTTCTCACGATGTACACTGCATAGAAGTTAAATAAGCAGGGTAACAATATACAGCCTTGATGTACTCCTTTTCCTATTGGGAACCAATCTGTTGTTCCATGTCCAGTTCTAACTGTTGCTTCCTGATCTGCATACAGGTTTCTCAAGAGGCAGGTCAGGTGGTCTGGTACTCCCCTCTCTCTCAGAATTTTCCACAGTTTATTGTGATCCACACAGTCAAAGGCTTCGGCATAGTCAATAAAGCAGAAATAGATGTTTTTCTGGAACTCTCTTGCTTTTTCCATGATCCAGCGGGTGTTGGCAATTTGATCTCTGGTTCCTCTGCCTTTTCTGAATCCAGCTTGAATATCTGCAAGTTCACGGTTCACGTATTGCTGAAGCCTGGCTTGGAGAATTTTGAGCATTACTTTACTAGCATGTGAGATGAGTGCAATTGTGCGGTAGTTTGGGCATTCTCTGGCATTGCCTTTCTTTGGGATTGGAATGAAAACTGGCCTTTTGTAGTCCTGCGGCCACTGCTGAGTTTTCCAAATTTACTGGCCTATTGAGTGTAGCACTTTCACAGCATCATCTTTTAGGATTTGAAATAGTTCATCTGAAAATCCATCACCTCCACTAGCATTGTTCATAGTGATGCTTCCTAAGGCCCATTTGACTTCACATTCCAGGATGTCTGGCTCTAGGTGAGTGATCACACCATCGTGATTATCTGGGTCGTGAAGATCTTTTTTGTACAGTTCTTCTGTGTATTCTTGCCACCTCTTCTTAATATCTTCTGCTTCTGTTAGGTCCATACCATTTCTGTCCTTTATTGAGCCCATCTTTGCATGAAATGTTTCCTTAATATCTCTAATGATCTTGAAGAGCTCTCTAGTCTTTTCCATTTTATTATATTCCTCTATTTCTTTGCACTGATCCCTGAAGAAGTCTTTCTTATCTCTCCTTGCTATTCTTTGGAACTCTGTATTCAAATGGGTATATCTTTCCTTTTCTCCTTTGCTTTTCACTTCTCTTCTTTTCACAGCTATTTATAAGCCCTCCTCAGACAGCCATTTTGCTTTTTTGCATTTCTTTTTCTTTGGGATGGTCTTGCTCCTACAGTGTCATGAACCTGCATCCATAGTTCATCAGGCACTCTATCAGATCTAGTCCCTTAAATCTATTTCTCACTTCCACTGAAATAATCATTAAAGATTTGATTTAGGTCATACCTGAATGGTCTAGTGGTTTTCCCTACTTTCTTCAATTTAAGTCTGAATTTGGCAATAAAGAGTTCATAATCTGAGCCACAGTCAGCTCCTGGTCTTTTTGCTGACTGTATATAGTTCTGTAAAATATCAACTATTAGGAAGAAAGGAAGGGGCAAGGAGAAGGAAGATAGAAGCAAGCAAGCAGGCAAATAATAAGTTCTACCCCAGGAGATAATTTTGAAGAGACTGAGATTATATTACCACTAAGATCTCATCCCTCCAGAGAGCAATTCTGAAACTGCAGCTTGAGTTCAATTTTTCTTTCTTTTCCCCCCAGAGATGAGTGGAGGGGGCTACAATCTAAAAACCAAGATTTTTAACTTCTAAGACAAGCTTCTGTTTCACAGCTATGTTTTATGTATGCTGAGACAGGGAAGTCTTCTCATATAGCAGTCACCTAATTTGTGTGGGATCTGGGAAAAGTTCATTTAACTTCAAAATTTAAAAGTGGTCTTTTTGAGAAATTCTACTTCGAGTTTTTATTTCCTTATCCAAACACACTGATGTATGTCACCTAAATATGGTGCTTATAAACCAAAGAAAAGACTTTCCCCTACCTTTTTAATATGCAGTCAACCGCTGACTTTTCGTGGCTCTTCCCCTCATCCAGCCCCACTGACTCCTTTTCCACAACCAAGGCCCTTCCTATCAGGATTATTTTGGGAGTAGTATGTTCTTTTAAAAATTTTTCCCAAGAAAAATTAGCACACCTTCCTCTCCACCTGGGGCCCTCCTAGTCTGCAAATGAGGTGACACCAGATGGGGAGGTCAGAAAATTCAAACCATTTCCCCTCCTAGAATTGGGAGTGCCACACTTTCAACCTCTTCTAGTGCCATCCCAGGAAGGTAAATGACCCAGGAAACTGGAACCCAGATATCAGGAATGCAAGAAAAATGGAAACGGCTTTACATTGGCTGTTTCCATCACTATATAATTATAATGAGAAATTAGAAAATCTCATTTCAACCATGTGCAGAGTTTAATACCTTATAAAAGTGTCCGCGGTTTGCTAAAGGAACAACAGGTGATTTTGCTTAGTTTCCCCAATAACAGGGAGAAAACCCCACTGATTTGCCTTCCCTGCAACCTGCCCTGAAAAGACAACCTGCATAAAGATGCCTTGAGGATCGGGACGCTGAAATCCCCCCAACCACTTCCTTACCCGGAAGGAAAATTCTAATCACCATCAAAAATTTTAAGAGGCCTCGTGAAGAGTGAGCATTTCCAAGCATCTGGATGCTTAGTCCATGGGAAACGGGAAGATGTGTCTTTCGGGGAACGTCTCTTTAATGCCAAGAGACTTTTCAAGTAGCTAGAGGTTCTGGCTCCAAAATTGCTTCAACTATTAACCCCACTAGAGTAGATGTAGATGCTTAAATCAATAGGACAGAATTGCATTTACCGCGCGAGAAAACGGCAGTTACAGTCTTTCTTCGACAAAGTGGGTGGCTCTGAAAAGAGCCTTTGGATTAACTGCCTATGCAGGCAATCATTTGGAGCTGGTGTATTTAGTGACGGCCTTGGTACCCTCAGACACAGCATGCTTGGCCAGCTCCCCGGGCAGCAGCAGGCGCACGGCCGTCTGGATCTCCCTGGATGTGATGGTCGAGCGCTTGTTGTAATGCGCCAGGCGTGACGCCTCGCCCGCGATGCGCTCGAAAATGTCGTTCACAAAGGAGTTCATGATACCCATGGCCTTAGATGAGATACCAGTATCTGGATGGACCTGCTTCAGAACCTTGTACACATAAATAGAGTAGCTCTCTTTACGACTGCGCTTGCGTTTTTTGCCATCTTTTTTCTGTGCTTTAGTGATGGCTTTCTTAGAGCCTTTTTTAGGAGCCGGAGCAGATTTAGACGGCTCAGGCATTGTTTTGCCCTAGAAACGTTAGATGGTAGTCTCCGCGACTAAGATAAACAGTATGAGTTCAGAAACCAGATATTTATAGCGCTTCAATGTAAATGAGGAATGAAGAATTCTCACTTTTGATTGGGTAAGATCAGTACAGGTTCACTAAGGTCTGGAGGGAGGGGTTTATGCAAATAAGGGATACACATATTCTCTTTCTATTGGATAGAAAAACCTTCGTCCTTCTGACCAATAGGAGACCTAAGTGGCGCATCCCTCTACTGTCTATTAAAAAATATTTTTATTCCCCCTTGGTCATCCAGGGTTTTTTTTTTCCTGCTCACAAGTTTTGCTGTTGAGTTTTACAAAGTAACTATGTCTGGACGTGGTAAACAAGGAGGCAAAACTCGAGCTAAAGCCAAAACTCGGTCTTCCCGGGCTGGTTTACAATTTCTAGTGGGGCGAGTGCACCGTCTGCTCCGCAAGGGCAGCTATACCGAGCGGGTTGGAGCCGGCGCTCCGGTGTACTTGGCGGCGGTGCTGGAGTACCTGACGCCTGATATTCTGGAGCTGGCGGCAACGCGGCTCGGGACAAAAAGAAGACCCGCATCATCCCGCGTCACCTGCAGTTGGCTAACCGCAACGACGAGGAGCTGAACAAGCTGCTGGGCAAAGTCACCATCGCTCAGGGCGGCGTCCTGCCCAACATCCAGGCGGTGCCGCTGCCCAAGAAGACGGAGAGTCACCACAAGGCGAAGGGGAAGTAAAGCCTAGACAAAAGAAGAAACTTTTTAATAAACTATTCAAAGACTTTTCACAGCCATCCACATTTTTATTAAAAAAAAAAAAAAAAAGCTGGTAGCCAGGTTATGCTGTGTAGGTGGTTAATTGTAAAAAGACGAATGACATTAAAACAAAGACTCTGGAAATGTTCTCACAAGCATTATTTTACTGCATAGCTGGCGAAACCTTTGTAATCCACAAGGGCCTTTATAAAGAGAAAGGGAAACTAGAGCGGTACTTAGTCTTGAGGATAACAAAAAGCAATTACTCTTGCCAAGATTGTTTTTCTCTTGCCTTTGCTTTCAAAATTTTAAAACAATCCCCCCGCCCCCCCATGGAAGTTTATCAGGATCCAGTGTATATATGTCATCAATTCCACCTTTGCATGCATGTGATTTTTTAAAATCATCCACCCAGGGACCCTGGCATGTAGTTTTACAGAAGATAAACTCAGAATTAGGGGAGATCTGATGACCAAAGTTAGAAAGTGGTAGTCCTGGTAGTTCGAGATTTACTTAAAGCTGACCCAACTGTGGGGGAGAAAGATCAATTGTACTCAATTTAGGATTGGAGCAGAAATACTGACAATCTTGAGAACGTGTCAAGAATTAAGAATATCAGGTCCCACCCGTATACTGAATCAAAAGTTAACATGGTGGGTAAATGGCTCGTTATGTACATTGAAGTTGGCAATAAGATGAAACAATTTAGGAAAATTCCTTCAGGTCGCCTAGATTTTAAAAAAGGCATAGGAAATAGGTGTAGAAGTAATTCATCCAATCAGACTCTCTCTTAATTAACCGGTCTCTCCCGGTCACTTTTTAAGCCAATGGTTTTATCGCGCGGTACTTTTGAAAAATTCCGAGACCAATCAGAATGTTTCCAACTATATTTAAAGGCAACTACCTGCGCTTGTACCAGACCTTTGGTTTGTGATCACCCATTTGTGATGGCTCGCACTAAGCAGACTGCCCGCAAGTCCACCGGCGGCAAGGCGCCGCGCAAACAGCTGGCCACTAAGGCGGCCCGCAAGAGCGCGCCAGCCACCGGCGGCGTGAAGAAGCCGCACCGCTACCGGCCCGGCACGGTAGCTCTGCGCGAGATCCGCCGCTACCAGAAGTCCACGGAGCTGTTGATCCGTAAGCTGCCGTTCCAGCGGCTGGTGCGCGAGATCGCGCAGGACTTCAAGACCGACCTGCGCTTCCAGAGTTCGGCCGTGATGGCGCTGCAGGAGGCGTGCGAGGCCTACCTGGTGGGGCTCTTCGAGGACACCAACCTGTGTGCCATCCACGCCAAGCGCGTCACTATCATGCCCAAGGACATCCAGCTTGCCCGCCGCATCCGCGGGGAGAGGGCATAAAGTTGTTTCCTCTGTACTTAAAAAAAGGCTCTTTTTAGAGCCACCCACAATTTCATCTAAAGTAACTGTAACACTGTCAGTGAGACATTACAAACTATGAAAAGGTGGAAAGCACAGGTAGTTCATAAAAGCTATTGAATAATCTAGAGAAGGTCTTAAATATTCACGTCTAGAGGTATAACGTACCCGATGGAATAGGCCGATTCCTGAGGCCTACAGGTGATAAGACGTGGTACCCATAACTACAAAGTTACCAGGTAGGTGAGAAAACATTACGTTTTCTTAAAGAACCGTATCTGACATAACTCAGGACAATGCCACAGTTACTAACTTGAATACAAAACTATAATGCTTTATTTGTCTATATTTTTGATGGCATACTCTGGTTCCATCTTTAAAGGAAAATGTTCAGTAATATTTTCCGTAGAGTATACTAGGTCAACAGTGAGGAGAGAATTCAGTATTCACTTAAGATGCTCGATCACAATTTGTTTTATCCTCTTGATAAGTTAGAGAAGAATGTCAGCTTTAAAGCACTACAAGTAATGTCAAGTAACGCTTTAAGGCTTGCTTTCAAATTTGGAAAATCCCCTGTCAAATTTTCACATGTGAGTTTTAAAATTTGGAAGAATTCTTCAAAGACTAGCTTCTACTTTATACATTTCACATCTCCGATGACTGGGCACACGGATATATGAATCTACCTATAATGCAGGAGACCCAGGTTCTATCCTTGGGTCAGGAAGATTCCCCTGGAGAAGGGCATGGCAACCCACTCCAGTACTCTTTCCTGGAGAATCTCCAAGGACAGAGGAACCTGGGGGGCTAAAGTCCATGGGTTGCAAACAGTCAGACAAGACTTTTCAATTTCACTTTTCACTTTTTGTCAGTGATAAGTAGTATTCCCTGAAGACATTCTTAGATCAGACTGGCTAGCAACAAGTGAACTATATATGAACAAATCTACACATCACTTTATATATTTCATTAACCCCAAACAAAATTTAGATTCAGTAAATGTTCTCAAGTCCTAAATATTCGCATCAATATCCCAACATAATCAGACAAAGGTGAATTGTAACAGAAGAGAACCTTGAGTGGAAATAAAGGTTTTAACCAGCCTTAATTAAAACATGCAACTTTTAAAAGAATTCCTTTTAAATAAGAGCACATGAACAGACTATACTCCCAGGGGCCCCTTCCAGGGCCTTGGAAGTACAGAGTCTGACACTTGAGTTTCATATCTTCAGGGTAAATCTGCGTCTCAGCACTGGCTATGCTTTTCCAAATTACACATGGCCTTCCCTGCCCTCCTACTTCTCGGTTCTACCATACTTCAGCAGAGTACCCTGTTGAGAATCACTGGTCTTGGATGACTCTCAGTAATCTGGGATAGAGCACTGCTTTGCATGATGCTTTGGATGATGGCACCATTTTCAAAAAGATATACCAGGAGAAGAAACTCCATTGAGAGGACATAAAGTCAACTCTGAGCAATGGGAACACTTTCAGTCCAGGTAAATTCTCTGGGACAACTTTACAGGTGTTACTGATCCACTCTGTACTGAATATCACCACCTTTAGAGAGATCCTTATGCAAGGAAGAAAATAAAACCATGGATTCCTTGGAAGAGTCAGTCTAATAACTAACACTGATAGTTTTCCATGGATCAAGTACTACATGATCTAATTGATCTAAATTATTGTATATAACACTTGCTACAACCCTGAAAGGCAAGTTCTCTCACTGTCTCTATTTAATAGAGGAGGAAGTTATCATTGCCAGCAAAACCCAAACCCAAACTAAATATTTTTGATCAATAAGATAGGTTATCCAGAAATGGATGATCAGACCTAGTTTCCTCCTCAACAGAAACTCTCTCTTGGAGACTGGGCTGCCTCAGGATGAACAGGGAGGGCCTGCAGTGGCCTGGCTTTTGCTAAAATCTGTTATCAGATTCCTGTGGTCAGAAGCCTGGTATGAGGTGAGGTGGGCAGGGTGGCCAGAAGAAACATCAGATGCTAGGGATAACCAAGTGTACTTTATGATCTTTAGTCTTAGACTTCAGGACCAGGTCATCATAGTTATTTCCTTGGAAACGTCTAAAGTCTACTTCAGGGTAAATATTTTCTTGTGTCTTCCTTTCAGTATTTACTATAGAGCTGCTGCTGCTAAGTCGCTTCAGTCGTGTCTGACTCTGTACGACGCCATAGATGGCAGCCCACCAGGCTCCCCCACCTCTAGGATCCTCCAGGCAAGAACACTGGAGTGGGTTGCCATTTCCTTCTCCAATGCATGAAAGTGAAAAGTGAAAGTGAAGTCACTGAGTCCTGTCCCACTCTTAGCAACCTCATGGACTGCAGCCTACCAGGCTCCTCCATCCATGGGATTTTCCAGGCAAGAGTACTGGAGTGGGGTGCCATTGCTTTCTCCCACTATAGAGCTATATTGTTCAAAACAGTAACCACTACCCATTTGTGTCTATTAAGCACATGAAACTGGCTAGTCTAAATTGAGACGAGCTGAAGTGTAAAATACATACCACATTTCAAAGAGTATGAAAAATAGAATTTAAAAATCTAATATTTTTACATAACTTATTGAAATAATATTTTTATTTTAGTGGGTTAAATATTATTGAAATGATTTTACTTGCTTTACTTTTTAAAAACGTGGCTACTAGAAAAAATTTTAAGACATATGTGGCTCTTTACCATGTTTTGGAGGAACAGCACTCTTCATGGAGGGTTATTATACTGGTTTACTGATCAGAAAGTAAATGTCCTTAATGTGACCAAGCCTCAGTAATAATGGGACCTACCTCAAAGCACTGTGACAAGAATGTTTTTGAAAATAAATGAAGAGTGCTCAGCAACAGTGCTTGACACCTTGTAAATTAGTGCTCAAGACATGCCAGATGTTGATACTTCCCTGGCAGTCTTGTGGTTAAGACTCTGTACTCTCTACAGGGTGGCATGGGTTTGATTCCGGGTTAGCGAAATAAGATTCCACTTGCCTTATGACACGTCCAAAGGAGAGAGAAAAAAAAAAAGCTACTTCAAAACACTATTGCTGTTACCACTGTGCCCTAAATCCCTGTTCCCTTCTGAAATTCTTTAATGATGTAATCATATCTAGTACTGGGCCTGTTTCTCTTTGGCATGGATTTGAAACACAAAGTTACCTTTTATATCTCCCTCAAGCACAGAAAATATGATACCTAGAGCATTGCCTAGGGGAAGTAATAAGATATTTACTTTTTCAGCATGAAAGCACTGAGTATGTACAGAAAGAAGTAGAATAATGATTTACAAGGAGACTTTAATTTCTGTTACGTTTCTATCATACATGAAAATTTCATGAATTTTCATTATTTATCAGTCAGCAGTTTATGCAGTATTCATTGCCATTTCTGGCTAGTCAGCCATTTTGGCCAATTAAAGTATATTAATGCTGTTCTCAATATTTATAATAATAAGTGAATATTGAAAATGATATTAATAATGTTAAAGTTTAGGTTTTATAAACCAAATTGTGACAAGGGACTTTTTGTTAAACTAGCTAATTTTTAGATTCAAATGAATGGGTTATTAGACCCCAGTCAGTCAACTATGTAAACTTCCCTCACAGTGAGGGAAGGGAACATAATTTAAGAACTTGGATAAAACTGAGGAAACTGTTGAAGATTATCTAAAGACTAGGTGAAAAGAGAGATTTGAGAGTCCCTTGGTCTGCAAGGAGATCCAACCAGTCCATTCTGAAGATCAACCCTGGGATTTCTTTGGAGGGAATGATGCTGAAGCTGAAACTCCAGTACTTTGGCCACTTCATGTGAAGAGTTGACTCACTGGAAAAGACTCTGATGCTGGGAGGGATTGGGCGCAGGAGGAGAAGGGGACGACAGAGGATGAGATGGCTGGATGGCATCACTGACTCGATGGTCTGAGTGAACTCCGGGAGTTGGTGATGGACAGGGAGGCCTGGTGTGCTGTGATTCATGGGGTTGCAAACAGTTGGACACCACTGAGCGACTGAACTGAACTGAACTGAACGGAGCTCTCTGTGAATGAACTTTCCCTCCAGCCTTACTAGAGAATAGTTACATTTGTTTTTGATGAATATGTTTTATTTGAAAGTAAAGAACATCTTTCATTTATGCAAATACAGTTGCAGGAAACGTTCGGTGTTAGGATCAACTATATAAACCCAATAAATTTACACCACAAAAGGGCATTCACAAGAGGTTTAGAGAAAAGAGAATCAACTTTTGCTTAGGTTGGTTCGCCCCCTGTCTCTTAGAGTGGATGTGAAAATGAAATTATTTGACAGAAAATAGGAACATAAAAGAACATGGTGCTATTACTGCAAGCCATAACTGTGATTTATTTGGAGTGTCTTTATTAGGTCTTCTGCTATTGCAACTTGACCCAACCTGAGCTAAGTGGAAAGGTCCCCTGTGGCAGGAGTTCAGGCAGCTCAAAGAACCAGGAACTCAGGAGGTGTCTTTAATACAGACATTGCAACCTTTTCTATACATCTCTCATCTCTGCTTTTCTTTGCACTTTGGTTACCATTCTACGCATTTTATCCACTAGACCTTTTGGTTTCTCCATACAGTGACTAAGACTAGGAATGAACTCCGTGGCCCCTACCACTAATGCAGGAATTAACATTAACTCACAGATTCGTCCTTGTGGTTGAAAAACTGGAGCTGCAGTTCTGCAGAAGCCCCTTCCCTGGTAAACGGTCTTGAGAAATTCTCTACCCAGGAGAAATGCCATGAAAATGAAAGAATCCACTTACAACGCTGTTACTAAAAAAAAAAAAAAAAAAAAAAAAGGCCCTTTATTAAAAAGGCCACCCAGTCCCACCCATATACACACGTTTCAAAACTTTACCAGTCTACATTTTTTTCTAGTTAGCGTAGAAGCATTTGGATTGCACAAAAAGGCGTTTAAAGCATCTACGATTTTCAGACGTCGAGGTTCCCGAAGAGGATCCTTGACTGGCCGGCCAGGACAAAATGGCCGACTAAAAGCTGTTTTTTATGCTGTCAAATCATCACACATTTGCTTATAAAGTTAAAAGGTGCAAGGAACAGAAAGATCCCTGGTCCAGCTTTGCTTCTGGTGAAAGAATCACTGCCACCGCTATAGCATTTTTCAAACGTTTCTTTGCTGCCAGAGTAAACAAGAATTAAGAATGCGAGGCGACGGCCTCAGGACCCACTCTCTTGCCCTTGGTTTAATACCAACGCCCCCACGACAGCAAGTTGACTTTTGAAAAAATGGAAAACGTCCGAAATACGACACATTTCTCTATCAAGCAAATAGGGCTAACCCAACCGAAAGAAAACAAAACAGAGACCACAGATGGAGGACAGTCAACGTCCAATTAAAAACAGAATGAAAAATCACAGGCTAGAGGAATGAGCCAACCGGCGAGCAAGGCGGGACTTTTGAATGAGTTTTTAGCCCAATCGGAATATCCCGTAAGACTGAAACTGGCTGGGTTTAGTGGTGGTTGTTTTTGCTCTTCACAGGAGTGGGGCGGGGCGGCGGAAATCCCAAGTACGCAAGCCTGCGGAAAGCGCTCGCAATTGCTGACCAGGAGGCTGACAGAAAACACCGCACGGCAAGGGGCAACCCACAGGAATGGGTTCAAACTCTGCAAACTCACAGCAACCACTCTGCCCTGCTCCCTTGGGTAGTGCCAGCCATCTGCAACAACTCCCGCGCAAACCTACCCTTGAATAAGAAGTCTAGAGAACATAGGATACACAGCACAAAAACGAGTATACAGCTCTTTTTTTTGAGATCAGTGGTGGCTCTGAAAAGAGCCTTTTTGGGTTTTAGAAGCAGATGATTTAACCACCTACTTCTTCTTGGGTGCAGCCTTCTTGGGTTTAGCAACCTTGGGCTTGGCGGCCTTTGGCTTAACCGCTTTCGCTGCGCTTTTGGCGGCCTTCTTAGGCTTGGCAGCCTTAGCTTTCTTGGGGCTCTTGGCCACTTTCTTGGTCACAGCAGCTGCGGCCGGCTTCTTCGCTTTCTTCGGGGTCTTCTTAGCAGTTTTCTTTGGAGTGGCCGCGCCCGTAGCTTTCTTGGGCTTCTTAGCCGCCCCAGCAGCCTTCTTAGGCTTGGCCGCACCCGCCTTCTTTGCCTTGGGCTTGGCCTCCCCGGTGGCCGCCTTCTTGTTGAGCTTGAAAGAGCCGGAAGCCCCGGTGCCCTTGGTCTGCACCAGGGTACCCTTGCTCACCAGGCTCTTGAGACCCAGCTTGATGCGGCTGTTGTTCTTCTCCACATCGTAGCCGGCAGCCGCCAGTGCCTTTTTGAGCGCAGCCAGAGACACGCCGCTGCGCTCCTTGGAGGCGGCGACAGCCTTGGTGATGAGCTCGGACACCGGGGGCCCGGATGCCTTACGGCGCGCCCCAGCCGGCTTTTTGGCAGCCTTCTTCTTAACTGGGGTCTTCTCCGCAGGAGGTGCGACAGCGGGAGCAACAGGAGCAGTCTCCGACATGGTGAAGATCTAGGACTCGGGTACAAGTGGCAAAGCGCCGATGAAGCTACGCTTGGGCCGGGCCGCCGTATATATAGAGCGCAGGCGCGCGCTGATTGGTGCTCCGGTCGC
Organism: Ovis canadensis; assembly: GCF_042477335.2. NCBI lineage: Eukaryota > Metazoa > Chordata > Mammalia > Artiodactyla > Bovidae > Ovis > Ovis canadensis. The sequence continues at coordinate 46,167,442 of NC_091264.1, read as the reverse complement.
CCGCCTGGCTGGCAGGCTCTGAGCCGCCGCGATGCGCCCAAGTTGTGTTTGTTCTACTTCACAAAAGGGGGAAAATATTAAAATACCCTATACCAAATCACCTGAATTTGGTCAGGAAAGGATCCGAGAAGCCTCAGGCTTCGTGCTTTCCATTTATTTTGTTCACAATTACAAATACTACGCGTCCAGGCGTCCCCAACTCCCCCAACTCCTAGGGAAGTCCTGGGCAGTCGGAGACCACTTTCTGTTTTTCTTCTAAATTACCTGTTCGCTCCTTTGCCCCTGAAAGTTCTTTTTCTCAGGGGTGGTTGGGCACATGCTTCTCTTCTTTTGGGACCAAAAACGAAATGGTTTCCACCTAAATTTTCACCATAATTCTGTTTCTTCGCAAGGGAAGTAACACAGGTCCTCTGTGAATTCTGCCTACAGACCCACAGGAACTGTGGACTGGGACCAGGATTCTGGGGCCAGTCCAAAGCAGTTAGAGCGGGATGGGAGGGGGTTCGTAAGCCTTGGGGGGTCCTGAGTGATGGGGGGTTAGAGACTTAAATCTTTGATTTGAAGACGTTGAAACTCTATCAAATCCCTCTTTTCATAGATGGGGGCGGGGCACTCTTTTCACTTCTCCAAAGGCGAGAAATTAGGCTGTTTTTTAAAAGCTCTCAGGTTCCCCTCTGGGTTGTGCAAGGCGGGGGGTCTGGCCCGCAAGAATAGGGATAATGAGGGAAGAAAGAAGACCCTCTTAAGCCTACAAATAACCCTCAATAGACTTAACAGTGAGGGACATTTAGATGATCGGTTTTCAAAGGAAGCAAGCATTTATTTAGTTTTGTGTGCTGTAATAAAGAAATGTATTTCAGCACATGAAAATTCTAGATTACTTCCAGTAACAGTATCTAAACATATGCCATGGCACAGGACACTTTCTAACTGGGAACTCAAAGATATAGATGGAAATAAAGCAACTGACAAGACACACTTTTGACTTTTAAGATAAACTAGAGATTTTAAATAGAAATCGTGAAATGACAAAATTTTAAACAGACATAGAGGAAAAGTAATTAGAACAAATAAACTATTATGCCACTTTTTGCTGATAAGCTCACCTTTTATCCCCTCTAAAACTGACTGTATGTATTCTATTCTGAAGTTCACTATACTACTACCTCTAGAAGGAAGTATGTACTAAAGACATCAGTCTTAGATGTGATAATCAAAAAATGTGATAAATTAAGTTCAATGATAAATGAAACATGAGGCATCTTCTTTTAGACTAAGGATAACCCCATGATTTCACTGGATATCATTCTTTCAACATTTGGAAACTATGTCTACTACTGGTCATGTCCTCTGGGAATTAGCAACCTAATAAGATTAGTGATGGGTGAATTAGCAGCCATAGAAAATCACTTTAGACCTGCCATCCATCAGTGTGACTTTGGGCATAGGAACTGTAAGAACTCATTGAAAGTGTATGAACAACTAAAGCACCTTCATCATACAAATATATTTTGGCAAAAAAATAAAACAAGAACATGCAATTTGTTCTGATTCTATGTGCAGTGAACAGCCTGTTCATCTGAAACTCAGCTAAGGGTGCATAACCAGCAGGAAAAGAGCTATGTAGTCTTCATTACTATGTCACTGAACTTCCCTTCAGTAGAAACTGGTGTCCCTTTTTGCAAATCGGGCTTCCCTGGTGGCTCAGCTGGTAAATAATCCACCTGCAATGCCAGAAACCTGAGTTTGATCCCTGGGCTGGGAAAATCCCCTGGAGAAGGGACTGTCTACCCACTCCAGTATTCTGGCCTAGAGAATTCCATGGACTGTATAGTCCATGGGATCGCAAAGAGTTGGACAGGATTGAGCCACTTTCACTTCGCTTTTGCAAATCAGCAACCTGTAAATTTGATTACTGTGATTCAGTTTTCTGATATGACTACTCAGGTTTAATCAATCAAATCACATCTCTGTATGCAAATCTAAAGTCCAGAACCAGACACCAGCCACTCAAATTCTTGCTCCTAACCTCCTAGCCATATAGAGCAGATCAGAGGCAGAAAAACACACAGACTTTCTCTAGATCCCTGCAACTAGTACTGAGAAAAGTAAAAAACAAAGATATTTCTTCTTGTCTTTTCAAGCTGTATTAGAGAATTCTCCACAAGTCCACTTCTGGTTCCAAGGCCATGTTATATGATAAAATAAAATGTGGATATGTAAGTCACACACATAATTTTAAACCTTCTAACAGTCACAATGAAAAAAGTAAGAAGAAACAGGTAGATTTAACTTTAATAATGTATATTACTTAACTCAGTGTATCCAAACTAGTATCACTTCAATATGTAATTGATATTTCAAAAAATATGACCATTTCTATTTTTTTATAGGGCAAATCTTCAAACTCTGGTGTGTATTTTACATTTGTAAATTTGCAGACTAGCCACATTACAAGTGCTCAATGACCACATATGACTGACAACTTTCATATGGAACAGCATGGCTTTAGAAAAGGTAACATTGACTTAATATTTACTTTTTGACTAGGCTCAAAGTATATAAAATTAGACCTTTCCTTGCAGAAGATTGATACACTAATAAGGGTTTTGTACAGTGGAGATGCAAATGAATTCTTTCTAGTAGAAAAGATAACCCCCAAAGTTATGATGGTATTGCCTAATAGGACCTTAGCCAATTTTGTATCTGATCTTTCAGCTTTCCAGCATTCTTTCTTGCCCTGAACATATTTCATTCTCCTGTATCCTCCTTTGACCTACCTTTGTCATTCTGCTAGTTTTGTCATTAATACTTAAATCATTCTTTGACCCATGTACAAGCTCACTATGCACAGTCTTTGTATGAGAATCATGTTTTGAAAATTATACTTTGACATTTGGTTAGTTTGTCCTACAGGCTCTGAATCAGAATCTTTAGAAACTATTCTAAAAGATGGGAATATACAAAATTTTTTGACCATTTGCTTTAAAGTGACCTTAGAGCCTATAGATGTTCCAGGAAGTCTCAGGCTTTGAAATAAGATTGAACAAGCCCGTGAGCAAAAAGAAGTCCTACTAAAATTAGCTGTAGAGAAAATTCAGATTAAGGGTGTGGTCATTCCACTCAAAATTGATGGTTTCAAAATAGCCAGCCATAAACTGAGGACAGAGTTAAGTATCTGCCTTGCAATAAATTGTGTATGCTTGTATTTACACACATCCTGAATATTATGAGTTGGCTAATTTTGTTTTATCTTCTTCAGATCTGGAAAGCTGATGGACAAAGTTAAAGATGCAAAGCAGATTGTCAAGTGCAAATGGAGCTGGAGAGAGAGGCTCAAACAGCAAGATGCATTCAAAGGAGAGTGAAAGAAGTGGTTGGGACAGGTGTATGGGTCAGGGACTGACAATCGATTTTTCTTTCACTTCCGCCTTCTACTTTGTCAGAATAGAGTTCTGACTGCTTGTTGTAAGCCCCAACTGGGAGTGATTAAACGTGCTTTTTCCTAACTCACCAAGGAAGCTTTGGGCTGAGACTAAAGATTCTGTATCTTATTCCCTGGCACATAGTCAAAATACACTCCACAGAGAACCATAATAGTAAAGCACATACTGGAAGCTCAATAAATAAATGGAGATCATTATAAAAGAAACATTGCATGGGAAAATATATTTACCTAACATTTTAGAAATGCTGTTAGAATCACATAAAGTGACACAAGAAACTAGGGCATTAATAGGCACCTTATTCTTCAAGCTTGTTTTCAAATAACTTTTAATGATTTCAAAAAGTCAGAACTACACTCAAAATGATTTATCAAGAGCAGATATACCTCAGTTTAGGCCTCCAATGAAGGCAGTTATAAAGCCCAAGATGAAAATACATATGGGGAAGTAGCCTTAATCAGAATAAACACAGGGCCTTATACAATGACTATTTTGGAGGACACAAGGACATACAAATTTTGGTAGGTTTCTTAGGACATACTTTTGGTTTTTATTTCCCAGCTCATCACTATGCCATGTATGAGCTTTTCTCATATACTTACTAAGCACTTGTTAAGCAAAGGACACGAGAAGAGATGATAAAGGCAGAGATCAGCCAAACAAAGTGTCTGTCTTAAGGAATTATATGTGGTGAGACTGACACAGACAAGCATATTATCATACAGTGTGATAAGTCTGATAAAAGACACAAACCACTGTGAGAAAAAAGAATAAAACAAAAAAGTGTTCTTGTGCCAGTTATACCTTTGCCTTAAAGTACTTACCAATCCAACTGGGAAATTAAGACACCAGAGAACAGGTTAGAACAATGGTTCTCAAACATTTAGATTTCAGGACCCCTTCACATTCCTAAAAATTAGTAACCCACCTCCCATGTTTTGTTAATGTAAGTTACATATATATATGTAGATATTTACTACTTAAAAATTAAAGCTGAGTATTGAACTTAATAATTCACATTTATATGATGTTTACTACCTATAAAATTAATTATATGTATGAAAAGTTATATATAATTAACAAACATCATATAATCTTTTCATTTACATAATATTATGAGAGGAGACCCTCGTGGCTCAGATGGTAAAGAGTCTACTTGCAATGTAGGAGACCTGGGTTTGATCCCTGGGTCAGGAAGATCCCCTGGAGAAGGAAATGTTAACCTACTCCAGTATTTTTGCCTGGAGAATTCCATGGACAGAGAAGCCTAGCAAGCTACTTACTGTCCAGGGAGTCGCAAAGAGGTAGACCCAACTGAGCGACTTTCACTCACTCGCTCACATAATACTATATATACTATATAGAGATTTATATACAAAATACATAATAGTATAAATATATAGTACTAAATACATAATAGAAAGTTGGACTACAAAGAAGGCTGAGAGCCAAAGGATTGATGCTTTTGAACTGTGGTGTTGGAGAAGACTCTTGAGAGTCCCTTGGACTGCAAGGAGATCAAACCAGTTAATTCTAAAGAAAATTAACTGAATATTCACTGGAAGGACTGATGCTGAAGCTGACATTCCAATACTTTGACCACCTGATGCAAAGAGCCAACTCATTGGAAAAGACTTGGGAAAGATTGAGGGCAGAATGAGAAGGGGGTGACAAAGAATAAGATGGCTGGATAGCATTACTGACTCGATGGGTATGAGTTTGAGCAAACTCCGGGAAATAGCGAAGCACAGGGAAGTGTGCTGTAGTCTGTGGCATTGCAAAGAGCTGGACACGACTTAGTGACCAAACGACAACAAAAATATACATTTACAACACAATGTTACATATATATAGCATTGCACATTATAAATTTCATATACAAATCCATATATAGTATATATAAATGATATGTATTTAGTGGGTTTCCCATTTGAGCCACCAGGGAAGCCCACTAAATATATACTACTATGTATTTCGTATATAAATCTCTATATAGTACATATAATTCATATATACTACATATGGGTTTGTTTATGAAATTTATTATATGTAATGCTATATATATAACATTGTATTATAATTGTATATGTTATATGTTATAATATGCATTGCTATATAGTATGTTGTAAATATAAATGTGTTATAAACGTATATGTAATATGTGTAGTAGGTCAACTCAAAAAGAGTTCCTCATTCTCTACCTCATTCAAAATCCTGGCAGCCCCAGGCTAACCTGAGACTTGTAAGGCTGCCTGAAAGTGGAGAACACAGTCAGTTAATGCAAGAGAGCAGAGGGAAAGACAGCAGCTTTGGGGCCCACACACTTCTTTTCAATACTAGTTCCCCCATTCACGAACTTGGTGATCCTGCCAAGTCCTCAGGTTTTCCCCACTTTCATTTCATCCTCTGTAACACCCCTCCACCACCCCCTTGTCCCAGGAATGTAATGAGATAATGCACATACAATTCCTGGGCCTGGGCTGAGCACATAGTAGCCTCTTACTTGATCTTTATTTCCATTACATCCTTATCACATAGGAGCCTCCTGTTTTGAGTTGACCTTAAGATAGCTGATAATGCACCTTAATTTGGACGAGTGGATAAGAGTAGATCAAGTCCAACAAGTTGGTTCTGTCTTTCCAGTTATGTAAACTTCCCGGGTAGCTTCTGAAAGGTCACTGGACCTAGGAACTTGCCCAAAGAATACCTCAAGAAGAAACTGTAATAAGAAGAGAAGCTAGCTTGCCCATCAGAGAAGGGAGATGTGTGTTGGGGAGTGATAGGGAAGAACATAAAGCAGAATCAACACAGCCACTCAGAATCTACCCCACTGAGTTGATGTTCTTGGAGCTCATTCCTTGCCCAGAACTCAAGAGGGAAAGTTATGATGACACACACAGTCACTCCTCCCTGCATTTCCCATCTTAATTGTGTGCACACTTTCAAGGTCAAGCAGGCAGGCAGAGCTGTCAGGGATAACTGCATGTTGTCAGTACTGAAGAGGGACCAAGGTATCAACACCCTTCAGTTTTTACTACCGAACTCACCTAAACCTTCTTAAGACTTCTGGATGGAACCAAATTCTTACAGAATTACGTTATCAAAGAATTTGTTGGGCTTCCCTGGTGGCTCAGATAGTAAAAAATCTGCCTGGGATGCAGAAGATCCAGGTTTGATTCCCCTATGTCAGGAAGATTCCCTGGAGAAGGGAATGGCTACCCACTCCAGTATTCTTGCCTGGAGAATCCCATGGACAGAGGAGCCTGGTGGGCTACTGTCCATGGGGTCACAATGCGTCAAACACGACTGAGCGAATGTTTCAGTTAATACATAAATTTCTTATGCTTCTCATGGTTAACGTAGTAGCACTTTTATATTTTCCTTTTAATTTTATAAAATATTTCAGGAAAAATACAGAGGTAGCATAATATATTTATCAAAAGTATTAGCTCAATATGGGAATGCCGGAGTTCAAATTCAATATTGCCATTAGATAAATTTATTAACTCCTCTATGCTTCAGTTTTCTCAGTTTTCATCTATAAAGTGGCAATAATAGTACCTGTTTTATGAGAATTGCTATGAGAATTGATGAGTTAATGTTTATATAGTTCTAAGAAGAGTGCTGCCTTATGAGTACAAAAATTTATATATATATTTTTTAATTCTTTTAAAATTTATACATACTTTCTTATAAATCCAGCATAGCACCATTCTTCACTGTTTGTTCAAAAGTGTCAATAATACTAATAAAGATAACAGTTAACTGAACACGTTCTATGCATCAGACATTATATGCACTATTTTCATTCTGCCTTCACCACCATCCTATGACTACCATTACAATTGCTATTGCTTTACCAATAAGGAAATAGAAATTGAGAATTCAGATTTCTCCTAGGACAGCCCTGCAGACTGATTATAACTCATGTACCCTGAACACACACACACACACACACACACACACACACTCACACAAACAAATATCAATTGAACTAAAGTCAAAGACCTTTGCTTTTCTATTACGAAGTGCATAAAATTAAAATACACTCACAACTATTAATTACTTACTAGTCTGTTTAATGAGTTTTAGGTAGAAAACATTTTCACCCTTTAACTAATTCTGTGTGAATATCATACCTTTTGGGCAGAATCAAGTGTTTACAATACATCATGCTGTCTGTTCTGATGGACACTAGATGGCAATCCAAACCAACCAAAGCTTAATTTGGTTACTGGTATGTTATACTTTGCCCAGTTTCTTATGTAATTATTAACTTCTCCTGATAAATTTGGGTTTTCCAGATGACAGTAGTAAAGAATACGCCTGTCAGGAGACCAAGGTTCAATCCCTAGGTAGGAAAGAACCCTTGGAGATGGAAATGGCAACCCACTCCAGTATTCTTGCCTGGAAAATTCTCCGTCCATGGAAGGTGGGTTAGTCCATGGGGGTCACAAAAACTCAGACAAGATTGAGCAAGAGAAGTCAATCAGTCAGTGATAACAGCTTTCTGTCTCTTTCAGTGAACAGAAAATTTTATTCCTCTTTTTCTTGACAAATGATCATCCTGATACCACTGGTTAGTCCCAAGACTCCAGCAGGTCTACAGGCAGGCAAGAATAAGGAAGGAATCAATAATCCCATATGGATTTGGGGAATAAGAAAATAAATAAGACAGGCTCTACCTTTAGATTGGAATTTGGATGCTGGAGACCCAATAAACGATATAGAATATGTTAAATGTGGTAAAGGTCAGAGTGAACATGAAAAGGAGGAAACAGTCAATTTTACTTGAGGCTGGAAGTTAAACATAGACTCTTATAAATGCAATTTTTAAAATGCTAAATTACTTTCCTCTCTCTTTTTAAAGTAAAAATGACCAGTGAGGAGGATGACAGAAAAAAAAAATACTATTGTGCAAAGACATTAACACTGGAACTCTCCCAGTTAAAGTGTATCAATTATGACAATGATGGTTATAATAATAATTGTAGTAACACATTTATTATACTATGTACTAATAAGGATAAAATGATGTAGAGGGCTTGTGACTTAGCAACGTGCTTAAGAAAACCCAACACCTTCAGTGTAACACACATGCCCCAAACAAAGCCTCAAGAAGTGGACTGCACTAAAGTGTAAGTTGTATAAAAGTCCAATTAAAACTTTAATAAATGAATTTGCTCTCCTCAACCCTTCTTTGCCCAAAGGCATTTACAATGTAGGATGTCATTGACTCCAATAGACACTAGATGACGCTCCAAATTAACACTGCCCTTGATGGACAGCTGATGCTCCCGGCTGCCTGGCTAAGTCATGAATCATTAATTTTGGGTTGACATATTACTCAGAAAATTTCAAACTCATTCTTATACAGTCTTTTGATGGACAGAAATGACTATTACCTACAAATGATGTGACAGTATTGAGAGGTGGTGAGAGTGAACTAAGTGCCCAGAGTAGTCAAGCACTAGGTTGGCCAATAGGACCTTTGGAGTCAATACTCTATAAGGAGGAATACATTATCAAATGGACTAGAAACAAGTGCTTGATTCATTCACTTTTCTAACAATTAATAAGGAGGAAAAGCACACATAAGTGAAGTGAAGTCGCCCAGTTGTGTCCGACCCTTTGCGACCCCATGGATTGTAGCTTACCAGGCTCCTCCATCCATGGAATTTTCCAGGCAAGAGTACTGGAGTGGGTTGCCACTTCCTTCTCCAGGGGATCTTCCTGACCCAGGGATTGAACCCAGGTCTGCCTGCATTGCAGGCAGACGCTTTACCATCTGAGCCATCAGGGAAATTCCCCATAACTACCCTCATAGTGCATACAGTTTAGAATAAAGGGGAAAATATAGGAGAAGAGAATGGACAGAAATGTTTTATATCTGTTGGTATAGTGTAGAGACAAATGGAGGAGATGGCCATTTTACCCTATCATGGGAGTAAAAACCTTGGGGAGAAGTCACTTTAATTGTGTCTTAAATGTGAGCAGCAAACTAGGCATAAGAACCCCAGGGACTTCCAGTCTGTCCAGTGGTTAAGACTCCACACTTGCAATGCAAGGGGCATGAGTTGCATCCCAGGTCGGGGACTTAAGATTCCACATGCTGTGTAGCATGGCCTAAGAAAAGTCCCTAGAATCCAGAGACCTAAAGAGACTGCATATGTTTTATCTTCTAAAATTATTATTAATTGTGAAATAACCATTAACCACAATATAGACAATCTGCAAGAGGATACTGATCTGTCACCTGGTAGGGAGCAGCATCCTCAGGTTAAAAAAAATGTCGTTGATGATATTAATATTATATTTGGACAGGTAATAGTAATAAATATAATTTAGCCCTGATTATTTGCCAGGAACTTTGTTGAGGGCTTCATTTATCAACTTGGGGGTTTCTTAAACTTAATTCTAAGTATCATTTTGTGAAGTAGCTATTATTATCACCTCTTTACAAAACAAGAAAACTGAGATAGAGAGTTTAAGTGGCTTGTAATATAACTTTGCCTTACAGATTGATTATAAGTTATGTGCCCCTAAGGCACACACATATATTCATCAGAAATAAGATATAATAGGGTAGTTTACAAAAACTGTACTAAAGTGAGCAGGAGTAGACTTTGTTGTTTTTCTCATCGGTAATGAAAACAATATATATGGACAGTTTTCATTGGTGGATATTAAATATAGAAGACATTTTCTCCCTTAAAGTATCTAAGTCTCTTGGAAGAGCTGACAGATAACAATTGACAAAAATAGGCATTGCATTGGCCTCAAACTCTCTGCAAATGAGACACTTCATTATGCTATGTCATTCGTTCTGATGGCACTCTAAAAAAAAATAGTTTGTTCCTAATCTGTCAGGTCTATTATTATTACCCACTAGGAGTATCATTATCTATTAAAAGCTGTAAAGTTTCATTCATGTAGAGTATTTGGTGATCAGAGTTTATTATCCCCATTTCACAGATGAGCAGTTTGAGGTTCAGAGAAGCCAGAATAAGGCCATAGTAAAGATACATTTTTCCTTTTCTGTAGCTCTTTGGAGCTCTCCTCAGTTTACTAACTGGTATGCTGCCTGAGTCATGAATCATTCAATAAAGTCAATTCAATTTTTAAAATTTACTGTGCTGAATTTTGTTTAACAGTAGATTAGAGACTGGTTGGTGGGGGGGGGGGGGTGGAATTTGGAGATGATGACTAAAAGGTACTGAAAGGTTTCTTTGTGGAGGGGATGAAAAATGTCCTAAATTGATTGTGGTATGGTTGCTCACCTTTATGAATATACCAAAGCCTTGGAATTTTAAACTTAAAAGGATGAATTGTATGTAAGTGAATTTTATATCCGTAAAGCTGTCACCTAGGGAAAAAAAAAAATTGTACAGTCAACCCCCATGTACTCATCATCAATGTTCAACATTTTCTCCACCCTATTTCATATTCCCATACTTTCCAAAATTTCCAAGTTTGAATTTTTTCTTGGATGGCAAAAATTTGCATATGTGCTTTTAAAGGTATTTACTAGGTATTTACAGGTTTTAGGAAAATCCTTTTTCCTAAATATTTTTTAATATCCTTTTGAGAAGTCTTTCTCAAACTTTGTTGTGTCGGAGTGGGGGAGAGGGTTGATTAAAATCCCAGTGCCCTGGTGGCATTGCACAGTAATTAAATGGGTGTCCGGGGGCTATAGGAGAACATCTACAGGTTTTACGATTCTCCAGATGATTTCAATGAGCAGTAGTTCATGAAATTTAACTATAAAAGCTATGAAAGATACGGCAATAGATAGGATCTAATCTGTTAAGCTTATGATTTAACTAAATTCTGATCAAAGAGTAAAATGAAGTTTTTATGCAAAAAATATTCGTAAGTTGAATATCAAGATTGGCAAATTGAACTTAAAAATTTTGAAAATGTTCACCTGAATATTCCAGTTATTCAATATTTAAATGGTAAATATTTAGATCATAAAATCATTAAATATATTCTCCTCAATCAGCATCCTCTCGGGATTTAAAAAACCAAAGAGACAGCTGTGTGACCGAGTGTTTCCTAAGCAGGTACTCTGGGTTTCAGGAGAGAGAGTTCAAGCGCAGGAGACCCATTTCTTTTCAGCAGCAGCCCGGAAAAGGTTCCCACTGGCCAGGAAGTTTCATCTGGGATCCCCGGAGCCTCGGCAATGGCTCCAGGGTGACTTCTTGGATCATCCCCGTTTCCCCGCCCTACCCAAGCGGCTGAAAAGCGCCGGGACGCGCGGTCCGAGTCGGGAAAATGGGCCCGCGAGCCCGGCCGGCGCTTCTCCTCTTGATCCTCCTGCGGACGGCGGCCACGCAAGGGCGACCGCCGCGTGAGTCCGGGGGCTGCGGGCTGGAGAGGGGCGCGGCGGGGAAGGCAAAATCGAAACTAGCTTTTCTTAGCGCTTGGGAGTTCGCTAAGCTCCGAACGACTGCTCAGCCCTGTGTGCGGTGCCCTCCCCCAGCTTTTCCCGGGGAGCATGAGGGCCACAGAGGGTGCTGATGGGGTTAGGGGACCTCCCGTCCCAGGACCTTGACCCCTTACTCCCCACTCCCAGTCCTTGCTGCCATGGCGTGGCGCTCGGAACCACCTACTCCTCCCAGTTTGGACGCTTTTAGAATAGAAATCGCTCATTGAGGTCGAGCTAGGATTAGGGGTCCTTGGCCTCCGATCTCGGTTTTCTTGTTTCTGCTGCTGTTAACCGAAGAGACTTAGCACGCACGCACTGCCGACTGTGTCCTTTCACCCCAGATCACGCCCCAAACAGGAAGTTCTTCTCACTAAGGGCGACCTTGGCCGGAGTGCCCCCTCCGGTGTATCCACACTCGGGGGCTCTAAGGTCTGGGAGACAGGGCTGAGTAAACACACAATGAAGGCCTCCAGTTTCCATTTCCGAACCACTGGCACAGACTGAGGATAGGAGGTTCTTGAGAGTTCGGCCAGAGGCCTTACTCTTGGGGATTGTTCTTTTGCTTGGAAAAAATAACCTGCCTGATATTTTTGAACTTTTGAACTGAATCTCACAGTTCTTTTCAGCCCGGGGTTGTTAATTTGCAATGTTAATAGTATTGTTATAAAGGAGGCCAAAGAGATGATAGCATGTAAGTTTTAAATCACCTTCCTATCTGTGATCTGGTTTGACTCTACTCAGCCTTTGGGCGGTAGGTGTTTTGATTTTACTAGTGGTTAACAACTTCAGGTTAAATCCTTTCCCCAGGTTACAAAGAGTTTAGACAGTCTGGTTTTCTGACATGAAGTACCACTGGTTGTAATCTTGGCTGACAGTGTTTGACCTCACTGTTGTCTGGCACAGCCCTGGATGCTTTATACATTGACAGAACCACACTTGGAGGGTAGGTCGTATATGTATCCACACTTTATAGATGATGAGAACAAAATAAGACCTGCTCACCAGTAACTTTGTCAGTGTTACCCAGGGCTCTCCATAGTTGATTCTTAAAAAGTTACTCTGCATTAGAGGTTAAATCATAAAGTCTGATGAAGGAAAGTCTTCACTGACTACAAGTATATCAAGAGCAGGGAGCCGGGTCCTCTGATGCTTTGCCTTCGAGTTGATGGGGATGACAATACACAAAGGGATAGAGAGCATCAGGGTAACCTGTGAAGCAAGGAGGTCAGGGTAGGCCACTGTCCCCAGCTGGGTTTGAGCAGAGACCTGAAGTAAGTAAGGGTGATGCTCACTGGGAACAGCGCTTCCCGGATAGGCTAGGGGGACCTGGCAAGGATTTGCAACGTCAGCACTCATTGACATTTTTTGCTGTGGGGACTGTCTTGTGTACTGTAGGACATTTAGCAGGTCACTGTCCTTTTCTCACTGGATGTTAGCACACTCCCCAGTCGTGACAACCAAAAACGTCCCCAGGCATTGCCAGATGTCCCTAAGAAAATAAATGTCCTGACTGAAGAAAGAGCAAGGGCTCCGGAGGCCCAGAACAGGTGATGGGTTCAGCAAAGGAGCCATGGGCGAGTCCCGTATGGCCTCACAGGTTGCAGTGTGGACTCCAAACTAGGAGTGACGTAATCAAGAATACCTGTTGAAAAGATCGCTCTAGCTGCTCTATGGAAAGCAGAATGAAGAGGGCAGTGATTAAAAAAAAAAAAAAACAGGGCGAAGCAGATAGGCAAGAGATGATGGACTGGGCCAGGTTGGAGCAGAGGTGGTGGTGAGAAATAATTCTGTTCTGGATTTCTTTTAAAGGAAGTTGCTGAGGGATCTATGAAGGTTCATATGATAGAGAAAAGTCAAGGTGGCTCTATTACTATTTTATCTTTATTTTATCAGCCTCAGGAACAGGGGGATCGGTGGTGTCATTTCCAAGGTGGTGAAGGTAGTTTGGAGGCAACCAAGAGCCTGATTTTAGACTTGTTCAAGTTTGAAATTCCAATGAGTCATCCAACTGGTGGTATCATATAGGCAGAGTTGGAGAGCAAGAATCTAGAGTTCAGGGTCAGAGATCGAAATCTAGAAGTCAGCATTTAGTCATCCAACAAGTATGTATTAAGCATCGACTACGTGCCAGACACTGTTCTAGGCATCGCAGATACACACTGAACTCCCACATCTAGAATTAAGGAAATGCATAAGAAAACTCACACCTGCCCGAGGCCTGTCCCCTTGGGCTTTCTGGATGTTTTTTCACATTTGCATTTGATTTGGAACTGTTTTGATGCTGAAAGATACCCTGAGCTATTTATCAGCACATCTTCCAGCATTTAACAGCAAACATTTATAGGTAGACCTCAGAGATACTGTAGGTTCAGTTTCAGACAACCACAATAAAAGGGAATATCATAAGAAAACAACTCAGACAAAGTTTTTGGTTTCCTAGTACATGCCCAAGTTGTGTTTACTACACTGTATGCTGTTAAGTGTACAACTGTATTGTCTTAAAAAACATACGTACCTTAATTTTAAAAAAGGTATTGCTAAAAAGTGTTATACATCACCTGAACCTTCAGAGAGTCAAAATCTTTTTATAATAGTAATGCCAAAGATCACTGATCACAGATCACGTAACGAATAGAACAATAATGAAAATGTGGGAAATCTTGTGAGAATTACCAAAATGTGACACAGAGATATAAAAGTGAGCAAAGGCTGTTGGAAAAATGTTACCGATAGACCTGCTTGATGTGGGGTTGCCAAAAACCAATTTATAAAAAAGACACTTTAGCTTCAAAGGGCAAAAAAAAAAAAAAAAAAATGAGGTCTGTCTGTACACAGGAAAGGGTTTAGAGATGGAAGTAGTGATAAAAACCAGACAGTAATTCCTCTGGACTTGGATCTGATTGGGTCTGAGCACCAACTCCTGAGCTCAACTGCCCTAGTTAGACACATCTTGAGATTTTCTAAAATCTGTTGTCCCCAAGGGGAGGCTGCTGGAATTGTGAGTTCTGGGTCAGAGGCTGGGGGCTGCAAGTGGGTGGCAGCCCACATGGCACAAGGAGAGTCTCGGGGGAAAAAGGTTCATGGGGAGGGAGGGTACCACCCACTTTCACAGGGTGGGACCAGACAGCTGGTTCCAGTAGATTCAGACCGTGTGTGGACTCCCAGTCTCCTATGCGGCTTGTTGCTCTCTCTCCCCAGGGTCACACTCCCTGCGCTTCCTCTTCATGGGCGCCTCCAAGCCAGACCTTGGGCTGCCCCTGTTTGAGGCTTTGGGCTACGTGGATGACCAGCTGTTTGTGTCCTATGATCATGAGAGTCGCCGTGCAGAGCGGCGCGCCCCATGGCTCTGGGGCAGGGCCACCAGCCAGCTGTGGCTGCAGCTGAGTCAGAACCTGAAAGGCTGGGACCACATGTTCATCGTGGACTTCTGGACGATCATGGACAACCACAACCAGAGCAAGGGTGCGTGAAGAGCGGGCCTCACCTTCCCAAGGTGGGCGGGGTGTGTCCCTGCTTCACAGATGCATCTTGAGGGAGGTTTGAGATCCTGGCTATTTGAGGTCCTGGGGGGCAGAGAAAAGGATGAGTGTTTGCTTCCTGAGGTTGTTCAGTCCCTCTAATGGTTCCTGTAATCCCTGTAAGGGCTTCCCTAGTGGCCCAGATGGTAAAGAATCCACCTACAATGTGGAAGACCTGGGTTTGATTCCTGGGCTGGGAAGATCTCCTGGAGAAGGAAATGGCAACCCACTCCAGTATTCTTGCCTGGAGAATCCCATGGACACAGGAGCCTGGCAGGCTACAGTCCATAGGGTCATCTCGAAGAGTCAGACACAATGGCGGAAACAGGGACCTGCTCCTTTGGTTTCAGTAACGAAGCCGGGGGCGTTGCCAGAGTCCCACACCCTGCAGGTGATCCTGGGCTGTGAGTTGCGAGAGGACAACAGCACCAGAGGGTTCTGGAAGTACGGATACGATGGGCAGGACCATCTAGAATTCCGGCCTGAGACGCTGGATTGGAGAGCAGCAGAGCCCAGGGCCCAAGTCACCAAGCTGGAGTGGGAAGTGAACAAGATTCGGGCCAAGCAGAACAGGGCCTACCTGGATCGGGATTGCCCCGAGCAACTGCTGCATTTGCTGGAGCTGGGGAGAGGGCCTCTGGAGCAGCAAGGTACGGTGGGAGCATTCTCTGGCCTTCTCATGATGGAGTGGAGGAGGGGTACAGGGTATAGGATCCCCCTCTGGGGTTTCAGAGATGGCTGATGTTATGTGACTCCCTGGGAAGGAACTGAGGTCTGAGTTTTCCACCTCGAGGTCTCCAGCTTTGAGGTTTCCCCCTTACAGTTGAGATGTATCATCTAGCTGTGAGTCACGATTTTAAGTTTTTTCCATGCACATAGCTAAAGAAGTAACTGTGATTTTTCTCTCGATTTAACCAAGAACCCTATGTCCATTTATAACCTTTAGTGATTCAGAGATGCCAATTTTCATATGAATGAATACCAAGGCAAGAAATTACCTAATGAGGCAACCAGTCAGAGTAGCATAATCTTGAGGGGGGTCAAAGCTACTTTCACAGAACATTCTAGTAGTCATGAAGGCTGACTATCTGACAAGACCCCTTCCTACAAGAACATTTATCAGGTTGAACCAGATGAAATTACCGAGAGTACATATTCAATCATTTTTGATCCTCATAGGGGGCAATTTCAGGCTTCCCAAATGGTGCTGGTGGTAAAGAATCCACTTGCCAATGCAGGAGATATGAGACACGGGTTCAATCCCTGGGTTGGGAAGATCCCCTGAAGGTGGGCGTGGCTACACACTCCAGTATTCTTGCCTGGAGAATCCCATGGACAGAGGAGCCTGGTGGGCTACAGTCCATAGGGTCCCAAAGAGTCAGACAAGACTGAAGTGACTTAACATGCACACACACAAGGGGCAGTTTCATTTGATTCAACTTAAAGTATTAACAAAGAACACAGCACATGGGCAACAGGTATGCATATTTCCAAGTGGGACTGGAGAACAGGCTGCTCTGACTGACTGACCCACATCAGAACTGAATCATGTAACGTATTTTAGGACACAAAATGGTGGTGTGTCTTTCCTACAGCTTGCTCTGCCTGCACAGGGTGACTCCTTCCTCCAATCTGTAGGGAAAGGGAAGTGAAAGTTGTAAAGAAAGGGAAGTGAAAGTGGTAAAGAAAGGAAGTGGACGTTCTGGTCTTCCTGGCATGGGTAGGAAGGGTCCCTCTCCAGATCCTCCCTTCTTCCTGTCCAGTGCCTCCTTTGGTGAAGGTGACTCATCACGTGACCTCTTCACTGACCACTCTTCGGTGTCGGGCTCTGAACTTCTACCCCCAGAACATCACCATAAAGTGGCTGAAGGACAAGCAGTTCCTGGATGCCAAGGATGTTAAGCCAAAGGATGTGTTGCCCAATGGGGATGGGACCTACCAGGCCTGGGTGGCCTTGGCCGTGCTCCCTGGGGAAGAGCAGAGATACAGCTGCCACGTGGAGCACCCAGGCCTGGATCAGCCCCTCACTGCCACCTGGGGTAAGGATAAGAGGCAAGGGCTGAAAAAACCTGGTGTGGGCGGGCTGGAGTTGGTCAACAGGGCAGCCAGGGGAGCGTCTGCTCTGTGCTGGGGGCAGCGTCATGGGCTTTCATTTGTTTTTGCTGTTTTAGAGCCCTCACTGTCTGGCACCCTGGTCACTGGAATCCTCAGTGGGATTGCTGTTTGCATCATCATCTTCCTTATTGGAATTTTGTTCAGAACCTTAAGGAGACGGCAGTCTTCAAGTGAGTAGAAAGAAGGAGGAAGCCTCTTAGCACCACGGCACCCAGGACACTCTCATCTTCTTGCAGGAAGTGTGGCAGGTGGCGACAAAGAGGATTTGGCATCCATGAGAAGCCCTCTCTTCTTTTTTCTTTGGGAACCCTGGCACCTCCCTGGGAGCAGGAATTTCTTGCTGATTTCCCAATCTGATTTCCCTCAGAATGAAAGCTCCTAATTCAACAGACATCTGTTGAGCGCCTATTATTTGGCAAGGGGCTGTGTAAAGCAGTGCAGGTTCTCTGAGGTTAAGTCACCACTGCTATTCTCAGAGCCCAAGTCTAGTAGGAAATGAAATCCATGAAACAGGTAAATGCAGTTAAAGACCCCTGAAGGTCCTATGAAGCAAATGTTCTTGGTGGGGTCAAGGGAAGGGAGGACCGCATTCATCTGGGGATCAACCACAGCTTCTGGATCTTGAAGAAGTAGGATTTCTTTAGGTAATGTTGAGGATGAGGGGAGCTCTGTGCAGGTGAAACAACTGTGCGCATGGGAGAGAGTGACACATGCTGGGGAGTGAGAAATTATCATCAATTTGACCCTTGACTTTACATACTTAACAGTCTGCATTTCTACGTCCTGAACATCTGTGGTGCAGGGGGAAAAAGGGTAGACAGAAGCCAGCTCCTGCAGAGCCTTGGGGGCCTTTGGGTTGTTATGGGGATGGGGGCGGAGAAGGTCAATGCAGGGCCTTAAATCAGCAAAGGGGGACCTAATCTCCACGGTATGGAGAGTGAGTTGTTAGGAAGTGAGATGGGAGGCACGGAGACCAGTTAGGCAAGGAGACTCAGCATTTGCAGATGAGAGATTATGGTGCCTGAAATCCAGGGGTTCCTTGGAAAGAGGATGGTCAGAGTTGAAATGAGTGGATCAGGGGGCAGGGGAGGATCCAAAGTCTGTGACGCCTGTTTCCTGGACATGTCTTTGCAGGAGGAGCCGCTGTCAACTATGCCTTAGCCGAATGTGAATGAAGGGCAGCCTGCAGACCCTTGTGGGGCGGAGACAGAACTCAAGACTCAGGGAGCACGTGCCCTTATGGCATTCTTCATGCTCAGGACAATTGGAGCTAAGAAATGGGAACTGTCTCAGAAACTATCTGCTCTTAGCCTTCCTTGTTCACTCTCGAAAAGTTCACCATCTAGGTTTCTGAGTTCCTGCTTGTTAAAGGGCCCCAGCTGTGACTTCTGCCCCAGAAGCGGCTTTCCTGAATCCCAGGCTACATTTAGAACCTACGTTGATTTCCTGCATCACCTCAGACCTCATACACCTACATCATCTCATCTCTTAACTGTGGAACAAGGTTCCTTAAATCTGGGGGCGGAGGGAGGGTGGTTGCTCGTGATTCCTTTAAACCTCTGAGAATAGCTTTGAACCTTCTCCTTAGGTCATACACTCTAATGCCCCTATCAGAATTTGGCACACACATCCAGGAAATTCCTAGACCCATTCAAGTTTCCTTTTAACCCTTCCTCTGTTATTGAGAACTCACTTGTCACCAAGCCCTGTGGTCTCTTCCATCAGGAGATCTGGACTGTTGTACAGCCATGAAGGCTGTGCCCTGCACAACCCGAGGAGACCCCTTTTCCAGAAGAGGCATCCTTTCCAGGATGTTTGTGCCTATTAGGACAGTCTTCTCTAAAATGGGTGGAAAGTGTCTTGGGGAAGGATATCTTTTTCTAATTTGAGCAAAGTCCTTAGATT
This sequence comes from Ovis canadensis, assembly GCF_042477335.2. Taxonomy (NCBI): domain Eukaryota; kingdom Metazoa; phylum Chordata; class Mammalia; order Artiodactyla; family Bovidae; genus Ovis; species Ovis canadensis. The sequence continues at coordinate 46,148,027 of NC_091264.1, read as the reverse complement.
AATGACACCTGCACTTTTGCAATACCTCTTCTGTATGCCAGACTTGAAGTAGCACAGGATTTGATCTCTGCTCACACCATCTCCTTGTTCTGATAATGAAAATGATAATTAAGATGATGATGATAAGGATAAGGTGGCTGACATTTTAAAAGCTCTTATGTGGTGCCAGACTTAGCTCTCTGAGTGCCCATTTACATGCATTATCTCACATAGTTTTTACAATAGTTCTTTGACATCAGTACTATTATCCCCCCCCCCTTTTTTTTTTTTTACAGATGAAGAAAGTGAAGTTTAATATAGAGTATCTCACAGCTTGCCAGGGACAGAGATAGGTGTCAAACTCAGTCAGGCTGGCTCTTTGATCCAGCTCCTTGCTCCTACATTCAGATGATTAGATACTTGGACTAACTAGGGAAAGAAGGAGATGGCTGTGGAGATGGCTCTTCTCTTGTCTCATTGTCTGTATGCTCAGTGACTTTGATTCAAGTGAAGGGAAAAACAGCAGAAAACAATCTTGGCCATGTTTCCTTTCAAAGTTCCTGAGGGAAGAACCCTGGAATGTGACCACTAACTTCTCCATTGCCACACTGGCCAGCTCTATCTGGCAGCACTCAAGGGATTGAGATTGGGAGGATCGGTTAGTTACTGTGTTGGACCTCACAGAGTCCTGCTCCAATCAGGGCCACCAGGGTGTAGGCATTTCCCTCCATAAACTGGAGCAACTACTCTCATATTAAAGCTGGAAAAATAGAAAATATATATACACATATATATATAATATACATAAATATATATACACATGTGTATATATATACATACTGAATAACTCATGTTTATTTCATGCTGCTATGTACAATTGGTGGCATACCTATGTTCAAGACTCTGTCTTGGAGGTTGGAGGGCAGGTGCCTCAGACCAAATACAGCACAAAAGTTTGTTTGGTAGGTACTAAATTTGAGCACAAATATCTCAACTATTTTAAACTTTTCTTTTTTTCTGGTTATGAAAGTTAAGTGGATAAAAGTACATATAATTTGTGGTTACTACAGAAAAGTTTAAAATGAGTTGAATTGAAAGTATCCTTCCATTAGCCAAAACTAACTCTATTAACAGTGTGTGTATTTCTTCTCAGTATTACTGCTATATTAAAATACATAAATTTATCAAATGCATAGATTTTAATAAATACATAATTCATTGTACATGATTTTCCTGATGCATTTGTCCATCTTATGTATGTACTTAATCAACTTCATCATTACATTATTTTGGGGACATTTATACTGCTTCTACAGAGTAGGCAATGGCACCCCACTCCAGTACTCTTGCCTGGAAAATCCCATGGGCAGAGGAGCCTGGTAGGCTGCAGTCCAGGGGGTTGCTAAGAGTCGGGCACAACTGAGCGACTTCATTTTTGCTTTTCACTTTCATGCATTGGAGAAGGAAATGGCAACCCACTCCTGTATTCTTGTCTGGAGAATCCCAGAGACAGAGGAGCCTGGTGGGCTGCTGTCTATGGGGTTGCACAGAGTCGGACACAACTGAAGTGACTTAGCAGCAGCATACTGCTTCTAAGGGGTCATGTATCTTCCCTCATAGCTCAGTAGGTAAAGAATCTGCGTGCAAGGCAGGAGACCTGGGTTTGATTCCTGGGTTGGGAAGATCCTCTGGAGAAGGAAATGGCAACCTACTCCAGTATTCTTGCCTGGAGAATCCCATGGACAGAGGAGCTTGGGAGGCTCGAGTCCATGGGGTCAAAAGAGTCTGCAACTTAGCAGACTTAGACTTAGCAACTTTAGACTTAGCAACTAAACCACCACAATCACTGTACTACTTCTAATTTTTTTAGCATTTTATTTTCATTAAACTATAGTAGCTGAATTAATTGTTTTTCTTTGCCCTAGAGACATTATCACCTGAAGTGTAACACACTGGTCATTTTGCCTCCAGACCACAGTGGAAGCACAAATTGTTTCTCCTTAAATATCCTCCCATACTCAAAGCACAAGGCCAAAAATCTTCCTTGCTCATACTGTTTCCTACCTCACTAAGGATATACTAAAATTAATTAGGCAGCAGTTTATTTTATGTTCTTTTTGTTTCACATAGGACAAAATTTCAAGAAACATTCTACTCTTCACAGTAACACATTTATTAACTGTAGCCTGTTAATTTTTAAAAAATAACCACAATTATAAAATTTCCATTTTCTTTCAGTGTTTTTTAGCTTAATTTTTCTGGCCTTGTTCATCAGTTCTTAAGATCAACTACATTTGAAAAGTCAGATCAGTTCAGTTCAGTTCAGTTGCTCAATTGTGTCTGACTCTTTTCGACCCTATGGACTGCAGCACACCAGGTTTTCCTGTCCATCACCAACTCTGCAAGCTTGCTCAGACTCATGTCCACTGAGTCGGTGATGCCATACAACCATCTCATCCTCTGTCGTCCCCTTCTCCTGCCTTCAATCTTTCCCAACATCAGGGTCTTGTCCAATGAGTCACTTCTTCACATCCTGTGACCAAAGTATTGGAGTTTCAGCTTCAGCATCAGCACTTCCAATGAATATTCAGAACTGATTTCCTTTAGGATTGCCTGTTTGGATCTCCTTGCAGTCCAAGGGACTCTCAAGAGTCTTCTCCAACACCACAGTTCAAAGACATCAGTTCTTCGGCGCTCAGCTTTCTTTATGGTCCAACTCTCACATCCATACATGACTACTGGAAAACCATATGTTTGACTAGATGGGCTTTAGTCTGCAAAGTAATGTCTCTGCTTTTTATTTTGCTGTCTTGGTTGGTTATAGCTTTTCTTTCAGGCAGCAATCATCTTTTATTTCATAACTGCAGTCACTATCTGCAGTGCTTTTGGAATTCAAGAGATGAAAGTGTCACTGTTTCCATTGTTTCCCCATCTATTTGCCATGAAGTGATGGGACTGGATGCCATGATCTTAGTTTTTTTAATGTTGAGTTTTAAGCCAGCTTTTTCACTCTCCTCTTTCACTTTCATCAAAAGGCTCTTTAGTTCCTCTTCGGTTTCTGCCAGAAGGGTGGTGTCATCTGCATATCTGAGGTTATTGATATGTTTCCTGGCAATGGCAATCTTGATTGCAGCTTGTGCTTCATCCAGCCCGGCCTTTAGCATGATATACTCTGCATATAAGTTAGAAGCAGGGTGACAATATACAGCCTTGACATACTCCTTTCCCAACTTGGAACCAGTCTGCTGTTCCATGTCTGGTTCTAACTGTTGCTTCTTGACCTGCATACAGTTTTCTCAAGAGGCAGGTGTGGTGGTCTAGTATCCCATGTCTTTAAAAATTTTCCAGTTTGTTGTGATTTACATAGTCAAAGGCTTTAGCATAGTCAATGATGCAGAAGTGGATGTTTTTCTGGAATTCTCTTGCTTTTTCTATGATCCAGCAGACGTTGGCAATTTGACTTCTGGTTCCTCTGCCTTTCTAAATCAGATACCAATATGTAAATTACCTATTTTATTTTACCTCTGGCAAAAACCACTTACAAGTTTGGTAGTAAGGAGAAGGGCGTCATCTGGTGGCCAACGCCAAAAATGTCACAGTGGTTTTATGACAATAGTGAGTGGGGGTGGGGAGGGGGAGAGGGGTAGGGCAAAGTCCTCAGGGGAAAGGAGGAAAGGAAAACACAAAAGACAAGAGTGGGCCACTTTGGATCACCATTGGAGAAAAGCCCCTGAAATTGTGAGAGGACAAAGATGAAACTATTCACCAGGTATTTGAATTGCTGCAATCACAGGGCACTGTTGAGCTGCCTTAACTGGGAAAAGAACAGAAGGAAAACAAACAAATCTGGTGAGGCCACCTGCCAGCAGTTGGTTGAGGCCTGCTGGGAGGTACAGGCAAAACTTGGTCTTGTGTTATAATAATATAGCCTTAGTGTGCTGTATACTTGATTCATTCTTCATGTACACACACACACTTAAAAACAAAAACCTTTCTCTCAAATGCTGCAAGGTTCTTATAAGCCACACACTCTAATCATGACTAGAATTTTAAAATGCATGACTTTAAGCATTGAAGATATTTACAGATATCTCTAATTTTAATTTCTATGGACTTTGAGTCATTTGTTTCTTCCCCATTTTTGAATAAGTGATTAATATGTAGATTTTAATACAGTATTAAATTATCTCATTGACTATTTTACTAAAAATCCTTGGTTGCCCTGACATCATGCACAAATTTATTACTTGGCCTAGAATGCATACTTGTATTTCACATATTCGGTTTCTGAATAATTTTCTAAGCTGTTTACTCATATATATGAGGGATACATATAGTCTGCCTTAAGCAGATGCTTCTATAGCTTCTATTTCTTGGCTGGATGAAATTGTATTCTCAGTACAGTCTTCTTTAGCATGAATATTTCCTGAAAGTAATTTTTTTTTTTTTAGCTAATAGTTATTGAGTACTTACTAGATGCCAGGCCTTATTCTAAATGTTAATTTAATTCCTCTGAAGAATACGGTGACATGTATGCTCTTGTTATTCTGTTACCCTTATTTTGTTGTGTAGAAACCAAGGCACAGAGAGGTTAGTGAACTTGCTGAAGGTTACACAGCTGGAAAATGATCATGCTGATTTTTTTTTTTCCAGCTAGCCTGGCTCAGAGTCAAATTCCTAACCAATACACAATATCTCTCTCTGAGTCAATAAAACATGTGCTTGATGCCACTGCATCTTTTTATGATACTCCTTTAAGTAACCATTCTAATGCCTAGAGACCATACTTTGGATATTTCTGAATGAGAAGAGGACCAGTTTTAACATTTCAGAATGTTTTTTTTCACACAGGCCAAAATTTCAAGAAATATTCTACTCTTCACATTAACATATTTATTAACTCTGGCCTGTTAATTTTTTAAATAACCACTTATAAAATCTCAATTTTATATAATTTTTCATAAATATTTGGGACCTTTATTTTCTTTTCACATACAAAATTCTAACTATCAATTCACATTTCTGTTTATTCTCTTTATCATTCAGGGAGTATCACAGTTTGGGTAGCCTTGAAGCACATGTGAATCATTTCTTCACCAGATTTGGGTAGAAAGTATTGCTATTTTTAAAAAAAAATCAAATTCTGGCTTTTGACCCAAAGATTCTAAAATAGAATTTTGCTGTTTTCAGTGCATTTGGTGGGGCGCTGAGCATAATACCAATACTTGTATAAACTTCAATGAAAGTCTTGTCAGCTAACCTTACTCTGCAAGTGCATGAAGTAGCCCAGATTTTATTCTATAAACAGAGTGACCACATGACATTTTCGTAAAACAGTCAGCAAGAAACTTGGATAATGCCAATGGAGCTTCACTCAGTGTGTAGGAAAGCATCTATTTCAAACATAGGTGTAACAAAGATCTTTCCTTTGTGTACTTTTGGGTTCACAGTTTCCACTGCTAAACAAATGCAAAATCCTTTCTTTGTGCTTTGCGTGTGTGATTAAGAAAGTATTCCATGGAATTTTAAAAATCAAATTTAACTACAAATGTGTTTATAAAAATTTTGAAACAATTGTTTAAGACAGGATAATATTAGAAACTTGCTTGTCCAAATAGCATTTTCTTCAGTAGGTCAAAACGTGTTAGGAATATTTAGAGGAGAAAGCCCACACAGGACAGCAGGCCTAAAAAGTGCAAAGGCCAACAACTTTTAAAAAAGAGTTTGAACTAAAGAGAAAATGCAGGGTGATTAGGACTTGGGGCTTTGACTGCCATCACCCAGGTTGAATCCCTGGATGGGAAACTGAGATCCTGCAAGACATGCGGTGCAGCCAAAATGGAAAAAATAAAATCAAATAAAGAGGGAAAAGTAAGAACATTTTCTTAAAATGGTAAGGAGAGGAAATGAGGAAAATAGGGAGAGACACAGTAGATGTATATTATGGAACCAAAAACACACCAATGGGAATGACAGGAAAAATGAATAATTAGAAAATAGGTCATACCAAAGTAAAAATTAGTTGACTGAAAAAGAGAAATGCATTGAAGACTTAAATGGGAAGGAGATAAATCAGCCAGCAGCGAGAGAAGCCCCAGACCAGGAGTGGTATTCCCAAATGCCTGCATCTCACTACTGTCAAGTTATAAATCCCTGGCAGGCAAGCGAAATGAGGTGAGATTGTACTTATGCATTTCCTGAACTATAACATTGCTCAAAACTATCTCTACCAAGGGATTCCTTTTTACTAAAGTGCAATTATACCCTGAAAAGTGTTGATATATGCTGGTAGTTTTCAACCCTGGCCAACTATCAGAATTGTCTGTTGAATTTATATATTCCATGGAATGATATGAGCAGTGAAAGTGAAAGAAAGTCGCTCAGTCGTGTCCGACTCTTTGGGACCCCGTGGACTGTAACCAACCAGGCTCTTCCGTCCATGGGATTTTCCAGGCAAGAATACTGTAGTGGGTTGCCATTTCCTTCTCCAGGAGATCTTCCCGACCCAGGGGTTGAACCCGGGTCTCCCGCATGGTAGGCAGGCGTTTTACCATCTGAGCCACCATGGAAGTCCATTATCATTATGGAATGATATGCATAAATATAAATATATATATTCCTGAACTCTAGTATTTTGACTGAGTTTGTGATAGGTGGTTCTGAGCATTTTATCTTTTTAGAAGATGTTTGATTAACATCACTGTTTTATTTGTTGAAATATTTAATGTATCCACTTAGCCACAACTTGCTTGCAAGGTTTTAATTTGTAGGGTCTTGGTCACATAAATGGGGTTCTGTGATGCTAGGTTCACTGGGAGGATGAGGTCCAGGTGACCCACTCTCTTCCAAGCCACAGGACCAAATAACACCTGGCTCCTAGAGCAGGATACATTTTTAACATAAATCTATATGTGTATACCTTTTAAATGAAGAAGGAATTCATAGGCCTGGACTCCATCTTAGGCCTGTTCATGCTGATCATGCTCAGCCACCTTTCCAATGACTCTGAACTCTATTTAGTACCTATGAAAACAACAACAGAAGGATAAGACCCCCTCCAGACAGGGGAACCTTGAAGATCATATCTAGGTTACTTATCGCCTAAGAGAAAACATACACTAATCACCCCTTCCTCCAGACAGGCCATAAATTTTTCTGTATCTATCGAAGTGTAACCTCAGATTTATTGATTATTGGCTAATTGTTTGACTGTTTGAGCACATGAGCACATAGCACGTGAATGATGGGGTTATCGGGACTGTATTTTCCTTGGTTTATGTAAGTCTCAAGGAATTTGGAGTGGTGGGTTCAGACACATACACATGGGGTATAAAAGATTTTCACAAATGCTGGTCAGGGTCCTTGGCTAAGGGGAGACTCTGCCTTGGGCCCGCTGGTGTAACAAACTGCACTTCACTATCTGCATTGTCCTTCTGAGTGAGTTTGTTTTCTGGAATGCGTGGCTACAACATAAATATTTCTGTTCTGACAGTCATGGCTTTTTGAGTCAATGTTCATTGAGAAAAGCTTAGAAAAGAAGAAATTGGGAAAAGAAAATAAGAAAAAAGGAACTATATTGTACCTTCATGAATTAAAAAGCATGTGCAGATTTCATGTTTACATATGAACTCTGACCTCATACTTTTCCTCTGTAATGTTTGACATTTCTTCCTAGCTAAGTCGCCTTTATAAGGTGCAGGTTCATAGTGGGAGAAGGTGTTGAAAGGCAGGAGTCCAAAAACTCTCAATTTGGGGCAGAAAAATGCAACCTCATCTAATTATTTTAGAAGTGATATAAACCCTGTACCATGCAGAGCTTTCCTGCCCTCTCCTGAGTCTTTCCTCTCCATTACTGAGTCTCTTCTCCCTTTTTGCCTAAGTCTGATGTTACAGTGTAAGGCCATATTCTCATTCTAAGTCTCACCAATAGACATTTATCAATTAACCAGGATTGGGGTGGGGGTGGGGGAGAGAAGTCTTTTTCAATTTAAATAGAGTGACTCTTACTGTGAAAATTTTCAAAACCTGCAACTGGAAACTAAAGAGAAACTTTTTGATTGAGAAGTCCTTCTCAAACCATACTCAGATCCAATTCTGTTCTATTTTGCTTAAAAACAAACAAAAAACCCCAGGGACTAGCCTGTCCATAACCCTCTGTAATCTAATCAAAATCCTCCCAGGTGAGGGCCCTGTAGGCTTAGAAATTACCTTAATCAAGTATTAGCCCCATCCTCCTATTAATCCCCAACTCTACAAAACATCGGGAGAAGGCACCCCACTCCAGTACTCTTGCCTGGAAAATCCCATGGACGGAGGAGCCTGGAAGGCTGCAGTCCAGGGGGTCGCTAAGAGTCGGACATGACTGAGCGACTTCACTTCACTTTTCACTTTCATGCATTGGAGAGGGAAATGGCAACCCACTCCAGTGTTCTTGCCTGGAGAATTCCAAGGACGGCGGAGCCTGGTAGGCTGCCGTCAATGGGGTCGTACAGAGTCGGACACGACTGAAGCGACTTAGCAGTAGCAGCAGCTACAGAACATGTGTTCTTGTCTCTAAAACTGAAGAAGATTGAGAAAGGATTAATGGAAAAGAGAAAGGAACTTTTAAGAATTGAAGCCCAATTAGACAGGTGCAGAAGGCCAGGAAGAGGGTCCAGGGGCAACTATTACTGAAGCTTACCTTCAAGTTCCTTCTCTCACATGTATTTGCCGAAAGAGTCACGCAGTACATGTTTGAATGGAGAAATTTGCAATTGTTTTTCTATTTTTTTAGTCTTTTCATACACAGGCGTTTTAGTACCAGCGCCTCTTCATCGCCAGGCTTAGAGTTTGTCTTATTAAAATGCGGCCTTTAAAATTGAAACATTAAAAGAATTGAAAGGGAAAGTCCCGTCAGCTATAATACTATGTTCCTTTACATATTACTTTCACGTTCCCCAAGGGACCATTATCTAATTTATTAGTTTTGCTTGCTCATACTCAGTCGTGTCCGACTCTGCGACCTCATGGACTGTAGCCTGCAAGGTTCCTATGTCCATGGGATTTCCCAGGCAAGAATGCTGGAGTGCGTTGCCATTTGCTCCTCCAGGGGATCTTCTCCATTCAGGGATAGAACCCGCGTCTCCTGCATTGGCAGACGGATTCTTTACCACCGAGCCACCTGGGAAGCCCTAATTTGTTAGTTACCGAGCTATGATTGAAGGCAGAAGGGAAGGACGAGATGGCTGGATGGGATCACATATTCAATGGACATGAATTCCAGCAAGTTCAGGGAGATGGTGAAGGTCGCAGAGTCGGATACGACTGAGTGAATGAACAACAGCAACAAAACGTTATGAAAAAGAAATTTGAAGTGGAGCTCTTTGCTCCATGTCCTTGAGCTGATAAGAAAACACTCAACCTGCAAATAGGCACAGGAAAAAAGTGCAAGACAAAAGAGAAACTAAAGCTTTCATTCGATTGAAGGCCACCTCCCCTGCCAGGAGCTCACTGAAGACCGAGGTTTCCTGACCAATGAAAACACTGAAATGTTAATAACCCCCTCCTTGCCCCACCCCCTGATGACCTAATATGGAAAAGCCGCCTGAGCATGCTGTTTTCAATCAGGTCCGCTAGAATGCTATTTAAAGGGCAGTGTCAAAGCTGAAGTTATTGTGACAGCAGTCATGTCTGGCCGTGGGAAGGGTGGTAAAGGTCTTGGTAAGGGGGGCGCTAAGCGCCATCGGAAAGTCTTGCGGGACAATATCCAGGGTATTACTAAGCCAGCTATCCGACGTCTGGCTCGTCGTGGAGGCGTCAAACGTATCTCCGGTCTTATCTATGAAGAGACTCGTGGGGTGCTGAAAGTGTTTCTGGAAAACGTGATCCGGGACGCGGTCACCTACACAGAGCACGCCAAGCGCAAGACTGTTACCGCCATGGACGTGGTCTACGCGCTCAAACGTCAGGGCCGTACCCTTTACGGTTTTGGTGGTTGAGCAAAGCATCTACTTGGAACGTTTACAAAAACTAAAAGGCCCTTTTCAGGGCCGCCCAAATGTTCGCTAAAGAGCTGTTGGACGATACTGAGATGTAAGGAAGTATTTTAAGTGTGAAAGGGAGTTGGCTTAACGCAGTTTCATATACTTCTAGGGGTTGGGAAGTACGACTTATTCATAATGGAAATAGGATTTTAGGCGCGGTAAAACAAACAGCAATAAAAATACTTGCCCTTAAGTTTTGTGCATTTCGATATTCAGCCTTCAAACTGGTTGGCTAACGGTTTTAATAGCACAAAGTTTAGCATTATCGCCCACACAACACATAGCTATGTAAATGAGGGCTCTTTGCGGACAAGCTTTCATTGGCCGATTATCACTGTGGTGGAAAAAAAATCCGCTACGTTACAAAGCTGGTTTCCTGTTAGCTAAGGCATAGAGCTTCATAAGGGTATCTGGAACAATCCGATTTATGCCCGGCTCTGAAGGGCGCTGGAATAAAGGCACAGAGTGGTCTAACCGGTTCCGCACAGGTTTGTGTGGTGCTTGGCAGCCGGCCCACTGCTGGGTGGGATGAAGCCAGCCTCCTTTGTCTCGGGTACAGAAAATGGGCTCAACTGCCTTTTTTGGCAAGTGAAGAATTTTCCTTCATTATCCCAACTCCGTAAAACAGTGGCCACTTTACCCAAAGTTCTGAGCTGTGGCTGATTGAATACAAATTGAAACTATTGTGTTTAGTTACTTTCCATACAGGAAATAATTTTTCTTCAGAGGTCCGATTATACAAATGAATTCAGACAGTATATGTCCTAGTGAATCATCTGTAGAACATGGCTGTGTGCGAAACTGCTAAAATTACATAGTTTTAAATTGACTTTGTTCGAAGTCGCCCCAAATACCAAGGCCCAAAACAAGATGAACAGTATAAATGTGTTATTTACGAGGAACTTTAAATAAGGCTAAATTACAAATTAAGTAAAAACAAACTAAATTGTTCAAAGTGAAAAAGATGCTTTTCCTAATACAAGCATAAAGGTTACATTGAGCCTCCAACATCTCTATACATCGTTTAACATTTTTCAGCCTGTGTAGGGCAATATGAACAAGACTCACTCTCTTCACTGACAACCACAATTATATTGACTATATTACAAAATCAAATTTTAATACATGTGCTTAACATATAGAAAATAATCTGCTTTCATAGTAACGAAGACAAAATTTTCAATATTCTTGCAAATTGTAAAACGAAAACGTTTGATTTACAAAAAATCACAGTGGAAAGATGTTTAAATAAGTAAAAAAAAAAACTTCCCACTAACCCAAATTGAGACCTTGGTTTCCCTACATTAACCCCTGTTAAGTCCATGGATACGGAGTTCAGAACCTTTGTACAGAATGATACATAAAAGTACATACTGGAGTAGAATTAGGTGAAGAAACTAAACAAAACATGGTAAAACATAGTTGAGGCATGGGACAGATCTCCACTCAGAAACGGCCTAAACTTTAAATGCAGTAGCTCTCGAAGAGGGATTCTCTAGTGGTGCAGATGGTAAAGAATATGCCTGCTAATGCAAGATACCTGGGTTTGATCCCTGGATCGGGAAGATGCTCCTAGAGAAGAGAATGGCTGCCCCTTCCAGTATTCTAAGAGCATTTAAGAACTTAAGGAATGTGCCCTGATTTTGTTAGGATGGACAATTCTCTGGAATTGGACACTACCCACGCTAAAGTATCTGTACTCTATGTCCAACGAGATAAATTTCACCACATCACACGTTCATTTATCAAATACTTAGAACCAGTAGTCTTCCAGAGACTTCTGGAAACGATGTTACACCCTCCTAAAATCACTTGGGTGGCTCTGAAAAGAGCCTTTGGGTTCTATGAAAACTGGTGAAGAAGTATTACTTCTTGGTTGTTGCATTCCTAGTATTAGTTTCCTGCTGGGTCAGCTTAGCCTTCCCAGTTTTGGGGTTTCCTGCCCTGGCCTGCGCTGGGCTCTTCCGTTGTTTGCATTTGGTTCTTTTGGTTTTCCCCCCATTCCTAGCAGCTATCTGAGCCGCCGTGGTCCTCGGCTTCTTAGCTCTTTTGTTGGCTTTACCAGTCTTCGGAGACTTTGAATCTCTGGATGAGACCAGCTTCCTACTCTTCGCAGAAGGTTTTTTGACTTTTCCCTTACTAAGTTCAGGAGCAGCCTTCTTGATGAGCTTGAAAGAGCCGGACGCACCGGTACCCCTAGTCTGTACCAGGATTCCCTTGCTCACCAGGCCTTTGAGACCCAGCTTGATGCGACTATTGTTTCTCTCCACGTCGTAACCTGCAGCTGATAGCGCTTTTTTCAGCGCAGCCAAAGACATGCCAGCTCTCTCCTGGGAGACCGAAAGTGCCTCAGTAATCAACTTGGACACTGATGCGCTTGCTGTTTTCCGATTCACACCCGTCAAGCCAACTGGCTTCTTTACCCGCTTTCTCGCTTGAGGTTTGTCCATAGAAGCCAGAACCTGGTCGGCTGGAGCGGCAGGCGCCGTCTCAGACATAACAGCAAAGAAAAACAGAACATATTATTCAGGAACTACGCTAAAGTGTCGCGGGTTGGGGGCGGGGAGGAGGCCCTCAGGGCTTTATATAGGGCAGGACGCGCTGTGATTGGTTCATCGCTCAGGCACCGCCCCCGCCCCTTGGAGGAGGAGCATTTGTGTTTGTTTCACTTCCAAAAATTGAATACCTCAAAAATCTCTTGCACGGAATTGCCCAGGTTCTACTGTCGAATAATCCATAGAGATACAGATTTCAGATGCCTTTTCAATTTTTAATGAAAAATCACTCTGCATGCCAAAGCTATTCAATAAAGCTCTCAATTGTCACCAAAATTTAAAGAGAAGAACAAAACCTCCTCTTTTCCTTGTAAATATAAACGTAACTTTAAAGGAAAGACTTATCTCATGTTTCCTGAGTGGTCTTCCAAATGGTTGGCTTCCAGTTGGTGGAAAAAATAAATTACTCACACCTTTATTCTAGTTGAAAATTATTTATGTACATGAAGGAAGTAACACATATCTTAGAAGTCTCACTGCAGACTTGAAAGATGCTTTTAGAATTGTTGAAAAAACTTCAGGGTTCCACCTTATTTGGGCAAACACAATCTAATAAATCATGATCTACAGGCATGTGGATTGTTTGTGACTAAAACAACTTCTCAGTCTCTACAGCTTGATAGCAGACCCTCAAGCATGAAGTAAATAATACAGATCTCACACATGATATCTGCTTGGCCAAAATCAGGTTCTCTTGTGGCGAGTGTCCTAAACTGAGTTTTATTTCTGGTTTCGTTAGTTGAGATCTTACCCCCTATGCCCATCCCCATCTCCTTGACACTTCACTGTAAAAACAAAACAAGCAAGCAAACAAACAAAAACCCTCAACGAAACAGATACAATCCCTCCTCTTAATATAAAATCTGAGGCAGGAACCCTGATATGAAGAGCTCATTGGAAACCACAGACCCAGATCTCTAAAAGGACTGGCCTGGCAGGTGTGTCTACAGAGCTGTGGGGAAAGAATGATTACGATAATGTAATACTTCTTCTGAAATACTTCAGAGGAAATCAGATGATGAGACTTGCAAACTTCTTATTGCAAGAAATAGAAAATAGAAAATTTTTTTCTATTTTTTAAAATAGAAAAATCTCTCACTCTCTTTGCTTCACATCCATGTGCCCACATGTGCACCTACAGACAAACATCTGAAACAAAAACTCTGAAAACAATGCTACCTTAAGGGCGCTCTGATACATTTTAATCCAGTTTATTAAAAAAAATGCTGGTTGTAAATCATGAGATTGATTTCACAGCCTACTAATACATTCTGACCCTTTGAAAATTTTTTCTCCTTAGATTACATTTTACTGAGGACTCTTTTAACGTGTATTTGGTTTCCCTGAACTTTGGCGATCCCTTAGAGGTTGTGCCATTAAATGTCAGTGATTTAGGGTTGGATTATGGAATGGACAGAATATATCATTGCTGTAAAAATAACAAAGAATGGAATTTTTAAAAATTCTTAGATTCCATAATTTAATATTCATAGAAAAAAGACTCATATTTTGCATTATAAATCTAAAACGCACCATAAAAATAAGCTCACACATATATACAGTATATATGTGAGAATCGTTGTCCCAAGTATTTTTCCTTGAAAAAATAAAAAAAAAGGTAGGAATTTATTTTATATATGAGGAACCTGAGTCACAGAAAAGTTACATAACTTGCTAGTCACTAGTCTTAGAGCTAGTGAGCAGGAAAGCTGGGACTTTATTTCAAGAAGTCTATCTTCAAAAGGCTCTGCTTCTCCCATCTCACTCTTAGTCTTCTCAAACAAAATAGACTGGTGGCTTAAACAATAGAAATTTATTTCTTCACCACTTTGGAGGCTAGAAAAGGCCAGGGTGCCAGTATGGTCAGGTTCCGGTGACACCTCTTTTCCTGTCCTATAGAGGGCTGCCTTCTTGCTGTGTCCTTATATAGTCTTTCTTTAGTGCATGCGCACCAGAAGCATGATGGCTCCCTCTTTCTCTTCTTGTGAGACCTGGAATCCTATTGGATTAGGGACCCATCTTTATGACCTCTTTAACCTAAATTACCTCCTAAAAGCTCTGTCTCCAAATATAGTTACAAAGGCGGTTAGGGTCTCAGCAAATGAATTTGGAGAAGGGCAGTGCATAAGTCAATCCATAGCGTCGCTTTTCTCATGTACTGGTTAGGAGGCTTGTATGAGACAATGTAGGTAAAAGTAGTTTTAGTTACACAGGGCCACACCTGGTTCATTATTCCAGCATTGTCCTGGGCAGAGGAGGCACCTGATAAATAGTTGTTTCTTGATCTTAACCTAAGATCCTACCTACTTATTCTTTACATGGTGCTTTCCCATGGAATGATTGCAGTTACGACCACTATTTTACAGCAGTTTATTTTTTATGGGTTCATGGCAAATAAAAGTATGGGGAAAAATACTACCTCCACTCAAAAAAGGAAATTACAGTTCAATTTTTTTAAAATCTGTCTGTTTAACAATGCTTTAAAAGTGTTCTCAGTAAAAATGACAGCTATGAAAACAAGAATTTTTAAATTATACTGGGATTATAAACTGGCATAGTCCTTCTGAAAGGTAATTTGACAATGTATATATTAAGAATATTAAAAAATGATTTTACCTTGGGATTTAGTATTCTACTTCTAGAAGTCTATTCTAAGGAAATAAATATTTAAACAAAGATTTACATACAAAGAAGTGTGACCTATATGACTTATAATGCATAAAAATGGAACTCAATCTAAGTAGCCAGTAACAGAGGACTACTTGTATCAGTAATAATATACCCATTAAATAATGTTTCTAGGCATATTACTTAGAAAACTCAATATGTGTACATATATAGCATGATACTTAAATTTGGTTTTTAAATGACATATTTTTATAGGTGAATCTCATATATGTTCATATTCATATATTCATAGGTCTTATATACATATAGAAAAGAGATACTAATATTTGTTTTAATTTTCTGTTATGTATTTTTCTTCTTGCAAATTTCTCAAATGACCATTTAATATTTTTATACTCAAAATAAATGCTTTAGCCAGGTTCTCATTGCTTTTTCCATGATGGTTGAAAATATTTTTTATCTG
Source organism: Ovis canadensis (assembly GCF_042477335.2). Lineage (NCBI taxonomy): Eukaryota > Metazoa > Chordata > Mammalia > Artiodactyla > Bovidae > Ovis > Ovis canadensis. The sequence goes on along the minus strand of NC_091264.1, from coordinate 46,132,380 downwards.
CTTCTGGTATCAGTCATTTTCATTGACTTATTTTTGAGATATAATAAAGTTCAGCGGTGACCAGCAGTGGGAAAATACTTTTCTAAAGCCCATTTGCTCCTCCTGTAAAAAGAGAGATTGATTGATTAATTCACTTCTATAATTCATCAAATATCTGATACTGACTCAGAACAACAATAATCACAATGGCTAATGTTCTTTGGATGTTTGTTCTGTGCTGGGCAGTGCTCTAACCACTTTATAGGTACCAATGCATTTATTCTTGCACAAGCTTCTGAGGTACCTATAATGGTACTCCGTGGTTTATAGTTGAGGAAATTAAGGCTCGGAGAGATTGAGTTTCCCAGGCGGGACAGCTGTGGGATGGTGTGCCACCCTCTACAGTAAACCCAAACCCTCCAGTGCTTGAGTCTGTGTGCACTCGTAAATAAAAGATGAGCATGAACTAGTTAGTGTCCAGCAAGTCAGGTTTGAGTTAAGTCTTGAAGGGCGGGTAGTCATTTATCAGGTGAGGAAAGAGTGTTAGGGCTTTCACAAAGGAGACATAGTGACAAAGGTGATGGGGATTTTCTAGGGTGAGGTGCTTTGTGGTGAGCCTTGTGGAACCGCTTGTGAGGAATGAGGAAGGCGCTTGCATGACGACATGTTGATGAGTTCCAGCTTGTTATTCCCACATTAAGCAGTTTTAACAGTTCCCAGAAGCCTCCCTTCTCTCAGATGCTCATCCCTCTGGGCTGCTGGCAGATGCAGTCATTCCCCACTTTTAAATAAGCCAAATCACACACCTAATGGAAATATACCCAAATGCTTAGTCTCTTTCTTGGGCTGTTACAAAGTATATTTTCCAACTCCTCTTAGGGTGCTAGAAGAAGACACAAGTACTCAAGACACTTCAAAAGTAGAATGTATAGGGCTTTGGTTTCTCTTCTTTTTCTCATTCCTGGGTCTTCCTCCAAGAGCTGGGTAAGCACTTTGCAACTAACATTTTACTGTTTGAGAATAAACTGAGTTAACAGAGGAAAGCACTTAAGACTAGTAGCTGGCTCATACTAAGTGCTACACTAGTATTAGCTACTCTTGTTATATTGAACATTTTAATGAGTGCTAATGTGCAAATTATATCTACCGATCCTCTTGATTCCCCTGTTTTATATTTTCCCTTTCCATAGCACTAATTCCTTTCTCATATTCTATATAATTACTTATTGTAACTATTGCTTGTTGCCTATCTTCTCTGGCTGAGATGTAAGCTCCAAGAGGACAGTGACTTTGTCTTTTTCCAAGAGATCATCACTGAAGATGGCTCCTTGGCCTTTAAACAAACAAGAACCAGAGGATGGTCCATAGGGCCAAAGGAGAAAGGGAAGAAACCCTTCCTTAGACCATCCTGCAACTCTGTCTACATTCCTTCTGTGGTAGAAATAACAAAGATGGAGTTCTAGCATATGTGGGAGGCTAAAAACCAAGAAAAGCAAAGCATGTGCAACTCTGACTGCAGTGTAGAACATGAGACAGAGGGCAGGGGGAAGAGCCCATCAAATTGTGTTTCATGTCAGTAAATGTAAGTCATTAGACATTTGACCAAACCCATAGAACGTACAACATCAAGAATGAATCCTAAGGTCAACTACAGACTGTGGGTGATCATGCTGTTGTGTCAATATAAGTTCATCCTTGGTTGGCTAAAAATATATATATATATACCATTCTGATGAGTGATGTTGATAATGGAAAAGGCTACACGTGTTTGTGTGTGTGTGTGTGGTGGGGGAGGTAAGGGATATTTTAGAAATCTCTGTACCTCCCTCTCAATTTTGTTGTAAACCAAAACTGATCTAAAAATATCTTTAAAAATATATATGTAGGGGAAAAAAAATCCAATCCACTCACACTATTTATGTCTAGAATTGATGGAGTCAGGCTCAGTCTCAGATGCTTAGAGTCAAGCATGCTGAGCACTTTCCAGAACTTCCAAAAAACTTTCACCCTGATGCTTGCTGGTATCCTTGACCCACCTTGGAAGCTAGCAGGCATTCTTCCTTTCAAGATCTCAGAACTTGCATCATCTCTATAGAATTCTTAAATATGTAATTGTATTTATTTCTTTCAATTTAAAAAAAAATATGTATTTCAGTGCACTAAAGCCAAAATGCATGTGTTTAAAAATCTAGTGAGTAACATCTATCATCTGAATTGTTCATGCAGATCCAGCAATGAAAAGGGCACATTTAAATCGTTGATATTTTTATATCTTGTCCTACAACAGAGATAAGGTCAATTATATTAGGGAAAAAAGTGAAAAGAATATAAAGAAAAACAAAGAAGAAGAGGAGTAGAGAGAAAAAAGAAAATGGGAATAAGGTTTTATCTTTATTGCTTTTGAAGCCAATTCTTTTACTGTTCGAGAACTTGGGCTGAAAGTGATAAGATCAAGGTTTTACCCCAGTATCTCCTCCTCTATCTATGTCAGTTTCCTCACAGAATGAGACAAGCCTTGGCATTTTTGTTCCTTCATCCCTCTGAGCCTGGAGCTGGGACATCTAACACCATGAATACCCATAGAAAGACAAAACTAGCTCTTTCTATTAATTATAATACAAATTGCTTATTAGATGATAAGGTTATGTGAGTCTTTAAATAAGCAAATCAAAGCCTCATTTTCCTCTCTCAGAACTGATGTGAGACAATAAGAAAGTCGCTGATTCTCCAAATTTACTTTCTTTTTCCTAATTTACAATAAACATATAGTACTTGAGGATATGTCAAGCTAATTTTCAGAGTCCAGAAAGTTTAATCAGAGTCTAGATTTGCTGACAATTTCACAGGCAACTGTGTATTTGGCCCAATTTATTTTCATGCTTAGTCATCCAGGATTGCACAAGGTGAAAGTTTGGAAAAGCCTACTCATTTTTAATGCTTTTGAATTTAGGTCTGTTGAACTGCAAAGTACTGAATCTATACATCTTTACAAATCTGGAAGTTTCAAGACAAATTATAGCTATCATTCTTTATGTCCTTAGGTATATGCTTAGGGACCTAATCAAGTATAAATGGAGAAAGAAAATGCATGTTCGTTTGACTTGTTGGGCCAATGTAAATTCACTGGAATCCACTGGCAATCTTTTCATATTGCTTTTGAAATTCCTATCAAGGTCTTCAATCATAAGCTGCCTTAGTTCCCTTTAGGATGTAAAGAAGGATATAAGTGAAACTTGTTAAACATCACACAAAAAGTGAGTACCTATTATGGGCCAGGCACTCTTCAAAATATGTTCTATGCATTAAAGATCTTTTTTTTTTTTTCATTAGAGGTCTTTGATCATCACAAACATCTAGAAGGTACGTGCTATTACTATCATCCTCAAGATAGAGAAGAAGCACAGAGAGATTAATGGCTTGCATCAGTCTCACAGCTAATAATTGGCAAGCTGGGAGTTAAATTTGGAGGTTCTATCTCCAGGGGCTACACTTTAGTCATCAGGGAGCAATGCTGTGCCGTCAGTTTACTGGCATCATATCATTTCTAGGACAAATATTTTATATTTGTAATTTCATTTAATCCTCAGCCCATCTTCATAAGTAGGTAATTATTATCACACCACAGGCTCAGAATAGTAGGTCTGTCAAACAGTAACTCAAAGTTGTTCTACTAATTATTAGCACACTGTTTACTTGTGTATAAGGTATGTCAAGAAATAGATGGTTTCATCCAAAAAGGTCAAAAAAGATGTCTATATAATATAAAGAAGGGAGAAAATGCCTGTAGACTGTCCATGAACAGGATATCATGTTTGTACATTATTTTCAGTAGGAAAGAGTTCACTGTGGACAATCTGTTCTTACATAGACCAAAGAGGATTTAAAAATAATGATGATAATTCTCTCTAAATTCTCAGGATTGGCTGTGAAGCATAATGTGACAGGCTGCCTCTGTGTAATATATTCCACCAACTCTCAATCAGTATTTTCATTTTCATTTAGGCTATATCTTCACCATTTCCAGCATCAAAGTCTCTCAACTTCCCCACTTTGATCAAGACTCTTATAAAGCTGTAGTAGGTTTTAGTCTCCTCTTTGGAACATTTTGTCATTTGCATATTAAACAAAGAAGGAGAACAAAAAGTTCATGAGGGCAATCACATATATAATAAAAAAATATTTGAAATCTCTTTTATCTTCAAGTACTTAATTGATATGTCTTAAATAGAAGAAATAGAAATACAGATAAACAATAGAATGGGAAAGACTAGAGATCTCTTCGAACAAAGCTAGTGGAGGTGATAGAATTCCAGTTGAGCTATTTCAAACAAAGCTAGTGGAGGTAATGGAATTCCAGTTGAGCTATTTCAAATCCTAAAAGATGACGCTGTGAAAGCGCTGCATTCAATATGCCAGCAAATTTGGAAAACTCAGCAGAGGCCACAGGACTGGGAAAGGTCAGTTTTCATTCCAATCCCAAAGAAAGGCAATACCAAAGAATGCTCAAACTACTGCACAATTGCACTCATCTCACATGCTAGCAAAGTAATGCTCAAAATTCTGAAGCCAGGCTTCAACAGTATGTCAACCATGAACTTCCAGATGTTCAAGTTGGATTTAGAAAAGGCAGAGAAACCAGAGATCAAATTGCCAACACTGCTGGATCATCAAAAAAGCAAGAGAGTTCCAGAAAAACATCTACTTCTGCTTTATTGACTATGCCAAAGCCTTTGACTGTGTGGATCACAATAAACTGTGGAAAATTCTGAGAGATGGAAATACCAAACCACCTGACCTGCCTCTTGAGAAATCTGTATGCAGTTCAAGAAGCAACAGTTAGAATTGGACATGAAACAACAGACTTGTTCCAAATAGGAAAAGGTGTACATCAAGTTTGTATATTGTCACCCTGCTTATTTAACTTCTATGCAGAGTACATCATGAGAAATGCTGGGCTGGAAGAAGCAGAAGCTGGAATCAAGATTGCCGGGAGAAATATCAGTAACCTCAGATATGCAGATGATACTACCCTTATGGTAGAAAGTGAAGAACAACTAAAGAGCCTCTTGATGAAAGTGAAAGACGAAAGTGAAAAAGTAGGCTTAAAACTCAGCATTCAGAAAACTAAGATCATGGCATCCACTCCCATCACTTCATGGCAAATAGATGGGGAAACAATGGAAACAGTGACAGACTTTATTTTTTGAGCTCCAAAATCACCGCAGATGGTGACTGCAGCCATGAAACTGAAAGACGTTTGCTCCTTGGAAGAAAAGTTATGACCAACCTAGACAGCATATTAAAAAGCAGAGATATTACTTTGCCAACAAAGGTCCATCTGGTCAAAGCTATGGTTTTTCCGGTAGTCATGTATGGATGTAAGAGTTGGACTATAAAGAAAGCTGAGCACCGAAGAACTGATGCTTTCGAACTGTGGTGTTGAAGACTCTTGAGAGTCCCTTGGACTCTGCAAGGAGATCCAGCCAGTCCATTCTAAAGGGAAGCAGTCCTGAATATTCACTGGAAGGACGGATGCTGAAGGTGAAACTCCAGTACTTTGGCCACCTCATGCAAAGAACTGACTCATTTGAAAAGACCCTGATGCTGGGAAAGATTGAAGGCAGGAGGAGAAGGGGATGACGAGGATGAGATGGTTGGGTGGCATCACTGACTCAATGGACATCAGTTTGAGTAAGCTCCGGGAGTTGGTGATGGACAGGGAGGCCTGGTGTGCTGCAGTCCATGGGGTCACAGAGAGTTGGACACAACTGAGCGACTGAACTGAACTGAACTGAAAATAGAACAGCTCTCAAAGATCATCTTCATGGAATTAAGTTAAATAAGTGTCATTTTTTCTAATTGCAGTTTTAACTACTTCAGCCATACTCAGAAATAAATTATGAAGTACACAGTCTTTTGTTCAAGAACTTTTAGTCAAGGTACAGAGGACTACATTCCAAGGATTTTAAATTATTTTTAAATACTCGTGAGTCCTCATTCTCTCAGTAATGACCCTGTGTACTGTAGCTGGCCAGGCTCCTCTGTCCATGGAATTTTCCAGGTAGGAATACTTGAGTTACCATTTCCTCCTTCAAGAGATCTTCCCAATTCATGACTCAAACCCATGTCTCATGTGACTCCTACATTGGCAGGCACTGCACCACCTGGGAAAGCCAAACACAGAGAGTCTTCTAATACTTGGGAAGAATAAATCTGAAATCTAATCATTGGAAAAACAGATAATGGAGAAAAGGTCAAAGAGTAACACAAAAGGAAGAAGAAGGGAAAAGCGATCTATTCTAGATCTCATCTGGATCTGTAGAATCTTAAGAGGAAGACTTCCTACTTTCCAAATTCTGAAAATCTTTTAGTAAGTATCCAGATTCACTTTTCAATGAGAGTGTATATCCAAGTGGTAGAATTCTAAATGTGTTTACTATGTGAAAAAAATAATCCATTAGTCGTGAAGCTTTAAAAACACTCATAGTTTAAAATATTGGAAATGGCCTTTCCTAGCATTATTATGACTTCCCTGGTGGCACAGACGGTAAAGTGTCTGTCTACAATGTGGGAGACCTGGGTTCAATCCCTGGGTTGGGAAGATTCCCTGGAGAAGGAAATGGCAACCCACTCCAGTACTCTTGCCTTGAAAATCTCATGGACAGAGGAGCTTGGTGCAGGCTACTGCCTATGGGGTCGCAAAGAGTCGGGCACGACTGAGTGACTTCACTTTAGCATTATTAAGGGCTTCCCCCTGGTGGCTCAGACGGTAAAGCCTCTGTCTACAATGTGGGAGACCTGGGTCCAAGCCCTGGGTTGGGAAGATCCCCTGGAGAAGGAAATAGCAATCCATTCCAGTACTATTGCCTGGAAAATTCCATGGACAGAGGAGCCTGGTAGGCTACAGTCTATGGGGTCACAGAGTCGGACACGACTGAGCAACTTCACTTTCACTTTCCGTGGTGGCTCAGGTGGTAAAAAGAATCTGCCTGCAACTCGGGATACCTGGGTTGGGAAAATCCCCTGGAGGAGGGCATGGCAACCCATGCCAGTATTCTTGCCTCGAGAATCGCCATGAACAGAGGAGCCTGGTGGGCTATAGTCCATGGGGGTGCAAAGAGTCAGACATGACTAAGCACAGCACAGCATTGTTAAAAGTTGACACTTTTTAAAATGTCTCTTTTAATACAACTTTTAATTTTACATTAGTTAGAGGTGTGTTTGTTAAAGTCTTTGTTTGACATGTAGATTGCATTTATTTTATATATGATAAGTGTAGCCAACATTAGTTTCAGGAAACATCTGATAATTGAAACATGTTACAAGTGAAGAAAAGACAAGTCACATGGATTTTTTAGTACAATTTCAAATGATAAGAGTTTGAGACTACTCAGATGTAGATTATATCATTATTATTATGGTTAGAAATAAAATTTTAGTATAGTAAAAATAAAGTTTTGTTTTTATAGTAAAAATTAAAATCTTTTAGGTAATTATACTTTAAATTATTTGTATTATCCTCTTAGCAGTTAGTAAGTGATATAGATTGATATGTTCTAATAAGAATATTTTATCTATGATCTCATTTTTTATTATTTAAAAGGATTACATATATTCCCAGGTTGTAAAAAAAAAAAATCCATATATTTTGAAACAATAACATGAAATTGACTTGTTAATGTTCACTGTCCCACCTTTATGGTTTTTCAAGTTATACTAATTGGAGATAAGGCAAGATTCAATCACTTGTTACGTCTTTGAGCTAATCAACATTTTTGTAAAATCTGAACTAGTTTGTGCTTGCTGTTGGAGTTATTTTTGGTTACATGACTATAAAGTCTGTGGGTGGTTTTATTTGGATAGTCAATTTTTATTGAGGGGATGGTTGATAAATATAATGATAAATTCAAAGTTTTAACAGCAGCTCTAAAGTGCATTTACTTTATCAGCATAAATAAGACAGCACATATTAAATTGAAATTGCTACGTTAATGCATGCTTCCCCAGTGGTTCAGATAGTAAAAATATGCCTGCAATGCAGGAGACCCAGGTTTGATCCCTGGGTAAGGATGATACCCTGGAGAGGGGAATGGCAACCCATTCCAGTATTCTTGCCTACGGAATTCCCTGGACAGAGGAGCCATGGGGTCATAAGGAGTCAGATACAACTGACTGACTTACACACACGTCGCATTAATGAACAACTTCCCATTAAATGAACAGACGAAACATAGCCATTGTCTGTGTATAGATTTGTGTTTCTCTGTAGCTATAGTACTTGGTAGAGTCAGAGCTGTTTGTATTAACAACTAGGAAGCAGGCAACTGTATTCCTTCACAGGCATAAAGAAACTGGGAGGCCGTCCAAAACCTTCCCTGTTCTCTGGGCTCACATGTATCCTTTACTTACACCCTTTACAGATTTAAAGTGGCAAAAACAAGCATACCTATTCCCATTCTCCGAAGGCATCTATATGCTCTCTAACCTATTAATCTATAATCATTCTCAACTGTGTAAAAATAAAAGGCTTGCACAGTTCTAACTGTTTTTAGTGATGTGTATTTTGTACTCTCCAATTTAGAAATTGCTCAGGTATCCAAAGATTAGGCATTCATTTACTCAATTTAATACCACCTAAATTTTGTAGTATCTATTAAACTTTGAATTCACGATTTAAGTTGACACAGAGTCAATATGATTTGTAATCTTATAAAAATTAATTGCATTTTAAAAGTGACATTCCCTATCCACTTTATCACTATTTTGTGATAATTTAGTTCAATGCATAGTTAACACAATGTAGAATTTTAAATAAATAGATGTTAACTCATCTAATCACTAAACCAAGTTGAAGTAACTTAGCAAATTTAAATTAGCTCTTTTTTTTTTGAAAGAAAATAATCCCTAAGCTTGGTAAACTAGAATATTACGGTAACATTACTTTTACATTATGACAATAATAAATAAAAAGACATAGATCCATTTTTAAAGCAAATTTTTTAAGCCAGTAAATTTATCCAAAAAGTTATATTAGAAATGTTTGATTTTTTTCCTATAGAATTACAAGCCATGTATTAAAATATTTAAGTTGTTTGAAGATAGTGGAGTAGTTTTGTTTCTTATCTCATAACTTGTTAACAATCACTACTAATTAAATTCCATGAAACTTTCTCTTTTTTTCCCTGAGTTACCACTTAAGACGTAGCCACATTTAAAGAATCAGGAGAATTTGATTTTCCTCTTATTTTAAATTGATGTATTTAGCCTTTATATAAGCTATTTAAAATTTGAGTTTACATTATAATTTTTAAAATTTCCTGCTGAAGTAGATAATTTGTTTAAAATTATTTGTATTCATAAGGCTTTAAGATTCTCAACCACCGTACAATTTTTAGAGGAGCTAATTGTGAAATGTAACAAAAATTAAAGATTTAATTTAAAAACAGCACAGAGATTTAAGTATGTTAATCGGTTAAACAAACAAATGTGATTATGATTAGAGATGCCTTGAGGAACACTATCGCTGAGAATATGAGTTAAGTCTTTCATATCCTTCAAAGGTTGGGAGGAAGTTCTAGTTTCCAGTGCCATATCCCTCACAATGAACTCTTTAAGGATTGTAAACTATTAAATGTTTGTTTTAATACAGGTATTGGAAGTGCTTTCTCTCTTTTTTTTAACGTGATTCAATAGCTCTATTTATAATGGCATATTTCTTCTCTCTTCTGACTTTACTTAAAGAAGAGACAATTTTTTTTTTTTTAATTACTGAATCATAAACTTTTGAGGCTTTGGGATACCAAGACAGGCCAATTCCATGAAGAAGATTCTATTTCCTTGTTTTTTTCCTTCAGTTTACTGTTAAGTCTACAATTTTATTAAGGTAAAAAGTTTTAGGTGGCTATTTTATATTCACATTATTTTTGATGCAGGAATATTGCTTTTGCTGATAGTAACAATTATTTGGACTCATACTGAGTAATCACAAACAATTTTGAAAGAAACTCTGATTTTTAGTTAAAAGAACACACAGTATATAGACACAAAACACCAAATACAGTTGATCCCATCAAAGGCTAGAAAGATAAACACCAGCTTCCCGATCCTATGTTCTCAATTGCCAGAGAATATCAGAATCCTCAAACAACCCCCAAAAGATTTAGAAATGAACCAAATTCGATCCTGTCCTTTGCCACCTATTAGGTGACTCAGGGGTGAAGAATCCACCTGTAATGCAAGAGACTTGGCGGGAGCCTCAGGTTCAATATCTGGGTCCGGAAGATTCCTTGGAAAAGCAAATGGCAACCCACTGCAGTATTCTTGCCTGGAAATCCCATGGAGAAAGGACTCTGGCAGTCTACAGCCCATGAGGTCACAGAAGAGTTGGACACAACTTGGCGACTCAACAGTAACAAAATCTCTTACTGTGCGTGGGCGATCAGTTGCTCAGGCTCAGTCGTTCAGTCAATTTTCCAGGCAAGAATACTGCAGTGGGTTGCCATTTCCTACTCCAAGAAGGTCTACAAGATCCAGGGGATTGTCTTGATCCAGGGATGGTTGCATCTCCTCCACAGGCAGGTGGGTTGAATTCTTTAGCACTGCGCCAATCACTTAATGATCTAATCGAAAAACCACTAATGTGTATCCAAACGGCAAAAATTTTAGCATGCATGAGCCGAGGGAAGAGAAACAGAAAACTCAAAAGTGCCCAGTGCTAGACGAACTATATATTCAGGTCACATTTCTATTGATTAAGGTAAGACTCAGGTAAACAATGTCTCGGTGGACTCTTCAGAAATAAACTGTTAAGTGTTAATGATTAGTCAGCCTGCTCCTGTATTGAAGAGAAATCAAGCAAGAATTACTTCATCCAATAAAGACAAACCAGAATTTATATGTGAGGAAAACAGGAAGAGAACGAAATAAAAACCTTGTAGGCAGCCTGGGTTTTTTAAACCTATGTTTGAACCTAATTTTCAAACCCTTGTTTGAACCTATTTTGGGTAAACAGATTAGGCAGAGGAGAGGTTCGTCTGATTTGGATCCTCAAGCATGGGGCAGGCTCATTAGAGGTATGGGAAAATCCTATGACAGCTGTTAAGGGACTTGGAAACAGTTTGAAGAGCTGATGTGAAAAGCATATGCCATTGACCTATATTTACACTTCTACCTTATTTAGGCCGGGGCTGCACTTCATTTCTTAGCATAACTTCCAGGTTAGGCAGCCGGTGATTGTGGAGCTGTTCCAATGGAGCCCTGAATAGTGAGCTCCAGACAGGCCTCTGTATTTTTCGCAGGTGTCAAAGAAAACTGAACACTGAAGATCACAGGGTTTTAACGTTAAGTAATCAAATAACATTGCATCTTACCCCAAATCGTTAAATTCTTTGTTTCCCTTGTAGCACAGATTTTATGCCTTTAATCTACTCACCTTTTTTAGAGGATGGAAACGTTACTCCTAGGTGCGCTTTTCCCCTCCCTTAACCCGTCCTGCCCAGCGACTCCCTGGTTTGGGAATTTTGTGTGCTACACACTGTATGCTAAATACAATTGCGACACTTTTCCTCCGCCCGCCTAGTTTCCCTGCCTTCCGTTACTAACCCACAGTTCAGCCGTGATGTAGACTTGTCTAGTTGCAAGCCTCTTAAACAGATATTACAAAGCCTCTATTGTTTTTTTTTTAAATATAACTTCTCATTCAGATTAGCATTCTAGTTCCGTCAGTCCTTAGGCCCAATAATGAAAGTCCAACGTGCATAGATTACAGCTCTCTCTGTGCACACGTGGGTGGCTCTTAAAAGAGCCTTTGGGGTTAGGTGTAAAGACGCTTACTTGGCAAGTTTACTTGGAGCTGGTATACTTGGTGACAGCCTTGGTACCCTCGGATACAGCATGTTTGGCCAACTCCCCGGGCAACAGCAGGCGCACGGCCGTCTGGATCTCCCTGGATGTGATGGTCGAACGCTTGTTGTAATGCGCAAGGCGCGATGCCTCGCCCGCAATACGCTCGAAGATGTCGTTGACGAAGGAGTTCATGATGCCCATGGCCTTGGACGAGATGCCGGTATCCGGGTGGACCTGCTTCAGCACCTTGTACACATACACAGAGTAGCTCTCCTTCCGGCTGCGCTTGCGCTTCTTCCCATCTTTCTTCTGGGCCTTGGTCACCGCCTTCTTGGAGCCCTTCTTCGGGGCAGGAGCGGACTTGGCTGGCTCAGGCATTTTAAAACCTGAAAACACGAAAGATAAATGGAAAATAGGAAGCAGATTTCTGCTACTTATAGGGCCTTTATGCTAATGAGGGATGCAGAACGCGTCTTAGTTAATTGGAAGATAAACAGCAAGGTTGTCATCTATGGGCAGAACTATGCAAATGAGGTATGGAAATATAGCTATTCTATTGGCTATTTACCTGAGTCTCGCTAATAACCAATCAAACAACCGGATTTACTCCCCAGGAAATGCCTATAAAAGCAGCAGTGTTCTACTTAGTTTTAGACTTGGTGTATTTTGACAGGCAGTCTTTTTTTATTTTTTTGCTCTTTTTTTTTTTTTTTGTATTTGCTATGTCTGGACGTGGCAAGCAAGGCGGTAAGGCGCGAGCAAAGGCCAAGTCTCGTTCTTCGCGGGCGGGGCTCCAGTTCCCCGTTGGGCGAGTCCATCGTCTACTACGCAAAGGCAATTACGCCGAGCGGGTAGGCGCTGGGGCCCCGGTGTACCTGGCGGCGGTGCTGGAGTACCTGACGGCCGAGATTTTGGAGCTGGCGGGTAACGCGGCGCGCGACAACAAGAAGACTCGTATCATCCCGCGTCACTTGCAGCTGGCCATCCGCAACGACGAAGAGCTCAACAAGCTGCTGGGCCGTGTGACCATCGCTCAGGGTGGTGTTCTGCCTAACATCCAGGCGGTGCTGCTGCCCAAGAAAACCGAGAGCCACCACAAGGCCAAGGGCAAGTAATTGGACTGAGACTTGAGTTTCCGGAAGTGCTTTCAAACCCAAAGGCTCTTTTCAGAGCCCCCACTCTTTCAAAAGAAGAGCTAGTATCACTGTATTTGTAAAACAACAAAAGGTAAGTTAAACTTTTACGGAAGCTAAAGCGTTACAGGAAAACTCCCTTTGAATCTTAACAAAAGGTTCGAAGTATAAAGTGATAAATCGATTAAGGCTTGATTCACAAAGTAGTTATGTGTTTCTGATAGTAAGGTGATGTGGCCTTGGAAGATAAGGCCTAAGGGTTTAACTCGCCTCGATAAACTTGTTTTGACATATTACTTGGATGATGAGAGCAAACGGGTTGAGCAAGACAGCGAGACCCTCTCAGATGCCTTGCTCTACAATGAACCCTCATTTCCTTAGGTAAGGAAATCAGGGTCTCCGGTTAACTTTCGAAGTGCTATTTGAAACAATAGCACGTGTTTAGAAAGGGGCTTCTGAAAAGCTGCCTGGAGTTAACATGTGGTAGAAGGCAATGGCACCCCACTCCAGTACTCTTGCCTGGAAAATCGCATGGACGGAGGAGCCTGGTTGGCTACAGTCCATGGGGTCGCTAAGAGTTCCGCACTACTGAGTAACTTCATTTTCACTTTCCACTTTCATGCATAGGAGAAGGAAATGGCAACCCACTTCAGTATTCTTGCCTGGAGAATCCCAGGGACGGGGGAGCCTAGTGGGCTGCAGTCTATGGGGTCGCAGAGTCGGACACGACTGAAGCGACTTAGCAGCAGCAGCAGCAGCAGCTCAGAACAATCTAGACTCGAATTGTGTCTTCTCCCCCATTTACAGATTGATATTTGGGGCTAATTTCTAACCTAGTAGTTTTGTATGTAAGGTGGGTTGTGTGCTATTCTTCAGTCGTGTCCGACTCTTGCCACCCCATGGACTTGTGTGCCAGGCTCCTCTGTCCAAGGGATTCTCCAGGCAAGAACCCTGGAGTAGGTTTGCCATTGCCTTCTCCAGGAACCCTAGATTAGTGCCTGAATGAAAAGGTTCAAGTTTCTAGGTTCCCAACGCAGCCCTTAAAGGGTTAGAGCAGGACTGTAGTTCTCCCCAAAGTAGTTTACTACTGGAGATCTAGTAAATCAGCTGCTCCAACCCAAAAGACGACCTGAAGTGAAATTGCTCAGTCGTGTCGACTCTTTGCGACCCCATGGACAGTAGCCTGCACCAGGATCCTCCATCCATAGGATTTTCTAGGCAAGAGTGGGTTGCCATTTCCTTTTCCAGGGAATCTTACCGACCCAGGACTCGAACCCAGGTCCCACATTGATAGACGCTTTACTGTCTGAGCCACCAGGGGACCTAGCTCTGTACAAAAATCCCTAGGATCCTGTTTTCCAGGATTGAGTCTCATCGAGTATTTTGGATGACTCAGTTTGTACTTAAAGGAGTAGACAAGGAGGCTGAGTAAGCCAGAGTGGGGGACCTAGGCAGCCCAGGGAAACGCACCCACAAACACTGCTGGGGCTTTTTGCACGGAAATCAGTTGGTTTGGAGCATTCAAATCCAGATGTGCGGGAAGAGATCATCTAAACAGTAGCTGGTCCCCTGGACACACCTTCCTCTTAACTTTGACACAGACATCCTGCAGTCTTGGAGCCTCAATCCCACTCTTCCCCTCTTCCTGAGCTACTCGCCTGCCTCTCAGCCCCACCTCCAGCCTGGCCTTGAAACCACTAGCCAAAGAACCTGGCTAGTGTATGGGTGTTTGGTGAAGGCAAAGAGGCGGAAAAAGAAATGAGCATCTTGACGGCCACACATTAGAATCTCCCAGGTTTTTAATGATAGCCAGACTGAAAATCCGTTTGGGGAAAGTCCAATCTCAGGTAGGGGTACCCTAAGAGGACCATGTTCTTTCTGCCCAACAATATCTTTATGTTGGAGAACTTGGATTCTTAGGTTGGAACTGCTTTATATAAGGCTTGCGATACTTTTCATTGACTTGCCAGCTTGCCAGCTCCAACACTTAACTAGATGTGTGACCTCATCTTCCTGCGTCCATTTTTTCCTGTATGGCTTTTCTTGTGATGAAAAGATGGGCTCAGCAGTATGAGTATGCAGGTGGCTCAAGAGTAATACCCAAAACTTACTAAGCACTTATGGGTGTCAATGTTGGTCCAGCATATTAATTTAACCAACAATCCTAGAGATAAGTACTATTCCTATCCCAGTTTTAAAGATAAAGGAAATGGAAGACGGCGTAAACAACTTGTCTAAGCCCCAAAGTCAGGAAGCCAGTACTTGTAATCACTGGCTATGTTATAACCAACGGCTCTCTAGGAGATTATCAGAATTATGAAAACAGTAAAACTCAATAATACATAAAGGATTTAACTTTGCCCACATACCAAGTATTACTAATTTCATCCTAATTTCTTGAGAATTTTAAGAGAAAGAGGAGAGGTGATCATCCTGGAATATACATTCAGGAAGTGAGGTTAATCTTCAGAATGTGTGACCCACACATGTTATTTTTCGCACAGCACTTTAATTTTATTTTTTCCTACATTTTTTCAAATTTATTTTTAATTGGAGGATGATTGCTTTACAAAGCCACACATTTCTGTGTTAGCCAATACACATTTAATATATGACAAGTGAAAAAAGGGGACAAGTGGAAAGATGGTTTGGTAAAGAACCATAGGACTTGATAAGGTAATTTATTGTGGTAAATGAAGAAAGGAATTAGAGAAGACTTGAATTCTCCCCTCTGGGTTCCAATAACAAAATTTTTATTGGACTATTTAAGAGTGAATGATACAGTGTATTAATTTTCTGTATTTCATCAAAACATCCTTTAGGTCAAGGATCCCAATTGTTCCCAACCCTATTAAATTGTTGATAGGATAGATCCCAGCATACAATAAACACTTGATAATGACGCTGAGAAAATGTTGAGCTGGATCAGTGGCTGAGCCATTAGGAAACACTTAATAAAGTGCTAGAATACTAGAGGGTCAGTTTATTACCAGAGGTGACATTAATCACACACAGACTAACAGGCTGGTAATAACATCTTCTTTTACCAGTAGAAAATCCATTCTGAAAAATTCAGTTTGCATTGGCAACTTATTTTGAGAGCTTCAAAGAAACAGAGAAGGTGTCGTTTGACAAGCTGTTACCTAAGAGACACTGCTAAGAGACCACTCCCCAACCAGAGAACATTCCACACTGCTCAGGGCTAGCTTCTCCTCTCCAACATAGTTTTTTGCCTCCTGCTTTGAAATGTCACTGTTTATATCCAAAAGCCCTAGTTACCACTTGGGAAAATTCTCTAGTGGGCAATAAACTCTCAGTAGCTTTCTTTGGTTTCCAGCCCTTGAGTAGGTTTCCATCCACCATGCCTCAAGGGTCCTGGAGAGGACCATTTAAAATGGGGCAAGTTGATGAGAATGGTAAACCTAGGCCTTCCAATTACTGAAGACATCTGGGAACTAGGGACAAAAGTTTATCTCAGAGATTTATTGAGACGTGAGACTGAGATAGAATCATCATTCAGTTATATAGGATATTCTGAACACTACAGATCAGTTTAACACAACACAATCAGTTACAAAATCTCATTTAAAATTTCCAAATAATCTGTACTGCAATATCCTCCCTTTAATCCATCTGTCAGCCATTCACTTCCTATTTTTTAAATGTATCATGTGAGCTCTTTTTTTTACAAGTGTGGTACATCTTATAATCAGTTGTAAAAAATAATTGTATGTATTTTAAAATTAGAAGCAGGTTATCTTTTAAGGGTTTGTCATTTGTTGAATTCAATTATAAATATTCCTGTTAAGCATAATGCATGTGTGCTATTAGAAGACATTAGAAATTTAATTGAGGGTTTCCCCTACATACTAAAATTAAGAATCCGGGCTCATATATGTAGCTCCAGAATTCTTCCCTCTCTTTTTTATTTCAGCACCTTGATCTTGTAACAAACCAACATTAGCATCATCAGGAGATCTACCAAAAGGCAGATACAGTCTATATTTACACCCAGAAAACTGTATCATTAATAAGTAGAAAAATTTATAAAAAAACTTAATAAGCAATATCAGTATAGCACCAAAAGAAATTGGTAAGTCACATTACTCATACCTTTAATACATATCTTAATTTATTCACCATACTCCTTTCCATGTCCTGAAGAGTCATCCATGACCACCTCTAGCCTCAGTCTACCTACCTGACTTCATTACATCTCTCTGTCCAGGTACACTGGTCTCTCTTCCACCTGCCAGGTTCCTTTGTACTTCAAAACATTTGCACTGTTGATCTCATTCTCTGCAATACCCATCCTCTGACTTCTTTTGGTGAGCTCGTTCTCAGCTCTTCTCCAGACAGACCTATCTAAAATTGATCTAGCCAGATGGATTAATGATCTAATGTAAAATAGAAATGCTAAATGAAATTTTAGGGAAGATTTTTTATAACCTCAGTTTGTATGTGTGTATTTTGAGGGGGAGGTGTCATTATTAAGCTATCCAGGAAACACAAAGGCCATATAGGAAGGTACACAGACCACATAGGATAAAAATAAAGATGCAATATACCATAAAGAGAGTAGAAAACAAGCAGTACATCGAAATAAAGGATTTGCAAAACATTATACACAAAAGGTTAATGACCTTAATTTACAAGGAACAGCTGCAAACTGCTAAGAAAAGGGCAAACAATAATAGAAAAAATATTAAACAGGATATTGTATACATTTTATCAAATTCAAATAGAAAATGCATATGAGAAAAAACAAACCAAAATATATACAAGTGTTCACTTTCCTAGAAGTTAGGTTATGCATATCACAGCAACAAAGGAATAGCATTTCTCACCTATGGATGTTGTTGTTATTCTTTAGTTGTTAAGCTGTGTCCAGCTCTTTGTGACTCCGTGGACTGTACCCTGCCTAGCTCCTCGGTCCATGGGATTTCCCAGGCAAGAATATTGGAGTGGGTTGCTATTTCCTTCTCCAGAGGATCTTTTTGACTCAGGGACTGAACATGAGTCTCCTACATTTGCAAGTGGATTCTTCACTGCTGAAACGATGAGGGAAGCCCTTCACCTATGGATAGACAAGCCCTAAAACTAGTAAGACTTAGGATGATAAGGATGAGAAAGGATTGCCACAGTTGTATAATCTCTTGAGAAAATTTCCTGGCAATATACATTAAAATTTATTAAGAGACACTCAACCCTTTGCAAAGCAAAGCAGTACTAGATAGATAAGTAAATAAATAAGAAAAAAAAAAAAGAGAGAGAGAAACTACGGACGAGAGGGTGTCTACCATCTAGAAATAAAAGCCCCATTACGTGAGCTTATATGAGGAGAGACTGTTACCTTCTGCAAACATCTGTGTGTCAAGTGTTAAAAGAAGCATGTGTAGAGTAACCTCAAATATAAAAAGTAAAATAAACAAAGTAACCTCTCTCTGTTTATTTCTCACTCCAAGCTACTTTCTTTGAATCATCCTGTTGAGAGCCTTTAAAATATAGTCTAAATAAAGTCTGTCTTGATCAGATCCCATGTTGTTTGCCTTACCCCATTAGACTGTTCCATGAAGGGGAGCATGGTATGTAGACATCCCAGCTTCTCACAGAGGGGCTGGGACTCAACTCTCTGGTGAGTGAACCAGGGAATGGATGCTGCAGCCCAGAAAGCACACTCAGAGCCCAGAAAGGACATGGTTATTTCTGTTTCTATATAAAAATATCTGCCCAGTAACCATTGTTATATAAGGGTGACACCACCCTTATGGCAAAAAGTGAAGAAGAACTAAAGAGATACTTGATGAACGTGAGAGTGAAAAAGTTGGCTTAAAACATTCAGAAAACTAAGATCATGGCATCTGGTCCCATCACTTCATGGCAAATAGATGGGGAAACAGTGGAAACAGTGGCTGACTTTATTTTTCTGGGCTCCAAAATCACTGCAGATGGTGACTGCAGCCATGAAATTAAAAGACGCTTACTCCTTGAAAGAAAAGTTATGATCAACCTAGACAGCATATTCAAAAGCAGAGACCTTACTTTGCCAATAAAGGTTCATCTAGTCAAAGATATGGTTTCTGCAGTAGTCATGTATGGATGTCAGAGTTGGACTAATGGACTGTACCCCACCAGGCTCTTCGGCCCATGGGATTTTCCAGGCATGAATACTGGAGTGGGTCGCCATTTCCTTCTCCAGGGGATCTTCCCGACCCAGGGATCGAACCCGAGTCTCCCACATTATAGGCAGACGCTTTACCATTCAAGCTACCAGGGAAGCCAGCTGAGAGCTAAACAATTGATGCTTTTGAACTGTGGTGTTGGAGAAGACTGTTGAGAGTCCCTTGGACTGCAACGAGATCCAACCAGTCCATCCTAAAGGAAACTAGTCCTGAATATTCATTAGAAGGACTGATGCAGAAGCTGAAACTCCAAATACTTTGGCCACCTGATGCATAGAACTGACTCATTTGAAAAGTCCCTGATGCTGGGAAAGATTGAAGGTGGGAGGAGAAGGGGACGACAGGATCAGATGGCTGGGTGGCATCACTGACTCAATGGACAAGAGTTTGAGTAAGCTCTGGGAGCTGGTGACAGAAAGGGAGGCCTGGTGTGCTACAGTCCACGAGGTCACAGACATGACTGAGCAACTGAACTGAAATGAACCACTGTTGATACATATCCCACTGCCCTACACAGCTACTAGGGCTGCAGTGAAACTTGGAATCACCGTACACTGCATTTGTTTTCCACACTCTACCTTCTGCCAAAAGGTTTCTGCACTAACCTCATCAGACAGTATCTTCTGATAACTCTCAGTGGCCCTGTGCTTAGTTGCTCCGTTGTGTCCGACTCTTTGCTACGCCATGGACTGTAGCCTGCCAGACTTCCCTGTCCATGGGATTCTCCAGGCAAGAACACTGGAGTGGGTTGCCATGCTCTCCTCCAGGGGATCTTCCCAACCCAGGGACCCAACCCAAGTCTCCCCCATTGCAGGCAGATGCTTTATTGTCTGAGCCACTGGTTTGTTTTCTCTGCTGGCCGATATGATTTATAAAAGAATCTTCTCTAATGCCTTATTGGGTCTGTGGTTACTAAATGTTTGTTTACAATAATGGAAAGAAAAGGAGCACTCAGCTGGCATATATGACCAAGTCAGTGCTGTTTCATTCCTTACGATGCCTGCTCAGCACATGGGGCACCTCAGAGCCTTTTACATTCTAATACTGGGATTATGCAGTTAACATGATTTTCTATGGAGAGAGCTGGTTGAAAAATTCTGTCATATATCTCCATATCCTAGCACATCATCCCATATAATAGATACTCAGGAAATACTCGGAGTGAATACTCCAGATTAATGTGTTGGCAACAGAACTTCTATCTGCACAAAAACAGATCATTAATATGCAGGGATTTGTGAGTTTATTCCTAAGTGATGAAACTTTTTAACCACCAACAGTTTTAAATCCCATTTGCTACATTTGGAGGGAGATACATGACTGATTCTTGAGCTACTCTGTCCATTATAGGCCACAGGCCACATGTGACATTTTAAATTTAAATTAAATGAAATTTTAAAAAATTCAGGTCCTCAATTGCGCTAAGCATATTTCAAGTTGCTGGGTGGTTTCTGCTTTGGATAGCAAAGATACAGAACATGTCTGTCAGTGCAGAAAGTTCTGTTTGTAACACCAGGCTAGGGACTTCTTGTCCCTCTGGGCTGATGTGCTCAAGTGCACTTAACTAGTTTCCTCCTAGTAGCATCTAAGGATATGGTTAACCAGATAAAATATAGGACATTCAGTTAAATTTGAATATCAGTTAATCAACAAATAATTGTTTTAATATAAGTATGCCCCCAAATATTGTATGGGACACACTATGCTGGATTCCTGGGTGGCTCAGTGGTAAAGAATCCACTTGCCAATGCAGGAGGTGCGGGTTCAATCCCTAGGTCAGGAATATCCCCTGGAGAAGGAAATGGCAACCCACTGAAGTATTCTTGCTTGGAAAATCCCATGGACAGAATCATCTAGAGGCTTACAGTCCTTGGGGTCACAAAGAGTTAGACACCACTTACAGACTAAACAACAACAACCACACATGTTATAGTACAACAAAAATTGTTTATCTTCAATTCAGATTTAACTGGGCATACTGTATTTTTATTAGCCAATCTAGACAGCATATTAAAAAGCAGAGACATCACTTTGCCAACAAAGGTCCATCTAGTCAAAGCTATGGTTTTTCCAGTAGTCATGTATGGATGTGATAGTTGGACTATAAAGAAAGCTGAGCACCAAAGAATTGATGGTTTTGAACTGTGGTGTTGGAGAAGAGCCTTGAGAGTCCCTTGGACTGCAAGGAGATCCAACCAGTCCATCCTAAAGGAGATCAGTCCTGTGTGGAAGGACTGATGTTAAAGCTGAAACTCCAATACTTTGGCCACGTGATGTGAAAAGCTGACTCATTTGAAAAGACCCTGATGCCGGGAAAGATTGAGGGCAGGAGGAAAAGGGGAAGACAGAGGATGAGATGGTTGGATGGCATCACCAACTCAATGGACATGAATTTGGGTAGGCTCTGGGAGTTGGTAATAGACAAGGAGGCCTGGCGTGCTGCAGCTCATGGGGTTGCAAAGAGTCGGACACGACTGAGCGACTGAACTCAACTGAACTGAACTGATTAGCCAAATCTGGCAACTCTATCTGAAGAGCAAAATTAGAGCATCTTTCCAGGGATGTTGTGTCCTCTTACCACAGGGAATGTGTTTGTGAGGAAATGAGGTGGTGCTAGTTGTAAAGAACCCGCCTGCCAATGCATGAGACATAAGAGACATGGGTTTGATCCCTGGTTTCGGAAGATCCCCTGGTGGAAGGCTTGACAACCAACTCCAGTATTCTTGCCTGGAGAATCCCATGGACAGAGGAGACTGGAGGGCTACAGTCCATAGGGTCACAAAAAGTGGAATAAGACAGAGGTGACTTAGCACGCACAATACTCAGAAAGAAGCACACCAGTTACGAGGAAACAGGTTGGTACATTTTTCTGCATATGTTGAGGAAGGATAAGAAAGAAGTTCCCCAATACATTTACTTTGGTTTCTTCTCTTCCCTTAGGTTTCAAAAGCTTCTCATTACAAAGAGATGCCTGGATCCAGAGTGTCTGTCAAACTCATCAATGCTCAGAAATAAATGGATTGGTGTCAGTGTTCTGATATCACTGATTGATCCTGCATGTGCAAAATTTTTTCTATTAAAAACTTACTCTGGGTTTCTTTCATTGTGTGTACTGTGTGTCTTGGGGATAAGAAGAGTGAAAGGGAAGGGATGGGAACTATTATTGTGAAGCCTTCATTGGTAAAAATGTATCTAATTTCTTGAATAAGTAATACATTTTTTAAAATATCTATTTATTTGGCTTTTCCAGCTCTTAGTTGCAGAACACAGGATCTTTAGTTGCAGCATGTGGGAACTGGGCTCTTTAAAGTGGCTCAGATGATAAAGAATCTGCCTGCAATGCAGGAGACCAGGGTTTGATCCCTGGGTCAGGAAGATCCTCTGGAGAAGGAAATGGCAACGCACTCTAGTATTCTTGCCTGGAAAATCCCATGGATGGAGGAACCTGACAGGCTACAGTCTGTAGGGTAGCAAAGAATGGGACACAACTTAGCGACTTCATTTTCATTCTTTCTTTCATGTGGGATCTTGTTCCCTTACCAGGGATTAAACCCAGGGCCCCTGTAATGTGAGCCCACAGTCTTAGCCAATGGATCACCAGGGATACATTGAGAGGGTTCAAAGGAATCGAAATAACCAGGCATATGTTGAGAATCCACTCCTTTACTGGATTGTCCCACTGCCCCCTAAGTAACGTTATTTTCCTTGTATATTTGCCTGTTGTTAATTCATGCCAATGTGAGTCAAGCGTGAATGTATTTTTTTCTTTCCCCCTATCTCCAACTTTCGTTCTTAAAACATAGCTGACTGTATACAGTTGCTCTTTTCTCTAACAGTATATCTTGGAAAACTTTCCAAATGTGAACACAGAGGGTACTGTGCATTGTCTAATGTTTTTGTACTGTGGGGATGCCTCATCATTTATGTAACCTGTCCTCTGTTGGTAGGCACACAAAACAATACTGGAATAACAAACCCTGCTTTCCAGCAAAATGGAAATTGTTCTAATATTCTGCTGGGATGGTGCAAAGTGAACATAAATTCAAGGACTTAAGGTTCTTATCTTTAAAAACTGTGGCCTTGTCAAGTTCATTTTGAACCCCAGTTTCTTCATCTGTAAAATGGATGTAATATGTACCTTAAGTAACTATGAGAATGAAAAAATTGTTTGGAACTCTAAAGAACAGCACAAATAAAATTATTTAATTTTTCAACACCACTTATTTTGTGAGAGCTGTATATAAAATATTGGAATTGGAACAGTCTCCCCAAATTCCAGCCTGGCATGAAGAAATGAAATATGATACCAAGATGGAAGAAGAGTTTCATTAACTACCTGGTTCAATGGCCATTTCCTTACACAGGAGTTAGAAGGCACACCTTCCCAATCTGCCTTCTCCTTTGCCCCTTCTGCTCTGTCCTCTGCAGTCAAGGTCTGGTTTTAACCATATCTCTGCTACTCTAAAATCTGTGCTTTTGGGGCTGGAGGCCTGGATGGTCCATGCTGTATTGCAAGCTGTAGTCTGACATTGCCTAGCATGTTCTAGACACTCAAGAAATAGCTGATGAATTCATAAGGCTGGATTAATAGAAGGCCACAGCCTTCATCTTTTAAAAAACCCTATATAATAAGCCTGTACAAAGTGGTATGTCTGTGCATACATACATAACCACATGTATGTACACATAACACAGACCTGCAGTGAGATATTCTGAAAAGAAATGGGAGTTTGGAAGAAAAAATATCTCTGTCTGTATTCCAGCTCCATCATTTCTCAAGTGTCTGACTGGGGGGTGTGTCATCTGCCATTCCTGAAAAATCAGGCTTTTCATCTGTACAGTGGGATAATAGCATCTCCCAGGGTTTTGAAAAGCCAATCAAACAGAGTGCACATGAGAAATCACTTTGTTCCTTGTAAAACCTCATATAAACGTGAAAATTTATGTAAAGATAGAAGTATGTATAGAAATAATCTACCATCTTCACCTGTTGATCTATTCACAGAGTGGGAAGTCAGAGAGGATGTTGGGATTTCCAAGTCTGCATATGCTGGCTTCCACCTGCAGAGATTAAAGTGACTGCGGTTGTGATAAACTAGAGTGCTACTTGGTTCTGGTAGCCACTACCCCATGGTCCCATGGTCGGAGGAAGCTTCCAGAGGAGCGGACCTGGCAGACATGGTTTTGAAATGGTGGCAAATGCACCTTCTCACCTCCCACCAGGTCTATTTCAGGTGCAGAAGCAGCCCCAGTGGATTCAGTGGGCATTTCAAACTCAGCTGAGCCACCTTTGCAAGAATAGAGACTCCTAAAACAAGGATGCTTCAAGCTGCTTGCTCCATTTTTTGGCTCAACTTAACTCCCTGGATATGGAGAATCACCCCTTATGGGTACCTGAGAAACTTTGGCAGAGAAAAGAACATGTGGAAATCCATTAAGGAAAAGGGGCCCTTGACACACTGGCTCTGTGAAAGGAAAAAATAAATGAAGTTCAGTTCAGTTCAGTCGCTCATTCGTGTCCAACACTTTGAGACCCCATGAACCACAGCACGCCAGTCCTCCCTGTCTATCACCAAATCCCAGAGTCCACCCAAACCCATGTCCATTGAGTCAGTGATGCCATCCAACCATCTCATCCTCTGTGGTCCCCTTTTCCTCCTGCCCTTAATCTTTCCCAGCATTAGGGTCTTTTCCAGTGAGTCAGCTCTTCGCATCAGGTGGCCAAAGTATTAGTCCTTCCAATGAACACCCATGACTGATCTCTTTTGGATGGACTGGTTGGATGTCCTTGCAGTCCAAGGGACTCTCAAGAGTTTTCTCCAACACCACAGTTCAAAAGCATCAATGCTTCCGCACTCAGCTTTCTTTACAGTCCAACTCTCACATCCATACATGACCACTGGAAAAACCACAGCCTTGACTAGATGGACCTTTGTTGACAAAGTAATGTCTCTGCTTTTCAATATGCTGTGTAGGTTGGTCATAACTTTCCTTCCAAGGAGTAAGCGTCTTTTAATTTCATGGTTGCAATCACCATCTGCAGTGATTTTGGAGCCCAGAAAAATAAAGTCAGCCACTGTTTCCATTGTTTCCCCATCTATTTGCCATGAAGTGATGGGACCAGATGCCATGATCTTAGTTTTCTGAATGTTGAGCTTTAAGCCAACTTCTTCACTCTCCTCTTTCACCTTCATCAAGAGGCTCTTTAGTTCTTCTTCACTTTCTGCCATTAGGGTGGTGTCATCTGCATACCTGAGGCTGGGAAAAGTACAAAAGGAAACTTCAAGTTTCCCTTAATTCAGTCCTTCAGGCTGTGAATTTAGAGATTGGGGCCCTTGGTCTCTGTGCAGCCACAAAACATATCAGTGGTTTGTCGACATCCACTCACTGCCCTCAACATCTTCAACTCTCAGGCCTTCAGTGGAAAATCTACAAGTCATTTTGAACTTTCCTTGCTTTCTATTCAGTGTTCAATGTAACCTCGGTAACCTGGAATTGGCCCTAGTGGGAGTATTTATATACCAATATTTAGCTTCTAGTCAAGGCTATGGTTTTTCCAGTGGTCATGTATGGATGTGAGAGTTGGACTGTGAAGAAAGCTGAGTGCTGAAGAATTGACGCTTTTGAACTGTGGTGTTGGAGAAGACTCTTGAGAGTCCCTCGGACTGCAAGGAGATCCAACCAGTCCATTCTGAAGGAGATCAGCCCTGGGATTTCTTTGGAAGGAATGATGCTAAAGCTGAAACTCCAGTACTTTGGCTACCTCATGTGAAGAGTTGACTCATTGGAAAAGACTGATGCTGGGAGGGATTGGGGGCAGGAAGAGAAGGGGACAACAGAGGATGAGATAGCCGGATGGCATCACTGACTCGATGGACGTGAGTCTGAGTAAACTCTGGGAGTTGGTGATGGACAGGGAGGCCTGGCGTGCTGCGATTCATGGCGTCACAAATAGTCGGACAGGACTGAGCAACTGAACTGAACTGAACTGAACTGAACTGAACTGAACTGAACAAATAAATACTGGGGGAGTTTTCCTGGAGTACCAGTTGTTAAACATTTACCAGCACATCACTGCCTTAAACATCCTTCATTTCTACCCCGTAAGTGTACTTTCATACTTCTCATCCGTCTCTTTGTCTATGTCTCTGTCTCATCCACACACATTGGCTCACACTGTTCTGTTTTCCCACCTAAAAGGGTTCTGTTTGTTGTTGCTGTTGTTCAGTCATTAGGTCATGTCCAACCTGCCAGGCTCCTCTGTCCATGGGGTTTTCCAGGTAAGAACACTGGAGTGGGTTGCCATTTCCTTTTCCAGGTGATCTTCCCAACCCAGGGATCGAACCCACATCTCCTGCATTGGCAGGTGAATTCTTTACCACTGAGCCACCTGGGAAACCCCCAGAGTTCTGTGTCACCTTCCAAATGAGCTCCATGTCCTCAGGCTGATTTAATTCCCTCAGTCATATGATCCACAGCTACTATGAATATTCCTGCACTGCTTCCCATTTGTTGACTTCATATATTGACTTTCCAAGTTTTATGAGAAAGCCTGGAAAACTCTTTTCCCCCAGCCTCACCCCTCACTTCCTTCAGGCTTTTGCTCAAATGTCACCTTCTCAGTGAGACCCTCCTTAAGTTTCCTCCTGCTCTCAGATGGGAGAGATGCCTGCTGGGAGGGCAACCATCTTCTGGCAGATGGTGATGCTGGGAGGGTGGACAGTCAGTACAACCTAGCTAGGAATACCGTGAGCAAAGGCAGGGCTGTTTAACCAATGACCCCAGGGGCTGCCTCTGGTTGCCTGGCAATGAATTGGGAACAATGGTTGCTTCTCTCCCCGTGGGAGAATCAGCCAGTGTTCCCAGGTGCTAGGAGGCTGGCGTTCCCAGCTGACACCCACACAGAAAATGTTTCTTCTCCTCATGCAAGTCTGTTCTCACGCTCCCTCTATGAACAGAAACAGCACAGACACTGGGGCCCCTTCTGGAGCACAGCCGCTCTGTGCATCAGGCTGTTCCCTTCCCTGACGTGTGACTCAGAGCTGCAGGGAAGCAGGCACCATACATCGGCTGACTTCTGTCCATGAGTTCCAGCAGACACAAGCCACACTGTGCCTGCCGACCAGAAGTAGGAAGACCTGTTAGGAGGAGTTAATGACCTCTAGGGGTGGGGGTCAGTGGAAAGGAGTGTATCTGCACAGCTTACATTAACAGCTAAGGTTGCACTTTTTATTCACTATTCTAACCACTTGAGTCTCATCTTCCCAAACGCTCTCCATGAAAACTACACACCATCAGCTCTTTCTGAAATTTTTCATTTAACCCTTTGTATTTCCCCACATCCTTTCTTTTGTCTGATCTTTTCCCTGTCTCTTTCCTCTCTGTACAGCATTAATGAATTTCTAAGGAGCACTTTTTTTAAAGTACCTTGTTTTCACACTAAGTGGTCTGTGCTGAAATATGTAGAGACTCTCCCACGGCCACTCTCCACGAATGCCCCAGTGGGACCCAGTCACGAAGGAAATACAAGCTCAGCTGGGGTTGCCAGTCTTGGCATCTGTGTTTTGTTGTCTCAGAGCAGTTCTCTGGCTCCATCAGTAGGAACCATCCTGCTTAGATGGCACCTGTGACACAGAAGCTATGCCTCAGAATCAGACAGCTATTCATTGTTATCCAAATTTACTGCTAGCTATCTATACTAGAGTTGGATTGGTTGGAATGTGGTTTCTACCTCATTTCATTAGATTATAATGCTCACTCTATAAATAAAATAGGCACTAACTGTATTTAATTACAGATTACCTAACTTGCTCAGTACATACATGTATCTGGCAAAATGCACGGATGGGGGAAGTGTGCCAATGAGAATAAGACACACAGAGCTGAATCAGCTTCATAGTGTTACTGAGAAGGCAAATGAGAGAATATAGGTAAAGACCTCAGAAGAGTGCCCAACACAAAGACATCGCTAAAAGAGGTAGTTGTTGTTTGCTGCTATTGTCATAACAACAATTATCTAATTATGCAATGAAACCAGTGCTCTAGTAGCCCAAAGAGCTAAAAACTGTCTTTTGAAGGCTCTGATTGCATTTGGTTACTTATTACTCTAATTTTATATTGTCCTTTGGTCTTTAACTAAAACATGCCCTTGTCTCACCAACATTTAGTGTCTCCCATTGGTCACATTTAGAGGAAGCCTAAAGAGCAATGGAGCCCAGGAAATGTAGTTTCTAGTGACATACAGCAGCTTCAGAGGTTAAACAGGAGAATGACAGAGACAATAAGAAATTCAAACAAATATTTCTGCAAATCTGATGCCTGTACATGAGACTTTGTATCTGTACTCAACCATAGGTACACTTCCATCTTTAAGTGCAGAAAGGATCAGAAATATAAAAAATTTTATTTAAAATTTTATTTTAAACATTTTAGGTGAGTTATGATATTCTGGGGAAGAAAGAAGTGGGGGATACAATTTTAAGAAAGCAAGAGAGCATTTGATTTTAAACAATTTTCTCCTTTTTTTGTACTCAACACAAATGAAATGACTGCAACTTTGAAGACTGGTTGTTTTGAGTTCCGGAACAGTGTGAAATAATAAGAATAAAAACATCGATTTGGCTATCCATAAAGTCTCAGCTTTTCAACACTGTGCAACCTTGAGCAAATTATTGTCCCTTTTCATCTTCAGCTTCCTTGTTTGGAAAAGAGAACCGATGATGATCACCCAACTCAGAGGACAGAAGTGAAGGTTAAGTGGGAACAATGGGCTTGGTACATATGTTGGTGCTATGCATGCTCAGTCACTCAGTTGTGCCTGACTCCTTGTGACCCCATGGACTTCTTTGTCCATGAAATTTTCCAGGCAAGAATACTGGAGCAAGTTTCTATTTCCTACTCCAGGGGATCTTCCTGGTATATAACAGACACTAAAAATGATGCCTTCTCTTTCCTTTATGTCCCCTTTTATGTCTTTGGTTTATCCCGGTGATAGGGGCAGAGTAAATGGACAAAGTAGGTGATTAAATAGTTGTTCCCACTGCTGCTGCTGCTGCTGCTAAGTCGCTTCAGTCGTGTCCGACTCTGTGCGACCCCATAGACGGCAGACCACCAGGCTCCCCCATCCCTGGGATTCTCCAGGCAAGAACACTGGAGTGGGTTGCCATTTCCTTCTCCAATGCATGAAGGTAAAAAGTGAAAATGAAGTTGCTCACTCGTGCCCGACTTTTCGCGACCCCATGGACTGCAGCCTACCAGGCTCCTCCATCCAAGGGATTCTCCAGGCAAGAGTACTGGAGTGGGGTGCCATTGCCTTCTCACTATTGGACTATAAATAGACGAAATATAGGAGACCCCTGCAACTTAATGATTACTCAGCAAAGCAGGTTTTCTTGACCACAAAACCAAGCAGGCTTGCTTAGGAACAAAATCAGGCAACAGAGCATGGGATATGTCCCAAACAATAAAACAATGGTGCCATGAGACCCACATCCTGCCCAGTGAGCTGAATAAGTTAATGACCCCTAGGACATACCCTCTGAACACATTAAAAAATAATAATAATTTTTAGACAGAGTTTGACCATGTATGGACAAAGGAAAAAAAAAAACCAACAAACTCCCCTGCTCAACCTGGAGCAAGAGCTGATGATGGAATCATGACATCTACTCAAGAAAGACAAAGAAGTTCTTCCTCCCTCTCCGTCCCACGTCTCCTTTGATTATAAAACTGTAGCCTAGGAAGGCTTTGAGGCACAGCACTTCCTTGCCCACCCGCTTGGGCCACCAGCCTCACAAGTAAATCAATTCTTACCTATCACTTTGCCTCTCACTGAATTCTTTTCTGCATGAATACAGAAAGGACTGTAGTACTGGAGCTCTTTGGAGCCCCTGAAAAGACACCCATCTGTTTCATCTGGATTATCTGTTACCTATTGCTGCATCCAGATTTAGCAGCTTCAGGACGTGAGTTCAGGTAAGCTGGGTTCTCTGGATCTCTCACATCTCTCATTTAGGATGTGGCCAGGCCTACAGTCATCTCAAAGCTCAGTATGGTATTGATCCACTTGCAAACCCATGCACATGGGTGTTGGCTGGACTCAGTTCCTCAAGGGCTCTTAGAAGTCCTCAAGTCCTTTGTTGGTTGTTTCTTGTCATGTGGCAGCTCATTACTTGGCAACTGACTTTCCTCCGAGGAAATGTGCAAGTGAGAGAGTGCAAGTGGGAGCCCAAGATAGAAGCCACAACCCTTTGGAAACTAATCTCAAAAATGACACATCATAGCTTTTGACATGTTCTATTTGTCAGAAGCAAGTCACCAGATCAGCACACACTCACGAACAGGGGATAACCCAGGAGTATGAATCCTCCAAAGCAAGGATCATTGGGGTTCTGCCAGAGGATCTGGGTATCACACCTAAGTAAAAGAAGGTGAAACTGTCTTCTTGATCCAGAGTGTTTAAAAATGGAAGTGTACCTGTGGTTGGGCACAGATGCACTGTCTCTTGCTCAGACATCAGATTTGCAGAAATACTGGTTTGAATTTCTGACTGTTTTCCATCATTTGCCTGTTTTCCCTCCAAGTCGGCTGTATGTCATGGGAAACTACATTGCCCAGGCTCCCATGCTCACTCAGAAGTGGTAGTGTGGCCGAGCGGTCTAAGGCGCTGGATTAAGGCTCCAGTCTCTGCGGGGGCGTGGGTTCGAATCCCACCACTGCCAAAATTTTTAGAATTTCCCTGTGGCTCAAACGATTAAGAACCTGCCTGCGATGCAGAAGACCAGGGTTCGATCCCTGAGTTGGAAAGTTCCTCTGGCAAAGGGAATGGTAATCCACCCCACTATT
Source organism: Ovis canadensis (assembly GCF_042477335.2). NCBI lineage: Eukaryota > Metazoa > Chordata > Mammalia > Artiodactyla > Bovidae > Ovis > Ovis canadensis. The sequence goes on along the minus strand of NC_091264.1, from coordinate 46,101,398 downwards.
CTTGCCTGGAGACTCCCATAGACAGAGAAGTCTGGTGGGCCACAGTCTGTGGGATCACAAAGAGTCGGACACGACTGAGCAACTAACACACACAGCACAATGAAGGCCATATGTGAAGAGCCCACAGGTGACACTATTGGTTTCCCCGGTGGCTCAGATGGTAAAGCGTCTGCTTGCAATGCGGAGGACCCCGGTTCAGACCCTGGGTCGGGAAAATCCCTTGGAGAAGGAAATGGCAACCCACTCCAGTACCTGCGTCTGGAAAATCCCATGGACAGAGGAGCCTGGTAGGTTATACAGTTCATGGGGTCACAAAGACTCAGACACGAGTGAGTGACTTCACTTTTTTTATTGCTCACTGGTTTCCAGTAGACTTGACCAATGGGAAGCACTGATAGAACATGTTGGTGAGACCAAGATATTTCTCCCCTTCTTGTTTTGGTTCCTGGGAAAACCCTGGAATTTCTCCTTCCTGAGATCCAGCCTCCTGATCCTGTATGGCTGCTAGAGTGTATAGCTCTCCACTAGAGAGCTGATCACTTGGTGGTCTCAGCTCCTATCTCACCAGCTTGTGTCATTTCAGCTTCACTGGGGAGCCCATCCCAACCTCTGGATGATGGTGGCACCTCTTTCTCTTTGTCCCTCTAGCTCTTGGAGAAGTGGCAACTTCTTACTGCTGCTTATTTTTTGTTACTCTTTATCTTTCTTTCAGAGAAAGCAATGGCAACCCACTCCAGTACTCTTGCCTGGAAAATTCCATGGACGGAGGAGCCTGGTAGGCTGCAGTCCATGGGGTCGCAAAGAGTCGGACACGACTGGGCAACTTCACTTTCACTTTTCACTTTCATGCATTGGAGAAGGAAATGGCAACCCACTCCAGTGTTCTTGCCTGGAGAATTTCAGGGACAGGGGAGCCTGGTGGGCTGTCGTCTATGGGGATCGCACAGAGTCGGACACGACTGAAGCGACTTAGCAGCAGCAGCAGCAGCAGCATCTTTCTTTTGGTTTCTTAACTCTTCCATGATCTGTTTATCTAATTACTGCTATTAGATTCCTCCTATGTGAACCCCTAGAACAATTTTTTAACTAGCCTGTACTAATAGAGTGACAGACAGTGGGGCTGAACCCAACTGATTAACATTGGTCTTTCCTGAGCAACTCATATACAGAGCTGTGTTTGCAGCATTTTCTAAAATGTTTGTGGTACCCAGTATCTGCCCTGGGAAATCTATCTGGGAAAGATAGAAAGCAGGAAGAGAAGGGGACAACAGAGGACGAGATGGTTGGATGGCATCACTGACTCAATGGACATGAGTTTGAGCAAACTCCAGGAGATGGTTGACGAGAAAGCCTGATGTGCTGTAGTCCATGTGGTTGCAAAGAGATGAACATGACTGAGTAACCAGACAAGAACAAAAATATCTGCCCTAGCACTCACACTGGCTGTATGGAGGGTGGTTTGTTCCAGGATGCAGCTTCACCACTGTAGGTTCAAGATTCATGTTTTACAAAGGAAGAACCTTTATGACATCTGTGGTCTCTTAAACCCCTGAATATTAAGAGCTCCAGAATTTCTCCACAGGGAAAGTTTAGGAACCACATTTTGGTTGAGAAGTGTATGGAGACACTTTATGTGAGACCAGTATTGGGTGATAGTAGAAAAGGAAGAAAATCTAAAAGCGTGAATTGTCCACATCACAGAAAAAGTGGGTAATTGATGAAATAAAGGGAAAGCTGATGGCTTATGGTGAATGATGTTGGATTCATGATCTCCGAAGAAGATTTAGCTTCAGGACCAGGGACCAGGCTTAATCACTCAAGAGCTTTTGTATAGCAGAGTTTTATTAAAGTATAAAAAGGGACAGAGAAAGCTTCTGACATAGACATCAGAAGGGGGACAGAGTGCCCCCTCACTAGTCTTGGCAAGGGAGTTACATACTTTTTAAATTGGTTATTACAATAAACCAGAAAAAGTCTCAAGGTTGTAAAGATCTTACTAGGACACACTCCCATAATTTACATTTTAAGATGACAGGATTAGAACTAATAGAAAGATTGGGCTTCCCAGGTGGCTCAGATGGTAAAGTGACTGCCTGCAATGCCAGAGATCTGGGTTCGATCCCTGGGTCAGAAAAATCACCTGGAGAAGGAAATGGCAACCCACTTCAGTACTCTTGCCTGGAAAATTCCATGGATGGAAGAGCCTGGTAGGCTACAGCCCATAGTGTCGCAGAGTCAGACACCACTGAGCGACTTCATTTTCACTTTCACCAGACCCACTCCCATAATATACATTTTAACAGGATTAGTCAGAAGGTTCTCAAAGAGAAACATGTCCTCAAGCAGGATACATTGTTGTTATATAACCCTTAGTGAAAGTCACTCAGTTGTGTCCGACTCTTGTGACCCCATGGATCCAATGGACTGTAGCCCACAAGGTTCCTCTGTCCATGGGATTCTCCAGGCAAGAATACTGGAGTGGGTTGCCATTTTCTTCTCTATGGGGATCTTCCCGATCCAGGAATCAAACCCATGTCTTCTGCATTGCAGGCAGATTCTTTACTGACTGAGCTAGAAGAGAAGCCCTATATAATCCTTAGTACAGAGTTTAAACTGAGTTGTTTTGTTGGGTAATCATCAGCTCCCGGCTTAAAGTAAAAAAAAAGTTTGTCCTTCTCTCCTCCTTGAGAACTCCAGACCCCTTACTCCTCCTCGAGAGCCCCAGACCCCTTGTTCCTCCTCGGGGACCCTGGACTTGTTGTCAACCTGCCTAGGAATTGACTCTCAAAGCTACTGTGGATTATGCTAGGACTTCATAAATTATGTTGTCCTACAAATTGTTCCGTTTCCTACTGCATCCCCCTTTCTTTCTACCCTACCCCAAACCTCAAGAATACTCGGTCTGCAACTTTAAGAAATTTACTAAATTCTATTTCTCATGTTTCTTTCTATCCCACCACAAACCTGAAGCACTAAAGAATAGTGCTTAGAAATAAAGCTTTAAAATATAAAAGTGAAATTTCACTGTATGTGCTATAAAAACAATTTCTAAAGGATGGTGGAATTAGTCAACGGAATTATCTTATCAAGAGAAGAGACAGCACAGGTATTATCTCTTAGTTTAAATTCCTGGGCAAGTTGCTTAACTTCTTTGGATGCAATTTTGTCCTTTGGAAAATGGTGATAATAATAGCACATAAGTTTATCATAAGAATTAAGTGACTAAGCATTTTTAAAGTGCTTAGAACAGTGCCTACCACATTGTATTTACTCTATGGTAAACTTTATAAGTATGTTGCAATATTCTAAATTGTAACTGACTATACTGATATTGTAACTGTTATAAATTATACTGGAATATCATGATTACTGTAAGTCTGGAAAATTTACATAAAAGCAAGTATGAGAGAAAGAAGATTGGTGATTCCCTAGAAAAAGAAGAGTTTGTAGAATGGTAACTTGTTCAGTGTTTCTTTTCCACAGAACACTGTACACAAGCGTCCTCAGGGTGGTGGAACTGACTGGGAGACTACTGCTGGATGAAAATATCCCTTACTCTAACTCTATACTCAAAAAACATCCTCTGATCTGTATTTTGGTCTCCTGATCATAATACAGTGGTGGCTCAGACAGTAAAGAATCTGCCTGCAATGCAGGAGACCTGGGTTCAATCCCAGGGTTAGCAAGATCCCCTGAAGGAGCGCATGGCAACCCACTCAGTATTCTTGCCTGAAGAATCCCCATGGATAGAGGAGCCTGGTGGGCCATAGTCCATGGGGTCACAAAGAGTCGGACATGACTGAAGACTAAGGACAGCACACAGCACAGACCAGAAAGTAAATACACCTCTGATAAACTAATTAACATCATGGCTTACAAACTCAGTTCACAGGAACTTAGGTTGGTTAATAGATAAAATAGATACATAGGGTTGTTTACTATGTCTCAGTGTTATAAACACTTTAAAAACACTTTATCAAATCTTAAGGTACTCCTACTGATTAGATAATTGTTGTGTCAGTTAGATTCTGCTAGATTAGATAACAAACAACCCGCAAAACATGGTGGATAACAACAGCAAGGGTTATTTCAGGTTCACATTGTATTTTTTTTATAGATCAGCTGTGGCTCTGCTCCACATTTTCTTCATGGAGGGACCCAGACTTAAGGAAGATGACATAAAGAGATCTCACTGCTTGTAAAGATTCTGCTGGTATCCACCTCACTTCTACTCACATTTTATCACCTCACTTCTACTCACATTTTATCAACCAAAGCAACTCCCATAGTGATGACTGATGTTGAGGTGATGTAGTCCTCATAGGGGCAGGCATATTATAAATCCATATCAATGAGCAAGGATGTATAATCTTCCCCAAAGTGAAGTGAAGGTGAAGTCGCTCAGTTGTGTCTGACTCTTCGTGACCCCATGGACTGCAGCCTACCAGGTTCCTCCGTCCATGGGATTTTCCAGGCAAGAGTACTGGAGTCGGGGGCAGGGTGGTGGTGGTGGTGCCATCACATCCTCCCCAAAGGGTAGCAAAATATTGGGAGTAAAAGTGAAATCTATTAAAATCTATCCTCATCCAGATTTTAAACATGAGAAACAGTATTTAGTAAATGTCTAACAGTTGCAAGCCGAGTAAGTGCTAGAATTGGGGTCTGAAATGAAGTTGTTTGTCGCCAGGACAGTGATAGCCAGAGAGTCCAATGTGGCCCTGGAAATTCTCATCTGATATGCAACCACTTGTCCATACAACTAAATTAAATAGGACTGAACTATGGAACTAAGAGAATATTGTGATTTCTGAACTTCTGTCACAAAAGATACTATGACTTCAATTTTGCCCTCTCTTGGATCACTCATTCCTGTGGAAGTCAGCTGTGATGGATTGAGCCCTGCAGCAGCTCAGTCAACAGGTACATGTGCCCAGGAACTGAGGCCTTTTGCCAACAGCCAAAACTGACTTGCTCGCCATGTAAGCCATGTGAGAATTGGCTCTCTTATTCTCAAGCAAGTTTTCAGGTGACTCTTCCAAAGTAAATATGACTCCAATCTTATCAGAGATCTCACATCAAAACCAACTGGTTAAGTCACCCCCAAATTCTTGACCCATGGAAACTGTGTGAGATAATACATGCTAGTTATTATTTTAAACTATTAAATTCATGCAGCAATAGAGAACTATACAAGAGTGTGTCTAATTGTCATGCCAAACTGCAGCTATTTATGAATTAACAATCCTCTGTAAATGGATAAACCTTACATTTACAAGCCAGCAAGTGCATGAAGTTTAGGGAGAATGGGGAGGGAAATGTAAAAGGATGGTGAGGAAATAATAGGAAGTAGTACAGATAAAGACAGAAAAGTAAAGAACGGAGAAAACATACACCAGCCTAAATGCAATCTGTTCTTGTTCATTGAACCATCTCTTTTGAAAACATCAGCAGCATCTTTGAATAAACAGATAGTGAAGGGATTAATTAGGAAAGTGATTTTGAGTCCACTATTAAGGTTAATGGAAAGGTAATTAATATCACTGAAGTCATTCTTTCTCAAAGGGTCCAGTTTCTAGACAGGAAGAGCTTGCCAGGATTAAGAGATCTGTGTTTTGATTCAAGAGTATATATGTAGACACTTATGTTTGATATTCTTAAGCTCTTCTGGGCCAAGAAAGGATAAAAATCCTCCATCCCATCCCCAAATCCAAACTACTCTTCACCTGCACCTTCTGCAAGGACATTTTCTCTCCAGGTACCATAGAATTCCCTGTCTGGCAGTCCAGGGATGAGTCACTAACCTCTCTCAGGCTTTCATTTTGAAACAATGATGGGTTCCTGGAGTTTCCATATGCTTCAACATCCAAATTAAGTTTAGAAGCATTTATTAGATTGACTCTTTCCATATTTTTTGTTTTGGTTTTATTGATTTAATCAGCCTTAGGCCAGTGTAGAACAATTTAACTGAGTTTAAAGTGTAAAATGTGTGTGGGTTGTTGTATAATGTAAAATATATATATGAGAATTGAAATATATACATATTCTACAAGATAGAAAGAGATTAAGATCACCTTTTAAACTACACCTTCAATCTGCTGACTGAGACCTATTATTTATGAAATCAACTTCTTTGGTTGCAATCATCTTTACTGAACTTAAATAGAGAAGAGAGGAGAGGGAATAGATGAGAAGAATAAACAGCAGAGCAAATTTCATTTAAAAGGGATATCTATTACTTCCTCAAAAGCTCAGTTAGGGCAAGCATGAGTACACGTGAGTGTGACTGTATAATGAAAAACGTGTTTTTTAATGTAGGTTATAGTCAAAAAGAGTTCTTAAAAAAATAAGTAACTGGCCAGCTAATAAACCACCAAGGAAGCCCTGATCAGTTATTTCTTAAAACGTTCCTTGGTTCGAAATTGTCTGCCTTTCTCATCCTGCATTTTGCCAGGAAATATCACAAAAACAATGAAGTATCCTTTTCAATGCAAGGAGTTCATGGTGTTGATGTGTCTACTACTTGTGAGGTTTACCTTACTCAATTAAGGTGGCATCCAGGTTTCTCTACTATAAATTTATTTCCTCTCTCTTGTACTAGAGAGACATCGTGAGGAAGATACTTTGAGACTATACAAATCCTGATTTCTCATTCAAATTTCATTCAATTTTAGCTTCCACCTCTTGATTTTAACTTAACTGCAACAAGGAAAAGTTGTCTGTTTTCCTTATGTATGTATGTTATCTATGCATATATATTTTAACCTGTGAGTTAAAATCCAATATAATCTATGTGTATTTTATTTCTCAAATCATACTAGCTTTAGACTGGCTTGCAATGTTTTTCAACAATTTTTCATTTTATTTTAAGCAACTTCCTATTTTCTGGCACCACAAAATATTCCTAGTCCACCCTGTATTTTTCATACTCCAGTCTTGGAGCCAATCCCTTCTCCAGGGGCCCCTGGGTTCTTTAATTGAAGAATGATGCTTAAAAACCAAAGATCATGTGCCAAGTGTGCTAATTCCTACTAGGCTATAACTGCTTTTAGGTCCTCTCCACTGACAGAGCAAGGAAGTATATGTGTATGTTAACCCATGCACATGCACATTCTTCTAGGTTTCTGTATCTATAAAACTGTCGATGTATTTTAAAATTTAACTTTATACTACTACTTCTGATCTTAATCTAGCACAAGTGTCATTTTAGCCAAATATGTCTTTTTCCACTAGTGAGAACACTGGATCTCACTTTCTATATTGTATTTACTTCTTTATTCAATTCTAGTTGACACATAGTAATTTCAGAATTGCTAATCCCTATCTTTGTGCTAACACTATTGCATTGCAACCTTTATATCTACCTACTTTTGTCTTATCCTTGTAGTATCCAATCAAGATTCTGTTTTCTACAGTTACTTAAGTTAATTTTAATCCTTCCAAATCCCTTTAGTGTTATTAATACATTTTGGTTCATTTGTTAGTGCTTATATTCCATTCTGAGTTCCCCCATTCCTATTACTTTTAATAATGTGATTGTTTTGCTGGTATATGAAATATTACTATTGTTGTAAGACTCACTGTTATACAAAAAGACATACTCAGAAAACTGTCACTGACTCTTCATCACTATGACTCTGCTCCCATTCCTCCCTTTTTCCCATTCCCTTCTAATCCCCACTCCCAGAGATAACAATTCTCTTTCATTTTTTGTTTTTTCTTCCTGTATATCTTTTGCACAAACGAACAAAAAAATGTATTTTCTTGTGCCTTCATCATTCCTTTACAGAGGGAATCATACTATGGATACTCTTGCATTTGACTTTTCACTTAACCATCTATCCTGGAATTCATTCCTTAATGGCTCACAGAGATTGTCCTTATTCATTTTTGTAGGTGCATATTACCCAACTGTGCATATGTGTCCTAATTTATTCACATTTTTATGTGAATATTAACATTAACTCCAATATTTTACAGTTCCAAACAATGCTGCAAACTTGGGTATGCCCTCTCCCAATATTTTGTTGAATTAAATAAAAAGAATAACAATTTATAATATATATCCTACTTTAAGAAAAATTTTCCAGAAAAGCTCTGTAGCAAAAGCCAAGATAATGTGACTCTTCAGTTCAGTTCAGTTCAGTCGCTCAGTCATGTCCGACTCTTTGTGACCGCATGAATCACAGCACACCAGGCCTCCCTGTCCATCACCAACTCCCGGAGTTCACTCAGACTCACATCCATCGAGTCAGTGATGCCATCCAGCCATCTCATCCTCTGTCGTCCCCTTCTCCTCCTGCCCCCAACCCCTCCCAGCATCAGAGTCTTTTCCAATGAGTCAACTCTTCGCATGAGGTGGACAAAGTACTGGAGTTTCAGCTTTAGCATCCTTCCTTCCAAAGAAATCCCAGGGATGATCTCCTTCAGAATGGACTGGTTGGATCTCCTTGCAGTCCAAGGAACTCTCAAGAGTCTTCTCCAACACCACAGTTCAAAAGCATCAATTCTTCGCTGCTCAGCCTTCTTCACAGTCCAACTCTCACATCCATACATGACCACAGGAAAAACCATAGCCTTGACTAGACGGACCTTAGTTGGCAAAGTAATGTCTCTGCTTTTGAATATGCTATCTAGGTTAGTCATAACTTTTCTTCCAAGGAGTAAGCATCTTTTAATTTCATGGCTGCAGTCACCATCTGCAGTGATTTTGAAGCCCCCCCCCCCAAAAGTCTGACACTGTTTCCACTGTTTCCCCATCTATTTCCCATGAAGTGATGGGACCGGATGCCATGATCTTCGTTTTCTGAATGTTGAGCTTTAAGCCAACTTTTTCACTCTCCTCTTGCACTTTCATCAAGAGGCTTTTTAGTTCCTCTTCACTTTCTGCCATAAGGGTGGTGTCATCTCCATATCTGAGGTTACTGATATTTCCCCCAGCAATCTTGATTCCAGCTTGTGTTTCTTCCAGTCCAGCATTTCTCATGATGTACTCTGCATAGAAGTTAAATAAGCAGGGTGACAATATACAGCCTTGACGTACTCCTTTTCCTATTTGGAACAAGTCTGTTGTTCCATGTCCAGTTCTAACTGTTGCTTCCTGACCTGCATACAGATTTCTCAAGAGGCAAGAGTCCACAAAGGGGAGTCTTCTCCATCAGACAGTGATTTACAGGTGGTCTTCACACTGTTATCTTGGTTGTGCTCATACAACAACACTCCTATGAGGAAGCTGGAGAAGGGAAAATTTGTTTATCCAAAAAAAGCACTTCTTCCCCAAACCCTGTCTTCAATAATACAATCATGGTAAACTACTGATGTAGAAAAGTCCAGATTCAAGCGTTTGATTAGAGCCCAGAATTTTGGAGTAAAGGAACCAAGTATAAGCCTCCCTTTCCTTTCAGCTTTTCTACAAATCACAAAGTTCCTCTTAGCACACTGTCTTGTTCAAAATGGAAATGTGTAGAGTGCTCCCATTTTTTATGACTCGGGGTTTCTTAGACTTTAAAAAGCCAATAATAGGAAGTTACTTTTTTTAGTTCGTCAGAGATTAGTACACTTGAGAATATTTAATCACTATAAAGTTTTAAGAAATTGCTTCAGGAAGACTTCTTCAAATCCAACCATATGAACTTGTACTGTAGAAAATACATTTTACATGGGGGCACCCAGCACACAGTCAAAAAGCTGTGTAGATGGCACTTCATTGGTAGTCCAGTGGTTAAGACTCTGTGCTTCCTCTGCAGGGGTGATGGTTTGATCCTTGGTCAGGAAGATAAAAACCTGCATGCCTTGAAGTGCAGGGGGAAAAAAAAAAACAGCTGTGTAGACAAGTGAAACTACACGTACTGGGCTCTTATATTTTGTATTCTATTCTAGCTCATTAAAAGGGAAACATTTGACCTTGAGCTACAAACTTGATAACTTGATTTCATAACCTTTAATGATTATTCAGACCTGTAGCCTGAAAAACACATGTGTTGAGGGCAAATGCTTTGAAGTCAGATAGCTGTAAGCTGGAATACTGGATGAACTTCTTAACGGAGTCTTCTCAGGAGAATCCAGAATTATCTCGGGCAAGACTCTGGAATCTATATTTAAAACACATTTACAACACACACACACACACACACACACACACACACACTTATACCAACACCCTATGTAATTCTGATTTAACTGATAGATCAATTGGAAAATGGAACATTTTGGTGTTACTTTTATTTCAAATAAACGTTGGATGTGATAGTGGCAGATCCTTGATGTCTTCCTTAACTCTGTCAAATAGTTTTATGTTTTTTAGAAAACAAACTGCACCACAGGACATGAGCACAGGTGACTTAAAAGATCACAGAATATGAAGGATTTAAGTGCCTCAAAGTCTGATTTAGTTAGGGATACATATAATAAAGTGAGGCATTTGAGAGAATTTTAATTTTAGTCGCTTTTGCTGATTTCAACTATTTAGGGGAGTGTTTTTGTTTGTCATTGAAAATGAGTAGAACCCCACTGTTCTGAGATAAAATGTCCATAGAATCAGTTTCTGTAGTAACCATCAATTGATCTATTTTAGAACCTTATTCATTCCATTTTATTTTAATATATAAGAAATTATAAATTTATTTTTCACTAGCATGCACCAATTACATTGAAAATTTTTATACTGTAAGTCATTCAAAATATCGATAATTTATATGTCTTTTATATCAGATTCAGCATTAAAAATTAAACTAGACTGTTTTGAGATATTTCATTAATGTTGTATCAAATATCTGTATCCTCTTATTACAGTGGTAGAATCTGTTGTGTGTGGAGGAAATTGGGGGCAATGGAACTAAAAATTAATTTGATGTCTAGTGCTATGTTACAACCAGCCACACCCACAGAATTGTACCATATCACCTTATAGCACTGGACAAAATTTCATGTCTTTCAAGTACATGACCTGCAGATTTTGAAGACAATTCCAGGCAGACCATTTTCCAGGAATAATTCCTTTAGTTGAGTTTTTCATTGCCAACATGTACTGCTTTAGGGATTGCCAACATGTGCTACCTAAATAAAACCACTTTTTTGAAGACCTTGCAAAGAATGTCTTGCAAAGAGGACAAAGACTTACCTTGGATGATTCCTCAAAGCTCTGTGTCTGAGCTGGAAATCTGAACTTGTCATTCAATTCTGCTTACATGATCAGTCGCTTCAGTCATGTCCAACTCTGTGCAACCCTATGGACGGTAGCCTGCCAGGCTTCTTTGTCCATGAGATTCTCCAGGCAAAGATGCTAGAATGGGTTGCATGCCCTCCTCCAACACCATTCAATCCTATATGTAACTTATTTTCTTTTTTATGGAGCGCTGTGAAGCAGAAGGGCCTTAATCTTCATGACTGAAGCCATATTTGGTGTGTGGACTAGTCACTCATCAGTTGCACAGTGACCACAGGATCTGAGTTTCTCTAGTAATGGTAATAGATATGTTACAATCTATACTTTCCATTTAGTTCCCCTTATGATCAATGCCTGAATTTCAATCCTAAAAGTATATTACTATTTGATTCTGAAGCACATGCCAAAATAATCCAGCAGGACTGCAGACATATCGTCCAAGTGCACTGCCACTTCCAGTGACTTTATGGACGACATCTGTGTGTTATTTGAAAATGAATCCTTTTCCATCTGTGTACCCTGAGTATGTTTTGGATTCCCTTTCCTTCACAAATATCCTGAATTCAAGGTATCTAAAGTCCTGGAGCAGTTGTCCGGAGGAAGAGAAGCAACAGCCCCGCCCCCAACCCTTGGGAGCAGAAAGGAAGAGAATTATCCTAAGGAATTATTTAAAAATCCAGACGCGGCAGACACAAATAAAACCATGGCTGCATAGGTTGATGTCCCAGGGGTCCAAATTTTAACGTCACATGTGCAATAATTTGTTTAGCATTAAGCTAAACCAGTTTGATGAACTCAAATGCCCTCGGCTCAATAGGCAGGACTCTCCGAGGAGCCTGTGTTACTTCCCTCACTTAAGCGCAGATTTATAATAAAAATCTTAATGCCAGTGACATGGTTTTTGGACACATAAGAACCTAAGCACTTGGAGAATCATATTTGAGAGGTCAGAAAACTCCACAGTTAAAGATCGGTGTATAATTTACTAAGAAAATAGAAAGTTTTGTTTCTCTGAGTCGAAATTTGACGAGCACGGCGGGAAATATTGCAGGTTTTTGGCATAAGGTTTTGTGCTTTACTCATAATTTGAGACCTACGTGAAGCCTGAGGCTTCGGGGATCACTTTCTGAGAAAAATCGGGCAATTCGATGCACAGAATTTTGATATTTTTGGCATTTTTTGAGGTGTAACAAACACAACTCGGGATCCGAGAGGACACTCTGCGGCTGCCAGCGAGGCGGGCTGGACAGCGCACCAATCACGGCGCAGCTCCGCCCTATATAAACGGGCGGGCGCAGCGGCGCGGCCCGAGTACCGGCCAGTACCTCTGCTTCCGGCTCGAATTGCTCTACCCACGCCCGCCTAGAACATGTCCGAGACTGCGCCCGCCGCGCCCGCCGCTCCGGCCCCCGCCGAGAAGACGCCTGTGAAAAAGAAGGCCCGCAAGGCCGCAGGTGCCGCGAAGCGCAAGGCGTCTGGTCCCCCGGTGTCCGAGCTCATCACCAAGGCTGTCGCCGCCTCCAAGGAGCGCAGCGGCGTGTCTCTGGCTGCGCTCAAAAAGGCACTGGCGGCCGCTGGCTACGATGTAGAAAAGAACAACAGCCGCATCAAGCTGGGTCTCAAGAGCTTGGTGAGCAAGGGCACTCTAGTGCAGACCAAGGGCACCGGGGCTTCCGGCTCTTTCAAGCTCAACAAGAAAGCGGCCACTGGAGAAGCCAAGCCCAAAGCCAAGAAGGCGGGTGCGGCCAAGCCCAAGAAGCCCGCAGGAGCAGCAAAGAAGCCGAAGAAGGCCACTGGGGCGGCAACCCCCAAGAAGAGCGCCAAGAAGACCCCAAAGAAGGCGAAGAAGCCTGCTGCGGCTGCAGGAGCCAAGAAGGCAAAGAGTCCGAAAAAAGCGAAAGCAGCCAAGCCGAAGAAGGCGCCCAAGAGTCCAGCGAAGGCCAAAGCGGTGAAACCTAAGGCGGCTAAACCAAAGACCGCCAAGCCCAAGGCAGCCAAGCCAAAGAAGGCGGCGGCCAAGAAGAAATAGGAAGTTCCTTTGGCCTCCGGCTTCGAAGCTCGACACAACCCAAAGGCTCTTTTCAGAGCCACCCAAAGATCTCGGGAAAAGAGCTGTTGCACACTTAAGGGGGCGTGGTCGGGCGGAAGAGGCAGCAAGTGGAGGGCGGGCCTCGGCGGGGGTGGGAGGTGGGTCTTAGCAGAGTTCCCTAAAACGTGAGAGAGTGCTAGCGAACCCTGGAATTGCACGGGTAATCGGTTTGCGCCTAACTAGTTGAGCATGTACAAGGCTCACAGAACAGTGGGCTGGTTTGACGCAAATTCCCAACGCTGCCTCAAACGGCACGATAAAATAGAGCCCGAGTTTGGGGAGAAAGTAATTCTCCGTATTTAACAGGCGCTATGTTCTATAGGGTTTTACAAGAGATGGTTAGTCATTGAATGGGTTGCAATAATTCTTCTGGTAGAGGACGAAAAGGGGTTGTGAATTTTATTACAGGGTGACCCAGTCCACATGGTGGTGGCTACGATGGGTAGTTACCTGCCCCGAGGCGCAGGATACTGTTTTTATCGAGCTTGCCCACCAGCCCCGAGGACATTAAGATGGCCACTAGCTGCGGGCCCGAGCCAGAATCAGCGTTACACAAGGGAACAGAGAAGTTGCCTTTAGTTACAAACCTAAAACTAGCATGTTCCCAACTACTTACATCTGCTTGCTGTGAAATACACAATACAGGCTTCTGAAGAGGCTATTTATACTAGCTATGGGTAAGTCTAGTCTAGGCTCTGTGATTGGGTCAAAGCAAAGGAACAAAGCAGCCAATGAAAAGGTAGACCTGTTAGACTCATTTACATTCGTGTTTATGACGCCACAATAAAATTAATCCAATCCTGAGCGAGATCTTACGAACCTCATTTGAATACCGCGTCTATAAATAAATGTGGCCTCACTCGAGGCAACTATTTTCCCAGCTGTTACTGTAACTATTCCAGTTTATATCGGTAAGATGCCTGAACCCACCAAGTCAGCTCCTGCCCCAAAGAAAGGCTCGAAGAAGGCAGTGACCAAGGCGCAGAAGAAGGATGGCAAGAAGCGCAAGCGCAGCCGCAAGGAGAGCTACTCCGTGTACGTGTACAAGGTGCTGAAGCAGGTCCACCCGGACACCGGCATCTCGTCCAAGGCCATGGGCATCATGAATTCATTTGTCAACGACATCTTTGAGCGCATCGCGGGTGAGGCGTCGCGTCTGGCGCATTACAACAAGCGCTCGACTATCACATCCAGGGAGATCCAGACGGCCGTACGCCTGCTGTTGCCCGGGGAGTTGGCCAAACACGCCGTGTCCGAGGGCACCAAGGCCGTCACCAAGTACACCAGCTCCAAGTAAACATGCCAAGTAAGCGTCTTTACACCTAACCCCAAAGGCTCTTTTAAGAGCCACGCATGTTTTCAGCAAATGAGTTGTAATCCTTCCTATTTCTACCAAATTTAAATCTTCACTAGCATTCTTTACGGTTCTATTGCATCTGCGTAAGAATTACTATGGGCAAGCTAGACAATACGTGCTACTACTCATTGCATGCCCACTACAGGTAAGTAGTTACATAGAACCATGATACCACGAAACCATTTATCAATTTGCCCTGAAAATGCCCTTTAAGGTACAGCTTTCTTTTCCGTACTTCGGTCTTCAAGTTGATCCTGACGGTGACCCGGACTTTGGCGATGAACCCTCACCCAGAATACGAAAGAGCGTGCTCTTACCAAGTTCATTCTGCTCAGAGCTTTTACATTTTTCTTTTTTCTGCATTTTTAAACCACAGATACATGTATTTCGGGGGGTGGGGGAATGCTGAAAACTGAATTTTCACAAAAATGTTACAGAGGTTTTTTCTGGTTTCCTTGCTTTGGAATTGGTGCAGTTTCTGCGGTGAGGAGGAGCCTACGCTGTACCCTAAAGGCGGAAAAGAAAAGCAAAACGAAGCCTTCAAATCCTGTCAGCTGCTATAATTTCTTTCCCAGAAAGTCCTATTTAATTTGTAGTCCTCTGGGGGCAGCATTCAGCTTTAAAGTATTCTGGGTCTCAGATGTCCGGTTATCATTCTCTCCATCGGTAAAGGAGTCTGTCTACTCCGCTCAGGCCCCATTTTGAGCACTCCTGCTTTCCCGGGTGTCCCCAAGTATCAAGGGCAGGGAGGAAGTAGAAAGGAAAGGAAAACCCTTCCTGGTAGAATGTGTACTAGGTAGGATAGAAATAAGCGCTTTCCCTGGTGGGAAATAACATTTTGTCAAGAAGATAAATCTGAAGAGGCTGGGACGGGGGCGGGGGGGGGGGGGGTGCGGCGCGGGGCGGCGCGCTTAACCAAGAAAATTGCCAGGTAGATGAGCATGGGCTGAGGATGAAGCAATGAAGACCCAGTATGAAAGTAAGGAACACTCAGTCCGAGGGCCTTGGCCCATGTGAAACCCTAAGCACCTCTGCTGATTTTTACCCAAATCTGAGCTTTGTTTTTTAGGCTGTTATATGAAGTCTGGCCATGGTGGGGAGCATAAGAACTTTCCCAGTGAAGCTGAGACACCAGACCAAAAGGAACTAGAGATAAATACACACATTCATTCACAGTAGATAATGGAGGGCAAAGAATGTCCTGAAACTTGGTGCTGAGCAAGTAAACTCCGCTGCTGAGAATCTGGAATACAAGCCAGGCTTCACACTTTTTTTGTTTCAGCGTGAATATAATAAAATAGGGATTCAAAACACCTAGGCTGAGAATTTAATTTAGAAATATCCCAAACTGTTTTGGTGCTCCTTGGGCACCTGGTAAAAGCAAATACAAATCCTCTCTGAAAGGGTAAGCTTCATTTTAGGCCTTAATAAATCCCACAGATATATAGCCAAGAAAATGAAAGAGCAGCTTCACAACCAAAATTAGCCAAAGACGCCATGACCAAGAACAACAGACAATGGAAACCAAAGCACACATTAACAGATACAAACTTCAAGTGACTAATATATTTCCAAACAAAACCTGAACTATGTGAAGGATAGAGAATACAAGGATAGGAAGAGAATACAAAAAAACGATCACATGGTTTTGAAGAAAACAAATATTTCTAGAACTATTTGTTTTCTATATAGAGATCAGAATTAAAAGCTTACTGGATGAGCTTAATAGTAAATTAGACCCAATTGAAGAATTTTCATGAATAGCAAACCAGATCTCAAGGAATTATCCAAAATGCAGAGAGAGGGATGTAAAAATGAGTTTAGGAGATCTGGAATGGGTAATAAAATTGTGTGGCATGCATCCAACCATAGTGGCAGGACAAACAGAAAATGATGCAGATGTGAGATTTAAATGATCAGGGCCGTAATTTTTTAGAATTGATGGATTACTCATAAAATGTAGTGAAATGATATTACAAATAAGGGTTACTGTGTGACACTGAACTAAACCCTATACATTCTTACAAATTTAATGCTGATTTTCTGGGTGGACATATGGCATCAGATCAAAAAGCACTGTTTGAAATTCTAACATGGGGTGGAGGGGAGTGATTATTTACATGCATTTTGTATCTTGCTAATTACTAACTTCTGTTAATGTTAATATCTAATGGATTATCTTGACTTTCATTTCATATAATACTATCATTAGCACAGAAAAAAAAAGTTTGATATCCTTTCCAATAACAATTTCTCTTTATCTTTTATCAAATTATTGTGTTAGCTAAAATCACAAACTATCCCATGTTAGACATGCTAACAGATGTCACCATTTCTTCCTCCTTTTCATGGAACTAGCTTTGGTAGTTTGTGATTTATAATAATACATATGCATGTGTGTGTGAGTAGTCTTTATCGTATCGATGTAATTTCCTTTTAATTCTATTATGAGTTATTAGGAGTGATTTATGGATTTTTGGCATCTGATGAAATAATGTGCTTTTTCTCCTTAAAGCTGTTGCAATGAAGTACACATAGATATTCTAATGTTAATCCATATTTCTAGTTCTAGCCCAAATCTTATTTGGTCATTTTTCTTTTTTTCTTTTGGCTGTGCTGGGTCTTTATTGCTGCTCAAAGGCTTTCTCTAGTTGCAGCAAGTGGAGGCCATTCTTCATTGTGGCAGGTTGGCTTCTCATCGCAGTGGCTTCTGTTGTTGCAGAGTATAGGGTCTAGGCTCACGAGCTTCAGTAGTCGCGGCACATGGGCTTAGTTGTATCTCGGCATGTGGTATCTTCCTGGACCAGGGATGCAACCCACCTTGCTCACAGTGGCAAGCAGACTCTTAACCACTGGACCACCAGGGAAGTCCCTTATTTGGTCATGTTTTATCTTTATCTTAAATAGTGCCTGGATAAATTTTAATATTTTACATGGATATTTAAAATCCTCTACTATTCATACATGAAATCATTCTATGATTTTTCTCTTTTGGGTTTGCCTTCATCAGATTTTGTCCTTAAAGTTATGGTAGCTTCATAAACTTCATTGTGGGGGTTCTCTTTTATTACTTACTGCTGTATAATAAATTATCTCCAAACTGAGCAGCCTAAGTCAATCAATATTTACTATCTCATTCAACTTCTGAGATCAGGAATCCAGAAATGACTTTGTTGTTGTTCATTCACTCAGTTGTGTCCTACTTTTTGCTACCCCATGGACTGCAGCATGCTAGGCTTT
The DNA here is from genome assembly GCF_042477335.2 of Ovis canadensis. Lineage (NCBI taxonomy): Eukaryota > Metazoa > Chordata > Mammalia > Artiodactyla > Bovidae > Ovis > Ovis canadensis. The sequence continues at coordinate 46,083,551 of NC_091264.1, read as the reverse complement.
CCTGTCCTTCACTTAAATGACTTAATCAGGTAGTTATGACTCAGGGTCTCTGGGGAGTTTGAAGTCAAGAAGTAAGTGAATGCTGCAGTCAACTGAAAGCTTGACTGTAGCTGGGGGATTCCCCAGACAAGTGTCTGCTGGCAAGAACTCAGTTCCTCCAGAGGATGGAAGAGACTGCTTCAAAGCACAGTAGCTGTTATCCCATAGAAAGAGAAATCAGAGAACAGCAGGAATGCCTCTGTGACCTAATTTTGACACACTGACACTTCTGCTACTTTCTATTCATTAGAAGCAAGTCACTTAAATTTGGCATTTATTTAGAAGGGGAATTAGGATCCATCTTTTGAGGTAAGGATATTAAAAGAATTTGTGTATGTATTTTAAAACCACCACATGATTCTTTTTATGCTTTAAATCTTGAATGTAAAAGTATCTGTGCTTTAAAGATTACATAGAAATAAGCTCTCAGTTCAGGTCAGTTCAGTTCAGTCGCTCAGTCGTGTCTGACTCTTTGTGACCCCATGAATCGCAGCACGCCAGGCCTCCCTGTCCATCACCAACTCCCAGAGTTCACTCAGACTCACGTCCGTCGAGTCAGTGATGCCATCCAGCCATCTCATCCTCTGTCGTCCCCTTCTCCTCCTGCCCCCAATCCCTCCCAGCATCAGTCTTTTCCAATGAGTCAACTCTTTGCATGAGGTGGCCAAAGCACTGGAGTTTCAGCTTTAGCATCATTCCTGCCAAAGAAATAAACTCTAAAATCACCCAAACTTAATACCTTTCCACTTGGTAGATTTTTAGGAATTCCAGCAACATAGACTATAATAGACCACTTTCTACAAAGTCAATAAAACTCCCACGATATGCTGACAGTTCCTTTTTCTGAGGTTGTAAAGGACAAAATAGTAGCCTTTTATGTTAAATAAAACTATCTCAGATAGTAGTCTATACTTTAAAAAAATACTGAATGAATTGAATTAATTCAGCTGAGAAATCCTCAACTGCAGCCAGTAAAGCAAACCTCTGATGCACGATTGTTTTGGAATGCATGATAGGTTTGATCTTTTTGAAACAAAAGAAATTAAAGAAAATAAATATAATAAATAATTATAATCCCAGGAAATACTTTGGCATTTGAAAAGAGAAGAAAATAACACTAAAAAAATTAATGAAATTTAAAATTGATAAGAAGTTTAAGAAGTTAAAAATTTATTTAAAATACAGGAGTGAAGACTGATGACTGACTGAAAGAAAATACAATGTTTAAAAAATGTAAGGTAACAAACTAAGGGTTAGCAGAAGCTCGGTAAAAGAAGAAACTAAAGAAGAATTAAGTTATGAAGGTTTATAAGGAGATTTTGATGTATGTCAAAATACCCTAGTAAATTGTACAAGTTATTTATTTATACATCAATTTATTTAAGAGACAGTCATTGAATGTCTCTAGGCTAGTCATTGACATGGGTACTGGAGATACAAAGAGAAATAAGGTTGTCCTTGACTTAAAGGAGTTCTCAGTTTTGTAAGACTGTCAAGAATGCTTACAGTTAACTGCTTTCATATCCCTGTATGTTTTACCAAAGCCTGAACAAGTGTTTCTCACTCTTTGGAAATTTGCAGGCGAATAGACTTAGAGTCACATGAGAACTACCAAACTCATTAAATTAAGGCAAAAAAAGACTATCCCAATTTTTTAGTGGTAAGTAATATTAATACCACTGTAATATAGTGGCAAAGCTAAGGGATGGTCCATCTGACACCAACTGCAAGGTTCAGAGTTCTCACCAAAACTACCCTCAGATGATATAATTTATTAGAATGACTCACAGAACTCACTGAAAGTTATTATAAACAAGACTAGGGTTCATTATATATATAATATTATATATATTATATTATATTATATATAATATATTACATATATAATTAGGGTTCATTATATATATAATATTATATTATATATATTACATATATAATTAGGGTTAATTTTATATATAGGACACAAAGCAAAATCAGCAAAGGGAAGAGACACATGGATCAGAGTCTAAGGGCGTTCCAAACTGAGAGCTTCCAATAGTACTCTTCCAGCGGAGTCACCAACTGTTAACAATACCTTCCTGCAATGATGTGTGAAACACAATATGTATTGCTAACTAGGGAAACTCAGTCAAGCCTTGGTGTCCAGACTGGATCTTTACCCAGTCCCTCTGGATCTAGTATAGATATGGCATGACCCAAAGAACCCAACACACTGGGTATTCTGTTAGACTACCCAGTGTAGCTCAAGGCCTCGTGGTACACAAAGATATTCTTATCTTTTATCCAGCACAGACATAAGCAATACATTCCAAAAGCCTACAGATCACATTTCAGCAAAGGCAAAAGGCCATATCTCTTCAAATAAGGCTAATTCTGCACATAGTCACAAGAAAAATTACATTTTTACAATTTTGAATTGATAACTCAGTTGGTAAAGACCACCTGCAATGCAGGAAACACCAGTTCAATTCCTGGGTCAGGAAGATCCCCTGGAGAAAGGGATAGGCTACCCACTCCTGTATACTTGGGCTTCCCTTGTGGCTCAGTTGGTAAAGAATCCACCCACAATTCCAGAAACCTGGATTCAATCCCTGGGTTGGGAAGGATCCTCTGGAGAAGGGAAAGGCTACCAACTGCAGTATTCTGGCCTAGAGAATGGAGTCTCAAAGAGGTGGACACAACTGAGCGACTTTCCCTTCACTTCATCTATCACTGACTATAACTTGAGTTCTACAACTATTTGCTTCTTATGTCTGTTCTGTCACATACTTTTGCATGTTTAAATCAACTATGAATCCAGAAATTATGTCTCATGGAATACTATTTTTTGTAGTTTATTCAGATGAGCAACTTCAGCAGTCTTCCCCAACTATAAGCAGTTGACTTATACCAACCGCTCTCCAAACACTTCCAGCAAGAATAATGGAGTGGGTTGCCATTTTCTCCTCCAGAAGATCTTCCCAACCCAGGGATCAAACACTTATCTCCTGCTTCTCCTGCATTGACAGGCAGATTGTTTACTGCAGAGCCACCTGGGAAGCCCTATGTTTTGAGTCATTATCTATTAATGCTAATAATGACTATTATCTATTAATGCTAATAAAGTATAGGTAACATTGGAGTAGAGATTCCTCATAGCACATTATAGAAGCATATGTAAACAGAACCCTCTTTTTTGTATAGCAAATATTAATACTGATGGTAAAATGGCACCTAACATATAAACTATTTTTGTTTCTTCAATCAGGGGTGAGATAAGAGTATGGAGAAGAAATGAATGCAAACAGTAACTGAAAATGAAAATCTGGCCATAGAAGTTATGAAGTATGATGTCTGATCTGCCTGAAATAATTGATTAGTGTGTATATCCCAATAAAATCCTACCCATCCTGATTTATTGCACATTGATGTACCTGCAAAGGGGAAGGAGATCATTACCTGGGTGGAAAAGCCTAAACAAGGTGTTTTAGCTTTCTCATTTTATTTAAATCATGAAGATAGAATTTATTTCTATCATAGGCCTAATTACTAGAAAGTTATTATTTACTCACTTAGGTGGGGGGAGTCAAAAGGAGAGAATGGCAAAACATCTGTGAGATTCCACATTTAATAAAACCTGTGGATAACTGGAATTTACCTTTTATTAATTCAAATCCTTCTTCTTAGATATCCCTTTTCTATACAAACAATTTATTCATTTTTCAGTTTATTTTCTGCCATTAAGTTTTGAGTGGGTAAGGCCTAAGAACTGTTTTGGCTTTGGTAACAATCTCGAAGGTAAACAACTTAGTTTATCTAAGCTGACAAATGGTAAGTCACCTTCAACACCTGAATTAACAGGAAGACATTACTTTGAAGCACTCTCAGAGTTAAGTGTGGGCTACTTGAAGGACTTTTAACAGATTGCTAGGCCCCACCTCAGTTTCACTAGATTGACTAGATCTGGATTAGGGGCCAATAATTTGCATTTCTAAATTATCAAAGTGATGCTAATGCATCCGGGGATCACACTTGAAAGGGGAAAAAAAAAAAAAAAGTGGAAACTCCCCTCAGTTGTGTCGGACTCTGCAACCCAACAGCAGCCATCCAGTTTCTCCTGGGATCCCAACCCAGGGATCTAACCCGGGTCTACCTGCATTGCAGGTGAATTCTTTACCATCCCGCAACCCGGGATGATACTGCTGCTGCTGCTAAGTCGCTTCAGTCGCGTCCGACTCCGTGCGACCCCATAGACGGCAGCCCACCAGGCTCCCCCGTCCCTGGGATTCTCCAGGCAAGAACACTGGAGTGCGCTGCCATTTCCTTCTCCAATGCATGAAAGTGAAAAGTGAAAAGGGAAGTCGCTCAGTCGTGTCCGACTCTTCGCGACCCCAAGGACTGCAGCCCACCAGGCTCCTCCGTCCATGGGATTCTCCAGGCAAGAGTACTGGAGTGGGGTGCCATTGCTTTCTCCCAGTCACACAAAACTGGAAAATCACCTTGAGTTTCAACTAAGTGTCAAGTCCTGAAAATTAGCACCCGCTTCTGGTGTGGCCATAGAAAATAGCGTGGGCCTTCCATTCCTCACCTCTGTCTGCCCCACCTCCCATAGCCACGGCCAGCCACACCATCTCCCTGGGTCTTCCCAACCCACCTCACGCTCCGCTGTTTTTCCTGGAGCCCCACGTTACGCGTACATCACCTTCGGCTCCCCTACGAAGTCGCCAGTAAGTTATAGGCTTCCGCCCACCACTCTCGCCCCGCGAGGATTCTGGTGACCACCCGCTACTGGTGCGCAGGCGCAGCCGACCCCCAGCCTCTCTCGCATCTGCCAGAGAAAGACCCTAACAGTTTAAGGGGGCTTTCACTTATTGAAGCGGAGAACCGAGTTGTTTGAAGACTGAGAAACAAGACATCACCCTCTGTTAATTTTTTTTTTTCCTCCTCTCAAAACCTGATCTGAAGAGGCACTTTCCCTCATAACTAGTCCCCCAAAACCCTTTCCTTGCGCCACCCGTTTATTCGCTCTCATATTTCTAGGGCACTTTGAGGATTAAGTGGGTGTATGTGTATGTATGTGTGGATTATTATTATTTCCTACTTGAATAACTATGTATTTTAAGTTTCATCTTCAGATGCATGAAGGACCTACATCCATTAGGCTAGAGTAGACATGGAGCATACAGCCCACAGTGTTTTTAGAGGCTCACGAATGTATTTTAATTTCTTCTAAAATCAGAATTAAAAATGAACTCTTAGGTCGACGAAAACGTTCTAATATACCATATAACTAGAACGAAGAAACCGTTCTACTAAAGGTTCTAATACTTTATGTAATTTTAATAATGTTACTGTTTTTGTTGGTTTTTTGGAGGAGAGGGCCCAGGAAAAAGAGAGGTAAAAGAGAGTGGGGCCCGCAAAACGCAGTGCAACCTTGGGTGCACCCAACCATCTCCAGTTACTTTATTTACTTTTTATTAATTGTTTTTTTTTTGGGGGGGGGGGTGTACACATTTCCTAGTGCTTTCCAGATGTTAACACCTTCAATCTTCTTAACACACCTGTGAACTAATATTATCACTATTTTAGCCAAATGTATTGATTGCCAGCAGAAATATCAATAACCTCAGAAATGCAGATGACACCACGCTTATGGCATAAAGCTAAGAAGAACTAAAGAGCCTCTTGATGAAAGTGAAAGAGGAGAGTTGTTTCACTCGGTGAAAGTGAAAGAGGAAAGTTGGCTTAAAGCTTAACATTCAGAAAACCAAGATCATGACATCTGGTCCCATCACTTCATGGCATATAGATGGGGAAATAGTGGAAACAGTGACAGACTTTATTTTTGGGAGCTCCAAAATCACTGCAAATGGTGACTGCAGCCATGAAATTAAAAGACGCTTGCTCCTTGGAAGAAAAGTTATGACCAACCTAGACAGCATGTTAAAAAGCAGAGACATTACTTTGCCAACAAAGGTCCATCTGTCTAGTCAAAGCTTTGGTTTTTCCAGGAGTCGTGTATGGATGTGAGAGTTGGACTACGAAGAAAGCTGAGCGCCTAAGAATTGATGCTTTTGAACTGTGGTGTTGGAGAAGACTCTTGAGAGTCCCTTGGACTGCAAGGAGATCCAACCAGTCCATCCTAAAGGAGATCAGTCCTGAATATTCATTGGAAGGACTGATGCTGAAGCTGAAACTCCAATACTTTGGCCACCTGATGTGAAGAACTGACTCATTTGAAAAGACACTGATGCTGGGAAAGATTGAGGGCAGGAGGAGAAGGGGATGACAGAGGATGAGTTGGTTGGATAGCATCACCAACTCAATGGACATGAGTTTAAATAAGCTCCGGAGGTTGGTGACGGACAGGGAGGCTTCACATGCTGTAGTCCATGGGGCCGCAAAGAGTCGGACACAACTGAGCAACTGAACTGAACTGATTGAGTTGCTCAGAGCTTAAAATAATGTATCCAATATCATCTTATTAATAAATGGCAAAAGGCATTCTGACCTAAGAAGTTTAGATCCAGAGTCCTTGCTCTAAACCATTGCATAGAGACACTCTCTCTTTAGAACAAACTAACCAATCTGCCTGGAGAAGGAAATGGAAACCCATCCCCACCAGGGATTAAACTGGCACCAACTGCAGTGGAAGCCGGAAGTCATAGCTTCTGTATCACCACGTTCTAAACCATTGCATGAGATATTGTCACTTTAGAACGAACAAACCAGGCTACCTAGAGAAGGAAATGGCAATGCATTCCAGTATTCTTGCCTGGAAAATCCCATGGAGAGAGAAGCCTGGTGGGCTACAGTCCATAGGGTCAAAGAGACACACAGCTGAATCGAGTTAGCACTGAACCCAGCTACTCTTGAGCTTTCTTTTTGACTTGGCCTACAAAGACTAAAACAAATGATTAATGTAGTTTCTGACAGCTCAAGGCCTAGGATAACCCTAGCTAGCCTTAGGTTGCCTGTCCTAAATAAAAATCCACTGTTTTTCTTCCATTTCACTCTGTTTTTGTTTTGGAGAATCATCCTATTTTTGCTACTTAATGTTAATTTTACAGTGCTTTACCATAGTGAAGTTTTGTCACATAACATTGAATTTTTAGGTTATTTTGGAGATTAAGAACATTTTACCATATTGAGTCATAAAAAAATTAAACATAGTCTAGTGTATCAGTTCAGTTCAGTCACTCATTCGTGTCCAACTCTTTGTGACCCCATGGACTGCAGCACACCAGGCCTCCCTGTCCATCACCAACTCACAGACCTTGCTCAAACTCATGTCCATTGAGCCGGTGATACCATCCAACCATCTCATCCTCTGACATTCTCTTCTCCTCCTGCCTTCAATAATTCCCAGCATCAGGGTCTTTGCCAATAAGTAAGTTCTTCCCATCAGGTGGCCAAAGTATTGGTGTTTCAGCTTCAGCATCAGTCCTTCCAATGAATATTCAGGACTGATCTCCTTTAGGATGGACTGGTTGGATCTCCTTGCAGTCCAAGGGACTCTCAAGAGTCTTCTCCAACACCACAGTTCAAAAGCATCAATTCTTAGGCGCTCAGCTTTCTTCGTAGTCCAACTCTCACATCCATACACGACTCCTGGAAAAACCAAAGCTTTGACTAGACAGATGGACCTTTGTTGGCAAAGTAATGTCTCTGCTTTTTAACATGCTGTCTAGGTTGGTCATAACTTTTCTTCCAAGGAGCAAGCGTCTTTTAATTTCATGGCTGCAGTCACCATCTGCAACTATTTTGGAGCTCCCAAAATTAAAGTCTGTCACTGTTTCCATTGTTTCCCCATTTATTTGCCATGAAGTGATGGGACCAGATGCCATGAGGGTGGTCCTCTTCACTTTCTGCCATAAGGGTTGTGTTATCTGCATATCTGAGGTTGTTGATATGTCTCCCAGCAATCTTGATTCCATTTTGTGCTTCATCCTGTCCACCATTTCTCATGATGTACACTGCATATAAGTTAAATAAGCAGGGTAACAATATACAGCCTTGACATACTCCTTTCAATATTTGGAACCAGTCTGTTGTTCCATGTACAGTTCTAATTGTTGCTTCTTGACCTGCATACAGATTTCTCAGGAAGCAGGTCAGGTGGTCTGGCATTTCCATCTCTTTAAGAATTTTCCAGAGTTTGATATGATCCACACAGTCAAAGGCTTTGGCATAGTTAATAAAGCAGAAGTAGATGTTTTTCTGGAACTCTCTTCGATTTTTGATGATCCAGATGATGTTAGCAATTTGATCTCTGGTTTCTCTGCCTTTTCTAAATCCAGCTTGAACATCTGGAAGTTCACAGTTCACATATAGCTGAAGCGTGGCTTGGAGAATTTTGAGCACTACTTTACTAGTGTGTGAGATGAGTGCAATTCTGTGGTTGTTTGAAGATAGCTTAGCATTGTCTTTCTTTGGGATTAGTATTACTGACCTTTTCCATTCCTGTGGCCACTGCTGAATTTTCCAAATTTGCTGGCTGAGTGCAGCACTTTCACAGCATCATCTTTTAGGATTTGAAATATCTCCACTGGAGTTGCATCACCTTCACTAGCTTTGTTCGTAGTGATGCTTTCTAAGGCCCACTTGACTTCGCATTCCAGGATGTCTGGCTCTAGGTGAGTAATCACACCATCGTGGTTATCTGGGTCATGAAGATCTTTCTTGTATAGTTCTGTGTATTCTTGCCACTTCTTCTTAATATCTTCTGCTTCTGTTAGGTCCATACCATTTCTGACCTTTATTGTGCCCATCTTTACATGAAATGATCCCTTGGTATCTCTAATTTTCTTGAAGAGATCTCTAGTCTTTCCCATTCTATTGTTTTCTTCTATTTCTTTGCATTGATCACTGAGGAAGGAAGTCTAATATATATCTGTCTCTCAATTTGAGTGAATCTTGTTTTTTATTTCAGGATTTCACGGTTTTATATATACAGATCTGGAACATTTTTTTTTTTTTTTTAGAATCCTTAGAATGTATTATACTCTTGTAAATAATGTCTGAATTTTCTATTTCAAATCCAGAAAGGCCATGAATTTTTATGTGGTACTCATATGTTCAGCAGCCCTCTTATGCTCAGGAAGATCTAATTGTTTATAGATTCTTGTTAATTTTTACAATGACATATTATTTTCAAACAATAAGGTAACGTCTTTTCTTGTTGAATACTTATCCTTCTTGTTTCTTGTACTTATGATATTAGCCAGGCCCTCGGTGTTATGTTGCATAAGAGTAGTACCACAAAGCTTTTGTCTTTTTACCATTTTGGAATCCTTCAAAAATTACATTATTAAATATTGTGCTCACTGTAGCTACTTCTTATGAAGTGAGTCGCTACTCCTTATCCTTCTAGCTCGTTGAAAATATTGATAATGAAGGCATGTGATATCTAACAAATACTTTCCTAGTATCTATGCAAATGATAACAGCTTTTCTCTATTAATTTCTTACGTGGGAGATTTTGAATTTTAAACTTTTCTTCCATTCTTATAATAAACCAAACATACTATACTATTTGGAGAAGGAAATGGCAACCCACTCCAGTACTCTTGCCTAGAAAAATCCCATGGACGGAGCAGCCTAGTGCAGGCTACTGTCCATGGGTCGCAAAGAGTCGGGCACGACTGAGCGACCTCACTTCACTTCACTTCACTTCAATATACTATTGTTTTTTAAATAATGATGTTATCTCTTGGTTTCCATTTGCTTGCTTCCTAAATATAGCTTTAAAAAAAGGAAAAGGAATTTCATAAAATGAGACTGTAATTTTTTCTCATCTCTTTCTCTATTTCATTCTGTGTTGTTCCTGTCCAATTTAGATAAGGGTAAACAATTTGCCAAAAAAAAAAAAGATAGCTATTTTCCTATTGAAACATCTGCAAAATAGGGATTATCAATTACTTAAATTTCGCTAGTACCTGTAAAACCCAGCCAAGTGTGGTATCATTTAGACTGAAGAGTACAAGAAATTTTTTTTAACTGCCTGTCCTATTTCCATAATCATAACTTGTTTATTCAGCCCATTACTTAAGTTTTTCTTGAAAATTATTGTTTTCTGTTAAGCTTAATATCTCTCTTTTGGTAGCAACTGTCTTTTTTTCTATTTGTATAATTTTTTCACACACACAATATTTTTTACCTCATTAATTTTTATAGATGTTTGTCTCTTGTTGTAAGACTTTTCAAAGAACAAGGTTGTTGTCTATGGATTATCTCCATTAAAAAATTTTTTTTAAGGTTGACATACTTAAAATAATATGTCAACGTGAAAATCCATAAGAACGTATAAACACACAATGAAATCAAATAAGAACTCAGTAGGGTTGGTAAATATGTGCACCATGTAAAAATATATGGCCTTTCTATACATTAGCAATGGCCTATGTGGAATTGAAACAGAGCATAATTCACCACAGTACAACACATTCTAAGAATTTTAAGACCAATTCTTTCAACTTAATTTTGATTTACTTTCTTGATCTTTTTCTAGCTTTTTGTTGTTCTTGTTAAACACCTATTTTGTATATCTTTAGTGATTTTTGTTCCTTAAAGTATGCTTTTAATATTATGTATGGCAACCCACTCCAGTATCCTTGCCTGGAAAATCTCATGGACACAGGAAACTGATAGGCTGCAGTCCAAGGGGTTGCAAAGAGTCGGGCACAACTGAGCAACTAACACTAACACTATGTCCCTTTTAGTACACCTTTAGATACATCCAACAATTTTCATGTGTATTATTTCCATTTATATTTATCTTATAATATTTCATAGTTTCCCATATAATATTCTAATTCATTGTATTTAGAAGTGTGCTTTTAGTTTCCAATCATACATCGTTTGTTTTATTTTTGTTATCCTAAAAAAAGTCTTTTCTATTGCTCTTTAATTAGATTATGATTAAAAAGTGTCATATATATGAAACTGATTCTTTTGTATCCACTGTGACATTTTGTGAAGCCAGTGTTGAATTTTTGAGATTATTAAATGTGTGCTTTAAAAGTTTGACATTCTCTATGTGTGAAATACAGGAATCACACACAGATAGATCAAGTTCGTTGATTGTGTTGTCCAAATTTTCTATAAGCATACACATTTTTTGTTTGTTTGTTTGCTAGCTATGAGAATTTATAAGCTTAATATAATGAAAACTTGACAAACAGCTCTAAATTTGAACTTCTCCTGCTAATTCTGTCAGCTGTTACCTTAATCATGAACATATGAGGTCCCGAATGTTTCATCTTGTCAGTAGATTTTATCTTTATGGAATATAGGTCTTTTTGATGTCTAGAATTTCTATGTTTTTTTAATTTTTAAAATTAGGTTGATTTTGATTGTCCCTTGTCCCCTCATTGCATTAATAGATTTTTATTTCTTTAAACTTTCAGTAAATTGTTATGTTATAGTATCTGATAATATCAGTATCTGCAAACCATTGTCTGAGGGAAAGAGGGAATCTAAGGCTGTTGTTTCTTTGGAAGCCCAAACTATATAGTGTCTCTTTTCCTCTTCGATTTGATAATATTTGTTATAATCTTATATTTGGACATTATAAATTCCTGGTAGAATGTTCCTAACGTGATAGATGCTAAATAAATAATTGCTGAATAAATAAATCACAATCAACCTGTTCACATTATATCTAGGAAAGTGGGTGGTGAAGAGGCTTCCCGCTTGAAGGTGTTTGTGTTTGCCTTCATAAGGCACTAGGGGGTGCTACGAACCTAGGTCACAAATTTAAAACTTTAAGGGTTAGGGGTTGTCTGCGGAAGGTCAAGGAGCCTGGGGAATGTTAGGGGGAAAAGGCAAATTCAGGGAGCACACCTCTCTGCAGAAAAGATAGATGCCATTGGAAGAATTAGCTAAGAACTAGTTTCAGTCGAAGATGATGATGATGGTAATAAAAACTTTAAAATATAGGCGTTAAACAACGGGTTCTTCCATTTCTGTGTGTGTTTAATCTTTTCACTGGTTAGACTGAAGAACCTATTTCTGACCTTCCTTTGTGGCTAGATGTGATTTAATCCTTTCCAGTTCGAAGGATCATATCCATATGGGCTACGAAATTCCTTATCTCCCTTCAAGTGATGTACTTTTTCCCCCTACCCTTTATTTTCACACTCTATTTCTGCATCTTGTGTACAATAGGAAACATTGTACTTGGAATTGTCTGGATGACCACAGTTCGTTTCCTCTCCCTGGTCTAAAATCTAGATTCAGATGTAATGATACTACTTTCAAGGAGGTATAAACAAGCCTAGCAAATAGGAGACAGAACTGTGCCTCGAGCTTTGCTTCTTTGGTAATTTCAAAGCACTGCCGAGAGTGACTTCTAGTTTTTAAAACAAATTAGTCTGAATTGTTATAAACGAAACAGAATTTATTATTAAAAGGTTAACTAGATTTTAAAAAACTGGCCTAATTGCTGGAAAACTGTCACAGGTATGAGAAAGTAGATCTGGAATTATTTATTTGCGTGCAAGTGAACCAATGAGCAATTGTGAAAGTAGGCCTTCATTTGCATAACGTTGCCTACAAATATTTTGGCGCCGCCGCCATTTTATTTTCTGTCAGAAGACACTGTAGCCATAATGCCAGAACCAGCCAAGTCCGCACCGGCCCCTAAGAAGGGCTCCAAAAAGGCGGTGACCAAGGCTCAGAAGAAGGATGGCAAGAAGCGCAAGCGCAGCCGCAAGGAGAGCTACTCCGTGTACGTGTACAAGGTGCTGAAGCAGGTCCACCCCGACACGGGCATCTCGTCCAAGGCCATGGGAATCATGAATTCGTTCGTGAATGATATTTTCGAGCGCATCGCTGGCGAGGCATCGCGCCTGGCCCATTACAACAAGCGTTCAACCATCACATCCAGGGAGATCCAGACCGCCGTTCGCCTGCTGTTGCCAGGGGAGCTGGCCAAGCACGCCGTGTCCGAGGGTACCAAGGCTGTCACCAAGTACACCAGCTCCAAGTAGATATATTTGTAGTAACTATAAAACCCAAAGGCTCTTTTCAGAGCCACCTCGTTTTCACCATCAGAGCTGCGTACTGCTGTGAATACGAGCCGTTCAATCAGTGTTTAGGATAACACGTATTTACCAAAGCACTACTTTCTACCAATGGTTCCGCTTACAAAGGTCCCCAGCAGCCTAACTGAACGTCGGCTGAAATAATCTGCTGACCCCAATTCTTGAAGCTCCAGGTTATCTTAATGAAATTTGTACAGGGTGATCCGTTGGCTACTACAGGCACTTTATGAATCTCTGATCTTGGTTATATCTAAACCGTCACCCTGCCGAATTCTACAGGCAACATTTAGGTTTGAAAATCCCGCTCTCTAAAACCGGAACTTCGTAAGTATGACGTTGAGGGTCTCCACCCAGGTTCTTTTGTGTGGATCCAGAGCTTCCCTCCTAGTTCAGTCGGTAAAGAATCTGCCTGCAATCCAGAAGACATTGGTTCGGTTCCTGGATCGGGAAGATCCCCAGGAGAAGGAAATGGCAACCCACTCCAATATTGCATGGAGAATCCCATGGACGGAGGAACCTTGCGGGCTACAGCCCATAGGGTCGCAAGAGTCGGACACGACTGAGTGACTTTCACTACTCCTACTAATTCCTTTTACTTTGCCTAGGGCTTTCTAGTTTTATCTAAGATTCTTTACATGTTTGGTGGCGGCAACTCTCCAGTAAGGGAACAGTAGTTTTTTTTTTTTTTTTTTTTTCTCTTCCTCCTGGATTTTAAAGAGGCTTTCGTCATTAGATTTTTTTTTTTTTTTAAGAATACAATCATCCCAATCTCCTGACTCGTTTTACAAACTAGACTTGCAAAGTTCACAGAATTCTGTGTTCAGCCTACTCAGTCTTCTCACTGGTGCGGCCACATACTATGAAACCTGTTTCTTAACAATCTCTCCAGTCCGGCCGGTCACCTCAATCTTCGGAGCCCATCCCCCTATCCTGTTTCCAGTCCTCCCCGCGCTCAGTTCAGAAAAGGCAGCTCTCCTGGTGACAAAGAAGAGGGGTCCTCAGGGCCGGCTCAGAACGCAAACAAGGAGAACTGTGGATGTAAAGATGCTTTTTAACGTTGTGAGCCAAACACCGAGGTTTGAAAGCCTATGGTTTATGCTCAAGAGAATAAATCCTGAAAGATAAAAGGCAGGACTCTTCCTCGTATTTCCGGAAACTGCAAATTAAAGGGGTCCTTTTGGAAGTTAGGAATGAAGGGTTCGGTTAAGGGCACCTCACCCACACATGGAAATGCCAAATCCACCCAAGAACTGCTATTATTGTTCTTTAGAAACAATCCTAGGTGGCCTCCCTGGCCAGTCTATCCGAGCTCACTTTTATTGTCTCAAAAAGGTAAAAAAAAATAAAAATAAAAATAAGCACAAGGATACAAACCAGTTTATTTTCAGGTTGCCAAATTACAATTGCTCTTGGACTGATTCTGATCACCTTGCTTTGAGTTTGAGGTGATACTGAAACTCTTCTGTTCATAGTGAATTTGGTTTCTATTCCAGAGTCACCGTGGGGGGCTTTATGTTTCGTTTGTGTGTGTGTGTGTGTATGTGTGTGTTTTAATTTTACCTGCTCACAGCCTTTGGATGATCCCCCATCTCACAGAAATAAAAAAATCTATGCTATGGCCACAAGCCCTGCAAGGTCTGGCCCTCATCTCTCTCCAGCCCAAACGGAAAGGATTTCTTTTCTCTCTATTTTTGTCTTGTGTTTCTTCTTTTGGGGGGGAGTGGCGCGGGGGGGGGGGGGGGTTGTTCCCACCAACCTCCTTCCCCTACATCCTTTAAACTGTGGGACTCTTTCTCCAGCCTCCAGGCCTCTGCAGTTATTCTTTGCCTGAAATGTTCCTGATTCCACATGAATCCCCAGCATATACACAGTTTATTGACCAGCAACTCCAGTTTCAGCCTAATGACTACATTCTTGGGGAAGCTGAACTCCACTGTTTAAGGCTCTCAGAGCCACAACAACTGGCTGTATACCCACCCTCACCTCCCTCCCTCACATTAGTCAATACTGAGGGACTTGGGTGGAATCAGAACCCCATTCCTGAGACTAAGAGAGGGACTCTGCTTTTCCTGGAGCACAAAGCAGGGAGAAAATGGAGACCTTAAAAAAACTGAGATTGTATTAGTAAGGAAAGAGGGCAAATGACCTTTGAGATGGCACGTGCACTGCCTGATGTAAGAACCTTCTAGACAGAAGGTACATCCACCAAGTTCCTTGTACATTCAAGTCCCAAGAGCTGAATTGTGTACTGAATCTATAAAAAACTTGAGTATACATCAAAATCACCAAGATGGCTTGTTAAAGGATAGATTGCTGGCCCCATTTCCAAAGTTTCTGTTTCATTAGCTCTGGGGAGCTGTGAGAATTTGGCTTACAAAAAAAATGCCCAGCAAATAAAGATGCTCTTTATGTAGTAGGTTTTGAGAACATCTACTATATGGTGAAGAAAAAGCTAACACAGGAGTTTCTGGGTGGTAAAAATGAGTTTATGGCCTGGAAACAACTCTACTTAGGACAGAGCCCCATGTGTGGCCATTATCTTGTTACCTTCTCTCTTGTGCCATCATATTTGATTGATGTAGGCATCTGCCCACCTGGATTACTCAGATTTGTTTTCGTAAAAATGAAAAAAAAAAAAAAAGGGACTGAAGAAAAAGGCCTAAGTGTTCAGTAATTCCTTAAATATAGTCAGGAAATTTAACTTTCTAGAAAGTTTTTTTAATTATCTGGAATTGGTTTTTTTATGTTTAGATACAAAAGAAATTTCTTAAGAACAAATATAAACTATATTTGTTAACATATACATAAACATATTCCTAGGTTATTTCACTCAATCCTCACAAAAATATGAATTTACTCCTACATTACAGATAAAGGAACAGTGGTTAGCAGTTTGCTCAAGCCCACAAATAAAGAAAAAGATTATTCAAGACTTCAAATGTATGTCATCATGGTTCAAATGCCACTTTCTTTTTCTCCGTGTCTCTTTGATGTCATGAGAAATAAGAATACCAATAATGCAAATAACAACACCCAAAACATAGAGCATTTATGATGTGACAGGCAGTGGCCGAAATATGAAGTACTATTTAATGTCATTCACCCCTGAAACTATAAGATAGGAATTAAAGTTATCTCCATTTTACAGATAAGGAAACAGTAATACAGAGGTTTAAACGACTTTTCCAACAAGAGAGAAAATAGCATCCCTGTGCACGAGATTTCCTTCTCCTTTTCATCTCTGAGGAACGGTATTGAGATTATTTCTTGAAAACATAATAAACTATTTATTCAATGGCATAGATTCAGTTCAGTTCAGTTCAGTCGCTCAGTCGTGTCCGATTCTGCAACCCCATGAACCACAGCACGCCAGGCCTCCTTGTCCATCACCAACTCCCAGAATCCACCCAAACCCATGTCCATCGAGTCAGTGATGCCATCCAACCATCTCATCCTCTGTCTTCCCCTTCTCCTCCTGCCCACAATCTTTCCCAGCATCAGTCTTTTCAAATGAGTCAGCTCTTCACATGAGGTCGCCAAAGTATTGGAGTTTCAGCTTCAACATCAGTCCTTCCAACGAACACCCACGACTGATCTCCTTTAGGATGGACTGGTTGGATCTCCTTGCAGTGCAAGGGACTAGATTATTAAATATTTAAACTCTAAATATTTAGAGCCAACATAATAACAACTTTGTAAACGTGTGCAGTGTGCTTAGTTGCTCAGTGGTGTCCAACTCTTTGCAACCCCATGGACTGTAGCCCACCAGGGGCCTCGGTCCATGGGGCTTCTCCAGGTAACAATACTGGAGTGGGAACATAAACCTGTATTTTTTATATGAAGCACTTATATCAACCTTAATGAAAGGTTCAAGTAAGAGATCCTTTGGAATGGGAGGACAGTTCAGAGAAGCAAAGACAAGTCAGTCTGTCTCCATTCCACTTTAAAACTCAAGAACCCTAACTACTCTCTATATAAATATAATATACACAGTCGACTTACAATCTTAATTACCAAGTAGTTTTCTGTAGTAGAATTTCACAGTCTTCAAAATATTTTATGATCACACACTCCCCTTTATTGTTATGTCTGAGAAGGCATGCCGGTTTTTCAGTTCAAAAATGCCTATCTAGGTTCCTCCATTTCCCTAGCATCAGACTTTACCTTTTATTTCTAGACGCCTTTCAGCTTTTCACTAACGGCTGTGCCAAGTGTCTACCGCATTGAGCTGGATGTACAACCCGCTAAATGTACAGCTCAAGTATATTAAATAGAAATTTAACTTGAGGTTGTTGATAACCTCTGGTGGTCTGCAACTAATTGCAAATGCTGGGTGGCGGGAGAAGGTGGGGTGGTAATGTAAGTCAATGTAAGCCTATGGACTAAAAGCAGTGGCAGCCTAAACATCTCTGTACCGTATCATAAAGTGCAAAACTCTTTTAAGTGAGTGGGTAAGTGGCCCTGAAAAGGGCCTTTGGTTTTACTAGCCTATGCCAAACGGCTGCCTCGAACTTAGCCGCCGAAGCCGTAGAGAGTGCGTCCCTGGCGCTTGAGCGCGTAGACCACATCCATGGCGGTGACAGTTTTGCGCTTGGCGTGCTCGGTGTAGGTGACCGCGTCCCGGATCACGTTCTCCAGGAACACCTTTAGCACCCCGCGAGTCTCCTCATAGATGAGCCCAGAAATCCGTTTAACACCACCACGACGGGCCAGGCGACGAATGGCTGGCTTAGTGATACCCTGGATATTATCTCGCAGAACTTTACGATGGCGCTTAGCACCACCTTTCCCGAGCCCCTTTCCGCCTTTACCGCGACCAGACATTACTGAGCTGCAAATTAAACAGTGAAGAGGGTTAAGTCCCTTTTAGAATATTTATAGTAGCTGAACGGACCTATTTGAAAACTGCAAGAGCAGGGGCGGTAACCACATTCGGTTCCCGCCCTTCGCTTATTTGTCGCTTGGTCACAGCTTAGCAGCTAGACAAGGCGCCTGTTGCGACTGGATCATGGAGATGGAATATAAATTTTTTTCCTATTTATGGATATCTGTGTTTGTGCGTGCCTACAAAACGGGCAGTCATTAAGTGAGGCAACAGTTCATACACTTTCCCGAAAGAAGCCTGATACTTGTACTTCAGACTTCTTAGAGTATGAAATAATCAGATAACTCATGCTATTGTCATTTATGAAGTGCTTTAACTATGGATTTAAACATCCGTTGAGTGCTACACTGGTGATTTATAAATATGTATATCCGAAAGTGAATTTAAAAAAAACTTATTGGGCTGTAAGCCTAAAATTCGTGGCATGATTACAAATTAATTTGCAAACAGGTTGTATCTGGCATTATATCTGTAACCACATTCTATTTCTGCAAGCCGGTGGCATTACTCCAGTCAAGCTCTGGAGACAGACTGCTCCACGTACTGGTTTGTGACCTTGAGCAGTCTCTACATTTTTTTTTTCCTTTTAAATGTATAAGAAAGTGTAAATTATAGAGCACTGAAATTTAAAAGAGACAATACAACTTTTTTTAAACATCTGCAGAGGCAATTACTCAGCATTATTTATTATGACATATTACAGTATCCTGTCTTCTCTCAACTCCTCCACTCAAAATTCATGCCTCTAAAGTGAAAGTCTAAGTAATTAATTTACTAAAATCTTCCTTTGAGGATTCCACAAAATAACATAAAATTTTGGATTTTTTTTTTTTTTAATGTGTTAGTTGCTTTGTCCTGTCTGACTCTGCGACCCCATGGACTGTAGCCCGCCAGGTTCCTCTACCCATGGAATTCTTCAGGCAAGAATACCAGAGTGGGTAGCCATTCCCTCCTCCAGATCTTCCCCACTCATGGATCAAGCCCCAGTCTCTTACATTGCAGGCAGTTCCTTTACCGTGTTAGCCACCAAGGAAGCCCACATAAAGATTTAATGAATGGCTAATTCCTTTGAGTTCCAGGTGACTTAGATAGTTTTGGGGTTTTTTTTGCTTTTTCTCCATGATCTGTGAGGAGGACAAAGTTTATCAAAGCTCTATAGTCTGTGAGGACAACCAAGATGATCAAAGCTGCTCCATGAGTGTACAGTGCACAGAAACAAATTCTAAAATAGAGTTCTTAACATGGGACATATAGATGGATTCAGATCATTGTATAGAACAAAAACTCCAACTTTATTTTTATTATACTACAACCAAACCTTAACATTTCCTCCTATTCTGAATGCAGGCAACAAACAGTGTGGGTGATAGGACCTGAGCTATATTCATATCAAGTCGAAGTTTCAGCTGTCAATCTCCATCTCTCATGTTGTTTAAATATATTACACCTTCTTAACTTGGTCGTATGGGTAATCTTGTTATGTGATGAATTAATAAAGGACACATGCATACCTCACCAATTTGGATTTTTTAATAAATTTGATAACGATATTTTATTATAACTGTTTTCCTTTGTAATCGTATATGAATTAAGCACTAAAAAGCACTATTCGGGAAAGGGGCTCATCAGCTTTATCAAAAATACAAAGAAGTCCATGGCAGCTTCAAAATAAACATAATATGTTAAAGACATAGTTTGAGAAGTGAAGAAGAAAATCAAAGCTCTTTTTACTTTTTACCATCAATCTATTTCCTATTGAACAGAAAGTATAAGCTACAATGTGTTTCCTATAAACTTATATCCTTGATTAAATGAGAAACATAGTAGTGAATATAAATGCTTTTAAATTTCCCTCTCTTAACGGAATTATGTATGTGTGTGAGTGTTGTACATGTGTATATTCCTTAATTCTGTTACTTACTTTCCCAAAGTTATCTTCCAGAAGCAGGACAGAACTCAGAACTCAAGAGCTTGTTAACATTTTAATAAGTGATCCTTCT
The DNA here is from genome assembly GCF_042477335.2 of Ovis canadensis. Classification (NCBI taxonomy): domain Eukaryota; kingdom Metazoa; phylum Chordata; class Mammalia; order Artiodactyla; family Bovidae; genus Ovis; species Ovis canadensis. The sequence continues at coordinate 46,063,602 of NC_091264.1, read as the reverse complement.
TTGTAAAGTCAATGTAAATGAAATAATTTTTAAAACCCATAAAGCAGTCTTTACATGAATCTTCTCTGCCATCAGCTAGTGCAACACAGGCACAACTATCATGACAAGATGATCACTGGTTATAGCTTTTGCCATTTTCCTAGAAAGATTTTGAATGCCTAAAGTCCCCAAATTAACCTACCCTCTAAATAGTCACAAGAAGCTATGATAAAACTTTTTCAAACTAAATAATGAGTTTTCTTATCAGATATTGCTACTATTCCAAGGAGCCTTTACTACAGCTTTTTGTATAGAAGTGAAAGTGTCTGTGTTATTTCTCTTCATATGAAACAGATTTTCTGGGCAAATCTCACTAAGAATCAAGCCAGTGTTGAAGGCATAAAAAGCCAAGAATCTATAGAATGTTACCTGAGAGTATGTTATTGAAGACACAAAGAGAAGATTTGTATTTTAAAAGAAAATCAAAAAGTTGTCCCTCTGACCTCTGAATCTGCACGAATGTTAGGGGCTTTTGAAAAAGGCTTTAAAAGACGTGATAAAACCTGGAGGAAGTAACCACAAAAGTCTCAAACCTTGAGGTGTCCTGGTTCATTGTGGAAAATACTTGGTGTGATGCCTCCACAGGAAATTTTTTATATTTTGCTTTCTTGAATTGTAACAAACACAATTCCAGGACAGAGCTGAGACTAGGTTGTTGTCAAGATGAAGACAGCTGGGAACCAATCAGCGAGCAGTGCCGCTGTGTGTATAAATACAGAGACACTCGGAGGCCTGGCTACTCAACACTGAGACTTTACTTTTTAACTGTTAGGCAACCAAACCGACAATCATGTCTGAAACTGTACCTGCCGCGCCACCTGCTCTTTCTCCTGCGGAGAAGACACTTGTGAAGAAAAAGGCCCGAAAGTCCACCAGTGCTGCGAAGCGTAAGGCGTCCGGGCCCTCGGTGTCCGAGCTCATCACCAAGGCTGTCGCCGCCTCCAAGGAGCGCAGCGGCGTGTCTCTGGCTGCGCTCAAAAAGGCACTGGCGGCCGCTGGCTACGATGTGGAAAAGAACAACAGCCGCATCAAGCTGGGTCTCAAGAGCCTGGTAAGCAAGGGCACCCTGGTGCAGACCAAGGGCACCGGGGCTTCCGGCTCTTTCAAGCTCAACAAGAAGGCAGCCACCGGGGAGACCAAGCCCAAGGCGAAGAAGGCGGGCGCGGCCAAACCCAAGAAGGCTGCTGGGGCGGCTAAGAAGCCCAAGAAAGCCACGGGTGTGGCCACCCCGAAGAAAACCGCTAAGACGACCTTGAAGAAGGCGAAACCTGCTACTGGGGCGAAGAAAGTGGCCAAAAGGCCGAAAAAGGTGAAGACAGCCAAGCCCAAGGCAGCCAAGAATCCAGTCAAGGCTAAAGTTCATAAGCCCAAGGTAGCCAAGCTTAAAGCTGTCCAGCCGAAAAAGGCGACCCCCAGAAAGTAGAAAAATAAAAGGATTAAGTTTCTTAAAGGCTCTTTTCAGAGCCACCCAACTCTTCTTATTAAAGAGCTTGTAATAATATCTCTTGAGGTAAGTTTCCTCTTCGTTCGAAATGGAGATACCAGTACACAACTCCTTACCAGAAAGTGTAGTGGCTCTGAGAAGAGCCTTTGGGATGAAATTCGGTTATTTATCGGGGAAGAAAACATCTACGCCCTCTCCCCGCGGATGCGGCGGGCGAGCTGGATGTCCTTGGGCATGATGGTGACGCGCTTGGCGTGGATGGCGCACAGGTTGGTATCCTCGAAGAGCCCCACCAGGTAGGCCTCGCACGCTTCCTGCAGCGCCATCACAGCCGAGCTCTGGAAGCGCAGGTCGGTCTTGAAGTCCTGCGCGATCTCGCGCACCAGCCGCTGGAACGGCAGCTTGCGGATCAGCAGCTCCGTGGACTTCTGGTAGCGGCGGATCTCTCGCAGGGCCACCGTGCCGGGCCGGTAGCGGTGCGGCTTCTTCACGCCGCCGGTGGCCGGCGCGCTCTTGCGGGCCGCCTTGGTGGCCAGCTGCTTGCGCGGCGCCTTACCACCGGTGGATTTGCGAGCGGTCTGCTTAGTGCGAGCCATGACAGATTTCCCAAAAGCCGCTAACTGATGGGAAAACGAAGCCCTGCCCCTTTTTTCCAGTATATATAAAGAGAGTCTCGTTCTGATTGGACAAGTCACTTGTTCCTTATGGCTCGCAGTGAAGGTATTGGTACACAAGTTCACTCCCCGATGACGTGAGCCTTCTTTTGAATCGCTGTTTTCAACACTTTGTCGCCTCGGTCTCCTTAAGCCATTTTTACAATGTTCTGTGGCATTTAACACAAATTACCACAATGCTTAATGTTGTTCGTGGAATAAAATTTTTCAAATCTGGCACTTGAGACTGGCTTTCTTTTGATCTCTTTCTGAAAAGGCGCATGTTGCACGTGATTGGTCAAGTTATTTTTATATTCTCATTCAAGTTTAGTAAGGCTAATTTTGTATCAGTTTCCACATTTCTCTTTTTTAATTCTTTTAACAGATACCTTCCTTTTATTTTCTTTTTTATATTACAGTTAAGATATGTATTGGTAGATTATATTATCTATAAATTCCACTTCAGTATAAGTATCGGAAAAGTAGTTACAGTATTTGTTATAGGAAGAGTGTTGTATGTGATAGGATTGAGCACCATCACTTTAGGAGTTCAGAGATCATATGAAAGCAGAAGTTGGAAGTTCAGTTCAGTCGCTCAGTCGTGTCCGACTCCGCGACCCCATGAATCGCAGAAGCCAAGCCTCCCTGTCCATCACCAACTCCCGGAGGTCACTCAGACTCGCGTTCATCGAGTCAGTGATGCCATCCAGCCATCTCATCCTCGGTCATCCCCCTCTTCTCCTGCCCCCAATCCCTCCCAGCATCAGAGTCTTTTCCAATGAGTCAACTCTTCTCATGAGGTGGTCAAAGTACTGGAGTTTCAGCTTTAGCATCATTCCTTCCAAAGAAATCCCAGGGTTGGCCTCCTTCAGAATGGACTGGTTGGATCTCCTTGCAGTCCAAGGGACTCTCAAGAGTCTTCTCCAACACCACAGTTCAAAAGCATCAATTCTTTGGTGCTCAGCCTTCTTCACAGTTCAACTCTCACATCCATACATGACCACAGGAAAAACCATAGCCTTGACTACTACTACTACTAAGTCACTTCAGTCCTGTCCGACTCTGTGCGACCCCATAGACAGCAGCCCACCAGGCTCCCCTGTCCCTGGGATTCTCAAGGCAAGAGCGCTGGAGTGGGTTGCCATTTCCTAATGCATGAAAGTGAAGAGTGAAAGTGAAGTCGCTCAGTCGTGTCGGCAAAGTAATGTCTCTGCTTTAGAATATGCTATCTAGGTTGGTCATAACTTTTCTTCCAAGGAGTAAGCTTCTTTTAATTTCATGGCTGACCATGGCTGACCATCACCATCAGCAGTGATTTTGGAGCCCCAATAAATAAAGTTTCACACTGTTTCCACCGTTTCTCCATCGATTTGCCGTGGAGTGATGGGACCAGAGGTCATGATCTTCGTTTTCTGAATGTTGAGCTTTAAGCCACCTTTTTCACTCTCCTCTTTTACTTTCATCAAGAGGCTTTTTAGTTCCTCTTCACTTTCTGCCGTAAGGTTGGTGTCATCTGCATAGCTGAGGTTATTGATATTTCTCCCAGCAATCTTGATTTCAGCTTGTGTTTCTTCCAGTCCAACATTTCTCATGATGTACTCTGCAATGCCTGAAATTTTATTGTAACTGCCAAACCAGGCCCCCGAGCCCACCCTTCTCTAACTGCCCCATAAGACCTAAATGGCTTTCCCTTGGCAGTCACTGGATGGACTCTTGCAGTTCATTCCAAGCCATCATGTACCAGTATCAATTTTTTGCTTGGAGTGACAGCTGTGGCCATAGGAGAAAGGAATCCCTAGAATTACAGTGCAATGTATATTAATGATATATAAAAGTTTCAGATTTTACACCCATATAGGCTGTGATCTGATAATATCTCTAAGATATTGGGAAAGAGGAGACTAAAGACACATGGAAAGACATAACACCTTTTAGAAACTATTAAGGAGTGAACTTGAAAATGAACAGAGATCATTCTGTCGTTTTTGAGATTGCATCCAAGTACTGCATTTCGGACTCTTTTATTGACCATGATGGCTACTCCATTTTCTCAAAGGGATTCCTGCCCACAGTAGTAGATATAATGGTCACCTGTGTTAAATTCACCCATTCCAGTCCATTTTAGTTCGCTGATTCCTAGAACATCAACGTTTACTCTTGCCATCTCCAGTTGGACCACTTCCAATTTGCCTTGATTCATGAACCTAACATTCCAGGTTCCTATGCAATATTGCTTTTTACAACATTGGACCTTGTTTCTATCACCAGTCACATCCACAACTGGGTATTGTTTTTGCTTTGGCTCCATCCTTCATTCTTTCTGGAGTTATTTCTCCACTGATCTCCAGTAGCATATTGGGCACCTACCGACCTGGGGAGTCCCTCCTTCAGTACACCAACATCCACTGGATCTCGGAAAAATAAAGACAGTTCCAGAGAAATATTTATTTCTGCTTTATTGACTATGCCAAAGCCTTTGACTGTGTGGATCACAATAAACTGTGGAAAATTCTGAAAGAGATGGGAATACCAGACCACCTGACCTGCCTCTTGAGAAACCTGTATGCAGGTCAGGAAGCAACAGTTAGGACTGGACATGGAAAAACAGACTGGTTCCAAATAGGACAAGGAGTACGTCAAGGCTGTATATTGTCACCCTGCTTATTTAACTTCTGTGCAGAGTATATCATGAGAAACGCTGGGCTGGAAGAAGCACAAGGTGGAATCAAGATTGCCAGAAATATCAATAACCTCAGACATGCAGATGACACCACCTTTATGGTAGAAAGTGAAGAGGAACGAAAAAGCCTCTTGATGAAAGTTAAAGAGGAGAGTGAAAAAGCTGGCTTAAAACTCAACATTCAAAAACTAAGATCATGGCATCTGGTCCCATCACTTCATGGCAAATAGATGGGGAAATAGTGGGGAAACTGTCAGACTTTTGGGGGTGGGGGGGGCTTCAAAATCACTGCAGATGGTGATTGCAGCCATGAAATTAAAAGAAGCTTACTCCTTGGAAGAAAAGTTATGACCAATCTAGATAGCATATTCTAAAGCAGAGACATTACTTTGCCAACTAAGGTCCATCTAGTTAAGGCTATGGTTTTTCCTGTGGTCATGTATGGATGTGAGAGTTGGCCTGTGAAGAAGGCTGAGCGCCAAAGAATTGATGCTTTTGAAGTGCGATGTTGGAGAAGGACTTGAGAGTCCCTTGGACTGCAAGGAAATCCAATCAGTCCATTCTAAAGGAAATCAGTCCTGGGTGTTCATTGGAAGGACTGATGCTAAATCTGAAACTCCAGTACTTTGTCCACCTCATGTGAAAAGCTGACTCATTGGAAAAGACTCTAATGCTGGGAGGGATTGGGGGCAGGACAGGAAGGGGACGACAGAACATGAGATGGCTGGATGGCAGCACTGACTCGATAGACATGAGTTTGAGTGAACTCTGGGAGTTGGTGATGGAAAGGGAGGCCTGGCGTGCTGCAATTCATGGGGTCGCAGAGTCGGCCACGACTGAGCGACTGAACTGAATTGAACTGAAGGCGTTAACTACTATAACTGCCATGAATCCAGACTGGGTTAACAGTGAAACATTCTGTGGGTAACTACATCCCACTCTGGATGGTCTGGTTACCTCTATCTCAAATGAAACCCCAGGTCTCGATCTCTGAACTCCTCTACCTAGAAGATGTGAAACCCAACTATTATTAGTTAGATATTCTATCAAAGAAGAGGACTTTGTCTTCACCGGAGACAAGCGGCTTTATGAAACAGATAGCAACCCCAAATCACAGATTGGGGCCTGTTCAGGGTTCAATTCTTATTAGAGATTCTTAATATTTCTTCATACAGAATTATCGAGAATGCACAAAAAACATCAAACATGGAATAATTTCACACTTCCTATTGTATTAACCCAAGTGTAACTGTTTGCTCCTTGAACTAAAGGTGACCCTGTATTAAGCCCTACCTAAATGAATTTTAAATCCAGGCTATGCAATACTGTATGCTTATTCACAATTAACTAGGGCCCAGCTTAGTAGAGACTGGCTATTAAAAGCGAAAGTGTACACTGCAGAAAAATTTATCCCGTTATAATGCAAAACAATTCAACAGGTAAGTACTAAAGGAGTGGCTTTAGCAACCTGTAGGTCACTAACTGTACCTCCATGTCAACTTTCAGTATCTACTCTTCATTATCTTATTGCAACACTTCTCTCAAGATTTACAACCCTGAGGACCTGTTGATCAAGTTATTTGTTATACAAGGCTTCTGTAGATCACATACTTAGAAGAGTAATTCTTTTTTTCTAACTTTAAACTGGGTGATTAGTTTGGCGTTTTGAAGTGTAAATACTTGCGTTTTTAAGTGTAAATACTGACATCAATATTATAGCACTTCCAAGATGGACAAATTGCCCTGAAAAGCATTCGGCTTAAAAAAAAAAAATGTAAGCCCTTTTAATGAATACGTGGGTGGCTCTGAAAAGAGCCTTTGGCTAAAATTGAATGTTCAAGGAACAAGAACTTGGAATATTCCAGTTTACTTGCCCTTGGCCTTATGGTGACTCTCGGTCTTCTTAGGGAGCAGCACGGCCTGGATGTTGGGCAGGACGCCGCCCTGAGCGATGGTGACTTTGCCCAGCAGCTTGTTGAGCTCCTCGTCGTTGCGGATGGCCAGCTGCAGGTGACGTGGGATGATGCGGGTCTTCTTGTTGTCCCGGGCCGCGTTACCCGCCAACTCCAGGATCTCAGCCGTCAGGTACTCCAGCACCGCCGCCAGATACACCGGTGCTCCCGCCCCGACCCGCTCGGCATAGTTCCCTTTACGAAGCAGACGGTGCACTCGGCCCACGGGAAACTGAAGTCCAGCCCGCGAAGAGCGGGTCTTGGCCTTAGCTCGAGCCTTGCCACCCTGTTTTCCGCGTCCAGACATTTTAAGTCTAACCTACACAAGGAGCAAAAGAAAAGAAAATGAAACACGAATTATCTTAACAAATCAGAGGCAATTATACTTGTAAGCCGAATTGTCACTTACGCCGTTTGATTGGCTGAAGTGTCTTCAAGGTAGCAACCAATTAAAAACGAAACCTGACAGCACGTAATTTGCATACCGCCATATTAATCAGTAAACGTATCCAATCAGATTGCAGGATTTTACATACCATATTTGCATACAACTTCTACAAATATCAGGACCAATGTTACAGCAGCACCGTTTTTACTTTGATTGGACTTTAAGCCCTTTGTTAGCTATGCCTGAACCAGCCAAATCCGCTCCTGCCCCTAAAAAGGGTTCTAAAAAGGCTGTGACTAAGGCCCAGAAGAAGGACGGCAAGAAACGCAAGCGCAGCCGCAAGGAGAGCTACTCCGTGTACGTGTACAAGGTGCTGAAGCAAGTCCATCCGGACACCGGTATCTCGTCCAAGGCCATGGGCATCATGAACTCCTTCGTCAATGACATCTTTGAGCGCATCGCGGGCGAGGCGTCTCGCCTGGCACATTACAACAAGCGCTCGACCATTACATCCAGGGAGATCCAGACCGCCGTGCGCCTGCTGCTGCCCGGGGAGCTGGCCAAGCATGCGGTGTCTGAGGGCACTAAGGCTGTCACTAAGTACACCAGCTCCAAATGATCCCGAAAAGGGGGCGTTTTTCATGTTTGATTCCAAAGGCTCTTTTAAGAGCCACCCAGTTTTTCAGTAGGAGCGTTGTAACAACTACTGATTGCCAAAATTGGTTTTTCTTGGCTTTTTTTTTTTTTTTTCCCTTCACTGCTCACTAGCTCAAGTCTAGCCAAATGTGGACATGCAAGTATCATCTGAACATCTGAACTGGTGTGATAGTGGGACTTACAAACTGAAATCATGAAAAGAGCAGCTTTAGTTTTACAATGCTGCTTTTTTATCAGTGTAAGGTGGGCTTGTCAGGTCCGTAGTGGACAAGGTGATCGGAGCGTACTGGACGCAGGGCCAAGCGGTTCCAAACACCGGACCAACCAAGGTGCATGCAGGGGGGAAACATCCCCGCTGTGGGCAGAGCCTGTGACAGGCTGACCAGGGTGAGCGGAGAGGCACCGCTGTCTGCTGCAATCTCCCAGGAGCTAGTGTACGCATCCATTTTACAGGTGAGGAGATGCGATTTGGTGGGGAGCAGCACCTGCTCACAGCCCAAGAACCGGCAGGCTTCCCACTCCCAGAGTGTCCAGGGGCTGAAAGGTCTTGCTGAGCAGTAGAGAGCTAAAGCTCCCACCCTCACCTCGCCCAGCAGTCCCACCTCAAACCCAAAATTTCCAGCCAGTACAGCACCTGGGAGGCAGTTCTGGGCCCTTCCCAGTCGAGGAAGCAGAGCATGGCAGGGGAAGGCCAGGCCTGCCCAGGATCTGAAGGCTTGGATGCAGAACCCACCCACCAGCTTCTTCTGCCGGAGGTGCCCTGTGTTCAGGGTGTGGTCCTGGCTGTGACACCAGGAGCAGGCTGACCTCATGTGACCTGTGCTATATAGGAGATGCAATGCAATGCTTCTTGTATTAGTGTTGTGGTAAGAAAATGTACATGTATTCAATTTATTTGCTTAAAGCAATATAACTTTTCAAAATATTAATGGCACCAAGGCAATTAATGAACATACTGGTTGAAAAGTGAGTATCACGGTTTCCAGAATTTAGTTGTAAAGAGAATTTGTCCAAGGTTTCTCTAATGAAAAGTTAGACCATTGCCAAACTACCATATTGGGTTTCATAACACTGGCAGTTCAGGAAAGAAATGCCCAGAAGGTATTTTGGTGCATCCTCTCCCTTAAACTATGTTACTTTCTCCCAAGGTGGATTTCATATTTTTTTCATCTCGGTCAGCAAAAAAATTAATGGAAACACAATTCATATGTCATTCCAGTTACCAACACTCTCCTGTCATGTGAACACACATATAACAGTCGTTATAACTTACCCTTTTTCATAATTACAAACCTGGGAGTGTGTGTGCTTAGTCACCAGTCATGTCTAATTCTTTGCGACTTCTGGACTTTAGCCCACCAGACTCTTCTGTGCATGGGATTCTCCAGCCAAGACTACTGGAGTGGGTTACCATACTCTCCCTCAGGGGTTCTTCCAAGACCAGAGACCCAACCCTTCTGTCCCAAGTCTCCTGCCTTGCAGGCAGATTTTTTACTGCTGAGCCACCAGAGAAGCCCCATTTACAAACATGCTTAAGGTTATAAACCGCTATAAATGACATCCCATATTGAACAAATGCTAGGAGTGTATTTTAAAATACTTTAGGATTTCAACCCTGGTAGGAAAAAAGCCATAAAAGCCTAATAACATTGTGTAAATTACTTTCTCATGAATCTCAGGCTTCCCACCCAAAGCACAACACTTACGTTTACAACACAACATACACAAAAATGTATGCAAATATTCAAATAACACAATATACATAAAGAAGAAAAGCAACTATATATATATTACATAATATATATTTGAATAATAAATGTAAATATATTATATAATATATACTGAAAGAATGAAAACTAAACGATATATCTGTGCTTAAGACTTCATATTATTGTAAATAGCCAATTTTTGCTTTCTGTAGTCCCAGCGGTAAATATCTAAAGCAGGCCTACTTCATGAGCTCTAGTGGAGTATACAAACTCCCAGAAATTACATAAATAGTGTGTCCATATGTTCCTCCTCCCACCAAAAGCACAATATATAGCATTCTGTCGAATTTTTAAAATACTCTCATTTACTGTGCTAGATACAATGATGCCTCCGCAATTTTGTCTACCTTTTCATCTCTGTAGTGTATGAATATGTTGGGACACATAACAAATGGGAATTAAGGTTGCAGATGCCATGTAGGTTACTAATCATTTGACTTTAAATAGGGCTATCCTAGGGAGTACCCTGGCGGTCCAGTGGTTAGGGCTCCATGCTTCCACTGCAGGGGGCAGGGGTTTGATTCCTAGTTGGTTGGTAAACTAAGATCCCACGTGCTGGGTGGTGAGGCCAAATAAATAAATAGAAGGTTATCCTAGAGAACCCAAGTGAACCTAATATAATACAAGAGCCTTAATCAATGGAAGAGGGAATCAGAGTGCACATCCAGAGAGAAGGCATTATGAAAATGATTTGGCCAGATATTGCTTACTTTGAAATCTAGGAAAGGTGTCATGAGCAAAGGAACAAAGAACACTCCAGGTATCGATCGCAAAAGGCATGGAAACAGATTCACTCTTAAAGGCCACAGCCCTCTGACAGCTTGATTTTACCTCAATGAGATTCATTTCTCAATGTTGATCTAAAGAACCATAAAATTATAAATGTATTGTTTTAAGCCACTATAATTGTGATAATTTGTCAGACCACCAACCAAAAATTAATGCACCTACACATGTTTAAGAATTATTGATTAATGTATTTATTCAATGATATTCTATAAGATTATAACTACATAACCAAAATTTAGAAGGGTAAATATGAAAATGACTATAGATACTAGTAAATGCTTCCTAAATGCTGCAGACTCACATAATTTTGATATTGCTTTAACAGAAACAGTTTACGTTTCCTTTTGTAGATAGGGTGTCTAGATTTTAACAGCAGAAATGTTAATTCAGTCTCCTGTGCCCAACACACAGTGAGGCCAAACTGAAATGTTGGCATTGGGAATAGAGAAAGGCTTATTCTAAAGCCTTGCAATGAAAGGTGGTTCAGGCCCTAAAAAGCCTCAAGCTTCTGGGTTTTTCAAAGGTGGCTGAGGGAAGTTGTTTCCCAGGGTACTTGATTAGATTATACAAAATTCTCCCACTGACTTATACACAGTAACAGGGTGGTGTTACAAGTGTTACATTGATCAGATCTTCAGTTCCAGGCTTCTCTGGTGGCTCAGAGGGTAAAGGGTCTGCCTACAATGCAGGAGACCCAGGTTTGATCCCTGGTTCAGGAAGATCCCCTGGAGAAGGAAATGGCAAACCACTCCAGTATTCTTGCCTGAAGAATCCCATGGATGGAGGAGCCTGTTAGGCTACAGTCCATGGGGTTGCAAAGACTCAGACGTGACTGAGCCTCTTCACTTCACTTTAGGCTCCAGGAGGCATATAGATAGGTGGTCATGGTCATGAAGTAGTTAACATCTTCCATTCAGTGGAAGGGTTTTAACTTCTGCAAAAGAAGTCAGAAAGCTTGCATCAAATGTTGCTACCTCAGTGAAAGTCGCTCAGTCGTATCCAAGTCTTTGTGACCCTATGGAATATACATGTCCATGGAACTCTCCAGGCCAGAATACTGTAGTGAGTAGCCTATCCCACTCCAGCAGATCTTGCCGACCCAGGAATCAAACTAGGGTCTCCTGCATTCCAGGCAGAATCTTTACCAACTGAGCTATCAGGGAAGATACCTCAGAGAGGATCTAAAACAAAGGTTATGGGGGAAGGCCCCATCAGTTCAGCTCAGTTGCTCAGTTGTGTTCGACTGTTTGTGACACCATGGACAGCACACCAGGCTTCCTGTCCATCACCAAATCCCCGGGTTTGCTTAAACTCATGTCCATAGAGTCTGTGATGTCAGCAAACCATCTCATTCTCTGTTGTCCCCTTATACTCCTTCCTTTAATCTTATCCAGCATTAGGGTCTTTTCCAATGAGTCAGCTTTTCACATCAGGTGGCCAAAGTATTGGACCTTCAGCTTCAGCATCAATCCTTCTAATCAATGACTATCCAGGACTGATTTTCCTTAGGATTGACTGGTTTGATCTTGCAGTCCAAGGAAATCCCAAGGGTATCCTCCAACACCACAGTTCAAAAGCATCAGTTCTTCCGCACTCAGCTTACTTTATACTCCAACTCTCACATCCATACATGACTACTGGAAAAACCATAGCTTTGACTAGACGGACCTTTGTTGGCAAAGTAACGTCTCTGCTTTTTAATATGCTGTCTAGGTTGGTCACAGCTTTTCCTACAAGGAGCAAGCGTCTTTTAATTTCATGGCTGCAGTCATCATCTGCAGTCATTTTAGAGTCCAAGAAAAGAAAAGAAAGCCTGTCGCTCTTTCCATTGTTTCGCCATCTATTTGCCATGATGTGATGGGACCAGATGCCTTGTACTCCTTTCCCAATTTGGAATCAGTCTGTTGTTCCATGTCCAAACTAACTGTTAATTCTTCACCTGCATAAGATTTCTCAGGAGGCAGGTAAGGTGGTCTGGTATTCCCATCTCTTGAAGAATTTTCCACAGAAGGCCCCATAGGGTCCTACTGAACAAAAGAATGTCTAATTTCATGGAGCAGAACTTTCCTCACTCATTATAGTATTATTACTTCTGAGTATCATACTACTTCAAAAACTTGTCTTTTTTATATGTAAAGTGTAGGAATGATGGGAAAAATTGACTTCATAATGTCCATAAATAACTTCATGAGTTGTATATCTAATGTTTGTGTTTATTATAATTATTGCATTTTTTTCACACAAAAGTGTTGTCAATGGAGTTGGCTACAATAAATTTTGGGGGGGGGAGTGGGTTCGGCGGCGCTGCTCCACAGGGCTGGCAGGATCTTAGTTTCCCTCCCAGGGATTGAACAGGCCAAGGCAGTGAAAAGGCTGAGTCCTAACCTCTGGACAACCCAGGGAACTCCCATAATATTCTCATTTTTACAGTAAGAAACTGAGGCTGTGAGAACCAAAGATTATTTACCTCACAAAATTCAAATTCCAATGTTCTTCTGAGGCAATGTTCTTTCAAAGATGTCCAGATAGAATTGAAAAACATTTCACATCTACAGATCTCTTAACACATCAAGAAGTCTTTTTACAAGAATAACCTCCTCTCTCAGCATTAGGCTACATCTCTAGGTGAATTTGTTCATTTTTTATGAAATCTCCCGACATCTAGATTAAGGAAAATGTAATTATCAAAGTGCCTAATACTTTTAAACTAAGTGAAATAAGGAAAATCAAGGGAAGATTGGCACCACTTCAGTGTCCCATCAGGAAACTAGAAAACTATTGGTAGTTTTAACAGAGGTAATCAAGGGGTCCTGCCATACGTAGGCGCGGGGGGGGGGGGGGATATCGGGGGAGAGCATCTTTAACTCTGGAGCAGAGGCCTGTCTTAACTCCGTGGGTAAGGCTGATGTGGGAACATAGAATCTGGCCTGAAAAAAGAGGTTGGGGGTAGCTGGGAACTACAATTAGCCAGCCGCCCTTGGTTTCCCTATGAAAATGAGACCAAAAAAAAAAAAAAAAAACCAGACCTGGACGTTTTAATACAGAGTAGAAGTTTGGGGAAATATTAGACTAAGAAACTTCTTCTCAAAAGCTTCTCACTTTATCTCAGGCAGCAAATATAACTGCACTTTAATGCCCAGCCATATAGAAAGAGCACAGAACTCCTTAAGTGAAAATGTAAGTGGCTCTGAAAAGAGCCTTTGGTTTAACAGCGGCTAGGCATATTATATTTATTTGGAGCTGGTGTACTTGGTGACAGCCTTGGTGCCTTCGGACACGGCGTGCTTGGCCAGCTCCCCGGGAAGCAGCAGGCGAACGGCCGTCTGGATCTCTCTGGATGTAATGGTCGAGCGCTTGTTATAATGAGCCAGGCGCGATGCCTCACCAGCGATGCGCTCGAAAATGTCGTTGACGAAGGAGTTCATGATGCCCATAGCCTTGGATGAGATGCCGGTGTCCGGATGGACTTGCTTCAACACCTTGTACACGTACACGGAATAACTTTCTTTGCGGCTGCGCTTGCGCTTCTTGCCGTCCTTTTTCTGAGCTTTAGTTACAGCCTTTTTAGAGCCCTTTTTAGGAGCAGGAGCGGACTTAGCCGGTTCAGGCATGCCTATAGTCACAACACCCAACAACACAGAAAGATCTTGAAATGCCTGCTGGCAAGTAGAATCTCGTCTTTTATAGGCGGTCTATGCAAATAAGGTGCTTACGAATATTCATATCTGATTTGACAATGCATTCGTGACGAGTTTATGTAAATTTACCTCCACCAGATCTCTTTTCTTATTGGTTACGCAAAAAACAGAAGATTTTAACCAATCCTATCTCGCATGCGGCAATTCCACTCAGCACTATAACTGCCATCTTGTTGCTGCTTATAGAGCACTTTTTCTCTGCATTTCCTGTGGCTGTTCCTCTTGCTCAACGTTTACCATGTCTGGGCGCGGAAAGCAAGGAGGGAAAGCCCGTGCCAAGGCGAAGACCCGCTCTTCGCGGGCCGGACTTCAGTTCCCCGTGGGCCGAGTTCACCGACTGCTTCGCAAGGGTAACTACTCCGAGCGGGTCGGTGCCGGCGCCCCGGTGTACCTGGCGGCGGTGCTAGAGTACCTGACCGCCGAGATTCTGGAGCTGGCGGGCAACGCGGCCCGGGACAATAAGAAAACCCGTATTATCCCGCGTCACCTACAGCTAGCCATCCGCAACGACGAGGAGCTCAACAAGCTGCTGGGTCGTGTAACCATCGCTCAGGGGGGTGTCCTGCCCAACATCCAGGCGGTGCTGCTGCCCAAGAAGACTGAGAGCCATCACAAAGCCAAGGGCAAGTGAAACGTTTAGCAGTATTACATTCCCAGTTCTGAAAATCAAAGGCTCTTTTCAGAGCCACTCACTTTTTCTAGAAAGTGCTGGAATACTTAACTAACTAGGAAGCGTGTTCAATGAAAACGAATGGATTATCTTAGCTAGGTTTTATTGGTTAATGTTACACTGTTAACTGTTGTCTTTAAAAAGGGAAGACCATCTCCCATATTTGCTAAAAAGGTGCTAAATTATTACTCATTGGTCACTTAAAGCGCCATAAAGTCTTAGAAAAATTTATGTTAGTAGGTTTCCACCCTCGCCTATAAACAAGGTATATAATTTGTAAATACAAAAGAATCCATGTTGAGAATGACGTATATGTAGGTAGATAACAAGACCGTAATGCCTCATTGAGAGGTTTTGCGTGTATTGCACACGATATATATGTCTTTACATACATATCTATGGTCAAGAGAATTTTCTGTCAAAAAGTATAATATAAATAAACAAGAGAACAAAGGAGGAGTAGCTGGCCAATGACATGTCAGGGCGGGATTTTTAAATTTTCCGGATGACGAGATTAGAATTATTTAGTCCATTGGTTATTTCTCTGTTCATAAAGTGCAATGAATGAACTACATTAAAATCAGTACTGAATGAAACTTCACTTATATTACTGTTATGGACTCATTATACTGGACTATAGACTCAGGATAAAAGTTCGATTATACTTTTAATTTTTAAAGGAAATCCCATCATATTTCTCCGAAAGGCAAAGTGAGAACCAATTAGATCACAGCGGGGGACCTAGGAATCAAACTGATCTGCTCCTATAAATAAGGTCAGAAGCAGCACGAGCAGCATAACACTCTCCTGCCAGTTTTCTGTTAGCCTCATGGCTCGCACTAAGCAGACCGCTCGCAAGTCCACCGGCGGTAAGGCGCCGCGGAAGCAGCTTGCCACCAAGGCGGCCCGCTAGAGCGCGCCGGCCACCGGCGGCGTGAAGAAGCCGCACCGCTACCGGCCCGGCACGGTAGCTCTGCGCGAGATCCGCCGCTACCAGAAGTCCACGGAGCTGCTGATCCGCAAGCTGCCGTTTCAGCGGCTGGTGCGCGAGATCGCGCAGGACTTCAAGACCGACCTGCGCTTCCAAAGCTCGGCTGTGATGGCGCTGCAGGAGGCGTGCGAGGCCTACCTGGTGGGGCTCTTCGAGGACACCAACCTGTGCGCCATCCACGCCAAGCGCGTCACCATCATGCCCAAGGACATCCAGCTTGCACGCCGGATCCGCGGAGAGAGGGCATAATCCAAAGCTGCTGCTTTCTCTGTACTGAAAAAGGCTCTTTTCAGAGCCACCTACTATGTCGATAAGAACTGTTGTAATCCTTTCCCTTATTTTACCTCCCTAGGCAGTTAACCGGAGAAGGCGATGGCACCCAACTCCAGTACTCTTGCCTGGAAAATCCCATGAACGGAGGAGCCTGGGGGGCTGCAGTCCATGGGGTCGCTAAGTGTCGGACAGGACTGAGCAACTTCACTTTCACTTTTCACTTTCATGCATTGAAGAAGGAAATGGCAACCCACTCTAGTGTTCTTGCCTAGAGAATCTCAGAGAGTGAGGAGCCTGATTGTCGGGTATGGGATCGCACAAGAGTCGGACACGACTGAAGCGACTTAGCAGCACCAGCAGCAGGCAGTTAATAAGCAATAATGGCAAGAAAAAGCCCTCTCTACTCCTCTTTTTCTGCCTTGCTGCTGCTAAGTCGCTTCAGTAGTTTCCGACTCTGCAACCCCATAGACAACAGTCCACCAGGCTCCGCCCGCCCCCGCCCCCCGCCCCCCGCCGTCGCTGGGATTCTCCAGGCAAGAACACTGGAGTGGGTTGCCATTTCCTTCTCCAGTGCATGAAACTGAAGAGTGAAAGTGAAGTCTCTCAGCCGTGTCCAACTGTTAGCGACCCCATGGACTGCAGCCTACCAGGCTCCTCTGTCCAAGTGATTTTCCAGGCAAGAGTACTGGAGTGGGCTTCCATTGTCTTCTCCTTTTTCTGCCTTAAAGCAAGATATAAATTCTATTCTGAAGACGTCTGTAGACATGTTGGAGTAGAGAGGCTTCACAGAAATTTGCTAGCAAACCTGGGTTAGTTTGCTCCCATATATTTACCTTCTCACAGTTTGCTGCCCTTAGAAGCCTGAAACTGCTTTTCTTTGCACTGTCATTTCTCTACAAATCAATTCTTTGATGAAGACAATATGTAATCCGAAGTTCTAACCCACCTCTTTAAGTTAGTTTTTCCTGGGTCTCTTCTCCAAGGAAAAGAAGTGCAAAAAGGCAAAATGATTGTCTGAGGAGGCCTTACAAATAGCTGTGAATAGAACAGAAGCAAAAGGCAAAGGAGCAAAGGAAAGATATACCCATTTGAATGCAGAGTTCCAAAGAATAGCAAGAAGAGATGAGAAAGTCTTCCTTAGCAATCAATGAAAAGAAATAGAAGAAAACAGAATGTGAAAGACTACAGATCTCTTCAAGAAAATTAGAGATAACAAGGGAACATTTCATGCAAAGATGGGCACATAAATGGTATGGACATAACAATAGCAGAAGATATTGAGAAGAGGTGGCAAGAATACACAGAACTATTCAAAAAAAGATCTTCATGACCCAGATAAACACAATGGAGTGATCACTCACCTACAGCCAGACATCCTGGAATGCGAAGTCAAGTGGGCCTTAGGAAGCATCACTGTGAACAAAACTACTGGAGGTGATAGAATTCCAGTTGAGCTATTTCAAATCCGAAAAGAGGATTCTGTGAAAGTGCTGCACTCAATATTCCAGCAAATTTGGAAAACTCAGCAGTGGCCACAGGACTGGAAAAGGTCAGTTTTCATTCCAATTTCAAAGAAAAGCAATGCCAAAGAATGTTCAATTGCATTCATCTCACACACTACCAAAGGAAAGGTCAAAATTCTCCAAGCCAGGCTTCAACAGTACAGGAACTGTGAATTTCCAGATGTTGAAGCTGGATTTAGAAAAGGCAGAGGAACCAGAGATCAAATTGCCAACATCCAAAAGAGTTCCAGAAAAACATCTATTGCTGCTTTATTGACTATGCCAAAGCCACTGACTGTATGGACCACAACGAACTGAGGAAAATTCTGAGAGCTGGGAAAACCAGACCATCTGACCTGCCTCTTGAGAAATCTGTATACATTTCAGGAAGCAACAGTTAGAACTGGACATGGAACAATGGACTGGTTCCAGATAGGGAAAAGAGTATGTCAAGACTGTATATTATCATGCTGCTTATTTAACTTATATGCAGAGTACATCATGAGAAATGCTGGACTGCATGAAGCACAAACTGGAATCAAGATTGCCTGGAGAAATATCAATAACCTCAGACAGGCAGATGACTCCAACCTAATGGCAGAAAGTGAAGAACTAAAGAGACTGTTTATGAAAGTGAAAGAGAAGCGTGAAAAAGTTGGCTTAGAACTCAACATTCAGAAAACCAAGATCATGGCATCTGGTCCCATCACTTCATGGCAAATAGACTGGGAAACAATGGAGACAGTGACAGACTTTATTTTGAGGGGCTCCAAAATCACTGTACATGGTGACTGCAGACATGAAATTAAAAGACGCTTGCTCCTTGGAAGAAAAATGATGACCAACCTTGACAGCATATTAAAAAGTAAAGACATTACTTTGTCAATAAAGGTCAGTCTAGTCAAGGCTATGGTTTTTCCAGTAGTCATGTAAGGATGTAGGAGTTGGAGTATAAAGAACGCTGAGCACTGAAGAACTGATACTTTTAAACTGTGGTGTTGGAGAAGACTCTCAAGAGTCCCTTGGACTGCAACGAGATCTAACAAGTCCATCCTAAAGGAAATTAGACCTGAATATTCATTGGAAGGAATGATGCTAAAGCTGAAACTCCAATATTTGGCCACCTAATGCATAGAAC
This sequence comes from Ovis canadensis, assembly GCF_042477335.2. NCBI lineage: Eukaryota > Metazoa > Chordata > Mammalia > Artiodactyla > Bovidae > Ovis > Ovis canadensis. Next base: position 46,044,959 of record NC_091264.1, on the reverse strand, counting down.
TGACTCATTTGAAAAGACCTTGATGCTGGGAATAATTGAAGGTGGGAGGAGAAGGGTACGACAGAGGAGGAGATGGTTGGATGGCATCACCGACTCAATGGACATGAGTCTTGGTAAACTCCAGGCGTTGTTGATTGCCAGGGAGGACTGCCATGCTACAGTCCATGGGGTTGCAAAGAGTTGGACATGACTGAACGACTGAACTCAAGTGAACTGCATCTCTTCCTCTGTATGTATGAAATATACATTTAATATTCCTATTTATTTTTCCTTTGCTAATCTGAAATCAAGATGTATAGAGGAAATATTTACAACCTCTATTACCACCACCACCACCATCACAATCAGGGAAGAAGGGAAGAAGGTTGAATTAAAGTGAAAAAATCAATTTAGATCAAAAAGGTTTATTGAATTATATTATAACCTTTATCTTTTCTACTAGATAGAGATAATCTTTCTTTCTAATGGACAAAAATCTCCCACCTCCTTTTCCTTTTGCCTTCAGACTTTCCCAGCATCAGCGATTTTTCCAATGATTCACCACTTCTCATCAAGTGGCCAGTGTATTGTAGGTTCAGTGTAATACACAGTTAAACAGAAATAGCTTCCTTTAGAAAAAGTAAACAACACGTCTGCAGACTTTTTAGACTATATTTTCATATGACAACGAAAGGAAATTCAGTCCATTCTTTTACCTTAATTTGACATTTAGATATATCTTAACAGATTTCAGAGGTTTTTCTGTAGTAACCAAAGCATTTCCTTGGTCCACAATGAACCCATGCTTGATGCAGAATCTACTTTCCTGTCTGCAATTTCCAACTTACTGTGTGCTACTTATCAATGATGATTTGCCACGGCATTGAGAGACCAGTGTGCAATATCCCAGGCCTAAAGATGAAGGTGACCTTATTTCTAATCTCACAGTCTCCAGTCACAAGCATATAATACTCATTTCATTTTTAAAAACAAAAAAAATCATGATCAACAAATAAAAATGAATTTCTGTCAAAGAGATTCACATTTCAATAAATGAACCAACAGGCAAAATGCTGTAGTAAGTTTAAAGAACATTTAAGAAATTAGAATATTTATAGACAATGTAAGAAATGTTAGGCTAAGATTATTAAAATTATTTTATTAATCCAAGAGGTTAGAAATCTTTGGAGTTATATGTTTCACCTGACCAAAGTGATTTGCCTTTCTACAAAATAAGGGCTTTGCAAGTTAAGTAAATTCACTTAATTTGGTACTTACAATCAATAGTAAATACATGATCAAAGTACATTTTCACAGAATCCTTCAGTGGCTTTGTATGTTGGACATCATGGACTCCTTTTTTCCTTGCTTCCAGTTCAGTCCAGTTCAGTCGCTAAGTTGTGTCTGACTCTTTGCAACCCCATGAACCACAGCATGCCAAGCCTCCCTGTCCATCACCAACTCCCAGAGTCTACCCAAACCCATGTCCATCGAGTTGGTGATGCCATCCAACCATCTCATCCTCTTTTGTCCCCTTCTCCTCATGCCGTCAATCTTTTCCAGCATCAGGGTCTTTCCGAATGAGTTAGCTCTTCACATCAGGGGGCCAAAGAATTGGAGTTTTGGCTTCAACGTCAGTCCTTCCAGTGAACACCCAGGACCGATCTCCTTTAGGATGGACTGGTTGGATCTGCTTGCTGTCCAAGGGACTCTCAAGAGTCTTCTCCAACACCACAGTTCAAAAGCATCAATTCTTCGGTGCTCAGCTTGCCTTACAGTTCAACTCTCACATCCATACATGACTACTGGAAGAACCATAGCCTTGACTAGACAGACCTTTGTTGGCAAAGTAATGTCTCTGCTTTTTAATATGCTGTCTAGGTTGGTCATAACTTTCCTTCCAAGGAGTTCAGTTCAGTTCAGTCACTCAGTCGTGTCCGACTCTTTGCGACCCCATGAATCGCAGTACGCCAGGCCTCCCTGTCCATCACCATCTCCCGGAGTTCACTCAGACTCACGTCCATCGAGTCCGTTATGCCATCCAGCCATCTCATCCTCTGTCGTCCCCTTCTCCTCCTGCCCCCAATCTCTCCCAGCATCAGAGTCTTTTCCAATGGGCCAATTCTTCGCATGAGGTGGCCAAAGTCCTGGAGCTTCAGCTTTAGCATCCTTCCTTCCAAAGAAATCCCAGGGTTGATCTCCTTCAGAATGGACTGGTTGGATCTCCGTGCAGTCCAAGGGACTCTCAAGAGTCTTCTCCAACATCACAGTTCAAAAGCATCAATTCTTCAGCGCTCAGCCTTCTTCACAGTCCAACTCTCACATCCATACATGACCATGGAAAAAACCATAGCCTTGACTAGACGGACCTTAGTTGGCAAAGTAATGTCTCTGCTTTTGAATATACTATCTAGGTTGGTCATAACTTTTCTTCCAAGGAGGAAGCGTGTTTTAATTTCATGGTGGTAGTCACCATCTGCAGTGATTATGGAGCCAAAAAAAATAAAGTCTGACACTGTTTCTACTGTTTCCACATCTATTTCCCATGAAGTGACGGGACCAGATGCCATGATCTTAGTTTTCTGAATGTTGAGCTTTAAGCCAACTTTTTCACTCTCTTTTTTCACTTAAATCAAGAGGCTCTTTAGTTCCTCTTCACTTTCTGCCATAAGGGTGGTGTCATCTGCATATCTGAGGTTATTGATATTTCTCTGGCAATCTTGATTCCACCTTGTGCTTCCTCCAGCCCTGTGTTGCTCATGATGTACGCTGCATATAAGTTAAATAAGCAGGGTGACAATATACAGTCTTGACGTACTCCATTTCCTAACTGGAACCAGTCCATTGTTCCATGTCCAGTTCTAACTGTTGCTTTCTGACCTGCATACAGATTTCTCAAGAGGCAGGTCAAGTGGTCTGGTATTCCCATCTCTTTCAGAATTTTCCACAGTTTATTGTGATCCACACAGTCAAAGGCTTTGGCATAGTCAATAAAGCAGAAATAGATGTTTTTCTGGAACTCTCTTGCTTTTTCCATGATCCAGCAGATGTTGGCAATTTGATCTCTGGTTCCTCTGCCTTTTCTAAAACCAGCTTCAACATCTGGAAGTTCACGGTTCACGTATTGCTGAAGCCAGGCTTCGGGAATTTTAAGCATTACTTTACTAGCGTATGAGATCAGTGCAATTGTGCAGTAGTTTGAGCACTTTGGCATTGCCTTTCTTTGGAATTGGAATGAAAACTGACCTTTTCCAGTCCTGTGGCCACTGCTGAGTTTTCCAAATTTGCTGGCACATTGAGTGCAGCACTTTCACAGCATCATCTTTCAGGATTTGAAATAGCTCAACTGGAATTCCATCACCTCCACTAGTTTGTTTGTAATGATGCTTCCTAAGGCCCACTTGACTTCACATTCCAGGATGTCTGGCTCTAGGTGAGTGATCACACCATCGTGATTATCTGGGCCATGAAGATCTTTTTTGTACATTTCTTCTGTGTATTCTTGCCACCTCTTCTTAATATCTTCTGCTTTTGTTAGGTCCCTACCATTTCTGTCCTTTATTGTACCCATCTTTGCTTGAAATGTTCCCTTGGTATGTCTAATTTTCTTGAAGAGATCTCTAGTCTTTCCCATTCTGTTGTTTTCTTCTATTTCTTTGCATTGATTGCTGAGGAATGCTTTCTTATCTCTTCTTGCGATTCTTCGGAACTCTGCATTCAAATGGGTATATCTTTCCTTTGCTCCTTTGCTTTTCACTTCCCTTCTTTTCATAGCTATTCTTAAGGCCTCCTCAGACAGCCATTTTGCTTTTTTGCATTTCTTTTTCTTGGGTATAGTCTTGATTCCTGTCTCCTGTACAATGTCACATACCTCCATCCATATTCATCAGGCAATCTGTCTATGAGATCTAGTCCCTTAAATCAATTTCTCACTTCCACTGTATAGTCACAAGGAATTTTATTTAGGTCATACCTGAATGGTCTAGTGGTTTTCTCCACTTTCTTCAATTTCAGTCTGAATTTGCCAATAAGGCATTCATGATCCGAGCCACAGTCAACTCCCCGTCTTGTTTTTGCTGACTGTATAGAGCTTCTCCATCTTTGGCTGCAAAGGGTATAATCATTGTGATTTTAGTGTCAACCATCTGGTGATGTCCATGTGTAAAGTCTTATCTTGTGTTGTTGAAAGAGGCTGTTTGCTATGACCAGTGCGTTCTCTTGCCAGAACGCTATTAGCCTTTGCCCTGCTTTGTTCTGTCTCCAAGGCCAAATTTACATGTTACTCCAGATGTTTCTTGACTTCTTACTTTTGCATTGCAGTCCCCTATAATGAAAACAACATCTTTTTTGGGTGTTAGTTCTAGAAGGTCTTGTAGGTCTTCATAGAACTGTTCAGCTTCTTCAGCGTTACTGGTCGGGGCAAAGACTTGGATTACAATGATATTGAATGGTTTGCCTTGGAAATGAACAGGGATCATTCTGTCGTTTTTGAGATTGCAACCAAGTACTGCATTTTGGACTCTTTTGTTTACTATGATGGCTACTCCATTTCTTCTAAGGGATTCTTGCCAAAAGTAGTAGATATAATGGTCATCTTAGTTAACTTCACCCATTCCAATCCATCTTAACCTTACTTTCAAGGCTCAGACAATTTTCTCACATAGAGGCAAGAGATAGATGACACCAGGCTGAGTAGTTGGAGTTTATTCCCTGTGGAATATACTCCAAAACAGTAGAGTAGTCGAAGAAATAGAGAGGAGTTGAGCCCTGCTTAGATAAAAGATAAAGATACAACATATTCCTCATTCTCCAGGTCAAGACCTTCCATCTACACAGACTCAGAAAGACTACTCCGAGGTGAAATGGGGAAGGGACACCCCATAGTAAGTAATGGAGATATCAATGGATACTGCTGGTTCGACTGAGGGAACTATATATAAGTCGCAAAGAGCTGGACACGACTTAGTGACTAAACAAGTGTCTAGCACTGACTTCTTAAACAAAAAGTTTGCACACCTAGGGATGTGGAAGTTATAAAAGCAACTAACATAGGCCCAGATTACAAAATACCAGATTGAGAGATTGAAGAATATTGGGGAGCGGGACTTTCCCAACTTTCCAGTGGTTAGGACTTAACAGTTCCACTGCAGAAGTCGGTTCAATCCTTGTTGGAGAACTGGATCCCACATGCTGTGAGGCAGCGGACACAAAACTAAAATAAAGAAAAAGTTAAACATAAATTAAAAAATAATAATAATACTGGGGAGAAAGTCAATCTCTGGAGCAAGAAGATGAAATTTCCTCAGGTAATTATAGTACTCAAGAAGAAACATTTAACCAAAAATTAACTTGTTGATTTTCTTAACACGTTTATGATATCGGAATTAAAATTCTCATTCTGCAAATGGAAAAAAAAAAAAAATTGAAAACGAGAAAATACCTGTCACAAACCTGATCCTAAACCTTATAGTGTGAAAAAGTAGCAAGTAATGAGGGCGCAGGCAATAGAGTGATGTCTCCGAGTAAGACACATCAGCGAGAAAACCTTGTTTCCCAATGGATATCAGCAATTTCCTTGCTCCCGAAGATCAGTTTACCACAATAGTTATTTCACTTTCATTTAAATTGTACAAAAATGCTTCCCAGGGACTCGTTCGCATTTCAGAAATGCGTTTGAAGAATGAGGCAATATAAAATCTCGGTCAATGACTAAGCTTCAATATTCAAAGTTGAAAACAGATGTTGCCTTAATAGGTACTATCCCTTTCTAAACAAAAGAATATTTTTAAACTCCCTTAGACAAGAGTCTTTCAGGTGAAATTCAGGAAACAAGCCAAGAAATTTTCTTTCCTCGACTCCGCCCCACAGACTCTCAGGGTGGGCTGGGATATATTTGGTTACGAAAGAGCCCCTCCCCTACCCGCCTTTTTTGTAGTTTTCAAATAGGTCCGCGACCATACTATAAATAAGAATTTCGGCACACGTTATCTAGATTGCTTCATAAGCTTCTTGATCTAAGTTTAATAATGTCTGGACGCGGTAAAGGTGGGAAAGGCCTTGGGAAAGGCGGCGCGAAGCGTCACCGTAAAGTTCTGCGGGATAATATTCAAGGTATTACTAAACCCGCGATCCGCCGCTTGGCTCGTCGCGGTGGGGTCAAGCGCATCTCTGGCCTCATTTACGAGGAAACTCGCGGGGTGCTGAAAGTGTTTTTGGAAAACGTGATTCGCGACGCGGTCACATACACCGAACACGCCAAGCGAAAGACGGTCACGGCCATGGACGTCGTCTACGCGCTGAAGCGTCAGGGACGCACTCTTTACGGATTTGGCGGCTAAGCCGGAACCCACAAACAGGCTTTTTGTATCAGCTTATCAGGCCCTTTTCAGGGCCACCTATCTGTTCACTTGAGAGAGCTCGTGGCATTGAGCTGTTTTTTCTTTTTTTCCTTTTTCTGTTCCGAGGAAATGGGGCTTAGTGAACTTGTGATCTCAGGTTGTAAGTAACTGCTTTAATGTAACTCATGTTTGTGTGAAAGTGAAGTTGGTCAGTCGTGTTAGACTCAACCCCATGGACTGTAGCCTACCAGGCTCCTCTGTCCATGGGGTTTTCTGGGCAAGAATACTGGAGTGGGTTGCCATTTCCTTCTCCAGGGGATCTTCCCAACCCAGGGATCGAAGCTAGGTCTCCTGCATTGTAGGCAGGCGCTTTTACCATTTGTGTATCTGTGCATTAAATGTTTCCCCTATGTTGCAGTTATAGTGCCACATAATGGCTTTTAAATTGTGCAGCTCTTACTAGGAACACTTAGTCTGCAAAGTTAATGAATTTCCTAAGTTTTTAAAATGAGACATTGATAATCCGGAAGTTGCATTGGTGAGCAAAGGCAAGTACTACTTTAATAGTCTCCTCACATCTCAAGAAAACCTGATGAACAGCTGCTGGGAAAGAAATTCAAGACAAGGTAAAATAAAAGACTAAACTAAAGGAAGTGAAGGCACCCGTGAGGAGGCTTACGTGGCACGAGGGCCATAAACAACCGGGTCAACTTTTTTTTTTAATCTAAAGAGAATTGGGGGTTTGTTTCCTGCCTTGTCAAATCTACTCCCTGGTAGTCTATAATAAAGCAACAACTAATTCACCTGATGAACCCTCACGATCCTTTTCTCGTGTATAAAACGTCAGAAAGCTAGCTGTAAACACATGGACATCTAGCCCTGTGCTGGGACTCAGCTACACCAGGGTTTTTCATATGTCAGCATTTGCAAAGAAAAGGGGAAAGGAGTCCCCAAAGTAACAACTGAACAAAGTCGTCTGTCTTGGCTTCAAGACAAAGTAACTGGCAAAGGCCTGTTGAAAAGGACTTCAAGGTATTAGATGCCCTTTCCTTAAGTAGATTTCCTACCTGCAGGCCATCTGAACCAATCCCAGTACTGTGGGGGCAGGTGTGAGGGGAAGAGGGAGGGAAGAGACAAGTGTTAGGTAACTGCTTTTTGGTCATACTGGGTCCTGTGATGGTCTTTTAAGGTGGCCCACACGATTTCTGGTCTTAAAGTTCACCCTTAATGTGATCAAGGCCCTAGACTGTGGATGTGACCTGTGACCTCTTTTTACCCATCAAAGCATGTGACCATAGGTGACAGGATGTAAAAAAATTTGTGATTATGACTAGGTTATCAATAAGATTGTACCATCTTCCAATCTCTTGCATGCTGGTTCGGTTTTTTAATACAAATTTTATTTATTTTTGACTGCAATGGGTCTTTGTTCCTGCATGCAGTCTTTCTCTAGTTGCATGGGCTTTTCATTGTGATGGTGTCTCTTGTTGCAGAGCATGGGCCCTAGGGTGGGGGGCTTCAGTAGCTCTGGATCAAGGGCTCAATATTAGTTGCGCTGTGGCATGTGGAATCTTCCTGGACTAGGAATCAAACACCTATCGCCTAATTTGGGAGGCAGGTTCTTAACCACCAGGGAAGTCCTACATGCTGGTTTTCATAAGCTGAGCATCCCTGTTGTCAGGTCCAAATGACAAGAAACTCAGAGGGCTCTTTAGGAACTAAGGGAAGATTAGCAGCCTATAAGGGCTTCAAGCCAACAGTCAAGAAGAAAATAAGATTCTCAGTCCTAAAATTACAAAGAAGCAACCACTAAGTGAGTTTGGAAGCATATATTTCCCCCAATCAAGAGACCACAACCCTGCATAACACCTTATAGAGGACCCAGATAAAACATGCCCAGACTCACAGAAGCCGTGTGATAATGCATGTGTGAAGCTAGTAACTTCAAGGCAATCAGTTATCCATCAATAAAGACAGCCAGCACATTTGGAATCTTCATCTAAGATTCTAAAGATTCTACCATGTCATCTAAAATAACAGATATATTTAACTGAAACTACAGTCTTTAACTAAGGGGAAAATGAAATTTAAAACAAATAAAAACTTTAACAAACATTGTTCCACAATTAGATGAAACTCCATACTCCACACAAACACACAATACACTCTGGCATGTATATTCGTAGTGCCAGCCTGATGTACCAAATAGCAAGTCTGTAAGTTGAAAAGTACTGAAAACAATTTTTCGATGTTATTTTACTTTCAGCAATACAGAAACTATCGAATTTTCAGGAAAACTATGCATTTCTTTCCATATCCTCTGTCCTCCCTGCACTTCTACATCTGATTTCTGTTTCTTTGATTTTTTTTTTTTTCTCACCTGTGTAAATGAATACAGAACCTACCGCTGACTGAAGGTAGGGAATATAAAAATTTAAAGATATCTCAAAATGAGGGTTTCAGACCCTGCTTCAGCACAATGTAGGATTAATTATATCAATAATAGACTCAAGGAAAATAAAGTGAATTTTTTTTATGTTTAATGTAAATTTGAACAATCACCTTTGAAATAGTCTACCCTAGTGGTTGAGATTAAACTCTTGAGATTCCACTAAATACTCTAGGCCTATACACTGTTTAAATGACATTTTGATCCTCTTTGTACAAACACGTTCCCATGACTAATATTTGTGAAACACGTAAGATTATTTGAAACAGGGACCCCAAACACAAGTGTCATCATTAAACAATTTTAAGTCCACAGGAACTCACCAGAAAAGTTTTAAATCTAAACAATGAATGAATATAAGAACAATTTAAAAGATTTTAAGGAACAAAAACCTAAAAACCAGAATACTAGAATTTCCTAATACTTATTAAAATATACAATTATTTCAAATTCTTTGCTGCATTAAAGAACAAAAATTTAACCTCTCATATTGTATTATGGATGGTTTCCTGCGTTTGAAAGAATGTTTTAAAAAATGTAAAAAGCTGGAAAATCTTAATATTATAGCTCTCATTACAAAAAAATTGGTAGCTCTATAAAGAGACATTGAGGAATGATAAGGTAGAGAAATTTTTTACTTGGAGCTGGTGTAATTTGGTGATAACCTTGGTGCTCTCGAACACTGAGTCCTTGGTCAATTCCATGTACAAAAGCAGGCACATGGCCGGAATGTGATGGTCCAGCACTTTGTGATGGTAAAGCACTTATACGCCAAGCGCGATATCTCACCCCCCTCATATCTCGATGTTGTGGTTGACAAACGAGCTCTTGATGCCCAAGTCCTTTGACAAGATGCCAGTGTCAGGAGAACCTACTTAAGCATTCTATAGACAGACCTATACAGAACAGGGCTTTTCTGGTAGCTAAGAAGGTAAAGTATCTGCCTACAATGCGGGATACCCGGGTTCTATCCCTGGGTCGAAAACATCCCCTGGAGAAGAAAATGGCAACCCACTCCAGTTTCCTTGTCTGGAAAATCCCATGGACAGAGGAGCCCGGTAGGCTACATTCCATGGGGGTCGCAAAGAGTCGGACACGACTGAGTGATTAATATTATTTGAGGCTGGGGCGTATCTAGCTATCTCTGGCGTGAAAAACAGCATGAAAAATGGGGAAACAAACCCAAGGAGAACAAGATATCACAAGTACTAAATCATGGATACAGTCAAAGACTCACAAATCTGATATTTAATTGGACGTAAACTGACCAATAGATAAATAGTATGTAAATTAAGGTTCAAAACCTGCTTTCTTTATTGGGTCAAAAAGAAAGGCGTTCATGTATTCCTATAGGTTGATTAAGAATGTTACATGACAAATAATTGAAAATCGATAAAACATTTTATTTACAGGAAAGTCTTCGCGTTTGGATGTGAAAACTAGGTAAAGAATTCCTATTAAGTAGCCGAGTCAAGTCTTCATAAAAGCGCTGTGGGTTTGTCTCGTACACCTTGAGACTCTCAGAATGACTCCCGAGATTCTAGCCCATTGCAGTGTGCTAAAGGCTCTCGATCGCCGCCATCTTTTATTCAGGTTCCGCATTGCAAACCTTTTGTTGACGGATGTCGCCATTAACCCCAGATTGACAGTTTAAGTCCGTCAAAACCATAGAACAGAGCCAAATTACCAGTTTTGAGTCAAAGAGGAAAATAAACATTAGAGGTTCCAGAATATTGGGATTTTGCTGCGTGTCCCCTTAATACAAAATTCTTCACATCTTAACAGTATGTACTAAAAGACCATGTTAC